>NC_132855.1:33526637-34163721 GCF_048164855.1 Canis lupus baileyi
GAGAGGGAGAGAGTCTCAAGCAAGCAAAGACTGGGAGCCAGAGGAGGGCCTTGATCTTACCACCCTAAGATCAGGGCCCTGAGATCACCACCTGAGACAAAATCAAAGAGTCGGATGCTTAACTGAACCACCCAGGCACCCCAAACATTGCACTTTTTAAATGTAGATTGAAGTTTCCTCAAGGAAATTTTTTTATTTCTCTTAACACCATTATTGCTAGTGATGTTTATTGCCTTTACGACTACCATAGAAACAGTGCTTATCTTACTAGGTTTTAAAAAATAAACATGAAACCTTAGGACTAAGCGCAGTGTGTATTTTCGAGACAGCAACACCGATTTTGAAAATAAAGCCAGAAGTCTCAAATAGCATATTCTATCAAGTCATTCAATATAGTATAAGCTATAGCTTGCTGTATTAGTTATAATTGTGGAACTTCTTTGGCCATTTATAGTAATGAACAAGTAAGGGATACAGGGCTTCATGCAATGACTCATTTCCTCTTCTTAGAAATTTAACAAGTATTCCTTATTGAACTGGAAAAAATTGCAAATTGTCATTACATGAAGAATTAAGAACCAGAGTCCATAACAGCCTTCTGTTTACAATAGTTTACAATCAAGTAGGCCCTTCCGATATTAGTTGCGAGGATGCATATTTGTATAGTTTTCCCTGCAGCAAAACGGAGGAGATAGGAAAATACTGAGAGCTTCTACCCTTGCAGAATCCCCTTCACTGAACTGCACTGAATGCTATAACCTAGGCTTATAATTAATATGGGCAAACTAAAGCCTGTGTGCATGCGGCCACATCGGGAGATAAGCATGGCTTTTACATGTTTAAAGGGGTACAACAGAGAAGATAAGGCTATACAATAGATGCTGTCTGTGGCCTCCAAAACCTAGAATATTTGCTCTCCAGCTCTTTATAGAAAAATGATACTCCTCCTCTATAATAACAACCACACAAAAACTGCAACAAATGATATAAAAGTGATGAAATTTCTGGAATACACTGTCTACTTAGTTGCACAGTCTTCCTATAGAAGGCAAGTTCAGATATTTTGATGCTATTCTAGGAAAATGTTCCCTTTAAGTTGTAGTTCATAGGCTATGTGCTGAGATACTCCCGGGTGCCTCAGAATTCATGGGGATTCTATGGGATATTTTAACTTTTTTGAGGGAAACACAGTGCCATCTGTTGGACTCTCTTGACCATTGTAACTATTGTCTGGCTCTATCTATTTAAATAGAATATTGGGATATTTCTTCTGGCCTGAGGCACCATGAAAAAATTATTTAGACACTACAGGCTCTGTGAACCTCTGCCTTTAGTTATGGTTTTCCAAACTTTGCTAATAATGAGCATCTGGTAGTGCTTGTAAAAATATACATTCCCGGTCTCCATCACAGACCAGCTAAATCCAAATCATTTGGGGAGGGGTTGGTGATCTGTATCCAACAAGAATTCCAGGTAATTAATGATTAGATATTTTGAAGAAATACTGATCTTAAGAAATTGATAAGGTTTCTCCTTTTAAATACTACAACTGAGTAATTTACCTTGTTTCTCCTTTTTGAATACCAGGACCCAGATAAAATCTGACGCCAATAGCATTTTTCCTCTCTCCCATAATCTGATTTTCTATTATATGCTTAAATTAAGTAGTCACACACCGTAGCTAATGTCCTGCATGACCTTTGCCAATCCTTACTTTTATATACTGTTTTCTAGGATACCTCACTTCATTTGCTTCGGTAGGTACTTACTGGAATCTCTCAAGTTGGAGAGTCTGTGTAAACAGAAGGCATGGACTATGCTGGAAAGAATTGATTCAGTGCAGACAACAGATACATAGCACATAATTACTATGATATACAATAGGACTTGTGAGTGGTAAAATAGAAATTATTATCAAGTCCTATGCTTGTACAAACTATCTGACAGAGTCAGGGTGGCTTAATTGAAAAAGATGTAATTTTAAAGCTGAATATTAAAAGAATTCAACACCAAACTGATGTAGGGGAGTAGAATTGCAGGTGGAAGCAACAGTATGCAGAGAATGGAAGCATAAAGCTTATGACATGTTCAAACACATCCAAAAATAGGAGATTACAATTTTCCATGGGGAAAAAATATTTGATAGGGAAACTTTAATACCCACACTCAACACTAGATAGATCATCCAGGCAGAAAAATCAATGAGGAAACAGCTTTCAAACAACACTATGGAACAAACAGACACATACAGAAGCAGAATATATATTCTTCTCAAACCCACAGGGAACATTATCCAAGATAGATCATATGTTAGACCACAAAACAAGTCTCAATAAATTCAGGAAGATTGAGAGTACATCAAGTATATTTTCTGACCCCAATGGCATGAAACTAGAAGTCACTAACAGGAGGAAAATTGGAAAAATTTCAAATACATGGAAATTAAATAACATATTCTTGAACAATCAATAGATCAAAGAAGAAGTCAAAAGAGAAAAGGAATATCATGAGAAATGAAAATGAAACACAGCATAATAAAACTTATCAGTTGCAGCAAAAGCAATTTTAAGAGCAAAGTTTATAGCTATAAATATCTACATTAAGAAAAAGTAAAGATGTCAAATAAGCATCATTAATACCTCAAGCCTGGTTCAAAGTATGCAAACCAATAAATGTGATTCACCACATTAATAGAATGAAGGATACAAATCATATGATCACCTCAAAAGATTCAGAAAAAGCATTTGAAAAAATTTAACATTTTATGATAAAAACCCTCAGTAAATTATGTATAAAAAATGTATCTCAGGATAATACAGGCCATATATGTAGCCCACAGCTGCATCATACCCAATGATGAAAGATTGAAAGCTTTTCCTCTTAGACCACTTTCACCATTCCTGCTTAATGTAACACTGGAAGTTCTAGCCAGAGTAATTAAGCAAGAAAATGAAATATAAGTCATCTAAATCAGAAAAGAAGAAGTAAAATTGTCCCTGTAGTTATGATCTTATATATAGAAAACACTAAAGACTCCACAAAAAAACTGTACCAACTAATAAACTCAATAAAGTTGCAAGATAGAAAATTAACACACAAAAATCTGATGTGTATTTATACACTAACAAGCTAAAAAACTAAACAAAATAAAACAATCTCACAATAACATTAAAATGAATAGAATATGTAGGAATAAATTAAATTAAGAAGATAAAAGATCTGTTCACTGAAAATAGAACACTGATGAAAGAAATTGAAGAAGACACAAATAAATGAAAAGATATTGTGTGTTCATAGATTTGAAGAATTAATATTGTTAAACTGTCCACACTAACCAAAGCAATCTATAGATTGAACGCAATTTCTCTCCAAATTCTAGTGGCATTTTTCAAAGAAATATGAAAAATTATCCTAAAATCCATATGAAATCACAAGAGACCCCAAATAACGAAAGCAATCTTGAAAAAGAACAAAGGGTCACACTTTGTGTTTTCAAAGTATATTAAAAACCATAGAAATGGAAACAGTGTGGCGCTGCCATAAAAACAGACAATGGAGTAGAACTGAGATCCCAGAAATCACCATGTATAATATGGTCAACTGATTTATGACAAAGGAGCCAAGAAACTCAATAGGAAAAGGATAGTCTCTTCAACAGAAGAGGATTAGAAAACTGGATATTCATATGCTTAAGAACAAATTAGACTCTTATCTTTAAAATACTTTAAAAGACTCTTTATCAGTTGAAGTCATATATATATTATATATAATATAGAAATATATATTTCTATAGAAGAAAATATAACGAAGAAGCTCCTCGACATTGGACTTGGCAATGATTTTTTGGATATGACACCAAAAGCACAAGAAATAAAAACAAAAATCGATACGTGAGACTACATCAAACTAAAAAGCTTCTGCACAGGGGCACTGGGGTGGCTTAGTTGGTAAGCATTCAACTCTTGATTTCTTCTCAGGTCATGATCTCACGGTTGTGAGATTGGGCCCCTCATCAAACTCCATGCTGGGTGTGAAGCCTGCTTGGGATTCTCTCTCTCCCTTGCCCATGGCCCCTCTCCTCTCTAAAAAAATATAAATCAATCAATCAAACAAACAAAAGGCTCCTGCCCTGCAAAAGAAATAATCAACAAAATTAAAAGATAAGCTATGGAATAAAAGAAGATATTTGCAAACTATCTATATGATAATGGATAGATATGGGGTTAATACCTAAAATATGTAAGGAATTCATATGACTCAATAACCAAAAAGCCAAAAATAAAACAATATAAACATAATCCAATCAAAATGGACAAAGGACCTGAATAGACATTTTTCCAAAGGCATATTAATGACCGGCTGATTTACCAAAAGGTGCTCAACATCACTAATCATCAGGCAAATGTGAATCAAAACCACAATGAGATATCATTTTGCACCTGTTAGAATGACAGTCATGAAGACAACAGATGACCTGTTGGTGAGGATGTGGAGAAAAGGGACCCTTGTGCACTGCTGCTGAGAATATAAATTGGTGCAGCCACTGTGGAAAACGTTATGGAGATGTCTCAAAAAATTAAAAATAAAACTGTGATGTGATCCAGAAATAAAATGAAATCACTATTTGAAGAAAGAATCTGCACCCCTATGTTTATTGCAAAATTATTCACAATACTAAGACATGGAAACAACCTGTGTCAATTGATGAATGAATAAAGAAAATGTGCTATATGTACACAATTGAATATTTTTTGGCCATAAAAAAGAAGGAAATTCTGCCATTTGCAATCTGAATGAACTTGGAGTATAAAATGCTAAGTGAAATAAATCAGAGAAAGAAAAATACTGTATGATATCACTTATGTGTGAATCTTAAAAAGTTGAACCACAGAAGCAGAGGGTAGAATGATGATTGCCAAGGGTTGGCAGGAAGGAAAAATCGGGAGATATTGATCAAGGGTACAGACTTCCAGTTTAGGTTCTGAGGATCTAATTAATGTACAGCATGGCTTCTGTAGTTAACAATACTGTATTGTTACTTGAAAGTTACTAAGAGAGTAGATCTGAAATGTTATCACCACACACATGCACATACACACAAGTGTGACAGATAATTTAGATAACCTTATTGTAGTATTTCACAATATTTCAAACCATCACTTTGTACACATTAAACTTATACAATGTTACCTCTCAGTTATATCTCAAGAAAACCGGGGGTTGGGGGGGGGGGAGATGTGCCAGCAAAATGATAGATTTTCCCAAGCCCCAAATGATAGAATAAAAATGCTTGCATTTTATGTTTCTAAATCTGTTAATATCACTCATATTATGGTAAATTATTCATGTTTCATAACCTCATAGTCAGAAAGGTTTTTTTGAGCTACACTCCATTTTAAATGGTCTCTTGTACTCCTCTGCCAAAGACCCAGCATGTTCGAAACTTAATTATCACTTCATTATCACTCTTGTTGAAACATGGCCCTGCTCTTTTAGTCCTTGTTTTGGCTGATGGTAGTTCATTTAATAGCCCCAAGTAGAATTGCAGAGCCATTTTAAAAATTCTCCGATGTCCCACTTAAAATTAGCCACCAATGTCTCTTTAATCCATTTCTTTCTTTACATTCTATTTCCAGTACTTACATCTGGTTTTCATAATGTCTCTCCTAAACTAGTTAATTCACCTCCTAACTGATTTTTCAGTTAATAGGCAGTGGCGCTGGGATTTGTCCCCTACGTCTGGCACCAGTGTCTGTTTTCTTCTTCATTATACTCTAGGGAGTCCACAATTTAAGCTAACTCACTTTGATCCACTATAGCATAAAGCCAAAGTACAATTTGACAAGACTTTAAAAAGAAAACGTCAGAAGGGAAGTACAATCCCAAATTTACATAGAATGACCCCTAGATAAGAATTCAGCAGGTCCACAGGTCCAAAACCCTCTCCATGAACTTCTTTAATGGGCAGCTTCAAGGACTACCTTCACCTGGTTTCAAGTCACAGGACAGTTTGTCCCTTCCTCAGAGAGGGCTGTCACATGCCTCTGGATTCCTAGTCATGCCCAGCTGCCAAAATACACACTGGTGGAGGGATTCATGCCACACCAAACAAGGTCTACTTTCTATGTCCCTATTTCCTGGCCTTGGACGTGCCTCTTCAGGCATGCTTGACAGTGAGAATGTCCAGTCTAACAGGATCCCAGTAAGACTATCACATCAGAACAGAAGAGTCCCGATTCTTCTTGTTTTAACAAGCACGGTATGTTGGGGCACCTGGTTGGCTCAGTTGGTTAAGTGTCTACCTTTAGCTCAGGTCATGATCCCAGGGCCTGAGACTGAGCCTTGTGGTGGACCACCTACTCTTTGCAGAGTCTGCTTTTCCCTCTTCCTCTTTCTCTCCACCCCCCTCACCCATGTTCTCCCTCAAATAAATAAAATATTAAAAAACAACAACAAGCACGGTGTGTTATATTTGATTTCATCAGTCCAGTCTTATCCTATCCTTCCATTTCTATCTTCTAACATGAATATTGTCATCTTCCCCATCACATTCATGTCCTCTTGCTGGAATGCTCCAAAGCTCAGTCTTTGGATCTTTATACTCTCTCCTTAGGCAATCTCATCTAGGACCAGGACTTTAAATACCTTTACTCCCTCAAACTTGTTTCCAACCTGGACCTATTCCCTGAATTCCACAACTGAGAATATAAACATCAGAAACAATTCCTAAACCTCCTTTTCCCCATCCTATATATTAGCACTCAATTTACCAACTTGCTCAGAGCAAGAGCCTGGGAGTCATCTTCATACACCACATCTAATCCATCCCACAGACACATACATCCAAACCAAATCACTTCTTACCACCCTACTGCTGCCTTACCACTCCACATTTCAGTCTATGTCCAGGGTGTCTCTGGTCCTGTCCGTGGTCTCTGTGCTTTTGAGGGAAAGTGGGAATGCTCTTCCCTCAGGCTCAAATGTCAGCACCTAAGAGAGGCCTTCCCAAACATCTCATCTAAAGTATCTACCCTGGGGCACCTGGATGGCTCAGTCGGTTAAAGTGTCAGACTTGGGGGCACCTGGGTGGCTCAGCAGCTGGGCGTCAGCCTTTGGTTCCGGTTGTGATCCCTGGGTCCTGGGATAGAGTCCTGCATCGGGCTCCCTGCAGGGAACTTGCTCCTCCCTCTGCCTATGTCTCTGCCTCTTTCTGTGTCTCTCATGGATAAATAAACAAAATCCTTTCAAAAAAAAAGTGTCAGACTTGATCTCAGGGTTGTGAGTTCAACCCCACTGTGGAGCCCACTTAAAAAAATAAAAAGTTAAAAAATAAAGTATCTGCTTGAGCAACCTCCCATCCTCCTCACCACTTTCTCTTACTCTGCTTTGTTTCTTCTTCCTAGAATTTGTATTTGTATGTGTACTCTGTCTACTTCCTTTTCCATTAAAAGTTCTAGGAGGCAAGCATAACGTCAATGTCATGTGCCACTCTACCCCTCAGTGTCTATTGCGGTGTCTGGCACATAGTAGGAAATCAGAATTTATTGAAGGAATGTTTCATATCCTAAGAATAATTGCTCAAACAGGAACCCAGTAATCTCCATACAAACAAGTGACAATTTTATTTTATTTATTTTATTATTTTTTACAAGTGATAATTTTAAAGATATATTTCTACTCAGAGGGGAAAAAACAAAACAACTTGTACCTATTTATTACTAAACAGGCAGCAGATCCTACAGAAACAGCTTTGAAGGCTCCTGGGTGATTCAGTCTGTTAAGTGTCTGCCTTTGGCCCAGGTCATGATCTCAGGATCCTGGGATCCAGCCCCACACCGCACCACACCCAGCTCCCTGCTCAGTGGGGAGCCTGCTTCTCCCTCTCCCTCTATCTCTCTTCCCCACCTCCCCACTTGTGCTCTCTGCTCTCACTTGTGCTCCCTCTCTCAAACAAATAAATACAATCTTTTAAAAAAGAGATAAACAGCTTTGAATGCACCATTATGACGAAATAGAATGTTTAGCTTCTCCATGTAAAATATCTTCATTAGACTTAACAGTTATTTCACTACTCCTAAGACCAGTCATCAGGTGCTGGCTGTTTTTTTTTTTTTTTTTTTTTTTTTTTTTTTTTTTTTATAACTAATGGACCCCTTCAGGTGGTTTCTCAGTCCTAAGAGCAAGGGGACCCAAAGTAGTGTTCAGATCTTTACAACTTTTGAGGCAGTAGCTAATTACAATTTTGAGAATGGTAGTTTCCTCTACCTTCAAACCATCCGTGTTTCAAATATTTTAGCTCAAGTGTCAGCCAGACTTCTATTTTCAGCTTTTCCATTTCTTTGTTCTTACCCAATATTTGCTTCTTTGCTTTGTTAGTGGTAGTTAGTTAACCTGTGGTGAGGGTGGGAGAACAGTTACCACAGTGTACTAGATTAACACTGTCACACTGTTCCTCAGAGATAAGGAGTAAAAACATTATTACCACGAGTCGAGAATGGGCAGGAATTCCCCTTTTCAATTTTTCAAAATGTATCTTTATACTTTTAATGTCCAGGATTCATATGTGCCTGATATAAAATATGTAACAATCGCTCGTGAAATGATTGTTTAAAATAACTATATATAACTGAAGTGCTCCCTCTTTGTCAAAGACAGAATAAGCAATTAAATAACTGATTTCAAATTCTCTAAACTGAACATCTAGGGACACCTGGCTGGTTCCATCAGTAGAGCGTGTGACTCTTCATCTCAGGGTTGTGAGTTTGAGCAGCACATTTTTAAGTAGAGATTACTTAAAATAAAATCTTTAAAATAAAAAATAAAAAGAAATTGAGCACCTGTATAGTTAGTGAGGGAAATTAGATATTACCCCAAATAGCATCGATATTATAGTACTTCAGGGTGTCTTAATTAAGACAAAACAACATTCTAACATCTAACCAAACAGTATGCAGCCGAAATATTGCCTCAAATAGTCTCCCAATTATTAAAAAAATCCTAGCAGTTTGAGGTATCCATAAATGAGCTTTATGAATATACATAAATATATTAGTTTTCTTTACAAGAAACCACCTCGTAAGTAATTTTATTGGGACAATTTAGAAAAACTATGGCCTAATATCCTATGGAAAATGAGAAGAGAAAAGCTCAGTTACATTACTCTTGAGCCCATTTTATTTGTTTGTTAATTCACTTGCTTAAACACAAATTCCACAAAGATTTTTTTAGAGCAGTACCCTAGTATTGAAACAGATATTTAGAAAACCACAAGTTGATCTTTGTCCTAATGCATGCATGTGTGTGTGTGTGTGTGTGTGTGTGTGCGTGTGTGTGTGTATAATGGCATTAGAGTAGTTGACCCGATGAGGCTCTCGAAGGAAGACAAAGTTAAGTCAAGTAATCAAATATGATGTACAAATTCTGAGGAAGGAATAACTAATTTATGATGTTAAGTAATATAATAAACTACTTTTTCATTGTCTTACATTTAGTATTTAAGGGCAGCTTGAAGTTTGGTTTATTTTAAAATCATAAGTCAAGTAGAATCTTCGCTTCCTTTCTATGAGTTCTCATGTACCAATGAAAACCAAATGCTTCACTGGGAACTTTGTTCTTGACAGATGAAAAGAAAAGATTATTTAAGAGAAAAAGAGGACAATTAAAGTACATCACATGTGTTTAGATATCAACATATCTCTCACTGAATAAATAATATATTTTTGTTGCCTATGGAGAATATTACAAAACCTAGATGAGCTTTCTGTTGTGATGCAGAAGTTATATTTAAAGCTTAACCCCAAATACAAAAAGCCTTCTAAACTTTATTTTATTTTAAATTTCTACTCCTTATTTTGGTTTACAATCCAGTTTACATCGAGGAAATCTCTGAGCACATCTGACATGCATATTGAATGCTTCCGTGCTACCAAATGTATGACATCAGTTAATGCACTTTGATGCTTGTGTTGCTGAGCATCGAAAACTTTATTAGGGTTAAAAATATATGATTCAGAGCTATACATAATGCTGTGAAAATATCTGAAGACAAGGACTTACCTTCAATCAGGAAGAGCAGGTTCACATCACTGAAAAGATGTTGTTCAAGCTGAGTCTCCAAGAAAGCTTTGAGCGCTGCATGTGCTAGGGGAAGGCAGGACAAAGGACAGGCCAGGAGGAGGAGCTGCATTCCCAGAAGAAGGAACAGCATAAGCAAAGGCACCGGAGAAAATTAGGGTGTGCTCCAACTAAATAGCAAGTAATTTGTCAATGAATGAGAATGAGGGCTCTGTGACATGAGGCTGATTCAGAAAGGGGGAAAAATTGACCCTGATAGTGAAGAGTCTTGAATATCTTGGTAATGAAGTTGGATTTCAGCCATTGATGACTCCTTAGTATTATCACCCCAGCCTAAGTTAGTTCTAAAGTCTACACACAGGACTTAGTAGAGACCCTGACCAGAGTAGTAACTCCTTAAAAATAAGTGATATTGTTCTATTTCTTGATAGTGGTTAAAAAGATGTGTTCACTTTCTTATAGGTTACCAAGCTGCATAACTTAGGATTTCTGTGCGTTTTTGTTTGTTTGTTTGTTTGTTTGCATTTATTTCATGTTTTTTTTTTTAAATAAGGATAAAAAAGAAAAAAGTTTAAGATGTTACAAAAGAATGATCCTGGACTGGGGCTGAACAAACTTTTGGATGCAATGATCACTTGCCAAAAATTACTTGCCATGTGAAAGGTCATTGAGGACCTCCCAGAGAATAGTTTCAGTAGAAGTGGTGAAAAAAAAAAAAAAAAACAAAAAAAAAAAACAAAAAAAAAACAACTACTCAATTAAGTGTCAATAAAACAACTCTAGGTATTACTAAAGAAATAGATTACGTTTTAGTGTAGACAAAAAAATTGGTATCCCCATAAATTACCTCTTCCCATCAGAAAGCAAAGTTAATATTTTAGCAAAATGAACCATGTTTACAATATAGATTTGAATACCCCCCAAACAACTCTATGTATCCCTGAAGTTGTAATACTCCACTTTGTAGGGCTTTCGTTACTGTTTTTTTGGCTTGCTTTCTAACCCCATCTGCTACCCTTCCCTCATCCTCACCTCCCTACCCCCATTCCTGTGCTTCATCCACAAGGAACTACTACTTCTCCAGGTATTCCCTAGCAAACCATGCTAATTCATGCCTTTGTCCTTTGTATACGATGCCCAAAATGTCCCATGTCCATCCCCTTTCAAGGCCTGGATTGACCCTTGTTCTCTTGGAGGTAATGTACAAGGTTCCAGAGCATGCACCTTGGTGATTCTTTTCTGTTTCCCAAGCAGAGTAAATCACTCTTTTCTTTGTGTCGGTTTCATGTACCTACCACTATATAAGCATCATCACTTTGAAATTCTGTTTTCATGTCTAATTCTCCTGCTAGACTCTTTGATCTCCAATGCCTTGCGCAACACTGGTACAGAATTTATCACAGCAAGGTGATTTATTAGGCTGATTACTTTTTTAATCCAGCCACATCTGCCATGTAAAAGTTGCCAACTGCCTCTCTGCCTGGGAGTCGGTGTAAGTCTCCTTGAGGCATATCTCTGGTTGTAAAGAAGCAGTTTAAATGCCCTTTTTAGTTAAATAAATGCAAGGCTATTGGGTAAAAATTGTCTAGGGAATAAGACAGAATAGGGCCCTTTTTTTTGGTAAACAGTACTGCCACTCCAAATGGATTTGTTGGTTAGGAAAAGGTTCCTTGGTCTGAAGCCAAGGAACTTCTTGGGTGGAAGAGGAATAAAAGACATGTAACTTACTGAAGATTCTTTTCTTTTCTTTTCTTTTCTTTTTTTTTTTAGATTGACATGGTCTCAAGCCAAGGCATAAAGCAGGGAGGGGCTTCAGGTGGGAACTTCTGTAAGAGAAGTGGGGGGAGGGTCTGCCCTGGGATCTAGATTCAGCAGCAGGGTTTGAACAGAGATGGGAGTAAGGCCTTGTTCTGATACACACCATGGATGAATGCAAACGTCCCTCCTCATCCTGCCTTCCCAGCATGGTGGACTTCCTCTGGATGTAAGCTCACTCTTCCTCTATGTCAGAACTACTTCAGGCTTTGCAGATATCTCTACCAATAAGAACATTATGATAGTAGGTCTTGTCTGGAACAGCAACACTGCAGGACAGACCAAAACAAAGTGGGTGAAAAACAGGCCAATGGGAAACTGGTCATATTATCCTCAACCCCATCATCACAAAGTATTTAAAAGTAAGGCTAGTTCTTTAAGTTCCCATGGTTATGGGATCATTCAGGGAGAGAGGAGAGGCCCCAAAAGAAGACTGTGGTCTTCCTGCTAACCCAATATTTGATTCTGAGCTGGTCTTATTTTGAAAAATAAGATTTGTGAGCTGACTTGTACCCTCCACTCTTGAGGTAGGTCCCACCAGCTACAGAATGAATAGTCCAAGATTTTTTTTTTTTTTTTTTCAGGTGAAGACTGCCGGTTTCAGGTCTGTGTTTTGAGAAGATTACTCTGGCAAAAAAAAAAAAAAAAAGGTTAAGAATAGAGGGAGAACTAGTCAGGCAGATTAACCAGGTAAGACTCCTGCTTAGAGGTAATGGAAGTCCTAAATAAGATTAGTAATATGGAGATAATAATATGAAGAGAAGATTGACAGGTCCTACAAACTGATACAGGAGGCGAGAAAATGGTGTTGTATGGCTCTCACGTATTTAGACAGAGTAACTAGGAAAATGTTAGAACCATTAACAAAAGATAGGAAACACAAAGTGTAATCGACTTGGGAGAATTTAACCAGTCTGAAGCAAGAAGGCAGGCTTGGCGTGGTGGTGTCACAGGTGTACGCACACAGCAGAGGGTAACACGGTCATCTTCAAAACTGTCATCAGAATCAGCTGGTGAAAAAAACCAGAATCACCTGGTGAGGATTGTTTGTATAATCCAGAAATTTCTGTTACAGATGGAATTTTTAGATTATGGTTGGATTACATCATGATTGATTAAGCAGATAACACATTTTGCTTTCCTCACACTGCTACAAAACACCCTTCATTATAATATGACCATGGGCAGAAAGTAGCAGGTAAATAATGATTTATTAACAGCAAGCATTAAAATAAAAGGTGTTTTCTTGGACAACAGCCACTTCATGTGGTTTTGTGCCTCCTAAATCAGTGATTTTTAGAAGTGTAAGGCTTTTAAAAATACATTTTTAAAAAATACATAAGGATTCCTGTGCTATTAAGAGTTCTGGAAGGGCAATATTCAGCAATTCTAGGTAAAAATCATGTCTGGATTTGCTTGATTTTATATCCGTTTTAAAGCCATACTCATTATCATTTTGTTTAAAAGGTGCAGGAAAATTTTTTCCATACGAGTAAAAATTTTTAGAATCTAATTCTCTTGTTTAATTTTTTCATTGAAACATCTGCTTTACTACCACACTTTGTGATAATGCATGGTCTCCTAGGAATACAACTCTAACGTATGGTCAAAAGATGTCCCAGTTTTCCCATCCAGATCTATCACATCAGACTATGTCAGGCTAAGGTCTTACACCACTTTTAGAATCAGAAGTAGCTGGAAACCACTGACTGAAGTTGAGGACAGAAGTCGGTACAGAATAAATTTCCAGGGCTGCTGGCATCGATGCAGGGTAGGTGTAATTACTAGAGACAAGGGGAGGACAGAAACTTGGAGGAAAGCCTGTATTTTCACGTTCACAGAAATATCTAAGAGTTGCATTACTTGGCACAATTGGTCAACTGTCAGGAGACGGTCAGAAGACGCGGTGCCAGAGGAGATGGGAGTCGGAAGAGGCGTGTTTGCTCTGGCAGGGGAGACTGCTCCTGCCTTCTGCATACAACCCGGCCGGGCCATCTGAACCCCGGGATGTTCGGGTGGGACTGGAAGAGGGCGTGGGCAGAGGTCCAGCGGGGAGCTGCTACTGGCCAGCTTCCTGGCATCAACCCTGCTAAGCGCTCACACACCGCCCTTCCTCATTAGAAGGGACCCTAGGGCAGGCCCGGCCACCTGCTGCGCAGCCAGCAGCAGTCTACAGCGGAGCACGCCCACGGGGCGAAAGGGCGCCCTCTGCAGGTGGTACCGCGCCAGGGGAAGACTCCAGCAACAGTTTTTAAAATCCTGCGAGTCCCACACCTGCCAACCCGCAGGCCTTTAGAAAATATTCCGAGAGTGAATAAATTAGCCAATTCCGTGCTCCTTGGGGTCTTCGTACCTCATCTCCTCCTTGGCTTGTTTTTGGGGGCATTGAATGAAGCTAGTCTATGCATAACACCAACAATATTACTTACAATAGTACTTTATTTTATACGATTTCATAACATAAAAAGAGTATTTCTATTTTTTTATTTTTAAAGATATAACTTATTTATTCATGAGAGACACACAGAGAGAGGCAGAGACACAGGCAGAGGGAGAAGCAGGCTCCCTGCGGGGAGCCCAATTGGGAACTCAGTCCCAGGACCCCAGGATCACACCCTGAGCCAAAGGCAGAGGCTCAACCACTGATCCCCAGGCATCCTAGTATTTTATTATATATGACTACTTTTATTTGTCAACTTCCTAAAGAGCACAGAACTTCTTAACCACAAGCATTTTGGTTATAAGTAATTAGGATTTAAAAATTACTCCAAGCTCCTGACATTTCTGGCATAAAACAAGTAAACTGCAAAGATGCAGCATAAAACAAGTAAACTGCATAAAACGAGTAAACTGCAAAGATGCAGATGTCTGACCTATTGAAAAGAAAGGTAAAATTGTTGGCTATTTGTGAGTAATTTAATGAACAAACTGCTAAATTTGAAATCTGGTAAATCATTAACATTTTATAAAGCTCAATTTGTTAAATATATGAAGACCAGTTATAGTCTACAAATTTATTTAAAACGTGAGTTTTTCCCCATTCTTCAATTATCCTTGGAACTGCCTTCCAAGCAAGATCTGTGTGATTTGTCCCAATCTTATTAATGAAGAACCTGAGGTTCTGTGAGGCTAAGTGATTTATTTGCCAAGGGTCACTAAACTGTTTTTCTTTCTTTCTTTCTTTCTTTCTTTCTTTCTTTCTTTCTTTCTTTCTTTCTTTCTTTCTTTCTTCCTTTCTTTCTTTCTTTTTTTAGATTGATTTATCTTAGAGAGCTTGCACGACCAGAGGGCCGTGCAAGGAGGGGCCGAGGGACAAGGAGAGAGGGAGAGAAGTGGACTCCCCAACTGAGCCCAACAGGGCTTGATCCCACCACCCTGAGATCATGACCTGAGCCAAAATCAAGGGTGGGACACTTAACCGATTGAGCCACCCAGGGGCCCACTAAGCTAGTGTTTCGGAACTGTAACTTGGCTAACTCCAGGTAAGAGCTCTGTCTGTAACCACTTGCTGACTTAACTCCAGGAGGTGGGGAGCAAGGGAGGGAAGAAAGTTATTTCAAAAAATTTCCAGGATAGGGCAGCAAAAAAATAAGGAAGGTCAATATGTTTTGAAAGTACATTTTCTGTTTTTAGCACGTTAATTCCTCCGTATGCTTCATTTATCATGAAGACCTAGTGTTCGAGGATTAGTAACCATCAGTCTGGAATCTATTGACAGTTGGTAGCAAATTTATGATGTTCTCAATCCAAAAGGAGTGTATGGTCTTAAAGCATATCCCTATGTGGTTTCAATGATTAATTTCATTAATCAATTCTCAATTGAGGCATGAAATCAAGTTTAAGCTTAACACTCATAGAGAAATACTGGTGTTGAGGGGCTGTCCTGCTATCTTCTATTTAAAGACAGCACTGCCTTTTAGTAGAAAATTGGAGCTATTCTCCATGCCACATGTGATCACCAAGTGGTCTTCAAATGTTCTTTAGAATCACAACTCTCTGTGATACAAATTGAAAGTGTGCTGGATAGCTTATGAAGCTGAGGGTCAATATACTTCCTCAGAAATCTAAAAATTAAATCCTCCTAATAAACTGAGAAATCACTTCTGTTATAAGTCATAACTTAAGACATTACATAAAAATACAATACCATGCCAGGTTCTCAAACATTTCTATAATACCGAAATTAAACTTGTCTCCAGGATACATATTAAATATAATAAGGCAATGTTGTGTTTCACAAAAAATCTGAAATATTAGAAAGCTGTGCATGTGAATTACTACAAAGATAAATAGTACTGAAATTTGAATTCTTGCTTGTAATATAGAACAAAATAGAACCCAACCCTATCCTTTTTGTCTCATACCAGAAAAAAATTTTATTTCATCATGAAATAGAGGTATAGAGAAAGTATAAATGATCCACCAGAATATGTTAACATTTGACTCTAATAATATTTGCTAAACTATTAGTATCAGAAGATCAAGTTAAAATGTAATGTTTTGTATCTCAGAGTAAAATTATACTTATTTTTAGTTCTGTTCATATATTTAAATGAGAAATATATTTGGGAAATAATTTTGTATATTCTATTTTAATAAGGAAATTATACATGATGAACATGGTTAATATTTTCCACTTTTTGTCAGTAAATAGAGTTTCCATTTATTTAGTCAGAGGTTAGTGGAGGGCATTTGATTAGCTTATAATGCAGAAATGAAAAGTGGAATATAATTTGATCTTCTGAAGTTCATATACAACTTGTAAAGTTACAAAGTATAATACTTTTTAAAATTATTTTATTTATTTATTTGAGAGAGGAGAGCACAAGCTGGGGAGAGGCAGAAGGAGAGGGAGAAGGAGGCCCCTCTGAGCAGGGGAGCCCGATGTGGAATTAGATCCCAGGACTCTGGCAGACGCTTAACAGACTGAACCACCCAGGCACCCTACAAAGTATAATTATGTGTAATACAGCCAAAAACATTTGTTTCCTTCTTCAAAGAAATTGATGCTAAAATCAGGCTTCTAAAAATCAATTACCGTTTAATATTTTGTATTCAAAACTATAATTTCCAAACAATTAAAAAATTCCATTTGTTTAGATTTTACTTCGATATTAACGAATATTATATTATCAGATACAGAAATTCAAAGTCTTAATGAATTGCCAAAATATGTAAATATTTGGATATTAAAAAGTTATATGCAACTGCTGCTGGGAATACACAATGGTGCAGCTGCTTTGAAAAACTGTCTGGCAGTTCCTCAAAAGGTTAAACAGAATTACCATAGAAGGCAGCAGTTCCACCCCTGGGTATCTTCTCAAGAGAAATGAAAACATGTTCATGCAAAAATTTGTATATGAATGTTCACATCAGCATTTTTCATAATAGCCAAAAAGTGGAAATAACCCAAATGTCCATCAAAGGATGAATGGATAAACAAAATGTGGTGTGTCCACACAAAGGAATATTATTTGGCGATAAGAATAAATGCAATACTGTTGCATACTATAACATGGATGAACATTGAAAACATGCCAGGTGAAAAAAAATGAGTCACAAGGACCACCTATTGTCTGATTCCATTTGTATGAAATGTCTAGTTTGGGCAAATGTATAGCAACAGAAAGGATTATTTGTGACTGCCTAGGGCTAGGAAGAGAGAAGGATAGGGACAAATGGTGAATGACTGCTAATGGGTCTGAGGTTTCTTCTTCTGGTGACAAAAATGCCCTAAAATTGATCTTGAATATGACCATATAATTGAATATACCAAAAATCATGTAGTTGTTTTTTTTCTTTTTTTAAAGGAGAGCAGTAGCAATCTCTCAAACACTAACCAGTTCATGCAAGTAAATCATGTTTCTTTTTAAAAAGACTTACATACTCAGATACAAGGATATCTAGCACATTCAGGGTGGTGAAAAACAAAACAAACACAAAACAGTTTGCAATACTCCACTTCTCCAGGATAGTTGTACAGGCTACCATTCACGGTGTGTTCAGAACAACAGACATTTGACTGAATTCTTTACGGTTCTTTTACTCCGAAAGGCCCATACACTCTGGCTTTAATAGATCTTGAGTTTTTGTATCAAAATATCTGGTCATCTGAAGAGTGATTGACTGACAAGGAACTAATGAGAATGTACTAGCTTCAGTTACATATGCAAGACTTCCCACATCAACAGAATGCAGTTGAGGGGTTCAGTTTAGGATTGGGTCCACTACATGTTTTCATCTCACAGATAATTCATTCCAAATAAAGTATAAAAATTGCACTGCTACAACATCAAAGAAGAGGACTAAACAAAGATTAAATGAAGGTATTTGGCAATCCACTGTGCCAGGAGATGGAGACACAGATCTTAGTTTTGGCAGCTGTGTTTGTATACATTCTAATCCGGGCTGAACATTCAGACTCCTTACCAAGCTGAACACTCATGTGACTGGTAAGACTTTGGCATAAACACAGACAGTGTTATGTATATGAATTCCTTCTGCAGCCTGATATTTATGTCTTGGAAATTAAACATGCATGTGTACGAAGGCAGAGTATATCTGCACATACATACAATATTTATAGAGTCTCTTCTTGCCAGCACTGGGCTAGGCTCTGGGGAAATGAGATGCATATTGATCCCTATTTATAAAAAAAAACCAAACCATGTGAAACATACAAGATGTTCTTTAACCATTGTTGTAATAGATCTCACCACGTATTCTTTTCCTTCATGATATTAGTGCTAAGCACACTATAAATTATTTAATCAAATGCACAGAACACTAAAATCTAAATTTGCTCAGTTTTCGTCTGTACCTCTTCTACAGACGTAACTTTAAGTGACTAAAAGAGACCAGGGCACCAGATTTCTCTTTTGCCATGCTGAGGAGCTCTGACGATAAAATATTTCCCACGTGGAAGGAAGAAACTTTTGGCTCATTCTTAGATTTTTAAGGTATCTGAAATGATCTACTAGAGCAACTTATGATGGAACTTTCTGCAGTATCCGCTGATATTCTGGAATCACAGCCCTCGCTGACATAAGAATTAAAGGTGATTGTATCAGAAATTCATATTTTTTTCCAGGAAACCCTCAATTCCAACAGTTTGGTCTGCAGCAGCAGTTGAGGTTCCAAGCTGCCAACAAATGAAATCAGTTCCACTTAGTGAAGCAGAAAGGGAACATATAAAAATGTCAGAGAGCTCTTTGAATCTGTGGGAGAGCCAGAGACCCAGGCTTTGGGGCTGCACGGCCAAAACCTATGCCAAACTTCTTTCAAGAAATTTCCTGTACCAGGTCTTTCTATGATGTCACCTCACACTCCCTCCTCAGCTCCTGAGCTCCCACGGTAACTGCTCTCACAGACCTCTGCAAAGACTGTTGGAGCTGCATCTGACAGGTGGTGCTTGGGTTTTATCCTCAATCACTCAGCAACTTTGAGACTGAAGACACCTCTTTCCCCCAGATTTCTCAGATATCACAGTCTTGTGTTCCTCTCCTGCCTTCTTTGGCCTTTTCTTTTGAGTGCCCTCAGAAGCCTTTATTTTCCCTACAGTATTACTTAAATATTATTATTTCCCAGCCTTTGACCTTGACCTCACCTCTTCTTTCTCCAAATACCTCTTAGGGCTTCTGCATTTCCTCTCATGGTTCTGAAAATCATCTAAATGATGACAACTCCCAGATCTGTATCTTAGAGATACAGCCTAAGCTCCTGATCTGTGTGGCCAACATTGACACTCGCATGGATGGCCTCATGGACATCACAGACTCAAAATCCTCAAAACCAAGTTCATAGTCCTCCCTCAAGGTTTGCCTGTTTCCACACTCTGTCTCTCTCCCATGAAATGACAACACCACTCTCTCAGCTGACTGCGCCAGAAAACTGCCATCGCCTTTGCTCATCTATTTGTCTCACCCTTTATGTCCGTCTGTATGCAGAGTTCTCCCTATTGATTTGCTACTTCAGTATCTTTCAAAACTGCTCACTTCTCTCCATCCTTGACGTGACTACTCTAGTTTATACCGTTACTGTCTCATGCTTGGATGGCTGCCAGCCTCAGTGGCTGTCCTGCCTCCATTCTCGCCCCTTCCAGTACATTCTCTACACTGCAGCCAAGGGAACTTTCTATTATGCAAATTCGGCTACTGGCTTCTTTTTCTAAAATCTTTTAGTCCTGTCCCAAATGTTCCAAGGATAAAGTCCAAACTCTTTAACATGTTTTAAGGCCTTTCACTGATCTTGTTTCTGCTTGCTCGTCCGCCTTAATCTTCACACACAATGCACCAGCCGTCTTCACTAGATGAGATTACATCCAGCTATATGTAAACACTGACCCAAATAACTGAAATTGGGGGGGGGGGTGTCTGTTATTATTATTTTTTACCATATCAAGAAATTCAAGGGTAGACAGTTCAGGGCTAGAACAGTGACACCATGATATCATCAACCGCCTGGGCTTCTTATTACATCTTTCAACACCACCACCCACAGCTCGGGCTTTCCTCCTTATGGTTACTTCATGGTTTCAAAATGGCTGCTCCACCTCTAGAAGTACTTCCATATTCCAGAGAGGAGATAAGAGAGAAAGCAACAGGGAAGAAGAGATAGCACCTCTGTCAAGAGAGCAAAACCTACTTATAAAGCACCTAAACGTCTGCTGATATTTCATTCATTGGCCAGAACTCTGCAAATGGCCCTTAATTCTACATCAAGCAAAAACAAGTAGGTTTTTGTTTTTGTTTTTGGTGTTTGTTTTTTATATCTTTTAACCTAGATGTTTTTCTCCTTTGAATAAAATCAGAGTTCGGTTCATAAGAAAGAAGTAAAAAATTACATATGGACTAAATAATAGCATTTACCACGGGAGCTTTCTCTGAATTCCTGAAATATGAAACATTCTCTGGAAGATCCTTTGGTCGTTGTCTCTGTTCTCTTTACCCTGGAAGAGTTTTCCATGACACTTATTTGCCTGGCTAACATCTACTTATTCTTCAGGTCTAGCTTAAATGTCATTTCTTGTAAAATATCTACTTTGAGGCCCTCTTATTCTACTATCCCTCATATTCCAGACTAGCCTTCCTACTATTCTTAGCATGATTGACTTATTAAAATGTGTTATAATTTTCTCTTTAATGCTCCAACTTTTCCACTAGACTGTGCCTATTTTGATCACCACTGCATGTTTGTAGCACATAGTATATATACTCAATATAAATTATTGAATAGATACAAAATAAACATGAATAGGATAGTGATTGAAAAGATACATCTACATTATACATTATAATATGTTTATATAGTCAACATTGTATAAAGACATCCAAAAAATTAGAACATGCTTGAAAATAAATATAGGGTGAATCCTATGAGATGGGTTAATTTTATTTGCAATTAGTAATACGCCCCTCTGCCCTCTGTCATGGTGCTAGGATTATCCTTCCCTGGGCTACTTGCTTATTTCTCTAAGAGGTATCATACTCAGGTGTTAGTACATTTAAAACAGATCAATGAGATTCAAAGGAGCTAGTTACTTTGAAGAAATGAACTACTATAAAGATCAGGATTAAAGAATAGAATATATCAGGTAATGGGTCAAAGGGGAAATTCTATATTTGTCTCTCACTTAGGCAATGCACACTAACTAGAGCAAAATAGCTTTATTTGCACTTTGTGAATCCTTAGTCATGTTTTAAACAATCAACTTTCAAATGTTATTCTGCATCCTCTCACATTTGCTAATATCTTAGCACATACTAAATAAATATTTTTTGGATAAAATATGTACCAGGAAAGTGACATTTTCCTCATATTAGGAGAAAAATAATGGAAATTTATAAAACTTAGCTTAGAAATGCTTGTCTAGGGATTTTCATATGATATCATGCAAAATGCTAAGACTCCAGGCAGGCTTCTTAAGCTTAATTTTTTCTCAGGGCAGAATTCAATACTTCTTTGCTAATCACTCTTTATGATCTATACTGATGATTTAACACAGAAATCCTCCCTTTTGGCTAATCATGGGCTCAAAATCTAGATAAAGTATTAATGATTTAACGCTTTCTGAAAATTAAAGAAAAATTAAAATATAAACTGAAAAGTAAGATTCAGGACATGTTTATCTTTACTAGCCTCATTCTAATTGGGACAGCCATCAGAGAATAGGCTTTGGGAAAATAAGCCTCAGCTCTGAATCAAATAAACAATTTAACTCTAAATTTTCACTAATATGAATTATGAAAGGCACTAAAGTGATGAGATCTGGGCGAAACATTTGTATTTTCAATGAGCTATCATAAAGTCGTGAACACATGATGAAAAGAATTAAAGAATAACTTGAAGGTATAAGTGAGGTCAAAAGTCAACTTGTAAATAAACCATTTCTTATGCATTTTATATATCTTCATCTCACATGCTGTAATATGAGGGGTTTCTTGGATTTTTCTGGGCAAATGTTTGTTACCAAACCTAAAACCAGTATTTCCCCATTTTTTTCTCTCTTATTCCATTTTCCCCCTAACCTTTATTCAGGTATAATTGGTACATGATATTGTGTAGGTTTAAGATGTACATGTTGTTTGAAATACTTATATATTGCAAAATTATTACCACCTTTTTTTGTGGTGAGAACTTTTAAGATCTACTCTCTTAGCAACATTCAATTATCTACTACAGTATTAGTAGCTACGATCCCCAAGCTAAATATTAGATCCTCTGAACTTTTTGTTTCCAACTCATTTCAGTGGGCTGCCGCCAAAAGCTCAGAGTCCTTGTCGGCTCCCCTGGCTATTGGAAGGTCTACCTCCATGCACAACATTGCTTCCCATAGAACTTGCCAGACTCTGCCAGGGGAATTAATTTTTGTACTTTTATTGTTCTTTAATCAATTCTTTGTTTTGGATTCTGCTCATTCTCTTAGCCTGTTTTTCAGCTTTAATTTAAATTATCCTCTAATTATGCTTATGACACTTCCAACTCAACTTCCGTGCTCGGCTGTGCTTCTCAAGTGCAACTGGTTCAGGGAATGAAGAACTTCAACTTTAGTTTCCTATCCTTATACTATTATACTGCCTGGTGTCTTAAAAAGGGTGCAGAGGGGGATCCCTGGGTGGTGCAGCGGTTTAGCACCTGCCTTTGGCCCAGGGCGCAATCCTGGAGACCCGGGATCGAATCCCACATCGGGCTCCCGGTGCATGGAGCCTGCTTCTCCCTCTGCCTATGTCTCTGCCTCTCTCTCTCTCTCTCTCTCTCTCTGTGACTATCATAAATAAATAAAAGTTTAAAAAAATACTTAAAAAAAAAAGGGTGCAGAGGTTAGTAGAACCTTGCTCAATATTTGTTCACAGGAGACCAAACTATTGGTACTTTCTCCCACTCACTATCCCAAATGTTTTACCTTTTCCAGTCCAAATAAACCCTTTCTCTTATTACTGAATCTCCCTCAGGAAAAAAAAAAAAAAAAACTAAACTAAAAAGATCTTCCCACTAATAACACACAAGAGCCTTCTTCCCTCTTTAGATGTTCTTGCCTCATAAATATATCACTCAGGCTTGTCTTTGGCGAAGTCAGAGTGATACATGATAGTCCTGCTTCACCCAGACTGATTACTGGTCAGCAACAGCCCTGGCCTCTCAGAATCACTGAGCCGTGTTCGAGGACACATGAACACCAAAGTGCTAAAGGATGCCAAGCCATAGTCACCCCTCACCTTGTCCAGTCTCCTTTCTTAGAAGGTTTCAAGAACATTTTTCATGTTGAGCTGTTACATGGTCACAGTCTTCCTAACTTCTGAGAGATAAATGGATGGTACATTGCTGATGTGCTCAGGATTTCTCAAGGTGCTTAAGCAAATCCCTTCCTCCCGACAAAGGCAGAGATAGGGCAGTGGTACAAACTTAGTTGTGTCTAGTTGAAACTATCTTGATATAGGAAGACACTCCCATTTTTCCTGCTCTGAACTATATTCTGCATTTCAATTGTAGAAAAGGTGCTCCAATTTCTAGTGTAGGTCTGGGTAGTGGGGAGGTTTCATTACCACGTAGAAGCACTGAGACTTTCATGGGTATTGGCTAATGCCAGGGCATAGAAGTCAGAAGTGTATGCTCTGTGTTCAAGTCATAGCTCAGCCAGTTTTACTAGGCTGTGTGTTGGACATTATCAGGGAAGATAACAGGAAAAGACCTATGTCCATCTAGGCTTCTACTCTCTGCTTATTTATACAAGAAAATTTAAGTTGCAGTGTTCATTTGTACCTGTGAATGTGACCTCTTCCTAAAAGGGTTCTTGCAGTTGTAACTAAGGCTCTTGAAATTGGATCATCCTGAATTAATTGGGTGTGCCCTAAACCCAATGACAGGTGTCCTTACAAGAAGAAAAGACACAGTGAAGGAGGCCTTGTGAAGGATTGGCGATGAGCCAAGCAACACCTGGACCTTCCAGAATCCAAAAGAGGAAAGATTCTGCCCTAAAGTCTTCATAGTGACCATGACCCAGAGGACACCTTGATTTTGGATTTCTGCTTCCAGAACTGTGAGAGAATAGATTTCTGTTGTCTTAAGCCACCAAGTTTGTCATAATTTGTGATGGCCACCTTAGGAAACAACATACAATTTGTGAAAGTAATGAAATACAGTTAAATCATAAGATTTGCAATCCTCCCAACGCACCCTCCCTTCCAAGGAGGCAAGCGTCTTGTGTGAGCTATTATTTGCTCGTTTGTTTTCATTGTTTTGTGCTTGATTATGCTGAAGGGTAAAAAGGAGAGTAATGTTAAGAGTAGGAATTGGGCTAATGGCGGAGGACAGGGAGGGTGGCAAGTGAGTAAGTGAGAAATACAGCAGCTTCTGCAAAGAGCAGATTTGGGAGAAGGCCTGCTCTATGTTCTACTATATTAACCCCCTTTTTGTGGCCTTCTCAAGAGAACTGCAACAAACCCTAAAACTACTTCAAAGTCTTCCTGGAGCTGGGTCTTTGTCTCTTTAGGTTCCATTTCTACACTGAGATTAGTGTGGTGGTGAGGGGCACTTACATTAGGTTACATTTTTATAACCAGAAAATAAAGGTAATTTCTCTTTGACAAAACAAAATGTGTGTGTGTGTGTGTGTGTGTGTGTGTGTGTGTGTGTGTGGTGTGTGAACACCAGGGTATTCTTGATATCTTATATTAGAGATGGCTACAGATGTTCAAGAAAAGAAAAGATTCCTTTACTTCTACCCCGACCCATCCAGACTGACACAGCCAGGATCTATGCCTCCAATTGAACAACAGATGTTTTCTGCTAGTCTTGAGAGCTATCCCTGCATGATTTGCCTGGGAAACTGACCCTGAAAGTATTATTCCCTTATCTAAAAATGGAAATTGCTTGTCAAATCTGCCTTCTGGGCTCTGTATCACTAATTCACTTATAATCTGCTGTAGCCTTGAGCGGCTGCAAATAGGCTCCCAAACTCCTTCTTTGGCCCCATAGCCTGAATACTTTAGCACTTCAAATGTGCCATAATCTACATGCAGGGTATCTCCCCAGTATTAGCAATATTACGGAATGGCAATATTACAGAACCCCTTAAGCCCCAGTAGCCAATGTACAGATGAGGCCCAAACATGAGACTACCCCTGCTCTGAACACTTTGCTTTTGCTAATTGCCATTTGATCTTGAACGAGTGAGGCCATTGTGTTTACCAAATACTTACGTAGAGTAGGCTGCATACATAAAAATTCCAGGGCTAAGTGTGGAGCGACCTGTATAAAGTGGGGGACTGTATATTTTGAATGGGGCAACCTAGGGCCAGGATTTGCCACTGTGCCATTTTAGCCAACTACTGTATTAAATATATTAGGTGTGGTTTAGAATAAGAACAGTGATTTGTATTATGTGTACTCATGATATCTGACTACAGGTCAAGTAGTACTAAAATAGATTATTTAAACCATTTTCTTTCCCTAAGTGACCATAGAGACACTTATTCTGGATTTTATCTCCTTCATTAATACAAAGCTATCATGGTGATGTTATATATTCACATTAAAATGGCACATGATCTCTAGCACACCACTTATCTCCACTCCAGACATCACCTGTTCAGAGAATCTCCTGACTCCATGGAGAAGTCTAACTATCTGATGTATAACTTCTGATTTTTTAGAGGTGTTGTTCAGATACAGTCAAATCTGTATTTACCTGTCTACTGTTTCCCATCCATAGAGAAGTGCATAGACAAATAAGTCAGTTAATGTGCTCTCAAAAAGCATATGTAGAGGTACTGTAGTCTATATCTGCCCGCCCTTGAATTAAAAAAGACAGGCACTTCACCCAGAGTGGGTTAGGCTCTACAGCAATTACAATGTCTTATTTCTCATATTCCATGAATTCTCCAGCTTCGCTGATGCCCTGAGGTAATTTGTATCTAAAAGAAATGATAGGATTGATATAAATACCTCCAGGACTTCTTCCCAAAGGCAAAGGGCACAGAAAAGAAGCAAGATCATATAAATGAGCCTTGGCATCAGCTTTCGTCACAATCACCCTTTCCAAGCATCGGGTCCTTCTAAAATGAGGGAGACAGCCTCCCTTCAATTGCCTGCCTTTTTTCATCTTATTCCCTGAACTCTATCTGATATGAGCTCTGTTATGCATAACAAACACCTAAAATGTTAAGCACGACTGTTTTCCAGGAGATATATTGTTACTGAAGACTCCATATTCAGCTGCTATTTCCAGTTCATTGGAAAAGGAAGAGGTCAGGAGGGATTTCTACTTGTGTAGCATCTTTGGTGGGTCATTGTTCCATTGAAAACATGTCCCCATTCATCTCTTCCTTTGACGGTTCTAGGGAGTTGAGGGCCATCCCCACTGTTCTTCCTCCATTGCAGGGATCATCCGTCCTCTGTGAGGAAAGATATTATAAAATATATTCCAGCTACAGATCTAGCACAAGCCAATGCCAATGTCAGATAATTAGGAAAATTGAAATAATCTCATTCTTGTTTATTTGTTTATTTGGGAGTTGACATTAGCCAGAATAATTTGGATAACATCAACATTAATCTTAATTCATGAATTATTAAAACCTTAGACTGTGTCACAGTAAATTTGCAGGAATAATATTTTAATTCAGTACTGTTTGCAATCAGTATGGAAATGCATTTTATGATGAAGCATTTTTAATAAAGGTGTCATTTTTATCATAACAACATTAAACATTATCCTCCTAAAGAAAATGGACTTTGTCATAGTAACTAAATCAAAAAGCCTGTTTTTTCAGAGGTTCTAGAAAACATTAGGACTGCTGAATTCTTATTTTGGTATTAGGAGAAAAATGTGTTGGAAATTATCATTCTGAAGAGATGGAGATCGAATGAAATACATGCAAATACCATAGTCCTTTCTGTGCTGAACATGGCATCTTAATACAGGACTGTTATTGTCAAATAAGACAGCTGATGTCAGTATGAAAGAGAAAAACACAACACAAGTTGCAAAGCACAAAGCAAATAATACCTCTGATTTGCCTTCCATTGATTGCATTATACAAGGAAATTGCTAATCAGTAATTTCATTTCTTTGCCAATGCGAAAAAATAAATTTATCACTTAAAAATTCAGTTATATCTTTTGGTGCACTTTTGTATGCATTTCTGTTGGGTATATACCATGGAGTGAAATTTCTGGGTCCTGGAGTATGTATGGATATGCTCATTTTAATCGAAAGCAAAAGTTTTTCAAAACCAATGTATCAACTGAAACTTGAACGAGCAGTGGATGAGAGTTCTAGGTGCACCATACCCTCGCTAGTATTTTTACTTGGTATTGCCAAGTAAAATACTTGATTTCAGCCATTCCCTAATGAATACTGAAGTTGAAGCACTTTTTGTAGATATAATGGCTTTCTTTATATTATTTTTTGTGAAGTGCATTTATAAGCCTCTCCCCCAACCCTGCAGGTTGTTTGTCTTACCCAGGGACAACACAGCCAATTGGAATGAATGGTCATTCTCCTTATGCTGGGCATATGTAGGTCTTTGAATTCAAACTCTGTTCAAATCCATTGGGCTTAAAATAAATGTTAGGTTTTTTTTTTTTTCCTTCTAATTCAAAGTAAGGTTCAACTTGATATTTTTAGTAGAAGCGTTGGTTGCTCTATACAACAGTATATGTTTACAGCTTGGAGCTTTGGGAAATGGCTGGCAGGAAAACTGCTGCATGGCTGAATGATGAGTCTGCTGGACAGATGCTTAATGTTTGAACCTATAGTGGGTTTCTAACCATTACTGGAGGCCAAATGTTGCTAAAAATACAATATGGGGGCAATTTTCCTTACCAGAACTGTTAGAAGTAGGTGGTGTGAAGAATAATTCAATAAGCTACTGAGATAGGAGATGGAAGTATCAAGAATTATGCTTGAGTAAGTACAGATGATCTCAAAGTGGCTCTCCAAGGCAGATGACTTCTAATCAACTGTATTTTCTGATAGGAAACTGTATCATATTTTTTTCTTTTATGCTTTCTGAGAGCATATGTTTTTGCTCTGATGCATTCAGAAACCATACAGCTGTGCTTTCTTCTTTCTCCTTTTTTTTTTTTTAACATTTTATTATTTATTAGAGAGAGTGAGAGAACCAGTGGTGGAGAGGGGCAGAGGGAGAGAGAGAGAAAGAAAGAGAGACAGAGAGAGAGAGAGAGAGAGAGAGAGAGAAGCAGGCTCCTTGCTCAGCAGGAATCCCAATTCAGGGCCCCAACCCAGGACCCTGAGATCATGACCTGAGGCAAAAGCAGATGCTTAACCAACTGAGTCACTCAGGCACTCCTTCTCTCCTCCTTCTTTTGGACAGGCTACAACTCCACAACAAAACTGAATAATCATTTTAGGCTTTCACAACCTTGTAATCTTACTACCTCTCCCATCTAAGTTTACCATTCAATAGATATTAACTGAAATCCTTCTATATGCCTAGAAATCAGAGATAAGAAAAAAAACCACGAGATAAGCTACAGAACCATAGTCAAATACAATTCACATTGAGTCACTAATCTTGCTCTTTATTAATTTTGTGAAAAAGTACTCTTTATATTTCTTTCTCACCAGCCTTAAGTATATTAAGCTTGCCTGATAAGATACTTATTTTTCAAAAGACTTTATTTATTTATTTAGCAGAGAGAGGGAGAGAGAGCACATGCACACAGAATCAGGGGGAGTGGGAGAGGGAGAAGCAGACTCCTTGCTGAGCAGGGAGCCCTACATTGGGCTCAAACCCAAGACTCCAGAATTATGACCTGAGCCAAAGGCAGACATTTAACAGTACTGAGCCACCCAGGCGCCCCTGATAAGATACTTATAAATAAATTTTTTTATTATTTTTCATTCCATTATTATTCCTAGAAATAGTTAAATGCCTTCCTATAACATTTTTGTCAAATGCTCAGGTACTATCTTCATTAGTATATAGGTTAAGCTTCTATAGCAAGAAGATTCCTTTTTAGGTAAACATCCATTGGTAAACATCAGTAATGAGCCATGTGGCCACAATGCACTTCGAGTAAGGCTGAGAAACTTTAGTTTTATTTGGCCAGCCATGTATTTGCTAAAATCTGAGTCAGTTCCATGATTAGAAGGCATTAAGGGATACTGAATACTAAGTGGCTTCTACCATGACCTATTTGTATGGTAACTAAGTTATCTCCTGTCTCTTTTATCTCACATACATCTTTTCCAAGAGTGAACAAGGTAAGAGTCCAATCCAGTTTAGCTCAAAATCTAGAATGTCTATGTTTCAGGATTTTTTTGTCCCTTAGTGCTGGTGGTTCTTGGTCATTCCACTTGAAAGAATGAAGAGATAGACCAGATGAAGAGTGGTGGGCCACAAATCAAAGTTTGTTGAGTGATAGTACAAAGCTCCTGAAGAGGGAGGGCACCCAAGAGGGTTGCTGTTGGACTTTCTAAGTCTAGAGGTTTTTATGAGATTGTTGGTGGGGTGCTTTAATCTGATTAACCCTCCTCCCTGCACCTGTCACTCAATCAGGTTTTTGTCCACCTGCTCATCTACCTATCAGGGAGTTGCTCACGTGGGAAATGGTGGAGGGATCCTTCCTGGGTGGTGTAGAATAACAGGATGGGGTCTTTTTCCTTTTAAGGGTAGCTTCCTCTTAGGAAGGGGGGCCCCTTGCCCTGCCCGCCTTTCTTCCAACTCTTCTCCATTATCTAGGTGATGCAAAATTATTTCCATGCACCCCAATGAGGCTTTGTCTGGTTCCTGTGACCCATAAAGTAGTAGATACTCTCACTGTCATGCCTCCAGCCCCCAAGTCGCCACTCACAAGTGTAAATACCCTGACCTAACGCAATGAAATAGAACCAGGAAAACTGCAAGAAAAATTCCTACTTGGACGTGCAGAGAATGGGAAACATACAGAATCACTTGTCTAGAGCAGTGCTGAAATCTTGCTGGGCAGAAAGTATGAAGACTACCCTTATTCCTTAATGAAATCCTGCTCTGCTCTCTGAAAAAAGTCTCTTGTCCATTGTCTTCTTGGTCTCCAGGCTTCCTTCTGTGGGAAATTCTCCTCTGGCCATAATCCCCTGGGACACAACTACTATGCGTATTGGAGAGCATACCTTCTTTTCTACTCTAAATGGGGTAATAGACAAGGGGTTCTAGGTCTTGAGCACGAGTAGTACAAGTTTCTGAGCTCTCTGCTGAGAGGATCTCAGGAGGTGCTTTATGGTTAAATAATCACAAGTGTGTGTGTACCAGACTTGTAAGTTCTTTAGTGGTATAATTGGCTCAAAACCAGAATTGACTCCTTGTCTACTTGGTTCCAGGTAGTTGTAAATGAAAGAAACTACAAGCAGAGGCTTTATCTGAATACCACCCTAATAGTGGTATCATCCCTCTCTCCCTTACATTTAAGAGCAGCTACATTGAGTGGAAAAACCCCCTTAATCTGATTTTGGATTGGCTCCCATTCCTGGTTGAGAACACTTAAAGGAAGGCTCTTGAATAAGGTCCTGAGTGACAACTTTATCTACTGTTATTTTGTTTATAGAAACAGTTGGCTTTTCCAAGTTACTAATCCCTTAGTCAATTTAGATTAAAGGCCACCTGCTGAGAAGAGAGCCGATTTAGCTCCCCTTTCATCTCTGCTCTAAACTGATTAATTCTTGCCTGACTTCATCTCTCTTAGAGCACATTGCTAAAAACTGCAAGGAACAGCCAACACACATTAACATTCTGCATTTTCTCAACCTTAGCAGGCATCTGATCTGCCTTCTTAGTTACCACTGGTAACAGTTTTATTTAATGTTTTAGCATATAAAGGATTATGGGCATCTCAGCCTACAATATGTACTACTCCTAGCAAATGTTTTTTGTTGGTGGTGGTGGTTTTTTTTTTTTTTTTTTTTTTTTTTTTTTTTAAGAAAGAGAACACAGAGAGAGAGAGAGAGAGCACGAGCAGGAGGGGGGTCCGGTAGTGGGCAGAGGGAGAGGGAGAAGCAGAATCCTCGCGGAGTAGGGAGCCTGATGCGGGGGCTGGATCCCAGGACTCTGGGATCATGACCTGAGCTGAAGCCAGATGTTTAATCAAGTGAGCCACTCAGGTGCCCTAGCAAGTCTATCATTAAAGCAGGATGCCATATGTTAGAACATTTTTATGAAAAACTACACTTCTGATAGAGGTTTTTATATTAATTAGAGTACAAGCTGAACTGTTCTATAGAGACTGCACAGTACAGTGGCTCGCCTATGACACAATGTTCTTTCTTTTTATCTATCAATCTTAAAATAAGTAGATCCAAGTCATAGTAGAGAAGGTCTGTCATCCACTACATGTGGCTTCTGTCTCTGGGCCCAAGGTAACCATTTAAGCTCTCATCACTTTCCAACTAGCGGGAAGGGGACTAGAAAAGTGAAGGACTAAGAACTTCCTTTTTAGGAATTGACTAGAAACCTGCCCATATAACTCAAAGAACTTAGGAGCATATGTCATTGGCCAGAATCTAGTCAGATGACATCACCTTGTTACTGGAAACGAGAAGACTGTGAACTATGAAGACATGTAGGTAGGTTTCTATTACTCAAAGGAAAAAGAGAAAAATGGATAATACAGACCAATTAGTGAATACAAATATCACATTAATATGTTTTGTTCCTCCTTTTCTTCTGTTTTTGACATCACTTTGAGTGAAATAGCTCACATATTTAGAAACAGTATTTTTAGCTCCCAAGTTATATACAAAATTATATATTTTCAATCTAGATTTCATATCCTTTGGATATTCAGGCAGTCTATCAGCACCAAATCACTATCAATAAAAGGTTTTTATTTGCAATACGCTCTGCTTTTTTGTTCTTTGTCCTTCAAGTTACACTCAATTTTTTTCAGAGCTAAAGAGAACACCTCTCAAAACTTCTACTTTCTGAATGTTCAATATAATTGCAATGTCTTACTGATGTGCTTGATGGGAGAAGATTGTTTCTGGGAAATGCAAAATGTGAGTGGATATATAAAATGGTTATTAACACTCCACCGTTAGGTGGATATTTTTCTTCCAAAAAACTCCTTCCAAAAATACTCCTGTAAATGAAGGAATATTCCCTATCTTCTGCATAGGTGTTTAATTTTTTACTTTTCACCTTTGCATCTGTAACAAATCTTATTGATCACAAAGTACTTCAGATCAGTAAGAGTTTCAGGCATTCAGCTTTCTTTTTCTTCACCATCACCACACCCTCCTCACCATTATTGTTTTATTTATTCTACTCTATCCTTCAGCTTCTGCCAACATCCCCTCCTTTTGACTTCTGGCAGTCAGCAGCCACACTCACTGGGGAAGGCTGTTTTCTATGTGGATTGTAAGGTGACTAGGCAAACAAATGCATACTCACCTACTAGAGAAACTGAGGTTAAAAAGTCATTAAGCAATTTATCTAATATACCCATCCCACTAGTAATGATAGAGCCAGGGTCCTTCCCAAGGTCTCTTTTAGTTAAAGCACCTACCAAGACCCAATGTAGTGTTCTTTAGTGTGGTGTTGGTATTACAACCAATGACATTGCTTTCTGACAAAACAAAGGAAGTCTAATAGATCAGATTTATATTATGTACCATCGTAGGGATGCCCAGGAGGGAATCTGGTTCTGCTGAGACTGAGTAGTTTCTTTTCTGTGGGGAAAAAACATGCCTGGAATGAAATTATACCTTTTCCTTTTTGGTCTCATGTAATGATCATCCTTAAAGTCAACAAGCACTAAATACATTTAAAAAATTAAAACCCATAGAGCTAGAAATTTTAGGATCATAGAATATTTTAACTACAGAGTACCGTAATCCTTACTAGGAAATAGAACATAATAAGTTTGCTATTAGTGTTTTTTCATTAAAAGCTGTGGAATCATTATTTTGTGGCTATTTTTGAGCTTGTGGCTACACATTCTTTTGAGCTTGTGGCAGGTTTGGTACTAGAATATGAAGTGATTCGCTCCTCTGCAACATTTATAAAATTCCTTGAGAAATATATTGTGTTTGGCTGCAGCCTCTTTTCCTAAGGAATATCATCATGGGAACATAAAGAAGAGGGTTATGTGGATTCTGTAGGGATGGTTAGGCATTATATAAATTTTCCGCTTTGAGTAACTGATGACCTCTTGGGGTCTAAAACATTACAAAGGCAAGTATCAAATACAGACTTAAATGAGCAGCTGATTCAAGGATTGTAAAAACAGATGTTATCTATAGTGCCCTTGTAAAGGCTCATGTAAAATAATACTTGACCTAATAAAAATATGACCTTTTTTGAAGTACTTTTATATTCAGAAGTCAAAATTTCAAATAATGATTCTTCTCGTTCGAACCTGGGTTGAATATTATGCACCATTAGAAGTCTGTTGGCTAACCTTGCTGATGACCTGCTGAGACTATTATCATTCTAGCAGTGTCTCTACTGTATCTTCAAATACTGGAAATTCACTGATATCCTGTGCCTGAGAATAGAAAAATACCATTCTCAAAAACCAAAGCTCAAAAATCTCTTATGAAATTAGACCCTTAGTTGTTTAAATATTTTGTTTGTGGCTAAACCTCAATGATATACTGTACCTACTCCCTTGTCTCCATAATTGTCCCATATTTACTTTTGTCTTTTAAGTAGTGTTACTATAATTGTACAGACAGTCCCCAGGATGAGGTATTTCTTTCTGCCTCCATTTATAAGATTTCTCCATTTACAAAGTTACTGTTGGAGCAAGAACAGCAACTTTGCAAGAATTAGGAAAGAGATGAAATGCTGACTAGATTTCCCTCCAGCTACAATTATATTTATTTTCTATTTAGGAGATGAGGGTCTAGGTTGAAGGTGGAACAGATGGAAGGGAGTCAGAACGGATGGAAGGGAGTCAGAAAATCTATCAGTTCCTCAGTTTTCCCCCAATATGCCAAGTGATTGGAATACTGATTTCATTTTATTTATACCTTTCTACCCAGTGTAGTAGGTGGAATAACAAACCCTCCAAGATGACCACATCTGTCTGGAACCTGTGGATATATTACCTTACATGGCAAAAGGACTGTAGATGTGATTAAATTAAGGGTCTTGAAATGGAGAGACTATCCAGGAGAACCCAATGTAATTAGAAAGACCCTTATAACTGTAAGAAGGAGTGGAAGTAGGAAAGTCAGTCAGAGAATGGGATGCTACTAATGGTCACATAGCAGAGGTCAGGAAGGGAGAGAGAGAGAAAGGTTTTTTTGAAAATGCTACACTGTCAGCTTTAAAGATGGCAGAAGTGGCCACGGGCCAAGGAATGCAGGAGGCCATTAGGGGCTGGAAGAGGCAAGGAGAGGGATTCTCCCCCCAAAGCCTCCAGAAGGATCACAACACTGATGATCCATTTTGTAATTCTGAGCTCCAGAGCTGGAAGACAATATATTTGTGTTGTTTTAAGCCATAAAATTCAGGATAATTTGTAACAGAAGCAATAGGAAATGAATATACCATGATTCAGCAACATCAATTTTAAATATAGAATATCAAATTTTTAGTGTTTAAAACTAAAAAAATATATATACACACGTACTTGTATCCATATATTTTAGTATCTGCTAAATAATGAAGTCTTAGGTACAAGGTCTCTACGTCATGATGATAAGAATATGGCAAATTTAGTTAATTAATCTGAAGGTCTTATTTGTCCTTTATGGTGAAACATCATGTTAAAAAAAGAATGCAGCTATCTTATCATGTGGCAGTATCTCATTTTAGCTGACTTCCTTAAGTTTCTCTGTAGTAACACACTACTTTTTTTCCACTTTGAAATGTAGCTCTTCTAGGTTTGGGATTCTTGACCTTGGCAACGTTGACAGGTTGGACTAAATAATCCTTTGTTGTGAGGGGCTCTCCTGTGCTTTAGGATGTGTGGTGGCATCCCTGGGTTCCAACCACTAGATGCGAGTAGCACTTGATGTTCCCTCGCTGTGACAAGCCAAAAATGTCACCAGACATTGACAAGAGTCTGCTGGAGAGCAAAATTAGCTCTAGTCGAAAGTCACTGCTTCAGGTAGTGCACGATTGTGGGCGGCCATGGATTAGCTGGAGTAACTAAACCAAATTAGGTCCGGACTTGCGTCCCTCATTCACTCAAAAGGCTCGGGAGCCTAAAGGGTGAATAGTTGGTTGACGCTTGAGAAAGGGCTTGAGCAATGGTTTTCAGAGCTTGCTTTTACGTGATTGCCCACGTAGATACAATTTATTCTGGCCTGGTCATAAACTTAAATAAGGGTCTGTGCTGTCCTTGCTGGTCTGTTAACCATATATAATGTTCCTTCGAGGTATATACACCTGGAGCAACAAGCTTATCTATTGACCAGGACCCTAAATCTTCTGGTGCCTGTGGGTCTGTCTTGCATGCTGATAAAGGGAAAGCTTGGAGGGATTCACAAATATGCTAAGAATGGACACTTCCTTATCTTTGTTTTGCTTATGCTATATAATATTGTAGAACCTTGAATAAAGCTGACACTGCTTGGACATCATCCACTGTGTCCCTCCTGTCCCCATCTCTTTTCTTTTTTCTTTTCTTTTTTTCCTTTTTCTTTTCTTTTCTTTTCTTCTTTCTTTTCTTTTTTTTCTTTTCTTTTCTTTTCTTTTTTTCTTCTTTTCTTTTTTCTTTTCTTTTTTTTGCTTTTCTTTTATTTCCCTCAGGACCCTGAGCATGTTGCCACAGAGCACGCAACACAATTTGATGATGAATACTCCTTAAGCATCCACTAGAACATTCACAAGTATATGATTATATTGTTGGAATATTATCGGAAAGGCACGGGCTGTTGTGTGACTAAAGAAAGCCAACATCCTTACCAAAGCATTCTTATCATGGACACCCTTGGATTTCTTGCCTCACTGAGATCTTTTTCTCATCCTCTTTGCTGCTCCTCCCCATCTCTAAGGCTTCTGCATGATGGAATATCCTGGGACTTGGTTATCCTGTCAGATGCCTTCTTTATCTACACTCACACCCCATGTCATCATGTCTGCTCTCACATCTTTAAATGTATCCATACACTGACTCACAGCAAATATATGTCCCTGGCCATGAATTCTCTATTGAACTTGAATAGCTTACCTGACAACTACATTGACAGCCCAGTAGGATAAGCATCTCAAAAGGAACATGTTCAACTCCTGTTTCCCAGTCAAGCTTCTCCTCCCACAGCATTTCTCAGCTCAGTAAATGGCAAGTCCTCTGAGAATCGTTTTCTCTCATTTTCTCACACCATTATCAAATCCATTATCTTCTTATCGGCTATATATTCCAAACATATCAGAATCCAGTCCCTCCTTACCAACTCCCATCAGCTCTGGCCTGGATTATAATCAAAGGCTCTTCACTGGCCTCTTCTTCCAGGCTCACCAACCTCACTCTCTTCTTGACTCAGCAGCCAAAGCGATCCTCTTTAAATGTGAGACAAATCATGTTACTCCAACATATCTCACCCAGAGGGAAAATTAAAATACCACAATTTCTATGTGATCTGTGCTTCTACTACCTTTCTGCCTCATCTCCCACATTTCCCCATCCCTCTCTAGCCACACGGGCTTCCTTACAGTGCCTTGAACAAGCCAAGCAGCTTCTTTTCCCTCTGCATGAAAGACTCTGCTTGATCTGCCCAGAGATATGTCCACGGTATTAGTAGCTATGATTCTCCAGAGAAACAAATCCAATAGGAGGGATGTATGTGTGCATGTGTATAATTGAGAATTATTTTTAAGAAATTTGCTCCAGTGATTATGAAAGCTGAGAAGGCCCCTGATATGTTGTCTACAAGCTGGAGACCCAGGAAAACTGGTGGTATAAATTCCCGTCTGAGTACAAAGTCCTGAAAACCAATAGAGCTGATGCTATAAATCATCATCCTAGGGCAGCAAACTGATATTTCAACTCAAGTAGTTAGAGAGAGCCAATTCAACCTTCTGCCATCTTTTTTTTTCTATTCAGGCCCTCCACAGATTGGATGAAGGGCCATCTGCTTTACCCAGTCTACTGGTTCGAATGCTAATCCCTTTGAGAAACACCTCCACGGACACACTCAGAAACAATGTTTAACCAGATATCTGGGCATCTCATGGCTGGGTCACAAAGTTAACCATCACAGACTCATTTGCTTACTTTCTTTAGGTCTCTGATCAAATGTCGTCTTAGAAAGGCCTTTCCTGTTCGCTCCATCTACAATAGAATCCCTCATCCCACAAATGCTATCCTCTCTGGCTTTATTTTCTTTATAACACTTAGTGCTGTACAGCACAATACATATTTGGTTATTTACTTCTTTTCTGTCTCTACCCACTAAACTGTAGCTCCATTGAGGACAGGGTATCCTTAATTATCTGCCCTGTGCTGTATCACCAGTTCAAGGATGTATACCAGGATATATCCTGGTACACACACACATACACACACACACACACACAGATAGCCTGGCATGTAGCAAATATATTATAAAAATCAATATATGATTGCACTCTGTTGAACCTCAAATTTAGAAGATAGTATAAAATATTTTTTGAGTGAGAACACAGCCACATTTGACCTGCTTAGAAGCACCATTCTCTTTCAATATAAAACAGAAATAAATATGACTGTATTTCTGTGTTTTTTTTTTACAAACGAGTAAAGCCTGTCTTTATTAATGTGGAGAAAGAGTGCCCTCTACTGTGCTGTTTAGATGTACACAGTTCTGAAGGCTTTTAAAACGTCCTAATTTTTGTTTTAATCAGGTGGTAGATCATTGTTTAAACGAATTTGAAAAGAGTTACAAATAGATAACTTCCATTCTTATTGCTTTAAAGTAAAATTCTAGGATAAACAGAAAATAAATTTTAAGCTGTTGGAGCGTAGATTTTTTATAATGGAGTATTGACTGCCTCAAATTTGATTTGAGGCTAGAATAGGACATGGACAGAAATTTTAAGGCAAAGGGATATTTGCTAGTTATCAAATACGTGTTTAAAAGACAAATAATTATAGTTTTCACTATTCCTGCATATGAAAATAATTTAAGTATGCTCCCTGTTTAATGAAGAGGGCTCTGGAGCTGGAGAGAGCTGTATTTGATTAGCAGAGGGTTAGGGTTAAACTAGGTTTCTATCTTTGCTGCATATTACGATCACCTGGGAACATTTAAAGGCTATTAATACCCAGATAACTTTCACAAGGAATATTTCTTCCTTTTCAATCTTTGAGTCTTTTAGTTCATTCTCTTATCTTATTGAAGTAGTTCTCCATGGAGGGGCCATTGTGCTTCTGTTTCCCCAGGGACATTTGGAAATGTCTGGAAGCATTTCCAATTGGTATACTGTGGGTAGAGGAGAGTGCTACTGGTATTGGGTAAGCAGAGGCCAGAGATGATACTAATCATCCTGTAATGTACAGGACAGCCCCCCTTAAAACAAAGAGGTATCAAAATGCCAATATTGCCAAAGTTTAGAAACCCTGCCTTATTAGGCTGCTTATAACCTCCAGTAAAATATGGAATAGAAAAAATAAGCACAAACAACTGTATTTTGCTCCAGATCTGAGTGGGAAACATTTGTTTCCCACTTTCAGATAGGATGCACTTTTTTTTTTTTTTTTGCAAAAACCCCTTTTAAAATCGAGGAACTTCCATTCTATTTCTAGTTTGCTGAGAGTTTTGTTATGAATGGTTATTTAATTTTATTAAATGCTTTGCTGCATTAATTCAAATGTTCATATGGTTTTCCCTTCGTAGTCTTAATAAGGAGAATTCTTGACAAATTTTTAAATGTTAAAATGTATTCCATGGATAAACTCCTTTGCTTTTGTCATACTGTTGAATTTGATTTTTTATATTTTAAAAGATTTTTAATCTATGTCTTGAGAAATGCTGGTATGTTTTCTTTCTTATAATCTGCTTCTTTTTGGTATCCGGGTATACTGGCTTCATAAATGAGTCAGGACATTTTTTTTTAATCATCTTCTATTATGTGGAAGAGTCTGTATAGAACTGGTTTTGTTGCTTTCTTAAATGCTTGACAGAGGTCACCAGTGAAGTCCAGTTAAGCCTAGACTTCGCTAGGATATATAACTATGAATTCAATTTCTTTGGTATGCACACGTTTTGCTACTCAGGTGGCAAAATAAGGTGCTCCTTATTGAGTTAGCATTATTAGTCCCTGTCTTCCAAGGAATCTGCCTGTTAGTGTTAAATTTATAAGCATAAAATTATGTTTCTTATTTTTTAGTGTCTACAGGTTCTATGGTAATAGAACCTCTTTTTTCTGATATTAGTAATTCATATTTCTTCCCTTTTCCTGGATGACTCTGTTCTAATCATTCCATCTCTCTGCTTTCTTTGAGCTGTTTGCTCTTCCTTCAGTTTCTTAAGGTTGAAGCTTACATCATTGACTTAAGGCCTTTCTATTTATTCTGTTAACATTTACTGTTTTCAAGTTTCTTTTAAATACTGAGTTAGCCATGCTTTTGATATGCTGCATTCCAATTTTCACTGACATAAAAATATTTTCTCATTTCCCTTGGGATCTCTCCTTTCATCCAAAGATTTGGAGGTTAGCCAGATATCTCCCTGTCATTCACACGTAGTTTAACTCCACTATGGTTAGAAACCATTGTATGATTTTTCAATACTTTACACTTGTTGAAATTTGTTTTATGCCCCAGAGTATTTGGTGACTATTTTAAATGCTCTTAAAGAGCAAATATGTATATTTCTATTACTGGTGGAGTATTCAGTACCTATCAATCAGGTTAAGCTGGTTGAGAACATTGTTTTAGACCTCTAGGTTCTTACTGATTTTCTTCTCACTGTACCAGCTATTGAGTGATGGATTTCCCTATTCAGATGTAATTCTATGTTTTCTTCTATTATTTTCACAGTTTCCTTTTCACTTTAACTTTTTGAACTATGTAAACTTTATCTAGGCACATGTACTAAAATGTTGATCCAATCTTTTCTTTTTCTTCTCCCAACACCAAAGCAGCTCATCATTAATATTTTAGGTAGTATGGTAAGGATGGTATTTCAGAGAAAATTATTTTAGAAAATTTGTAAAATACACAGCATACATTAAAAATATCTAATGTAAGTCTTTAAAACTAAAAGGGAAGAAATCATAGTGGAGAAAAAAATAAGACAGCAAGAGTTTTGATAACTCATTTTTGAACTACAACATATGTATCCTGTATCTATAGATATAGTTATATAATGAATATTATTCTTTTATTTTGACCAGAATTTCATCCCTCTGAATAATGTCCATTGTAGAAGTTATTTTTGAAGCCACTTCTCTAGTAAACTTGCAAAATAACACAAAAAATGGTAAGACAAAACAATAGTTCACTTTACATAGATTCCTTGTTTCCTGATCTTTTACTCAGTTAATATCACTATCTGATTTCTTATTTAAAATTCCTGAGATTGGGGTGCCTGTGTGTCTCAGTCGGTTAAGTGTTTGCATTCGGCTCTGGTCATGGATCTCAGGATCCTGGGACAGATATCCACAGAGACTAATATGTGGCTCCCTGATCAGCGGGGAGTCTGCTTCACCTTCTCCCTCTGTGCCTCACCACTCATGCTCTCAAATAAATAAAATAAAATAAAAATTCCTGAGAATTCTACTTCTGACTAGAATACTTATTTCTGTTTAGCACTTCGGTTTCCTGGATTCACTAAATTTTCTTTTCTAGCCATACATTTCATACAAAAATGAGTGTGCTCTATTATCTGAAGCAAGGAAAGGTCTGTAAAAGCACTAGTATCTGAAAACCAACTATATTCGTTTCAGGTTTTTTAAAGATTTTATTTATTTATTTATGAAAGACGCAGAGAAAGAGAGGCACAGACACAGGCAGAGGGAGCCTGATGCAGGACTTGATCCCAGGACCCCAGGATCATGCTCTGAGCCGAAGGCAGAAGCTCAACCACTGAGCCACCCAGAAGTTCCTTGTTTTGGTTTCTCATCCCAAAAGTCTTTGAGGAAAATCAAAGAGAAGAAATAAATCTAAGGTTCATATTAAAAATTAATAAGCAATAGCTCTGTTCAAGAAAAATAGAAAGTTATAAAACTTTTACATCAATTAGGCTGTCTAAAACTGCATTTTAAATCCAGAAGACTAATTTCTATGGAGGTTCACATATAATTTGAGTTTTAAGACTATCATATCATAGAACAATGATCCTTTTATAATCCACCAATCACCTTTTTGGAAGTAGATGGGTTTCCCTCCCCCTCACAGTGATTTAATCTGATTTGCAGGTGTTTCTCCAAGCCATAGCAGATATTGGTGTGAAACTCAAAAACAGCAACTCCCTAGCTTCCTTCCAGGTAATTTTTCTAAATCCTCTGTTTCCCATCTCTCCACCAGCTGCCCTCCACTTGACTAAATGTAGGGCTTCTAAGTCTTCTTGGTATAGCGGCTGTAGTCACTGGTAATTTCTGGGGCCACCTCCAGGGTTCCAGCTGGGCACTGCTGCCCAGTAGACACATCCCCCACACAGGGCTTGCGCTGATGAGTGGCTGCCTCCTTCAGTGTCACCATTCCTGCCTCTGAGTACTTGGGTTTGGAGTCTAGGAAAGCAATCCTTTCACAGCTCAGGCTTAAAGCAGCTGTTCTGCTTAAGATGAATTGGTTCTAGTCCAATGGTGATAGGAGAGAACCCTAAGGAATCTCCCTGCTTCTTTAGAATTCAGGCACGCGAGAATGAAGCCATGCCATCGGGCACACTCCCGCCTCTGCGCCTGGCACGATCACAGGCCCATTCCTCCCCCAAGTCCATGTTTCAACGTGATCTACCCAACAAGACCTTCTGTGACCACCCTATTCAAATTGCACTCCGCCTCACTCTCACCTATTATTTTCCTGTCCTCCTTCCCTATGTGTCTTTCCTCCATAGAACTTATATTCTAATACATTTTAAAATATAGTGTAGTCCCCATTATCCATGGGGGATACATTCTGAGATCCCCGGTGGATGCTTGAAACTAAGGTTAGTACAGAACCCTATATATACATTTTTTCCTATACATACATAGCTTTGATAACTTTTTTTAAAAAAGATTTTATTTATTCATGAGAGACAGAGAGAGATAGAGGCAGAGACACAGGCAGAGGGAGAAGCAGGCTCCATGCAGGGAGCCCGACGTGGGACTCGATCCTGGGCCTCCAGGATCACACCCTGGGCTGAAGGCGGTGCTAAACCGCTGAGCCACCTGGGCTGCCTTTGATAATGTTTAATTTATAAATTAGCTCTTACAAGAGTTTAACAACAATGAACTAGAACAATTATAACTATGTACTGCAATAAAAGTTATGTGAATGTGGGCTTTCTCTCTCTCAAAATATCTTATTGCACTGTACTTACCCTTTCTCCTGTGGTGAGGTGAGATGGTAAAATGCCTACGTGATGCAGTGAAGTAAATGTCACAGCCCTTGTGTCGTAGCGTTAGGCTCCCATTGACCCTCTGAGTATAAGTCGGGAGGATCATCTGCTACAGAGCAGACCACAGCTGACCACGGTTAACTGAAACCATGGAAGGCAAGACTGAGGGTTAAGTGGGGACCACTGTACCACTCAGTGCCTGTGTTTTTGTTAGCTTCTTTCCTGGAATATAAACTCCATGACTGTTTGGGTTTTGTTTATTTCGTTCATGTTGGATTCAAAGATGCGAGACCCAGGAGATGCCTATTATAAAAAAAAATATTTACTGACTGAAGGAATAGTCCCTGGAAGTGCAGCTTCTCAGGGCTTCCTCATCACTCATATAAGCTGCAGGTCCCCACAAGACCATTCACTTTTTGGCTATAATGACACTGGGCTCACTTCTCCATGCCAGGACCCAGTCTGAAACACATAACACCATTCATTTCCCCCAGAGAGAGTATGAGAATTCCTCAGATCGCTCCTTGGCTCCAAATCCCCTTTCCATGGAAATGTAGCTCCTGCTCCTCAACAAGCCACTTCCTAGCCTCCTGCCAAAGTTGATTTCTGCTTTACTGGAGCTCCACCTTCTGCCCTACTCCTTTTTTCTGGGGTCCGTTAAATTATTTGAACAGGAGGCTGGGAGACTGATGTGGCTCTAATACTCTGGAGACCTATGTAAGCAAACCAAAGTCTAAACCTATAAATGCCCCAAGGTTAAAAAATAAAAACCTGAGGACAACCAAGCACAAATAGCCAACTGGGCTTTAAGCCCAGCCAATCAACAATTTCCTTAATTTGCTTTACTTTTTCTCTATAAAAGTCTTTCCCTGAGCTCTGCCCAATCCAAACTGATTTTTGCTCAAATAAACTCTTGAGGTGTTTAATATGCCTCAGTTTATCTTTTAATGGGGCCCAACTTTCATATGCACTGGTATTTAAATCTTTCATAATTATGTAACCTTGGAAAAGTTGTTTAATTTTGACTACTTAATGAGGATGAATTAAGAAATATTAAATTCGTATTTATTTATGCATAAAAGTATTTAACCTTAAAACTAATTGTGTCATTAACTCACACGTCATATTTAAATAAAATGTCACAACAAAAAACCTTTCCAAAAAGAGATGCATTTTAATGATGAAAGACAGCATTAGTGAATTTTTTCGTACATAACCTTTGTGGTGTTAAACATGTACTGTCAAATACATATATCCAACCGGATAAGACTATAATTATTTTGTCATGAAAAAGCTGTGATTTCAAAGGCTTTTAAAAAGGCAAAAATGGTAAAGTTACTCTTAGAAATGACACTTAGGAGTCAATGATATCAGAGTCACATTGGCTGAAGGAAAATAACAACAAACTTTTAACCCTTCTTAACATAAACCCCACTGCAAATACACAATTCTTCACAACACATAGGAAAGTGAATAACCTCAAGAGGCATTATGGCTTAGTTCTCTCCTGTATTAACAAACTTGGCTAAAGGCTCCTGAATTATAAAATCCTCTGACAAATTCCCCTAGATTATATGCAGCTTTTCACTTTTAAAAGGTCATATAAAAAGATATAAATCAGTTTCCAGCAGAGCTAATATTGGTTCAAAATATTACAAAATATTACAAAAATTTATTTAGGTTATTTTAAAATACTAATGTAAGAAAATTCTAGTTTTAAAAAAATTTCAAACCAATCCTAGGCATTAAAAAATAGCCATATGGCGGCTGAGGTTAATTTTCTAAAGCCAAGCAAACAAAAAAAAAACCCTTTCTTCCCCTCAAAACAGCAATGAGACAGTTGCTCCATAATATTTGTTTGTTTGTTTTCCTACAAAAACCAGTTTACCATTTTCTGGAATCCCAGCCTAGGAACCAGCCTGTGAATGTGGGTGGTTCATGGCCCTGTTTTACAATGACAATTGGTGTCCTCTTGTCTCTTCCAGAAGGGTCAGTCTCAAGATACATTTTGGCTATAAAGAATTGAAAGATAAACACATCATTAGTTGTTGTTTTTTAAATTTATTTAAATTCAATTTAATTAACATATATTGTATTATTAATTTCAGAGGTGGAATGTAGTGATTCATCAGTTGCGTACAACTCCCAGTGATATTACATCAACTGCCCTCCTTACTGCCCATCACCCAGTTACCCCATCCCCCCACTCCCCTCCCCTCCAGCAACCCTCAGTTTGTTCCCTAGAGTTAAGAGTCTTGTATGGTTTGCTTCCCTCTCTGTTTTCCTTATTTTATTTTTTTCCCTTCCCCTATGTTCATGTGTTTTGTTTCTTAAATTCCACATGAGTGAAATCACATGGTATTTGTCTTTCTCTGACTTATTTCACTTAGCAGAATACACTCTAGCTCCAACCACATCATTGCAAATGGCAAGATTTCATTCTTTTTGATGGCTAAGTAATATTCCATTCCATATATATATATATGTGTGTGTGTGTGTGTGTGTGTGTGTGTGTATCCATTCATCTGTTGAGGGACATCTGGCTCTTTCCATACTTTGGCTATTGTGGACATTGCTGCTATGAACATTGGGGTGAATGTGCCCCCTCAAATCACTATGTTTGTATTCTTTGGATAAATACCTAGTAGTGCAATTGCTGGGTTGTAGAGTCAGTTTTGATTAAACTAAAATTTATAGAATGAAAAGTATTCCAATAAAAGTAATGAATCAAATTTCCATTGCCCCAAAGTAGCCAAATACTGTTCCATATGAACAATTCCTTATTGATTTATCTCCTTGCACATGACAGTCTAATGATTGCCTAAAAAATTTCAAACTTTATAGAATTATCCTTATGGCATAATTATTCTTGTACTTTTCAAAAATTAAAAAAAAACTGTGCCAAAAAGAACAGTACTACTCAAAAAGAATTTTTAAAAATCTACGTTATCATAGTGATAGAGGTCTTATATTTCTATAATAAATACCATTAATTGAATTTAAAGTTTTCAGAATTAATTAATCATGTTCTAAATTAGGTAACAAAACATTTTTCTTATTCTTACTATGAAGTGCTTCAGTTAAAAAAAATCCATTACTCTTTAGTTTTGAAAGTGAAAGCTTACTAGATTCCTCTCAGTTTTAATATGTAGTTTTGAAGAATGTGGTGAAAAGAACAGTCAAGAACTTAGTAATAACCACTCAGGGTAAATGTCATCACTGTTCATGGGATCTCACTTACCAGACTTCAGAGACTCTGTTCTCTCGACTTCATTGGCATCTTTGCCAACCCAAATAAAAATCTGAAAAATGAAACAATAAGAATATGTACTGTTTGGGGAGTATCAGCTTGGTGCAAGCCCTATGCAAAGTGCCTTCACACATCGCTTATTTCATCTTCACAGCAAGTCCTGAAGTTAGGGATCCTCGTGGAGAAGGAGGTGCAGAGAAGTTCCATCCTTCTCCCAATGTTTGCACTTATTAGGAGACACTCTAAATTGATAGCCAGCCAGTGACTCCAGAATTCAAATTCTGGCATTTCAGGTTTATATAGTATTTTCTAGTTTATCGACTTTCTCAAAACAACATATTGGCTCTTTTCTGCAGGCACCCCTTGGGGTTGTAAGGCAGTCTTGATCCCCATATTATTATTATCTTGGGGGGACCACACTTAGCTTGTTTGTGAGGACCTCAGACTCCCTTGCAAAACCTCTGTCTTAAGCCTGTAGTATACACCTAAAACTGTATCCTCTAACACTTTGGTGTAAGTGCTATAATGATTAGTATTTAAATACTGAGGTTTTTTTTTTAACTGATATAATTACATATTCTGTATGTATCTTCTTGTCAAACGTGTAGGTTGTGAACTTCAATACTGAAATATCTCTATTACCTTATATTTAAATCACTTTAAAATAACTTGTTGGCAGACAAATTTTGACCCAATTAGTTTTGATTGTATTCTAATTCATACTGAAAGCACTGAAATATTTACTTGCAGGGCACAGAACAAACCATAACAGCACAGTCATAAAAATGAAAAATATGATCTAAAAAATGAAATGTAGTAAGGGAAATCATCTCAAGTATCTATGACTATAGAACGGACTACAAACGGAAATAATTAAATTCTCCTGAATAAGGAAATGCCATTCTTATTTTATAATTCTTAATATAGAAAAGGTGTTTTATTCACATGACATTTTAAATTTCCTATCTACAAATAAGTGATCCATTCACCTGGAGAGAATCTATGACTAATTCCAAATTCACATATGGTGATTCTAGACCAAGAAGCCAAGGAGTAATATGATCAAATGACTTTAGCAATTAAGAACAGACCCAGAATTAACAATTACTGGGGTCGACTCTAAGATGAGGCCTAATTCAGATATGGGTTTCTTTTTTATATATATATTTTATTTATTCGTTCATGAGAGTCACAGAGAGAGAAAGAGAGGCAGAGACACAGGCAGAGGGAGAAACAGGCTCCATGCAGGGAGCCCAGTGTGGGACTCGATCCCAGATCTCCATGATCACGACCTGGACCGAAGGCGGCACTAAACCACTGAGCCACCTATGCTGCCCCAGATATGGGTTTCATAATTGTTCTATACAATTTAGTTCCTAATATATTTACTTTTCCCTTTCACTATTATTAGCTTACACAAAGGCTAAAACAACAACAAAAAAATCCAACTATCAGGCACAGCATGCCAAATCACCATTCATTTTCTCCCAAATAAAGATACACACAACAGTAACATATTTTACTGTTTAGATTCAAAATTATTCTGCATCTGCTTCTTCCCCAGAGCAGAGGTCCCCTATGATGACTTCTTGTTAGATTTTAAGAAAAATTCTAAATCTTTCAGTCTTCCCCATGGCACTATACCCCCATGGCATTGCACCCACTAGTGTGTTTACTAGTTAAATGAATGGATGAATGCATGAATAAATTGGGAATGAATGAATTTTAGAAATAAATGAAAAATAGAAGTTTTTTGCCTAAAACTATACACCCACAGATGGTAGCCATAGAATTTTTCCACATTAAGAAATCAATTTGCTATATGTATTAGTTTTATTGTTTTTGCCAAACTATGTTGTCTTTTTAAAATACAGCCTAAATCTATTTATTATTAGACTTGTCATTTTTCAAAGTTGGTTTTGTCAGCTCCCAAGTATAAGCACAGCAAATATAGTTTTACCTGTTCCCAAGCATCTAGTAACATGACATCATCTTCTGCTAAATCATCCTGGGTGAACTCTCCTGGAACCTCTTCAATCTGAAATGTATGAAAAAGTTTTATGATCAAACAGTAAAGCAATAACTTTTCTAATACACAGGTTACAAACACACCGTATTTTTTGGAGCACCACAAAAATAAAGCCTGATAGTCACTTTTTGGATTCTTTTTGGATAATAAAGGTTTAGATAATTGTTTATCTGTTTACTCATGTATCACAAACTGATGGAATCTTATCTGGGAAGCACAGTGCTTCATATAAACACTGCACCAGAATGCCTTAGGTAGGCTATCGCTCATTTGTGACAAGCTGCTTCACAGATTTCCATTGTCTTTCTAGTCCCTAAAGACACTGGAGTTTATGGTCTAAGTATTAAATTTGTCTTTTATTTTGTAGGTCAAGGTTATTATCATTATTTTTTAAAGGTTTATTCATTTATTTAAGAGAGAGAGACCACAAGCAGGGGGAGGAGCAGAGGGAAAGGGTGAAGCCTCAGACTCCCCACTGAGCACGGAGCCCTACTTGGGGCTTCATCCCAGGGCCCTGAGATCATGACCTGAGCCCAAATCAAGAGTCAGTTGCTTAACCAACTAAGCCACCCAGGAGCCTGGTCAAGAATATTTTAATAAGATCAATAGGTCTGGTCATTTTCTAAACCAACTATTTTTGCCAAGATGATATAATATTCCATATGCAAAGCTTTATTATAATTATTTTAAATGGTTAAATTGTGTTCTCTGTAGTTGACATTAAAGGTTACTGGGAAGGGTTAGTTTAATGCACCCACTACCAGTGGCAGATATTTATCTGAAGTCCAAAATTTTTAAAGGATTCTGGATAATGAACCCCCTGATTTTTAGGAAGATGTAGCAGATCAGATTACAGTTCTTAATTCTTTTCTCCTTCCCTCTGCTGTGTGACTCTGTAGTATAGTTGAGTAAGTGGAGGTGCCCTCAGCCTTGGCCATGTCATATTAGCAAATGTGACTCATCAGAGGCCCTCTTGCACTCCTGGGCTCAGTCACTGAAAAACAGGCATGAATCCAACCTGTAGCCCAAAGGAGAACCTCCCAGCTGGGCCTGGCCCAGGTAAATTTGGTCCCAGGCAACCTGCAGTTTCATATTTGTTGTAATCTGATAAAGCTTTGAGACTGTTATACAGAAAACAAACAAAAACTACTTACAGAAGGCAAAAACTTAGTTTGTATTATCTTTTTTATGGAATATTTACCAATCACAGAGTGATTTAAAAAAGCAAAAACTTTAAATATCACTTACTCCATATAAAGCATGATTCTAAAATCTTTTATATGAACAACTAATTTCATATTCATACAACTGAATGAAGTGGGTACTAGGATTTTCCCCACTTTACAGATGAGAATACTACAGCACAGAAGAGGGTAAGTAACCAGCCTAAGGTCACATAGCCAGTAAGTAGTATCACCAAGTAAGTGATACTGCACAGGCAGATGGGATCTTAAACCTGTGCTTTTAAACCATAGGCTCTGCTGTCTTGTGTGAATCAATATGCCTAAAGTCTACTTTCTGATTATGATAGCCAGATCAAATACTTGTTAATGACATTTTTTTCCTTAAATTGTGAAGGAAATGGTCAGAGTTACAAATATCAAACAAGAAAATGAATAGGTGTAGGGGAAAGTATATTTCCCTTAAATATATTCATGACAAAAACAAAGACTAATAGATTTTTTTGAACCTGACTGAGAACAAAGCCTAGGTATTATTTTTGTAAAACCTATCTTCATTGGAAACAAGCATGTCATTTACAGCAATATTAGTATATAATACTAATAAGAAATTACAGAATGATTAGTTGAAAAAGAAGTTGTTTGGATGCCATATCAAATTAACAGTTAAAAGAGTAAAATAACATTATTTCTAACAAGTTTCTAAAATTCAGGGATTTCTGCGCAAAATAAAATAAAATAAAATAAAATAAAATAATAAAATAAAATTCAGGGATTTCCTAGGAAGTAGTGAGCAACTGTGGTGCCCAGCAACCAAATATTTATCACAATTCAAATCTTTAATTTGAATCTTAATTTTTAGGGCAAATCACTTATAATCTTCAAATGTGGTTTAAACATGAGCAGTTTCTTCCTCAAAAAACCTAGCAGGTCAAACAGAAAACAGAATTTTTATGGTTAAAGTGAGATAAGAGGGTTGTACTCCAGGATATCTTGGAGCCCAGTATAAAATCAGTCCTGTACACCAGATACTTCAAAATGTCTGGAATTCAAAGCCTGTGTGTGAATGACTATAAAATAGAATATTCTTGCTGATTTCAGTTTATTTGCAGGTGTGTACGTAGCTTTCAATGATTCTGCCCAATGATCATAATATTTTCATAATATTTCTAGGCAGTCAACGTGGTGAAACTTTTTATTCCCTGGGAAACTGAAGTGTAAAACTGACACAGTTTGATCAGAAACTACCATGGTTTCCCACAGAAAGTGTCAAATTATTAAATCAGTAAATCCAACCACATGCATATTCATACAGCAACAACCTCATGCTGACACAGGTGCAAAGTAGCTGCTATTTTTAAAAGCAGCTTTATTTATATAGTACTTTACAGTATTCCTACGTTTTGACATCCATTACACCATTGACTCCTTTCCTGTGTATGTGTGTTCCTCACTCTTTTTTATTGTAGTTAAATACATATAACATAAAAATTACAATTTTAATCATTTTCAAGTGTGTATGTATATATTCATATATTCTATAGTATCCACCTCCAGACATTTTCATCTTCCCAAACTGATTTCCACACCTACTAAACATTAACTCCCCATACTAACTTCCCCTCACTTCTTTCTTTTTTTTGAAAACAGGCATTTATCTAATTTCAGAATTACATGTAAGATAGACCTGTTTTAGTTCTTTCCACAGTTTTGCTTTATTGCTTACCTGTTTTCCTATTTTGTTTAGGTATCTCATACATTTTTATTTTATTTTATTTCAATTCTATTTAAATTCAATTAATTAACATCTAATGTATTGTTGGTTTCAGAGGCAGAGATGATTCATCAGTCTTATATATACCCAGTGCTCATTACATTACGTGTCCTCCTTAATGCCTATCACCCAGTTACCCCCCCCCCACTCCCCTCGAGCAACCCTCAGTTTGTTTCCTATGATTAAGAGTCTCTTATGGTTTGTCTCTCTAATTTCATCTTGTTTTATTTTTTCCTCTCTTCCCCTAAGCTCCTCTGCTTTGTTTCTTAAATTTCACATAGGAGTAAGATCATATGATAATTGTCTTTCTCTGATTGACTTATTTCACTTAACCTAATATCCTCTAGTTCCGTCCATGTCATTGCAAATGGTAAGATTTCATTTTTTTGATGGCTGAGTAGTAGTCCTATACGTATACGGTGGAATACTACTCAGATGTCATTGACTCTTAAAACCACCGTCTGTAGAGCTAAGATTATCAACTGCTGTTTGCAGATAAGAGGGCTAAAACTGAGAATCACAGCAATGACATGGCTGAAAAGTGTTAGAGCCACACCAGAATGCCTCTCCCAATGTTGTTTGGTTCTACCCCAGTATTTCGCAAGACACTCACAACAAATCTTCCAGTTTTATTAGAGCAGCCATAAAGCCGAGGCGGGTGGTCTTCAGCCTGTGTTTCTAGCAGTGGAGAGGTCTGGTAGTCTTTTTTCCCTCCAAGGGAATTCCAAAATTCCTCTGTGAAAAACACAATGAGTTATCCATTGCATTTCCAGGAGCAGAGAGTTGGTCTTGCCTTATTTTTTTTTAATAATAAATTTATTTTTTATTGGTGTTCAATTTGCCAACATACAGAATAACACCCAGTGCTCATCCCATCAAGTGTCCCCCTCAGTGCCTGTCACCCATTCACCCCTACCCCCCGCCCTCCTCCCCTTCCACCACCCCTAGTTCATTTCCCAGAGTTAGGAGTCTTCATGTTATCTCTCCCTTTCTGATATTTCCTACCCATTTCTTTTCCCTTCCCTTCTATTCCCTTTCACTATTATTTATATTCCCCAAATGAATGAGACCATATAATGTTTGTCCTTCTCCAATTGACTTATTTCACTCAGCATAATACCCTCCAGTTCCATCCACGTTGAAGCAAATGGTGGGTATTTGTCATTTCTAATGGCTGAGTAATATTCCATTGTATACATAACTGGTCTTGCCTTATATTAACAAATGATATTATTTCACCTTGACCTTAATGTCAAGAAACTACTTAAATATAGCAGGTATCTTCACCCACTTTTGAAACTAATGGAAGGATTTACAATGCCCTATAAGTGCTTTGAAGGTCTTATTTATGAAAATAATGAATTATATGATAAGCAATTGTACCAAACAGAAGTCCTGGCTAGTGTCCTTGACACTGCAGTACACACCTGGTTCCTTGCCTTCTTGAATCTTTGTGGTTTTGCATTTGAGGACACTTGCCACATACTCAGCTCCTTTCTCCTCCTCCTGGCTAGCGCCTTTTCCTATCCAGATGTAGCCATTGTTTTGTCTCAGTTTCAAGACAAAAACATCATTGGAATTCAAAGACTGTGCATCAACATCTACCTAGAATATAAAGAAAAATGACACAGTGATTCAAATTCATTGCGACTCCCTCAATAAACATGTCTGAGAAACTGACAGGGACAAACCATCCATCGCCTTCTGTCCTGATCCCAGGGTGGCACTGGGACACCACGATGGCCTTAGAAATACCAGTAGCACCTTGCTCTGTATCACTTTAATGCTCAACTGCCTGCAGAGAGCAGCACAGGGCTCTAAGAATAAAAGTAGCCAAACTTAAGTAACAAGTAACAAAGATAATATTCAAAGAAACCATAAGAACAAGTATGGGCTATGATTGATGTTTTGGAAGTGGGTGTAATATGCATACATGATATACATAAAGCAAAGATGTTCAGTTCTTCTCTCCTAAAGAAAGTTTTCCAAATAACCAAAGCGACACCTACCCAAAGCAATCTACAGATTCAATGCAATCCCTATGAAAATACCAACAGCATTTTCCCACAGAACTAGAACAAACAATCCTAAAATTTGTATTGAACTACAAAATACCCTGAATAGCTGAAGCAATCTTGAAAAGGAAAAACAAAACTAGAGGTATCACAATTCCAAACTTCCAAGGTATACTACAAAGCTGTAGTGATCAAAACAGTATGGTAAGGTACAAAAATAGACACAAAGATAAGTGGAACAGAATACAAAAGCCCAGTAATAAAGCCACACTTATATGGTCAATTAATCTTTGACAAAGAAGGCAAGATTATGCAATGGAAAAAAGTCTCTTCAACATGTGGTATTGGGAAAACTGGAGAGCTAAATGCAAAAGAATGAAATTGAACCACTTTCTTACACCACACAAAAAAATTAACTCAAAATGGATTAAAGACCTAAATGGGAGACCTGAACTACAAAATTCTTGAAAGACAGCACAGCTAGTCATTTCTCTGACATCGGCCATGACAGCATCTTTCTAGATATGTCTCCTGAGGCAAGAGAAACAAAAGCAAAAATCAACTATTGACACTACATCAAAACCAAACAAACTTCTGCACAGCAAAGGAAATAACCAACAAAACTAAAAGACACCCTACTGAATGCGAGAAGATATTTGCAAGTGATAAATCTGAAAAAGGGTTAGTATCGAAAATATTTAAAGAACTTAAATAACTCAACACCAAAAGAGCAAATAATCCAATTAAAATTGGGCAGAAGACATGAACAGACATCTCTCCAAAGAAGACATCCAGATGGCCAACAGACACATGAAAAGATGCTCAACATCACTCATCATCAGGGAAATGCAAATTAAAAACACAATGAGGGATCACCTCACACCTGTCAGAGGGCTAAAATCAAAAACACAACCGTTGTGCACTGTTGGTGGGAATGTAAACTTGTGCAGCCACTGTGGAAGACAGTATGGAGGTTCTTCAAAAAGCTAAAATTAGAACTACACTATGATCCAGTAATAGCATGACTGGGTATTTACCCAAAGAATCTGAGAACACAAATTTGAAAGGATATATGTGCCTGTGTTTATTGAAGCATTATTTACAACAGCCAAATGATGGAAGCAGCCCAAGTGTCCAATGATGGGTAAATGGATAAAGAAGAAGTAGTATATATATATATATCATTCAGCCATAAAAAGCAAGGAGATCTTGCCATTTGACAACATAAATGATCTACGGAGTATAATATTAAGTGAAACAAGACAGAGAAAAACAAATACCATATAACTTCACTCATATGTGGAATTTAAGAAACAAAGCAAATGAACAAAGGGAAAAAAAAAGAGACAAACCAAAACAGATCCCTAACTATACAGAACAAACAGAGCTACCAGAGGAGAGGTGGGGGGATGAGTGAAATACACGAAGGGGATTAAGAGTACACCTATTACCATGAGTACCTAGTAATGTACAGAATTGTTGAATCACTATATTGTACATCTGAAAATAATATAATACTATATATTAACTACACTGAAATTTTTTTAAAGCTACCAAAGGACACCTAAAAAATCATAAAACAGGGACTGGAGTCCAATGTCAGCAAAGAAATAACAATGCAAATTCACTAAAGGGTTCTCTGAGCTCTGATAAATTGTAACTCAAATTGTGTAAGACTTTAGCAGATTAGTAACACAGCACTGATATGTCCCTTTCTTTCAACCAAGAAGCTGTGGCCACTGTCTGAGATCAGCTAGGTTAGCATAGTTCTGCTCTCTATGATCACAGAGAAATGAGAAGGACCCACTTGGGCTCAGGCTTTGGCCTGAAGGGGAGGCTGAAAGTGCAACATCAGGGCAGGGCAAGCATGTACAGTCACAGGCCAAAGGTCCTATGATGGCCCTGTGCCTTCATGCCTATAAACTTGTGATTCTGTGACTCTGTGTCAGACTCTGTGAGGACCTCTGTCTGACCACATGACTATGTGACTATGACAGTATATGAATGACTTTCTGCACCACTGAGGGACTCAATGTGATGAAGAAGAATCAGTGAGCAAGCCTGAAATGCAGCAGCCATGACAGAGAAACAAAATCAAGGGTGGAAAAAAAAAAAAAATCAAGGGTGGTGTTCTGAGCCCAAGGGCTGAGGGAGTTTCAAGAAGGAAGTGATGCTGAGCTGCCCAATGATGGTGTTTCGTCAACTGAGTTGAGCTGCCATTAATTATGTGGACAGTTGGATTTCACCAAGTTCATCAGGACCCTATTCCCAGAAAGAGCACTAAAGGAGGAAGAAATAGATACTGGAAGTTTTATTTTTATTAATATTTTTATTAAAGTATACTTGACATACAATCTGTTGGAAATGTTAAAGATGTGTTCCAAGGGTTGGTTACAATCATCTCTTTTTTGTAGGAACAAAGCCTTTTGGACTAAGAGTCAAAGGAATCTACCAGATGTGATGATGGAGACTAATAAGAACCAGGATTGCCAATTTCCTCATCCCAATGTCTCCTTATTGCTACAAAGAGCTTAGATGATAGACAGGGGACAATAGGCCCCCACACAGAGCAGTGTGACATCAGGAAGGTAGTTCCAAAATAGAACATTATTCAGCTTTAGCCTCCCAAGAGATGAAAATAGAAAGCTTTACAAACAATGATTCTGATGAGCACATTTCAGACAGGAGGGGAATGTGAAGGACAGTTTGAGAGGCAGCAAGCAAACAAAGAAACCACATCATAAGCAGCTCACATGTCTCATAAGAACATGCATGCCAGAAGAGACCAGGAATGCAAGGATTCTCACTGACTCTTCCATCTAAAATCAGCTGAGAGTGCCTGCAGAGGAGAGCTTACTGGTTAATGTGACAGATTAAAAAGTATATATATATGTATATATATCATAATTGAACACATGAGAATCTGTGTACAGAATGTTCTAGATGAGGTCAATACAGGGGATCCCTGGGTGGCGCAGCGGTTTGGCGCCTGCCTTTGGCCTAGGGCGCGATCCTGGAGACCCAGGATCGATTCCCACATCGGGCTCCCGGTGCATGGAGCCTGCTTCTCCCTCTGCCTGTGTCTCTGCCTCTCCTTCTCTCTCTTTGACTATCATAAATAAATAAAAATTAAAAAATACATATTTTTAGATGAGGTCAATACATATGACGGCATTTAAATGATATGACTGAATGAGAATGCCATGGAGACGGCCAAGACTGAGCGTTGGGGGGTTTGGAAGACACACAGAGGAAGAGAAGCAGAAACTGGATTGGCGTGAGAAGTGGAGTGAAAACACTCTTCAGAAGTTTGGAGGAAATCTTGATAAGTGTGGTGCTTCAAAGGTCTTAGAGAAAAAAACAAAAAACAGTGTTTCAAGAAGCTAGGGAAGAATGATTACGGCAAAGGCCATTGGAAGCTTAAGGAAAGAGGTCAGAAAGAGGTTTGACTCCGTTAAAGGCAGGCATGAGGTAACAGGCCATCAGTGGCCAGAATGAGAGGAGAAAGGACTTAACCATGAAGGGACAGGGAGTGAGTGAGGACAATGCTTTGAGGGCCTGTGCTCTTAAGCAGGACAGAGAAAACAACATGGCAGCTGGGAAGATCAGGGTTAAGAGAGTTTTTAAAGGAAGACAGGAGCGTTTTAAAGGCATGCTTGCATTCTGAAGTAAATGATCCAGAGAGGAAGAAGGCGCTGCTGATACAGAAGAGTAAGGAGATCACCATAATGATGAACTGGAAATGAAGTAAGAACACGAGACCAAGGGAAATTCAGGAAAGCCCGTAGGAAGGCAAGAAGGCAGGGGTTATGGACAGAAGTTGGAGGTTCTGTCCTCAGCGAGACAATGGCTGAAGCCACCATAGAATAAGAGAGGAAGGACTGGCAGCTCCATGGATGGCGGCACCAGGAGGCTAAGGGAGGAAGAGTCTGATAAGAAGGACAAAAGTCAAAGAGGCAAGAGTGAGCAAGGGGAGTACCCTACCCACACCCCTACCTGGTAAGAGGACATTGGGGAAAAACAACTATAGAGGGCTGCATGAGACTCTGTGTCCTCAGAGGACAGTCACAGAGCAAGAAGGTAATGGGGGAGGCTGGTTTAGAGAAGAGGTTGCAGGTGGAGGGTATGCCATGACCTGCCCAGTGTCAAGGGCTTGGCTGAATGGATTGTGTGAAGGGGAGGGTTGGCGGGTGGGTCCGAATGTGGGGGTTACAGAATGTGTAGGGCAGTTTAGGTATGACTGGAGAGCCTTGAGATTTTTTTTTTTTATAAATTTATTTTTTATTGATGCTCAATTTACCAACATACAGAATAACACCCAGTGCTCATCCTGTCCAGTGCCCCCCTCAGTGCCTTGAGATTTCAATGGTGACTGAGGTGTCTGGGTCATGAAAGGTGATGGATTATCTAGAGGTCAAAACACTCAGCCATTTAAACACCTGGGCCTACTGGCTTGTCCATACCTGGAGGTCTTCTTGTCTTCTGACCTGTGATATGGGGTTTGAGTTCTTTGACAGCTGCTGTCAGAGACAGCTTATTTGGCCGGTTGAGTAATGGCTCTGGCCCAATATAGGGAAGCTTGCCTTCCGCATTTGTTACAGTTGTACCAAGAAGGGTTTTCCCTCTCAAATTTTCTCTGTGTGACCACCTGACCATCACCTGCCATCCATCTTCCTCCAGGCCTTTCAAGATAAAGCTTCAATTGCCTCAGGCCCTTGACCATTTGATCTGTTACATTATTCTTAAAATTCATTTGTTTTGATACAATGCAACTGAAAAGTGTGAGAGGCCTGGTCTCTACAGTTAACTTTTTACTTGGTTCTCCTGCTTTTGTTTTGTTTTGTTTTTGTTCTTATGAGAATAATGGATTAATTTTCAAAAGACAGGGAGTTTACTTGACAATTTTTTTGAAGACTCATATTTGTTAATGGCTCAGGTCCACTGGGAAGTCCATAAATAGGGCACGTTTTATTGAATGCATGACATTACCTCCATGATTCTGGTGATCGATGCCAGGTTTCTCCGGACTTGAAAGAGGCGTGTAGGGGGAGCAGGTGCCTGACCTCCTTTCTTTGATGTTCCATTCTTGTAAATAATGAGCGGTTTGTCTTTGAACAAACTCAGCAGGTGAGCAGGCTCTTTGCCTTGGGAGACTCGGATCTGGGAGGGCGGTGGATAAAAGAAATGTGATGAAGGGCACAACGAAGGAGGGTTCTATTTCCACATGTGTTATTTTCCTTTTAGAAAACAAAACAAAAAATAAATAATCCAGAGCAGGAGGCATGATGATTATCAGATAATATAGGTTAATGCTAATCAGGCACAGTGTTCTTTACTTAAGAGTCTTTGACTCTAGACACAGTTCGCTGAGCCATTTCTTGTAGGGGGAAACATCACCCTACTGCACCACTTCCTGCATCCAGAAAGTATAAAATCGTGTGTTCATGGCCATCTTCAAAAGAGAAAAAACAACAAAGTGCTGATGTAAGTCACTGTAAAAATTACTCTTTCTTAAAGAGCACCCACATTTGATAGCTGTGTAGTGACACTCTTGTTTCTGAAATGTTTTGGATCTTGTTCAGAAGATAAAGAGATGTGCATGTAAATGCTTCCAAAAATAAGATGACACCGAAGCATACTCATTACTTGTACATATCTACAACTATGAAATGAAAAATTATGATAACATAGCCTCTAAGCATCAAAATCTGGCAACAATAAATACAATATATTTTCTACTTTTTATTCATAGAAATGGTAATATATTTGCTTAATACAAGCACTTTAAAAATATGTAATATAAGGACTTTTCAGGATAAGAAAATTGAAAAAAGTAAATGGTAAATTATTTAATTTCACCTATTAGCTTAACACCAGATATTGGATTAGAAATGAGTTTCCTATTTCTTTTTTTTTTTTTAAGATTTTATGTATTTATTTATGAGAGACGCAGAGAGAGAGAGAGAGAGAGGGGCAACAACACAGGCAGAGGGAGAAGCAGGCTCCATGGACTCGATCCAGGGTCTCCAGGATCATGCCCTGGGCTGAAGGCAAGCACTAAACCGCTGAGCCACCCAGGCTGCCCGAGCTTCCTATTTCTTACATAAATTATTGATGCAATTTTTTACATAGTTCAACTTTTGTGTAAGTTCTCTATATTTTTTCGATTATTTTGCCCTATGCTAAAAATGAACTGTCTTACACACCTAGTGTGTCTTTTTCTAGAAGCCAAGTAAATGAGAATGCTGATGCACATACCATAGCAGAGAGGTCTAAAGAACGTTGAAAATAATTAACTTTCTTTCTTATTTTATTAAAAAAATTTTTAAGTAAATTCTATGCCCAATGTGGGGCTTGAGCTCACAACTGCAAGATCAAGATTCACATGCTCTACTGACAGAACCAGCCAGGCACCCCTTACAGATATCTTCCAATTAGTAGACATTCAAATAAGCAAGTAGTAACTTATGAAAATGTCTTTTAAGTCACAAGGTTAGCTAGGATTACCTAAAAAACTGTTGTTGGCTTGGCATTTCCTGTAACAGTGAGAAAATTTCAACTGCCAACATAAAAAAAAAGATGGCCCCTGATTAAGACCCATTTTCCACTGCTAAATTAAAATAAAAGAGATAAAAAGTAAGTTGAAAAACTTTCACTACTGCTAATGTACACTACAAAGAATTTTATTTTTTTTTTTATTTTTATTTTTTTTGTTTTGTTTTGTTTTTTTTTATTTATTTTTTTAATTAATTTATTTATTTTTTTATTGGTGTTCAATTTACTAACATACAGAATAACACCCAGTGCCCGTCACAAAGAATTTTAAAACAGCAGTACAGCACTGGAGCTGCTTATACATTATTGTAAACTACTGCCATCTAGTGATTAAACTAAACATTACCATTTCATTGTGAATTTAGGATTCAGTGAGCTAATATTTTTTTTTTTTCCAGTGGGCTAATAATAATTAATGGAAATTCATTCACTGGGCATACCAAATATTTTATTACAAAAGACAGAATTTATAAAGCACAATGTAGATCTTCAAAGTTTTTGCATATTTTGGTAAGGAACACTTTAAAGATCAATTACATGACACTGATGTCAGTTCTTAACTAGAAATATTTCTTCAAGGGGATCCCCGGGTGGCTCAGTGGTTTAGCACCTGCCTTCAGCCCAGGGTGTGATCCTGGAGTCCTGGGATCGAGTTCCCATTGGGATCCCTGCATGGAGCCTGCTTCTCCCTCTGCCTGTGTCTCTGCCTCTCTCTCTCTCTCTCTGTGTCTCTTATGAATAAATAAAATATTTAAAAAAAATTTCTTCAAGAAGTGAATGTAACAGTTCATGGGAAAGTAGAATTCAGTGCATTTTAAAAATTCAGTCATCTTGCTAATTTATAAAAAAAAATTAAAAAGTTTATATGAACATTTACATTTACATTCAAATTGCTTTATATATATCCATTAACAAGCACCAAGACAGGAAAGAAACCAGCAGGAAGACCAAATTTAGCGTCCACATCTTAGATTCTCTGTACTAAAATATTTGACTTACCTCCCTATTTAATTATTACCCTTTAAGAAGTAAAGACACATTTACAATGATTTGAAAACTGGAAAGTGATCACCTGGAAATAATAACTTGGGTAGAATCGTTTAATGTCAACTGTCAATTCTTTGGGTTCCTTAGATCTATTAATAGCTTTTTGTTTTTGTTTTTAGTTTTGTTTGCTCTCTCTTTTCCAGAATCTGAGAGAAATAGTATGGCATTAAAGTAGGAATATTTAAGTTGCAAAATGAAAAAGATGCAATATTTAGAAAATGTCATATTCCCATCCCAACTTGAGAGGAAGGCTTTAACGAATCATCTGGCTAGCAAAACTTTAACTTGCGTGTGCTCTGGGAGTAAAACTATCCCAACCTGCACAGCCTGTCCTCTGAGGGACCTATCCAACTGAACCGTCAGGAATGCAGATGTTGTCAGTTCGTCTCGTGTGGCATTCGCTCCTTGCCTGGAGGAACCAAAGTAAAATAAATTAGTTTGTATTTACATTTTAAGACTTTCTAATGTAGGCATTTCAGAGACTTAAGTCATTATGAAAGATCAAGATGAAACCGTTTTGACGTGATATACCCACGGAAGCTATTGTTTTTTGAAAGTACTAACAATGAGCCATGGACTGCCCTGTGCGTTGCCTAGGACTACACATGATAATTATATTTCTGTCCTCATTTTATAGAAAAAAATATTGAGGCTTAGCTCCTTATATAACATAGCTAAGTAATCAGGGCAGTCTCATTTCAAGTTGGAGCTGCCTATTTTGGGAAACCATCTCCACAGTAAAAATAATACATTTGAGTAGAATAGGAGCCTCATCTGTTAGGCTGGATATTAGAAGCATCCTATCATTACATGAATGTTTGGTGACCATAGTAACAAATGTCTGGACCCAGAAAAATCAAGAAAATAATCATCAGAAGTAGGGAGTGGAGTGGCCCTGTTTTGTCATTCTAGCGATTCTTTAAAGGAATTATCAGTAAAACCATAAAAGTGGCTTAGTTCTACCAGAGACCCAGATAATAAGGGCCAATAAATCAGTTCATTCAGTTCATTTCCAATTTCTCTTTCTAAGGTAGCTTGTGATTATATCTCCAAACTCTAGCTTAACCTGTAAAGCAACTTTTGGGAGATCTGCTTGTTTGATGACTTTGTGGGGGTCGGGAGGGAAGCCAAAGCATTGAGCAGTTTCTTTCTAGCCTATTTTCTCATCTCTGTCTCACTAGGGGTTAGCAGGAGAAACACTAATCCTGGAAATGGATTTGAGAAGTTAACCAAGGCACCCAGGTGGCTTAGATGGTTTGGCATCCAACTCTTGATTTTAGCTTGGGTCATGATCTCAAGGTCATGAGATCAATCCCCACATTGGGGGCTTGAGAATTTCTCTGTCTCCTTCTGCCCCTCTCCCCCCACTTGCACACATGCTCTCTCTTTCTAAAATAAATAAATAAATCTTTTTTTTTTTTTTAAAGAAGTTAACCATATCTTTTCTTCTGAAATTTTAAGACTGACCTACTTGTCCAATACCCAGAACAGATTAGCAATAACCTCCCATCCTGGGCAACACACACATATACATACACACACTACACACACCCCAAAACACTGGGTACAGGAAACATGCTTTGTTTATTTCAGAATATTTCATTGCACCAACAGGGTGAAATGATATAAAAATGTTCACAATGGGGGGGGGGCAAAAAAAAGGGACATGCTCACATGAAGCACATATTTGAAAGAAAATTAAAAATGTTTTCCCTAATAAAGACACTCATGAAAATATAGTCCTTTAATGCTAATAGCCTAAATTTTCAAGGAGCCTATAATGTGAACAAACACTTCTGTGAACCACCAGGACCACAGAGTGGGGAGTAACAGAACTGTGGGTGACAGCTGGATCTGTTACCACTTGTCATTTCTCTGACACATCTGCAATTCCCTGACTTCTCCATTTCCTCTTTGTTTCTGTAGAAAAACACTCAACTGACTATCGACAGTATCACCAAATTTTTGTTTCAATTCCCATTTTTTTACCTCTGAAGTATTTCAACAAGCAAACCTGGAAAGCCTCACCAAACTTCCACCTTTGGACACTCTCAATACATTTTTCACTACTTGGGGCACCTGGGTGGTTCAGTGCTTGAGTGTCTGCCTTTGGCTCAGGGCATGATCCCAGGGTCCTGGGACTGAGTCCTGCATTGAGCTCCCCATGAGGAGCCTGCTTCTCCCTCTACCTATGTCACTGCCTCTGTGTGTCTCTCATGAGTGAATAAAATTTTTAAAAAGTTTTTCTTCACTATTTACCTCTTCTACTCCATGGCAAAGTGACCCATGCACCCAACCACACAGATTCAGACCAGTTTGCTTTATGGATCTCTGATGCAGGGGGTTAAATACGCTACTGCAACTAATACATAATAAAGTTGCTCTTTGTCTCTAGCTTTGAAAATCTATGTTTGGGCGCTGGGGGTGGGGAGCAACAGTCTACTTTGACATGATTTCTTCTTTATAAACTTTTGGCGCTTGTTACAAATTAAAAATAAATGCTGCATGAAAATGGAATTTATTGCTTTGAGAGATTCATCATTGCCATTGTTCAACAATATTTGTTTAATTTCAATTACCTGACATTCCAGAGAAAAGATCACTGCTGAAATGTTTTTTCACCCTACCATTTTAGAATATAAGTGGTTTCAGGAATAAAAACAATAACGTATATGTGTGTTCAGTAGTTAATTCCAGTCCTTCACCTTCTGCTGTGCCTCCTGGACTTAAACATTTGCACCCCTGCACCAAAATTATCACATCAACTGTGAAGTTGTTTAGTTTGAAAGATAATCTTCAAGAGATCTGCTTATTTTCTAAATATCTCTTCACTGTTCTCATACAAGCTTTGAAGTCCTACAAACCATGCAATGTTAACAAACTTCTGTATTTAACATCCATGATATTAAATGGCAAAGACTCTCAAAAGGACTCTCAGGTATCTAACTTATATTCTTGATATTTTATAAAAATCAATTCTCATCATAGAAAACCCAAACACATAAAATTGAAAAGAACAAATTAAATGATCTCTCCCTCCATTCTTGTCCCATCCCAAAGAGAGTAACTATTAAGAGTGTGGCATATTCTCAACTTTTCCCTTTGCATTTTTGACAGTGAGGGTCAAACCTGCTCTCCTCCTAAGTTTTCTATCTCAGTGAATGAAACACTACCCACTTGTGCATGGACTAGAAATCTGGGGTCACCCTTGATGTGGTCATCTTGTTTCCCATAGCCAGTCGTTCAGATGCCAACACCTTAATACCACACATTGGTATTGAGTTCTCTCCCTGATGCTTTCAACACTCAGTTCTGGCCACATTCTCATTCAGCTGGATGACTGCAACACATTCCCAATGGCCTCTCCTGCCAACGATCTTCTCCTATCAGTCCATTCTCATAGAGATGTCAACCAGAACAACTTCTCTAAGAGGAAAGCCAATCATACTACTGCCCTGAGCAAACTCTTTGACTGGTTTCCAATACCCTGAAAATAAAGTTCATGCTCCCCAGACACTTACAAGGCCATTCACCGGTTGGCTCCTTCTGATTTCTCCGATTTTATCTTTTGCTCCCTAACTTTGCTTGTTACTAGTAGATGAGAGCATACTTTCTCTGCATTGCTTAGAAAAACTTCTCTATTTGCTGGTCTGCCTCGCTGATACTTCTGCTTCTGCTTAGATGTCCCTTCTTCTAGGAGCCCTAGGAGTGGGCTTAGAGATCTTGTCTTGAATTTCCCAAAGATCAGCTTGATTTTATCTTAAAATACTTCATACTTTATTGAAGTGCCTAATCACCTGCTTCCTTTCAAAGTGTAAATTCTTAAAACACAGGTCATATATTTTTTTTAACCACTCTATCTTTAGTATGTATCTAGCACAGTGCTTGCCACATAGAAAGTGTTCAGTGAATACTTTCAAATAATTTGAGAAATAGTAACTGCATTTAACATTGATCATCTGATTTCATCTGTTTTAGTTATATCCACATAGTTATTCACATAGATTACAAATTGTTAATTTTTCAAAATAGTCTTTTGAATTCCTTGCTTAGTCTTTCTTGTTTGATCTAAGTGCCACGATCAATTATATTTTTCATATACAAAAGAGACTTAAAGGACACCTGGGTGGCTCAGCAGTTGGGCGCCTGCCTTCCGCTCAGGTCATGATCCTGGCATCCAGGATCGAGTCCCACATCAAGCTCCCTGCAAGGAGCCTGCTTCTCCCTCTGCCTATATCTCTGTCTCTCTCTCTCAGTCTGTTTCTCTCATGAATAAATAAATAAATCTTAAAAAAAAAAAGAGTTAAGACGAAGACTAAGAAACAGAATGTAAAAGAAAAGCTGACTGAGAACAACTGATTATCCCTACAAATGCCAGGCTTTGTACAAATACTTTTCTGAATTAAAATTTTGGAAGAGGAAATGCCAAATGGCCAAATACCAAGGTATAGCTGCACTCAGCTTTAGACTTAAAGAGAGCTATAGATCAAGGTGTGAGATGTTGCTTCACCAATTACGACAGTTGTGAATGTGGGGCAAATTACTTAATCCGTTTGATTCTCCCTTCCCCTTATTTTTGAAAATAACACGGTTGTAAGGAACAAACATAATAAATGGAAACATCTAGCACTTTGCTAGTACAAACACGCTGCTCCAAAAAATGGTTACTATGAAGATGACACCTTAAACACAGAGTCAAATAGCTAAATACATTAATCCTTGACAGAGTATGATGGGAACCATTGCCTAAGGCAGTGCAGTGCCTGTTAATCATGAAAGTGCATGTGAATCATCTGGTGATCTTTTTAAAATGCATGTTATACTTTAGTGGGTCAAAGGTGGGTATTGGGATTCTACATTTCTAACTAGCTCACTGATGATGCTGATGCTTCTGGTTCCCAGACCACCCTTTGGGTACCAGAGCCTACAGGATAAAGATAATCATTCCATCTCCTGAACATGGTTGGGTTCAAGGCACTGGTCAATGTAAGTGGTAGGTGGTCACACTATAGGAATGGAGGTGAATCTGTCAACTGGTAGGACCCTCACCATGTCAGCAGAGACCTGCGTCCATGTCCCACATAGGCAAAAGTAGGATTCTCTTCACCCCTGCACCTCCTACCCACACCTCTCAGTTTTATGATCTTCTTTGAAAAGGTTTTTCTTTTTTAAAGTTTTATTTCTTCTCAGAAATATTTTATTTTACCTGATTTCTGTTAACAAAAAATTTGAGAATCACACACTATATGACTTGTTGCAGAATCCTCATGCCTTTGGAATAGCCCAGCATGGTATGTATACTTAACTTACCTGATTGGATATTTCCCATTGGTCAGGGACTTAGCATGGACTCTTAGTAAACTTAACCCTCAGTTAACTCAAATCATTATGCAAAACCATATAAGATGTGGATACACTGGCATTTTTTTTCTCTTCTATTGCCACAAATTTCATGAGGACCAAGAGTAAAATGCATCATTTTGAAACAGGGTCATAAATTATATATATATCACTTAGAGGGTTTGCCTCACTGCAATTTCACAGCTCCAATTAAGATGGACTTCGGTGAAATTTAACAATAAGCATACATGGTAGCCAGTGCTGGCCAGCTGGAGTTAGCTTGCAAGGGAGGTGAAATATTCAACTACATACCCACTAAAAGAATACTACATTTGGATATCAAAATCTTTTTCCTAGACTAGAAAGAATGATTTTTTGAAAAAGATTTATTTATTTATTTGAGAGAGTGAGAGCATGCATGAGTGGGGGGAGGGCCAGAGGGAGAAGGAGAGAATCTCCAGCAGATTCCTCACTGAGTGGAAGAGGCAGACCCTGGACTTGTTCTCATGACCCTGAGATCCTGACCCTGAGATGATGACCTGAGCTGAAATAAAGAGAGGCTGAATCAACTAAGTCACTCAGATGCCCTTAGAAAGGATGATTTTCATCTAACCTCCTCATGCTTGTGGACAGGAGTTACAAAATATAGTCAAAAATCATACTGAAATAAAATTCCACATGCATGCTATACAAATCTCACTGGACTAACTATAGGATAATTCTACCCCATATCCCATGGAATTTAATGAAATGTCACTTTGGAGCAGAATCTGCCTTCTTTGAAACTTGAGATTTATGAAAGAGGAAAACTTACCATGTGTAGATAATCTGTCCTCCAGGATAAGTATAGAGGATAATGTAGCAGTCACCACCATAGAATTCACCATATGAATTCTGGTCAATTTCGACCCTACCATTATTTTCTACACGCCAAATCTGAAAGGAATGGAATGTGTGTACCAAAATTAAAATTTTCTTGATCTAATAGTACTTTTCAGAAGGCAAAATATTAAAATTTTCTTGACCTAATAGTACTTTTCAGAAGTTAAAAAAACTTTTTTTAGACCTATTGTTATGTTAAACAATTTTTAAATTACTTTTCTAACTAGTTTTCAAATTAAGCAATGAGAAGAAATTTTATCAGTTTGACAATTTTGTTGACTGATTTTTTAGGTGCTTATATTTTTTGCATCCTCCATAGTACTTAGCTCAGTTCTGAGCCTATTAATACATACCTACTGTTCGATTGGTTAGTGAAAATAACATGAGACTTCAGTGGAATAATGAAGTAAAACATTCAGCCCAGAAATATATCCCTTGTATAAAATATTTCAATCCTCTGGGAGATAACTTGTTTGTTAAAAATTTTTTTTTCCCTGCGCTGTAAGGCATGAAACCAATATCTCCTCAGGCAACAGTGACAGATTGGGACCAAATAATCAATATGCCAATTGCCTGAATATTTTCAAGAGGTGCCATCCAGACATAAGACTGAAAAGATAAAAGTAGGCAGAACCAGTTTTTTTCTAGTTTCTTATCCTCATCACAGATTAAAAACACTCCAAGTTGGAGAGATGAGTTTTAGATGAACCAAGAAAGTAACAGGAGAGAGCCTGCCAGGCACTTTGTGTATGCAGGCCCCACTGGGGAGGGGGGAGGTAGAGGATATGCCCCTTGCTTTAAAATTTGGAGATGAACAAGTGGCAGTGCTTTCAGAGAGAAGCATGACATCCTGGTGAGCTGAGGAGAAACAGCAGCACTGCCAGGCTAAACCCAAAAAAATCTAGAGAACGTTTCCAGACTTCAGAAGTCCTGGGATGACTCAAGACATCTCAGAGACAATGTGACCTGACAAAGGAGACTGCAGGTGATGCTGGGGAACCAAATCTGAAACAAGGCTCTCTGGCTGTGCTGAGCTTAAGAAAAACATTATCTGAGTAGGAGACAGACCCAGACCAGAAGCTGATACCCCTCGGACAATGGCCATAAGAAGCATTTGTCCCTTGGCAGTTCCCACAACCCTTGGAGAGCTTAGATTCACACTGTGTGTCTTTGAAAAGAGGAAAAACTACTTCCTAAGTCTCTCAACCATATACCTTGCTCCAAACACTGTAGGAAGCCTTGGGAATACAACAATAAAATATTCAATCCCTGCCCTCAAGGAACTATCAAGAGGGCTAGGAAGAAAAATGATCAATTCTGCAATATTTTATGATGGGTTCTGTGAAAAATATTACTTATAGTTTGAGCACAGAGGAAGGCTGCTTCAGGGCAGAGGGAAGGCTTTTTAAAGAGATGCAGCTTGTGACTGAACTGAATTATGAAGGAGTACATGTGGAGACTTTAGCCAGAGGGAGAAGGGAGGGGAAGAGCCCTCAGGCAGTGGAAAGGTGAGACAGAGAGGAAAGCAAGGATCGAATTATGAAAGTTCTTGCAGGCCCAGATGAAGATCAATGTTCTCAGGAAGACTATGGAGAGCCATTAAAATATTTTATGAGAAGATGTGACATTACCCAGTTTTTATTAAGTGAGATTACTCCACAGTAGAGGGTGAAGAGAGTTGAATTAAGGAGAATTATAGGGTGTTATTAGCATTTTTTTGGCAAAAAAGGGGAATAATAAACAATTTGAATGCTCTAAAAATATCTGTGATTTTAGCACATACCCATTTTACTTTTGTGAATACCTGTAAGGTACAAGGAAAGGTCTAATAATGGTAGTTGCTACACTCAAAGCAATTTGCCCTGACTGGACAATCCCAGTTCCAGGAGCAGGAGCAATTCTGGACCAGGAAAAAGACAGCTGGGTTCCATATCACATCTCTGAGATGGTAATGAAGTGATCTTGCACGAATCACCTAACTTCCTGGGATCTCAACATACACATTGTAAAGCAGGATTGAAGGTCAGCGAGTATCTTTTCCGGCTTTAAATTTCCTGATTTAATATATAGTCACTGACCATCTTCATTAACAAATAAAATTAACAAGTAAAAGTACAATGTTTGTAATTCTCTGAAATTACATTTCCAGGTATACTGGTGTAAGTGGTCTTGATGAAAACAAACACACAGAAACAGAAACAGCCAAATACCTCCACTTTGCCGGAACCATCATCCACCATATTGTGCTGGGCAGCCATCTGTGGAGAAGTATGTAGTTTTGAGGCATCAAATGGAATTTGTTTTATTCGAGCCACTTTCTCGGTAACATACACTTTCCCAAAGCCATCACTCTGATCCTTCTCTCTCCAGTCCTTAAAGAACTGTTTGAAGATCGGTGTTTCCCCTCCTTCTGGAAGAACTTGAATCTAAAATTTAAAATAATAATAATAATAATAATTACAAAAAGAAAATAGAGGAAAGTCATTCATCCAGTAGTGGAGAAAATACTAAGGAAATGAAAAGACTATCTTGGTTTCTGCAATGACCAATGGAAACTTAGAAGCTGGGATCCTTAAGTGAATGTAACATGGAAGGTTATCAGATATCAAGGTAAAACAGTCCAACGCTCCTTTCTGTCATAGCGAAAGTGAATGCACTGAATTTGGATGCTGGAAGAAAGAACAAAGTTCTCTCGTGTTACCATGACAGTCAAATATGTATGACTATTTTTCTCCATTGGGCTTATAAGAGGTCTGTAACCTGGAAGAAATGATCTCGTTATGTTCCTTGGGTCAGGACATAAAACTAAAGAGAAAGGATGAGGCTGAAAGACTCAGAAAAGGCGGAGTAAATAGGTGGCAGGTGTCTAAACTGATGTCGATGAAGCCAAATCTTAACTGGGAATTAGCCCATGTCTGGACAACTTGCTCTACGGACTAACTGGAAAGTCCTCTCAGTTCACCCAGCTGTGGTTGATTATCTTCACTGAAATGCTGTGGAGGAAGTAGATGGGGTCTTTTTTTCATCATGCAGGTCCACAGATGGTCTGATAGGTAGTTTCTGCAAAATTCCATCCTCACAAAATTCCAACCATTCCCTATGGTTCTAGGGACACAGGACACAATGCGACACACACATAAGGGAAGGAGGACTTCCATGCATATGTTACTTTGAACCAAATTCTCTCATGAGTTTTGTAGAGATATGATGAGTTCCCATATTTTTAATTTTTTACTAGCCAGCTCATTTGCACACATACCTGGGTATTGGTGGAATAATTCATCTGCTTTAGGAACTCTTCAGCTGTCTTCATTGCAGCCTTTCTCTCCTGGGGATTAGCATCTTTACCTAAAATGGAGGACAAATGAAAAAGACAGAATCTCAGAGAAGGAAGATATCATATGATTAAGAAATATTTGTGCACCAAGCAATGAACATAATTACAACTTAAATATAACAATGAGAATGGAAAAATTTCCTAGTATGTTAAATATAGTTAGTAATATAATGATCGCCTTATATAAAAAAGACTTTTTATATTGCCCTAATGCTTTCTTTAACACTATCATTCTTGACATGATACTAGTAGGAAGAAAATAGGGTTTTGATGTCTGCATTTTATATGCGCTATTTACAGATCAAGTCTCAAAAAGATAGTCTTTTTTTAAATCAGAAAATATGTTTTCTTTACCTTTCCAAAGAAATAGCTGTAAACCTGAAGCGCTGCTACAATGTCAATGACATTTTTTACCTTTCCATACGAAAACTTGTTTTGCAGCACCATGATCCAAAATAAAGCATTCTTCAGAAAGCAGCATTGCCATGGAGAAGGGGTTTTCTTCTGCAACCACAGTCACTCTCATGGATCCACTGGCATCTGAAACCTAATATAAAACCCATGAGCTTGTTTGCAGATAATAAAAATGTTCTAAAATTACATTATGGTGATGGTTGTACAACTCTGTAAACATAATAACAACCATCAGATTGTATGCTTTAAACGTGTATAGTATGTAAATTGTATCTCCACAAAGCTCTTTAAAAGAAAAAAAATAACAAAAATCCATGAGCCAAATTATACCCTAAAAGGTTTTTTAAAAGTTCTTTGGACAATCAATAAAACTAAAAAACAATATACAGAATGGGAGATGATATGTTTAGATGGCATATCTGATAAAGGGTGAGTATCCCAAATATATAAAGAACTTACATAACTCAACACCAAAAGACCCCAAACAGCCCAATTAAAGATGGGCAAAAAAGACATGAACAGACGTTTGTCCAAAGAAGACATTCAGATGGCCAACAGACACATGAAAAGATGCTCATCATGCTTATTATCAGGGAAATGAAAATCAAAACCATAACGCAGTATCACTTAAACCTGTCAGATTGACTAAAATAAAAAGCACAAGAAACAACAAGTGATGGCAAAAATGAGGAGAAAAAGAAACCTTTCATGCACTGTTGGTGGCAATGCAAACTGGTACAGCCACTGTAGAAAACAGAATGGGGGTTCTTAAAAAAGTAAAAATAGAGCTACCATATGATCCAGTAATTCCACTACTGGGTATTTATTTACCCAAGAATATGAAAACACTAATTTTTCAAAGATTTTATTTATTTATTCATGAGAGACACAGAGAGAGAGGCAGAGACATAGGCAGAGGGAGAAGCAGGCTCCATACAGGGAGCCCGACGTGGGACTCGATCCCAGGCCTCCAGAATCACACCCTGGGACGAAGGCGGGGCTAAACCACCGAGTCACCCGGGCTGCCCAAAAACACTAATTTGAAAAGATCTATGCAGCTACATAGGTTTGTAACAGCGTCATCTACGATAGCCAAATTATGGAAACAGCCCAAGCATCCACTGACTGATAAATATAGAAAGAAGATATGGTATGTATATAAACAATATTCTCAGCCATAGAAAGAATGAAGTTTTGCCATTTGCAACAACAAGAATAGATCTAGACTTTAATGCTAAGTGAAATAAGTCAGTCAGAGAAAGACAAATACAATGTGATGCTACTCATATGTGGAATTTAGGAAACAAAACAAATGAACAAAGGAAAAAGAGAGAGAGAGAGAGAGAGAAACCAAGAAACAGATTCTTAACTATAGAGAATAAACTGATGGTTACCAGAGGGAAGGGGGGGGATGAGTGAAATGGGTGAAAGGGACTATGAGTACATTTATTACCATGAGCACTGAGTAATGTATAGAATTGTTGAATTGTATAGAATTGTTGAATTGTTAGTACACTTAAAACTAACATAACACCGTGGAATTTTTTTTTTAAGTCTTTTGGGGTAAAAGAACCATTAAAAAAAGGTTAAGCTTCAACACCAGACCTAAAGCATCAGAAAATAATCATAATAGTAATGGCTAAGGTTTGTAGAGATTTCTATATAATAGGCACCAAGTGATGAACTTTACATGATTACTAATTTTTAGAACAATCTTTTCAACTAGATAATAATTTTACACTCATTCTATATAATAAAAGCTAAAGCTTAAACATTTATTCATTCAACATTTACTGAGTGCCTACCATACACTAAGCACTATACTAAGAAGGCATTGGTACATTATAGTCTATGCTTATAGACTGTTTTCAAATTAAATCCTGTAATTTAAGTATATTTTGTGTAAGTTGTCGAAGTAGATTTCTTCTGTCACAAATAGTTACTTACTTAGACTCCTGAAGTTTGGAAATAACCACAGAACATTTATTTAGGGGCACCTAGGTGGCTCAGTCTATTAAGCATTTACCTTTGGCTTAGGTCATGATCTCAGGGTCTTGAGATCAGGCCCTTTTTCCAGTTCCCTGTTTAGCAGGGAGTCTGCTTCTCCCTCTCCCTCTGCCCCTGCCTGTGTGCTCTCTGTCTCAAACAAACAAATAAAATCCTAAAAATAAAAATTAAAAAGTACATTTTTTTAAAAGCTGGAGGTGGTCTTGCAAAATTGAAAGTGATATTAATGCCCAGGTTAGAATTCACTGTTTTTCAAAGGCCAGCTTGTTAGTTACCTGGTACTTGATAAATATGCAGACTCCAGGGCTCTCCCAAGATTAGTGGTTGTTTTTCAGCATTGTGGTGGGGTTTGAATCCTGGTATTTTTTTGTTTTTTTTGTTGTTGTTGTTGTTTTTTAGAAATTGCCTAGGTGACTCTGCTTCCCAGCTATGTTCTGCAATCCCAAATTACAGTACTTTCAGACAGATTTTTATTTTACATATAAGCAATACATTATATATCCACTAGAGGGAGCAATGATTCAGGATTAACATTTTCACATTTTAAAATATTTTAGTTCATAATGCTCTCCAAGAGGAAGGATGGTTTTATTTGATGATGTGGCATAAAAGATATTTAAGCTGTTGAAAGGGGATTTTGTAAGCAGTAGTGAAAAAAAAAAGTGCCATTAAGACTTTACTTTCAGGGCAGCCCGGGTGGCTTAGGGGTTTAGCGCTGCCTTCAGCCCAGGGTGTGATCTTGGAGACTCAAGATCGAGTCCGTTGCCGGGCTCCCTGCATGGAGCCTGCTTCTCCCTCTGCCTGTCTCTGCTCCACCCCCCTTTCTACTATTAATTAATTAATTGAGAGAGAGAGAGCACACGCACTGGGGTTGGGGCAAAGGGAAAGGAAAGGCAAAGGCTAAGCAGACTGTGCCCCAACACTCGGAGATCCAGACCTGAGTGGAAACCAAGAGTCCCAGGCTCAACTGATTGAGCCATTGAGGTGACCCGTGAAGTCTTTAGAATAACAATTGCTGTGTGACTTATATTAAAATCATCAGTATTTAGCAGAAGTGGTGACTACATGTTCCTTTGCCCTCTAGGAAGAAAATAATAGACTTCCCCTTTACAAAATGCAAGTTATTAGACACATTTGATCTTCATTCAGATCAGTTTCTGAGCTAGAAGTTCCCTTAAAGAAGAGCATATGTAACTCCTTCCAGTGATGACTGATGACTACTTAGTTCTGCAAAGAGATTAATGGTCTGTTCTAAATCATGTGCTTGGAAAGTTACAAGGGATGGGAACTCTTGAAGAATCCCATTTGAGCAGTCTCTTCAAATGGTATATCTGTAGCTTCTGTTACTTTCACCAGCAATAAAATTATAAAATCATGGAGTCATAAGGAACCTAAAAAAAATCTCATGTAATCTTTTTTTTTTTTTTTTTTTTTTTTCAGATAAAAAAAACTGAGATCCAGCATGGTCATATCTTGCCCAAGGTCATCTAGTGGGTGATCACCACAAGGTCTCCAATGCCCAGGATAGGGCTGTTTTTACCCTGTTTCCTCCCAGCTGTTTGATTTGATAGCTTTGCCCTCCTGTAACATTAAAATAATGTGAAGATTTTATAGTTTATCACAATTTTATAAGAAAAAGTTTCCCAAGTATTTTTATTCCATGAAGGAAACATTTTATTGAATGTCATATATATCAAAACATATTGTTGCAAACTATCACACAACCCTATTTAATTTTATTTAAGTTGTAGCAATCATTTCACTTATTATTTGACATTTTTAAGAAAAGTAAGTAACAAAAAGAGGAATTTTAATAAGCACACTAGAGCAAAGAATGGATTCTGCCTACATACTTCTCTTTGAGAGCAACAAGAATTATCAGCTGTAGCAGAGTCCTTTCCATAACAGGCCTCTGGGCTACATCCAGTCTAGTAAAAACAACAGAACTCACTAACAGTGAACTTACCATGTAGAGTTTGGCCATTTTCCTGTTAGTTATGTCTGCTACGATGTCGTCATCATCGTCTCCATCCCTGAGCTCAGGCTTTGTCCCTAAAACCTAGAAAAAAGTGACCAGATAAAAAGATAAAGATCTCTCATTAAAGGACGCAGGGTTTAGCTTTTTTTTTTTTTTTTTTTTTAAGTAAACTATCTTATATTTCTAAAGACACAGATTATAAAATATTTGCAGTTAAAACGACCAGGCTCAAACATTTCTCACCAATCATACCACACTGGCCTTTTCCCAAGGATCAAATGAATCAGTTGCATTAAGTAAACAAACACTGAATTTGCCATGATGTGAACTTCCAAGAAAGTAAAATCCTACACTTTGAAAGCACAGGTGTTCATATTATTTTAGACTAGTAGGAATCAATTAAAATATGATTTCTAAATTCACTTCCATAACAGAATTTCTTCTTGTGACCTCCACTTCTAGAAGTAATCTATAGGTTTAATTGCAAAAACTTGTATCAAATTACTATTTGAGGGTAGAGTACCGTTATCATTAGATAAAGGACAAATTCTTGACTACACAATGCTATTTCCTGCTACATATATGGCATAGTTTCTGGAGCATAAGAGATACTCAATAAGTGATTGTCAAATAATAAACGAACGTATTTATTCTCTGAATATATGATATAATCCAAATGTTCAAGTATATAAGGCATTATTAGAAAGCACATTTGAATCTGCTTTGATTTTCTACTCACTACAATCACAAAAATATAGGTATACAAAGCAACCTAACTGATTAAATTAATTGACACAAATATAATATGTCAAGGACAGGAAAAAAATATAAACTTACTCTAAATAATGTGACTTTTAGAACAACATAAGCATAATTCAAGTTTAGAACATGCAAAGAAGATATTCATTTAGATTCAATAAATATTTCATATACATTTCATATACAATATTTCATATACAAACACCTGCATAATGTGTTTTATTTCACTACAATACATTGTGTGAAAATACATACTGCCAAATACCAGGCAACAATAAAAATGTATATAAATTCTAATCCTTGTTCAAGTATGGACACTGCCTCCAGTTTAGAAACACATTACAGAAGCTATTTTCTCTGGGAACATGCAGATCTTTCTGTTGACACAGTGATCAATAAAACATTTTAATTATTGTATATATCAAATGATGATGATACAGTTTTTCTTTTTTGCTAAAAGTAGGATCAAGACAAAAATTAAAACACTTGCAAAGGTGCTTTTTTTTTAAACAACTTTACTGTGCTAGAAGTTTGCATGTCTTCTAAGAGCAGGAACAGGCTCCTTATGCACCCTTTCGTGATTCAGCTTCAACCAGGATAGTAGTTTGGAATCAACAATTTGGGTTGAGGACACATCTAATACTTGGAAGTTTCCCAGTGGGCCAAGTGAGTCTGAGATTTGGGACACACTCTAACTTTTAATTTTCAGACAACAATTCCCATATGAGCCAAGGATCTTAATTAGCCTCTCAAAGGATTGTAGCATAGTTGGGAGTTGAACCCGTGGGATTTACCAGAAACAGGCTTAACTGCACGGTAGGGGAATGATGTACATTGTCAGGTATTGCCAAGAATCATTTTAAAGTTCAGTTGAGGGATCCCTGGGTGGCGCAGCGGTTTGGCGCCTGCCTTTGGCCCAGGGCGCGATCCTGGAGACCCGGGATCAAATCCCACGCCGGGCTCCCGGTGCATGGAGCCTGCTTCTCCCTCTGCCTGTGTCTCTGCCTCTCTCTCTCTCTCTCTCTCTCTCTCTCTCCGTGTGTGACTATCATAAATAAATAAAAATTAAAAAAAATAAAGTTCAGTTGAACAACTAAGCATTTACCAAATACCTCTCTGGGGTATGAGTAAACAAATGAGTTTCTAACCACCTTCCCAGACCTTAAGGATACTATATCTTGCCTGGAAAGAGAAAAATAATTAAACATGTTCTCTTTATCAACTAAGCTATATATTTTGATCCTTGAAATAAACTATAAATACAGCTTTTTTTTATAAGTAGGATAATGCCTAAATTTAAAACATTCATTTTAAGTTTCTCAAGTGATTATCATGAACTTATATGATCCTTGGTGGATAAAAAAACATATATTTTGACAATATAAAGAGGAAAGGAAACAGAGAAGTCTTATCTGAGAATGTTTCTTAAAAATTTCTTCTATTGTCCTAGCCAAGACCTGTCACTCAAGCTTGGAGCCTCCCTGCCCCTCCCCTTCCTTCAATTATTTTCTGTAAATTTCCACTTAAAAGTATCATCATCCTTTAAAATGCTCCAGACTGAACTTAGCTTTCTTTAAAAAAAAAAAAAAAAAAAAGATTCTATTCATTTATTCGAGAGACACAGAAAGAAAGAGAGAGAGAGGCAGAGACACAGGCAGAGGGAGAAAGAGGCTCCATGCAGGGAGCCTGACGTGGGACTCGATCCAGGGTCCCCAGGATCACGCCCTGGGCTGCAGGCAAGCGCTAAACTGCTGAGCCACTCAGGGATCCCTGAACTTAGCTTTCCACAAAACTCACCATTCGCAATCCTCCATTTGTGTCAGTGAATCTCTATTCTATTCACCTGGACTTAAAATCAGGAGGTTAATTTTGGATACTTCCTGTCCTCCATATTGATCTCTTACCCTCATAGTCATTCCATTCTACTTCTTTATCATAATGTTTAGAGTCACCTTATTCCCATCTTAGCAAAGTCCCTCACCACCTGAGTCAATTGATGGGTTGCACCTACTCCTGTCAGTTCCTTCCTGCCCTCAGGGCTCACCTCATTTTTTTTTCATCCAGAAAGTTATCCTGTACCCTGGATGGGAGGCCCCTTATTTCACTTTGCTCCTAAGTTTCAAAAATATGACTTCAAGGATCCCTGGGTGGCTCAGTGGCTTAGTGCCTGCCTTTGGCCCAGGGCGTGATCCTGGAGTCCTGGGATTGAGTCCCATGTCGGGGTCCTTGCATGGAGGCCGCATCTCCCTCCCACCCCCCTCTCTGTCTGTCTCTCATGAATAAATAAAATCTTTAAAAAAAATTATGACTCCAGATAAAGGTTTCTATCTTAAATCTGCACCGGTGATTCTTAAAGTTCAATGCAGTCAAGCAATATGTGGGTAACCTGATAAAATAAACAATCTCAACTGCCAGCCATTAGGTCAGGAGGTTTGGGGTGAGGCCCCAGAATCTACACTCCAGATGATGCCAAACTGGCTGCCAAAACTCTGTCTGGATTCCAAAGCCCCCTCAGAGACTGGATGTTACCTACACTGCATTATTTCTCAGCATTCTCTGCCCTCTCTCCTTCTCTCACCAAACTGATATTTTCAGCATCCCTGGTGGGAACCACATACTTTCCTTCCCCAGAGCTTTACCGAATGCTGTGTGTAACTTCAACCTGGGTTGACTGCAGGTGGTAGAAGCAAAAACTGAACAATTATCCTTTGGCTGGTTCAGCCAATTATAATTAGCACAGTAATAGTTATTGAATTATTGCCTATTGAATGTCTACTATGAGTTACACACTGTATCAGGAGTTTGGGACACATACTATTTTATCTTTATGAGGGATTCCATAAGCTAGATACTGTTATCCTCATTTTACAGAAAAAGTCACTGATGCTTAAAGAGGTAAAGTGATCGTCTCACAGAACTGCTAAATATTGAGGCTTAAATTCTGTCAGAGATCCCTTTAATGCCATAATTTCAATAACTTTAATTTTTTTTTTAAGAGAGCCAAGAGAGAATGGAAAGCATGGAGGGAGGGGTAGAAGGAGAAAGAGAATCTTAAGCAGGATCCACTCCCATCACGGAGCCCAATGCAGGGCTCAATCTCATGACCCTGAGAGATCATGACCTAAGCCGAAATCATGACCTGAGCCAAAATCAAGAGTTGGGTGCCTAACCAACTAAGCCACCCAGGCTCCCCTTACTAGTTATCTCATTAATGAATGACCTTAAATCAAATCTTTTTTTTTTTAAAGATTTTATTTATTTATTCATGAGAAACAGAGAAAGAGGCAGATACATAGGCAGAGGGAGAAGCAGACTCCCTGTGGAGAACCTGATGTGGGACTCAATCCCAGGACCCCAGGATCACGCCCTGAGCGGAAGGCAGGCACTCAACCACTGAGCCACCCAGGCATCCCTAAATAAAATCTTTGATGTGGGTTAGTTTATATTTGTGTGAAACTCATGATTTTATTTGTTTGAAACTATCCTTTAATACCTAGTACCCTTCCTATCTAAACCACATGTATTGAAACTTGTTGATATTTATTACCTTTTATTGTGTATTACATGTCTTCAGCTAATGCTTCTCAAGTGCTACTATGTGCCATGCCAGGGACTTTATAAATTTTGTTTAAAATATGCTTACAGGAGCACCTAGGTAGCTCATTGGGTTAAGTGTCCAACTCTTGCTTTCAGCTCAGGTAATGATCTCAGGGTTGTGAGACCGAGTGCAAGTCGGGCTTCACACTGAGTGTGAGGCCAGCTTAGGATTTTCCTCTCTCCCTCTGCCCCTCCCTCCACTCTTGTGTGCTCGCTTGCTCTCTCTCAAAAAAAAAAAAATAAATTAAAATAAATTAAAAAACAAAAGATGCTTATATACCCCTACTTACCAGACACCAGTCTATGAACATTAGATTTAACAAGCCATTTCATCTTCACATCAACTGGGCAGTTATTATATCATTTGATGCTTCAAGAAACAGACTAAGTAACTTGTCCACAGTCATGCAGCTTACAACAAAGGACAGAGTCAGGATTTGAACTCTGGCTCCAGAGCGTATGCTCTTAACTAACATGCTGTGCTGCCTCTGTAGCCACTTCAAAAGGGTCTTCACATTTAGTTGTGCAGGCCTGGTCTCTAGCGATAAAACAGAATTGTTTCATAGCAGAGATATGTACAGGGACCACTCTTAGTTCTCTCTTTCTGCTTAGAGCAATACTAGCATGTCTACTGTGCGGCACATATGCTAGTTCATCTGGTGACCATGCTCTGCCCCCCTCCCTCCACAGCTGTCTCATTTCTCTCCAAATCCTCTCTCTACTCCCCTTCTTATCGGTTCTGCCCATGCTGTGGGCATGGAAGGCTGGCAGAGGGAAGTTCTTGTGTCACATCACGGGGCTGTGTGAGCAAACAGCTCTTCAAACAAGATAGGACAGTATTCAATAACATGAAAGAGCTACCAGGAATGTAAAATAAAACAACACTTCTTTACCCATGAAATTGTTAAAAGTTAGGAGGCAACTTATAACATCTGATGTTGGGAAAGCTTCTGTATTCAACCAACCACTCTGGTGAGAAGGCAAATTCTGGAAAGTGCCTAGAAGTAGGTAATAGAAACTCAAGAAACAGACCAATTATTTAACCCAATAATTCTATTCTGGTAGTTTATTCTAAGGAAATAATTAAAATACATGAAAGAATCAACCTAAAAATACATCACAGCATTTTACATATTAAAAAACAAACCAGGGCAGTCCTGGTGGCCCAGCGGTTTAGTGCCACCTTCAGCCCAGGGCATGATCCTGGAGACCTGGAGACCCGGGATCAAGTCCCATATCAGGCTCCCTGCATGGAGTCTGCTTCTCCCTCTGCCTGTGTCTCTGCCTCTCTCTCTCTCTGTGTCTCTCATGAATAAATAAATAAAATCTTTTTTAAAAAAATAATAAAATAAAAAATAAAAAACAAACCACATAAATGCCTAACATGAAAGGGATTGATTAAATAAATTAGGGTGTATCAACAGAATGGAAAACTATAGAGACATTAAAATATTATAAAAATCATGTGATGGTCAAGAAATGTTCAGAATAATATAAATTTAGCTTGCAAAGCATTATCTACAATATGAAATCTTTCTTGTGAAAGCACAGAAATACATACATGAAAACGAAGATCAGGAAAAATTTAGTTACTTTTTTCCTAAAAGGTGGGACTTGAGGATATATTTTGTCTCTACTATGACTACGTATATTATGTAAAATTTCAATAATAAGCAGATATTTGTCTTTAATAAATACAACTGCAAAAGCTTTTATTAAACAAAAAATACTGACATCTTGTTTTTGTATTTATTTTCTCTCCCCATGGAAGAAATAGTTGGCATTTCATTACTTCAAACACAGTAATTGTAACTCCTTTTAATTTATAATCTATCTTAGGTTTCTCCCTCAGGCTTTTTCACTCAGTTCATCAAAGCATAGTAACTATTCTTGATGGATTCCTAAATGCTCTAGGAATTTTAGTCAGAGAAACTTTTGTTAATGTAAAGATCTACAGGTGGCCACCAGTGACAAAGGGCCTTAATTTTTCATCAAGAAAGTAAATGATTCCAAAGGTCATGGGTGCTACTTTGTTATAGGTGTGGTATTAGCAGAAAAATGGGAGTATCTCTATCTTCTCTCTCTGTTTGTTAGTAACATAATGGAAATGTTTAACAACTAAAGACACTAAGTACATTAGAGAGGTTGGAAATTTGTGGGAATATAATTTTATTCTATGCCAACGTAGAGCTTTTGTTCTGCTGTTCACTCTTTGTCTTCAACAGGAGTTCAGTTCAAAATAATCCAGGAGATATTTATATTGAATCATTAGAGCAAGTACACCAGCTTGCTTTAGATTCACAGTCCTCTAGCTTTGGGTTTTCTGGGTTCTCATGACATGGGTCTAGTCCATCCTTAGTGTTCTGTGTTTTTTCTCTATGACCCATGGGGACTTTTTCTTTTAAGACATAAATAGGCCTATGTGTAAGTTCATTTAAGAAAGAAGGACCAGGGGATCCCTGGGTGGCGCAGCGGTTTGGTGCCTGCCTTTGGCCCAGGGCGTGATCCTGGAGACCCGGGATCGAATCCCACATCAGGTTCCCGGTGCATGGAGCCTGCTTCTTCCTCTGCCTATGTCTCTGCCTCTCTCTCTCTGTGACTATCATAAATTAAAAAAAAAAAAAAAAAAAGGACCAGGAAGTTAAAAAAAAAAATGCTCTCTCTTCATAATCTTTACTTAATCTTCACATTTGCATCTGTCTTTATTTATTTTGAATCTTTTAGCCAGCCTCACCTATTTGGGATATGAAATTCCAACATTTCTGATCTTGCTCCCTCAAGTGCGCTTTCTCTATTTTAACTTTCTATAGATAACTCAGGATGTTTGAACAAGTAAGTATTCAGAGTGAATGGTAGGAAAAGAAGGGATAATACATAGCCTGGAGGAAGAACAATATCTAACTTAAGACTCCAGATCACTCTGGATGAAAATGTTCCAATTGGTATCAAGTCCTCAAAGAATTTAACATAAAAAAGTCTCATGTGCTTCTCAACTGTGATTTCAGCTGGACAGATTAGGAAAATGAGAATGAGAGAAGCTAGGAATTTTGCCTGAAGTCCAAGTCTAGTAAATAGTAAAGCGAAGATGCAAACCCCAGGCCTCCCAACTCCCCACAGCATAGGAGACATCACAGTCTTCTTACTGTTACCACTTAAATACAAAGGAGGCTCTCAGGTCCCAAGAGCTAATGTTTTAATTACCCAGAAATTCTCCTGTCTTATTTCCCTTCCCTAACTGGGAAAAAAAAATTAGTTGATTGTTAACATATGGTGAACAGAAATAAACTATAAAGGCAAAATATAGCCTTGTTATATTGCTTCCAAGTAATTTATGGTGTAAGTCAGATAAATATTTGATAACAGGGAAGACATACAGAGATATAAAATCACAGGCAATTCTCAGAAAAGCTATGACCTCAGTTAGCTAGCTCCACCTAATCTGGATATGAAGTTCCAACATTTGCTCTCCTGATCTCAGTGGTGTGCGTCCCTGCCTCTGAAACACCTCTACTCCATTACTGATAAATCAAATAAAAAGGGTAATTTAATACATCAAGTAGTGGGTAAAGTTATTTTAGACTGAAAGAAAGCATATTAAGTACATGTTTGGATAAAAGATTAAAGTGGTTTATGAGTCTGCAGGAGAGGTTTGGTTATTTAATAATCTGGGCCAGGAGTGTCCAATAGAATTTTCTGTAACTGAAATATTCCACATCTCTCCTTTAGAATATGGTAGTCATTAGCTACCTGCAACTACTGAGTACCTGAAATATGGCTAGCATAACCAGGTAACTGGATTTTTTATTTTACTTAATTTTACTTAATTTAAGTCAGAATTTAAATAGCCATTTGTGTCAGCCAATGCTGTATTTGACAGTGTACCTCTAGAGGGCTCAGAGAATGCTGTGGCCTTGGACAACTCACCATGATGCAGGTCTCATTCTTTGACAGTAGCATCAGGGTATTGGAGATCAGATTTAGAGGGTCCAATTTACAAGAAAGTTAACTCTTAAGTTATGGTAATATGGAGAGCAAATTAAAAGTTACTATACAATGGAAAGCTAACTTATAAGATACTATAGTATGGAAAAAGCTAACATAACTTACGTATTAAAATACATAAGCCAGAATGCCAACTTGTTAAATTAGAGCAGTTGTCTTAATTGGCTACATATTAGAACCATCTGGGGACTTAGGATAATAAGTACTAAAGTCTGAATCTGAGCCCAAAATCCTGATTGAAGCCCTGGCACTGTGTATTTTCAAACCCCTCTGGGCCTGGTTCTGTGATATATTCACAATTTTAGTGGCATCAGCTTTGTTAACCTGGCTTATCTATCTCAACATCAGGACAGGTCTTCTAAGCATTTCTGATGTTGAAATAGCTTCTCAGGGAACTCTTCCCTGGACAAACTGTCATGGCCTGCAGTCAGGAAGCTGCCCCAGAGCAAATTTCAGGTAAAGATTTTAGCCCATCTACCCTTTCTAGGAATCATAAAATCTTTTTTTGTTTGGTTTGTTAAGACTGGAAACCCATTTGGACATTACTATGTCCAGAGTGACTCTGTGACTTTGTTTCCACCCCTAAAATGGTCTAATAATTAATGCTATTCACAATCATCATGATGATTTAGTGAAATAATGTATGTGAAGTGACTGTCACTGTACCTGGCATGTCGTGAGAACTCCCCAAAAGTTAGGTCTCATCCTTTCTCCACCTTTATATACATAGAATGAAACTTGCCTTGCTCAGAGGGTCATTTTCTCTCCTTGGCAAGACGTTGCCATTCACCACTGTGATTCTTTGCATGATAATTTTACCATTGAATTTCTTGCCACATACCTCCCTGTGGACTTATGTTTACTTATTCACTTATTACTTGTTCATGTCTTGATCTAATGATGTCACTAAGAACTCCATATGTCTTGACAGTGCACTCTTGTCAAAGTCTTATATTTTAGATTTAAAACAAGTTGAAGACAGTTCTAAATATCCCTGTTCAAGCAAAACCTGAAGATAGTCTCCTATGCATCAGCAAAGGAATAATTAATAATGCTGAGAAGGAAAATAAGATCATCTCTTCTCTACAATTGAAATATATATGATACCATTAGTCTTTGGTTATGAAGCAGATTCTCTGGTCTTCCCATCTGTTTCAATCATATCTCCCAATTTAGTCCTGTACATATGATCTTATCTTGGTGAGTCAGCATATATCAGTTACAGTTTATTTATCAGTAAGGTTTAGGTATGGAGTATCTATGATATATCCCATTGGAAAGGGTTGGGAGCTATAATGATTAGTAAGTTAGCTCTGGCCCCTGTCCTCAGTGAGTGGACGTTCAGTGCTGGGATGCTAAAGGAGTTTCGCCTGTCCTTGCATTTACAAATGCCAGTATAGGCAGTGGCTGCCGGAGCAGTCTGCAGAAAAAGATACTGAGGTTGCTTCCAAATTTAGTGAGGAAGTTTAACATGATCCACCAGTTATTACACTCATGGACAAATAAAAGAAGTAGCAGGACACACTTCATTTGTTTTCAACCCTATGAAAATAGCCTGGAAGGATTCTCAAATTCAGAGATGTTCAGAGAGTGTGTCTTGTCCAGAGAGGATTGGCAGCTTCTCTATGATTTACTTCCTTCATCCATAAAGTAAAGATATAGAGATCCCATTGGTGCTCTGCCCATTTCACCTTGGTCTACCTCAGAGGTCATCTGTAATTAATTTCTTAAAGATCTAAGCCCTCTGCTCTCTGTTTGATGGCATTATCTGGCCACCGAGCTGTACTGTATGTTTCCACACAAAGGAAGGCTGGAATTCTGGGAAGTTAACACCCAAAGAGTGACCCTCAGCCCATGAAGGATGGGAATTACTAGGTAAATCCTGCAGCAACCTCAACCACCTGTGGACTAATTCTGAAGTGTGTTCCATATAGCTTCTCATAGGGTCCCTCTGGGACTAGCCCCAGTTTCCCAGAGCAGTAAACTATGTATTTACAAAGTATTGCCTCACTTTACTCCTATTTTCTGCTTCCAGGATCATCTTCCAAATAACCACCTGCCCCCAAGTCCTTGTATAGCATTGGCTTTTGGAGGAACACAAACTAAGACAGGATAGAACAGATCTACAGGGCTGTTGTAAGAATGAAATGAGCTCATTCTTGTAAAGATGATAGAAGAACGTTAGTCACATGATAGGCACTGGATGTTTGCTATGATGGTTTGCTGTTGTCACCTCATCTGCAGAAAAAAAAAGTCACAAATTTGTTTCTTAGATTATGGAATTTCTGTGTTAATGATAATAATTACTTGTATGATACAAAGAAAGCATAACTAGAAAGATTAAGGAACAAACAAAACTCAGCCTGCTAGTGAGCCACTTGCCTTTATCACCCCAGAACAAAAAGATGAGAGAAATTATGTCATCACATAGCAATAGAACCCCATGACAGTGAATATCACAGCAACTTATATTTAATTGTATTGCATTTGTTGCTTGCTTTGAGATAGTTTTTAATTAACGTATTTGTCTTGTCCATGCACTCTGTCAGACTTCATTAAAATCTACATTCAGTTGGGTTTGCTTTTTAGTTGCCAGTATTCATTGAAATTGGGCATTGGTAATTTAATTTCTCCATTATGCATGGCATAGTACCTCATTTCCCTGTATATCTGCATGGCTCTTATTTGTTTGCATGCACGTACTTATATATTTTAATATTTTTTAACAGTATGTTTGTATCTTTTTCCTGACTAGTAGAATGTTATACCTACAACTAAGGATTGCCTCTTGGTTTCTACTGAAAACATACTGTATGTACCTGAACAAATCATGTTTTCCTAACAAAGTTACTTTAAAATTCTTTTTAAAAAAGATTTAATTATTTATTTGAGAGAGAGAGAGAGAGTAAGAGCAAGGGGAGGGACAGAAGGGGAAGGAGAAGCAGACTCCCCACTGAGTGGGGAGCCCAAAGTAGGGCTCAATCCCGGGACTCCAGGATCATGACCTGGGCCAAAGGCAGCTGCTTTTCAGTTGCCTGAACCACTTATGTGCCTCTAAAATCCTTTTTATAAATAAATATGTATATTTATACAGGTTATATATATATACATATATAGATTGAGATAAGATAAATTATCTAAAATTGCTTAAAGAAAACATATTCTTACTGTTAGGTTTTTATTATATAGTATCACTAATATAAGAAACATGAGAAATATAAAGAAGGAAAATTAAATCTGACATTCTAGTTTAATATTTATATTAGTTTATTAATTCTAATATAGACCTGTGGAGACAAAGATCTATCCTTCTATATAGTCCATCTGTCTTAGAATTGTACTATCTTATTTACAGGTCCTATCACACTATTCCCTCACCTCAGCTACCAACTAAGGAAAAATGATCTCATTCAGAAATGATTGCCAAGAGGTATTAATTTGGGTTTGGTAAATAAAAGTGACACCTGATCAGTAAGTTCACAAGTCTTCATGTTGAACTTTGGTGTGACAAAGTGGAAGATTATTTGAAATATTATATTGCAGCATATGGTAAACTATACTATTACTGTATCTTATCTTTGTTCAGAAGGTCCTGGGGCTCCTGGGTGGCTATTGTGTAAGTGTCTGACTTGGTTTCAACTCAGGTCGTGATCTCAGGGTCCTGGAATGGAACCCCACATTGAGCTCTGTGCTCAGTGGGGAGTCTGTTTGAGACTTTCTCTCCCTCTGCCCTTCCTCCCACTCATGCACTCTCTTTAAAATAAATAAATCTTTTTTAAAAAACCCAAAAATGAATATTTCAACTTCAACCACTAAATCAATTGGTGAGAAACAAAATGAGTATCTGAATTGAATACTAGAAATCCAAATAAAAGATTCATTAAAATAAATGACAACAATGAATGGTGCCTTGAACAGTGCCTGGCATACAGTGAACTATCAATAAATGGCATATAAAATTAACTCTGACAAGAAAGAAAAAGAAACAGAGCCATAGCAAGCACAGTGTTCTTGAAAGCATTATAACCCTGCAGCATGGCTACTTGTCAGTATAATTCTTCAGATTTTGACCATGTACTAAATATCATGGCTGTAATGCAAAATGGAGAAAATTATTTAATTCCAATGCAGTAGAGAAAAGAATAGGAGAAAAGTATTTTCTGGCCCTCTGATATTTTCTAGGCAAGACTAAACTGGAGAGAGTGGCAAACATGTTGAATCCTTTTAACTGAAAAACCTTGAAATGGTTAAGCCCATAAATGGACCTTCTCTTTCTACATGGCTCTCATAATAATGTTATTTCGGTCAATGAATACTGATGAGCACCTACATGCCAGACACCATGCCGCTAGAATGGGAAATTACAAAATCTTTAAGATATTATTTAATTTCCCAAAAATTTACAAAAAGGCCCTGGAAAATAAAGGAGGCATAAACAAGGAAGCTAAAGCTATTTGAACAGCACACAAGGATAAGTGTTTCTCTGATAAAATCTTTGTCTCACTGTCAAAGTGTTTACTGTGTCTATTTACCAAATTAATATCTCGAGCTACTCAAATTTCTGCCCTTACAGAGCTGTGACTAACAATGAAATCTGTAAGAAGGCAAGAGATAATAGCTTACTGAGTGATTTGTATGTGTGTGGCTATTACAAACCCACAAAACAACCTTAGGTCTTACATTTAAGGAGCTCCAAATACCCACGTTTGTTCCCAGATGCTTTTAAAAAGCAATGTGATTTTTATTTTTGTATTACTTTTCTATAGATCTTTAGATCCTTTAAAAAATATTATATATTCATTGTTCTAAAATGGTCATGAGGTGGATTTTCAAAACAGCGCCCTATTTCTATACTTGGAACTTCTACAGTTCATTTGATACTAGTCTACAAAGATAAATAGGGATTGATGTATCTAATCAAAGATTATCCCCAGAAAACAGTTCCTCCCACTATCTATAACATCATGTCAAAATGATCATGCTTGATTTAAACATACAATAATATTTTAGTTAAAAGTTTAAAATGTGATCTCATGTAAGTCCAATAAACCCAAGATTATTCTAGGAAACAAACATTTCCACAAAGAAATTTTAAGGAATGTTGACAGAATTCTAAATTTCCAAATTCCAATTTTTTTCTTTCTTAATCATACTTTACATGCTGAAATGTATGAATATTTCAAAGCTTATTATTAAATGTTCAAAATCACTCCTGGTTTTACTTTTCCATAAATTTATACATAAGAAGTTCAGAGGCATTAGTAATATGCACAGTCTTTTGATGTTAAGTTTGGGGGAAGAATAAAACAAATACATGGAGTGATTTCAAAAATAAAGCTCTATATTTGGGTAGTTCCTTGGAGTTCATGGGCCATATTCATTTTTAATCTAGTCATGAGAAGCAGCAGCACCGGGATGCGGGCCACAGCCAAGCAAAGTGGTCAAGGCCAGTGAACAGCCCTGTTGTGTGCTAGTCAGTGAGAGATGTGGGTTTTTGTGGTTGCTGGACACTAAGTGGGGAGGTGACCCGACCTGGGAGGAAGGATTCTACAGATAAGGGTATCTAGCTTCAGCTCCAGAGAACTGTATTTTTACCACAGAATGAAAAGTTTTAGACCAGTTACTTATTTCTTACCATGCTACATGCTTTCACGTACGTGAAAGTACGTGCTGCCTAATACATGGGAAGGTAAATATAAACAATCCCAAGATTCAGTTGCTGCTTTCCAAAAGGTTAGTTGTAACTATCTGTCTGCAGATAGAAGACTAGTAGAATATATGAGCTGTCCCTTATCTAAATATCAACTGCTCTTACATAAATGCAGTGGACTTTAAAACCATCAATAGTGTGGCTTTTTCAAATCTTCACCAACACTATTATCAAAACATAGGAAAGTTTTTTAAGAGGTACTGCTATCCTCCAGAAAACAGAAAAACAAATGTAATGGGTTTCTGGTACCATGTAGCTCACAGCAAATTGTATTACTCATCCAAATATGAATGTGCAAGGAGTTCGAGTTGTAACGGTGACACAGATATAAAGGCAGTGTAATACCTTCCCTCAAGGAACTTAGAGTGGAAGTGATAACATAAATTTTATTTGGCAAAATACTTTGAAAAAATAGGACTAAAGTTTCACTGTTTGCCTAAATGAACATCTCTAAAGAGTAATTTCAGAAATATCTGCACTATTCAACTCTAGATTATACTCACAAGATGCTCTGCTGGGAACATCGTGCATATCCAATCAACTTGCCAAGAGAATGATTAAAAGGATTATTTTATTTTCAAGCTGTCAATTATGACTTATAATAAGATGAACACAAGTCCCATGTTGGGAGAGTCTTTTGGAGGTTAATCTAGCCTATTTGTTATTTTTAGACAGTCTAAAATACATGAATTTTATCATGAGAAGGCTTCCAATAATGGTGGTATCCAACCATGCTTTCTGGTGTTTGCGGACCCTCACAATCTGCTCCCACTTTCTGACTCTGTCTTAGCTCTAGTGTGTGCTTCTCTTCTCAATCAGATGACAAAGTAAGCAGTTTCTGAGCTTCATTGGGAACCAACCCAGTGTTCAATAAATGCTTATTAGCTGGACATAATATGGTATTCCAGCTTTCCTTCCGATCTTCTTTTTGTCCAGAATCTGAAACAACGATTGTGCATGGCTTTCCAGGGAGCCTTCACATTTTCATAAGAACAAGAAAGCTAACAGTTAGCAATAGAGCAGTTACTTAAAATCTTCTGTAGTATTTTTGCTGCCAGTATTCCACCATGAGCATTTATAATTATTATAGACTTCAGAAGTTCATTAAATCATTGAAAGAAGTCTTTCTGAATTAGAAAAATTAGTTGATTTTTGTTCTCATTTCAAAAACTTGCCTTTTCTGCATTCTTGTTTTGTTATCTACCAGATGCTGTTCTTTAAAAAATGAAAGTCTATAAAACAGTTAAATTATTGACCTTAACAATTTTTCCTGAGGGCACTTTTTTTAGCTTGCCTCCTAATGTTTAGAGGATAAATAGGACCAATGAAGAAAGTCTAGAACCTTAGGGTTAGTGACATATTTAATTCTACTTCACATTCATTGTTTATTTATTTTAAATAGGAAAAGAAGAGCAAGAAAAAAGCATTACATAATTAATGAGCAGCTTTTCCTGGTAAATACATTTACAGTGAAGAAAAAACATGCACAGGGTAAAATGTGATTTTAGTTATAGGCTCTAGTTAGTTCCATGTACAGGATAATTTTCCTTTTTAGAAATATGAATTTTTAAGAGTGCTAAAGACACAGATAAGAGGCTGAACACACACCCTATTTCCCCACAGAGTCTTGTGAACACATGCTCTCTCCCAATCCTGTCTGGTGAGTGCCCCCTGTTACTCTCCAAAGTGTTTTGGTTTGAAGGATTAATTTATGACCATCCTAGAAATAAGCCATATTAAAATTTTATGAACATTACAGTATGAACGTAATAGTATGAAAAGATAGCTGAAATACCAAGAAATAAAGGTGAATTCTCCAAAAAACTCTCAGAAAAAGTATTTTTCACTATTCATAGTGAAATGTGTTGATGTGTTAGAAAGACACATTCTGAATATTCCACATCGAATATGGAGTAATGATGTAATAACCATCATGTAACTGGCTTCGTTGTGTCAAGTCCTTGATTTTAAGCTATTATTAACCTTCATATAGAGACTTCAAAGCTTTTGAAGATAAATAACTTTAAAAGAGTCTTATTAAAAACGAATCACTTAAAAGGACAGTTTTAAAAGATATTTTGAGGGATCCCTGGGTGGCTCAACAGTTTAGCACCTGCCTTTGGCCTAGGGCGTGATCCTGGAGTCCTGGATCAAGTCCCACATCGCACTCCCTGCATGGAGCCCTCTTCTCTCTCTGCCTGTGTCTCTGCCTCTCTCTCTCTCTCTCAATAATAAATAAAATCTTTTTTTTTTCTCAATAATAAATAAAATCTTTAAAAAAAAACACAAAAAAATGAAAATCCCCTAACACAAAAACATCACATTTTACATTAAGGATGACGCCCCTTATCTCTATCACTAATGTTTTAAGATCAAAGTTATATTTTTACAATTTTCTTCTTTAGGTTTGTATTTCCTTTTTTTTTTTTTTTTTAAGATTTCATTTATTTACTCATGAGAGACACAGAGAGAGAGAGAGAGAGAGAGAGAGAGAGAGAGAGAGGCAGACACACAGGCAGAGGGAGAAGCAGGCTCCATTCAGGGAGCCCAACGTGTGACTCGATTCCGGATCTCCAGGATCAGGCCCTGGGCTTAAGGCGGTGCTAAACTGCTGAGCCACCCGGGCTACCCTGCATTCCCTTTTAAATTTAACAGTGTAATATATTGACTGCTTAAACTTTTTTTCTCTCAAAACTCTGAATGAAATCTAATAAGCAAGCAAATGTATACACGCAGTAGGTGCCAAGCCTGTGGCTTCCTTCACTTTCTGGATCAGAGTACAAACGACTTGGTAATTAAACACAGAAACTGCCAAAAAGACAAGGCAGGATCATAGATCATTGGAACCCAAAGGGACCACAGAAGCCGCTGCGTCTAACCCTGCACTTTACAAATGAGGAACAAGAAACAACAGAGGTTAAGGGACTTACTTGGGACCCAAGAGGACAGAGGAAAAGCTAGTCTGAGAGTTAGGGCCCCTTCACTACTCCACCAGGACGAATCTCAGTCCTCAGTCCACTCTTACCAAAGCATGGTTATTGAAAGGAGACATTACTATCAACTAGAAATGCATCTTATTTATAGATTTTTGCTTCCAAATATGAAATTTGGAAGACTTAAGTGGTGATTAACTCTCTAGAACAGAGGCCTTGAAAGAATATTAAAAGTTCAAGAAATTGTTTTGAAGTTCTCAAAGTGTAACTTATTAGTGATGTTAGTATGACTATTGAAACCCAGTTAATCCCTAATTTTGCTTTGTTTTTTTTTAGTTGACCTTTTTTTACCTGATTACAAAAGGAAAACACACAAAAAATAAAAATAAAATGAAATAAAATACACATCTATTATAATAAATTTTGAAAATACAAGGACAAATAAAAAAATTACAAGGAGTCATATGCTAAGAGTCAAAGACAATACTGGTAATTTTGGCAATATTTCAGCATATTTCTTCCCAGGTATATATATGAATATATATCTATATGCCTACCTACATACAAACTTACATATTAAGAATATATAGCTATATACTGACCTACAAACCTACACACATACATATTATTTATAAAATTTTATATCCTGCCTTTCTCTTAGCATTTGACCATGAATATCTTCCCAATGAATAAAAGTCATTTAAAACATCACTAAGATGAAAGTCGTGTTCGGTGGTTATTAAAATACTAAAGTTTAAAGACATGACAATAAAATGATCTCATATAATTTTTGATCACTGGATTATGTAGACTTACTGTGAGAACCTGGTGGAGTCTTAGATGTAAATCTCACAAAATTGTGGAACACACTTCCACCCAACCAGGGCCAGGTCCTCCTGGAATTTTTAGCTCTTACAATTGTCCAGCCACTTGTCACAATTCTGGTTATCCTAGTCCATCTCTACTTCCAGGCACTGGTTCTTGCTGAGTTTCCCTCTGTGATTCTCCTCTGAGTTCTCCAGGCCCGGAGTTTTTATTCCCTCCCAAGAGTTAAAAAGGAAGAATGCTGAATAAAGACATCTGAGAGCAGTGGTTCCTAAGCAGAGTCCACATGCCTAGAAGCGATGTGGCACAGGGTAGAGTTCCTGGACCCCCGCCCAGACCCAGATCGGCAGGAATAAGAGCAGCTGCTGGTGCTGGGAGGCAGCAGAGCCACTGCTCAGCTCAAGGGTCCCTGCCACATCCACGGTGCCATCGCCTGACATTGGGCGCCAACACTGCCACAGCTGCCGCCGCCTGTGCTCCGAGCCACCGGCTGCCTGCAGACAGAGGCGTCATGGGATTCTGGAAGTTGTCCCCGTTTCTGGCTATTGGTCTCCTGGTCATGTATCAAGCAGGCATCCTACAGGCTGCACCATTCAGGTCTGCCTTGGAGAACCCACTGGAATCTGCTACACTCACTGAGGACGAAATATGGGTCCTACTGACTGCAGTGGTGAAGGACTATGTGCAGATGAAGGCTCGTGAGCTGCAGCAGGAGCAGGAGACTGAGGGCTCCAGCCTCACTGACCAGAAGAGCTCCTGCAAGGATGGCCCCTGTGTGACCAACCGTCTGGAAGGCTGGCTGGCCAGAGCTGAGCGCATGGTGAAAAACACCTTCATGCCCACCGATGTGGACCCTGAAGCCTTCGGGCACCAGCACAAGGAGCTTGCAGCCTGAGCAGCAGTGACATGACCCCAGGAAGAAGGTCACCATGAAGCGAACTCTACTTCTCTTAACTTATAATGAAAACAACTTATAGGATGCAGAGCATGGAAGACACACACATATGCATGCTTACTATTAAAACATTGTGTCTTGTTTGAAATAAAGTAAAACTAAATAAAGAGAATAAAATCATTGCAAAAAAAAATATCAACATTTTGTGTTGCAAGACACCATACTGTGAGCTACGTAAGGATGAGGACTTCATTCCGTTCATGACTCCATCCTCAGTGTCCAGCAAGGACTTGGTGCAGCCTCTGAACCTAATATTTATTGAAGTTCTTGCATAAAACCTTAACCCCTTCTCACAGATAAAGCCTGAAAGGAAGCCTTTTCTTCTAAGGTCTTTCCCAAGGTTCTTTCTCTTATACCCCCAAATAACTACAAGGAGAAGGGGGGCAAAGGGCAGAATTCTTTTTGCTACTTTTGAGATTATTACTTAAATGTCCTCAGATGAAAACACTTCAAGATTCATGCCTTCCCCTTATCCCTTCATGATACCTTCATCTATTGACTTCCCAAATGGTCCCCTCATTTACTAACGGCTTTGGCATCTAACAGCCTTCCTTTCAGCCTTGCCAAGCTATCACAATCATGGGTGACTCCCAAGGCCACCATACACTTGTATAAAAAAAAAAAAAATGATATTATTGTAAAGTAAATCTTGACAGGGTTCTGTGAAGTCAGGTGGGAACAGTTAGTGCCTGATATACCACAGGTGTCCAATAAATACTGTTGAATGGACAAATGGGAATCAATGTACCAAGTATCAAGATAACTTGAATATGATTATATCCTTGAATCAAAATCAAAATCTTAAAATATAAAATATATACACTTAGGCACTCACTTCAGTTTTCTTAAAGGGGAAAAATTGGTTACAACCAAATGCCCAAGACTGACGTAATTGCTAAGTAAATAGCAAAGGTATAAAGAGCTGTGGAGATAATTTTCAAATTAATTTAATAACTATACTAAAACCATATGCACCTTGCCAATAATTCTTAGTTTAAAATTACTGAAATATTTAAAATATTGGTATATTTATTCTCTTGGAATAAGATTTTATTTCATTCTTTTCATAAAATAATGCTAAAATTGAAGACTATCACTGTATTAAAAAAATGTATATTCAGAGGCTCACACGAATAAACTATTTTCTTTCCAAAATACGCTCTTATGGTCAATGCCAAAAGTGTTACCCATCTGTCCACCTATACGACAGATGATGGGAGTCAGAGCTTCCTCCAGTGGTCATACCATTGGTGAAAGAAAACAGTCACGACTTTCTATTTTCTCTGTATCATGACTTAGATAACCTTGATGTTTCCCCTTACTTAATCTTAGCCTAGCCCCAGTATTAGAGAATTTGTTAAAACTAAAACACACACACACACACACACACACCCTACTTAGAGTGGTAAACCTTCAAAAAACAACACAAGTCACAATACCCTTCTGAGCTCTGATGGTTCACTTCCTTCTTCCACCACAATGAGTTGAGATCTTCCTTTTCTTTCATTGTCCCGAATGCCAATGGCAACCTGGCTTGCCTTCAGACGCTCGTATTTGTTGCACGAGGAACCACACCATTGGTAAATTTCCTAAAAGAAAGAGACAAATCTTTTAACTCAGAAATAGGTGGAAGACATTTAGCCCTGTTGTAATACCCAAGGTGATTAATTAGGAAAAAACAAAAAGATATAAAAAATAAAAGCTATCTATTATGGAGGCATATATAATTTTATGTATTTCTCTCTCATTCTCTATCCTGTTGCTTTCAGTTAGCATGATAAAGTAACCATTTTTTAAACATAATTTATCTCACCATTCTTTGTGTATAATCCACTCATTACAATTTATGAAAATAAACTAGTACATATTACTTAAATTTAAAACAATAATTTTACCATATTTCAGAAAGGTAGTCAAAAATCTACTCTATAATATACTCTTGATGATTATAAAAACTGATCTAACACTTTTTGTAAAGCAATTTAATGAGTCTTATCAATAGCCATAAAAAGAATTAAAACCTTTGACCCAGTAATATCACTATCTGGAGTTCATTTTAATAAATCACTCAGAAAAATTAGGAAAAAGCCATATGTATACAGATTTTTATTGCTATATAATTATATTAATGAGGCATTGGAAAGACATTAAATATTCTATAATAGGATAATAATTACGTATCACTATGATACATGGAAAAAACAGATACTTAATATCAAAGTTATATTTAGAAATCTATAAAAATAAAAACAAAATTACAGTTTGATGTATTCTAAAATAAACAGATTATATTAGCTGTGATTTAGGTTAAAATAATGTATATTTTTTTGGTTTGGGTACAGTGTTCAGAGGATACAGAAAAATAAAAGAATAATAAAATATCTTCTCCATTAAATGTGGTCTTTTTTTTTTTTTTTAATTTTTTTTTTTTTAATTTTTATTTATTTATGATAGTCACACACAGAGAGAGAGAGAGAGGCAGAGACACAGGCAGAGGGAGAAGCAGGCTCCATGCACCGAGAGCCCGATGTGGGATTCGATCCCGGGTCTCCAGGATCGCGCCCTGGGCCAAAGGCAGGCGCCAAACCGCTGCGCCACCCAGGGATCCCCCATTAAATGTGGTCTTAATGAAAAAGAAAAATTCAATGGTACCTAGGCTTGGTGGGGGCATGGAAATGGGTGTTATCACATTCTATTTGGGTTGTATAAACTGGCAGTCTTTTTCTAAAGAAGTTTGGTATCATATCAAAAAATTACATATGATTTTAGGGTTAGGAAATTCCATTTCTAGGGATTTATACTACAGAAATACTCAAACATGGTATACAAAAACAAAGAAAACAAAACAAAAACCCCACAAATGTCCATTAGTAGGGCGATGGTTATATACATGTCATTATGTGGAGACTGCAGATTGTTCTTCGATGCCTAAAAGCTGAGAAAAGTGTTTAAATACTGACACAGAAAATCATTCAAGGTATACCATCAAGAATAAAATAAAGCCACAGAATAATCTAGTTCCATTTAAGTAAAAACAGAAACATAAGCTCTGTTTGCAAATAAAGATTTTTAAAGATACACAGTTTTAACAGATGGAGAGAGGCATGTATACGTAGAAAGTCTTCAAATTTTATCTAGGTTGAGGGTTTTTTTCCTTTTTTTAAGATTTTATTTATGTATTTGGCAGAGTGCGTGAGCACAAGCAAGGGGAGCAGCAGGAAGAGGGAGAGGGAGAAGAGACTTGGGGCTTGATCCCAGGATCATGACCTGAGCCAAAGGCAGACACTTAACCAACTGAACCACCCAGGTGCCCCTCTTTTTTTTAATGTCACATTTATTAGGTGCTTATAATGAGCTAGATGTTGGGGACAGAGAAAAGAATAAGAGAAGCTAGCAAGGAGAGATTGACACAGAGACAGCTAATGCTAATAATGTATTTGTACCACACTTGCTTTCAAAACCACACGGTTCATGTGGTCCGTCGTGGAGAGGTGCTTAAGAGTAGTGGTTAAGTGTGAAGGACACAGACCAGGCCACAACTTACCAGCTGTATGACCTTGTGTTCGCAATTTTTAAAAGAGCACGTCAATTAACAACAGCAAAACAAACAGCACCCAAGCATCTGGAGAGAATAGCTCTTTTCTCTGATGATAAAACATTTCTAGTCCAGAGTCATTTCTTTATTCCCAAATACTTTACTGATTGCCTAAAACAGGCAGGCTCCCTTCTAGGCCCTGGGGGTTCAACTTTGAATCACATAGGCCTAGGATAGTCTCTCTGATTTCCCCCACCCTCTCCAGGTTCCTGACTCACCTATTCCATACTCCTCTTCAAGAATAAAAGAGGCATTTTAGAAATTCAAGTCTTTATAAGAAATATAATAAAAAAGACTGTGCGTCTTGCAATTCCTTTCACTGTAGAATCTGAACTAGTCTATGTGGTCAAGGTGTATTTCTTTTCCATTTTGAAAAGAATGGTGCACTGCCATTGTTTTCTCTCTCGTTTCTTTTCTACATCTGGATATCTGAATATGAGACTCACATTTTGAATCAATCTGAATACTATGCCCAGGTCAGCAGTTACAAAAAGTGAGAACAAATGGTCCCCAGTGATCAGTCAGGGCCTATAACTGTGCATTAAAATCAGGTGGTAGAGTAGGAAGGTGATTTTAAAAATGCAGATACCCGAGCAGAACCCTGAGGGACTCTCAGGTGTATTCCCGGCAGCCCTGTTTTTTGAATGCTCCCCAGAAGATCCTAGCACTCAACTCAGGCTGAGAACCCCTGCTGGTGGCCTTGAGCACAGTGCAACTGAATGGCATTTACAGAGAATCTATAACGTCTCATTATCCAGTACAGCCAAGCACGCTACTCTAAGTATACCTAGGCTTAGGTTGTTAGCTCAGATATCTTTCCTATCTTATTCCAGGAAATTTTGCTAAAAATTCTCTTCTCAGTAGGTCTGAGAAGGCAAACTTCCAATATTTGCATGATAGTGAAATATAGGCGGTAGATCTAGATTTCTAGATTTCTCAGACTTGTTAGCAACTTTCACTACTGACTTGCTGTGTGTTTATATAATTGTCTAACAGGTGTTTATGTTCTCCTCACCTCAGCTGTATAAATGACCTCTCATCTACTTCAAAGGGGTTATATAGAATCACACGAAATTTTATTAGCTTCTATAAAGCATTATGGAAGCTTGGTAAAATGTGTTTAGAAGAGAATTGTAGATAATATTTGACTAACACAATTATTATTTAATGTAGAATTTTACAATATTCCATGGATCCTAAAATATTTTCTATGACATTACCTTAGGTTGGGAGTTTTTATGTGCAGTATCTGTTCACAGGTAACTTCAATTGTAGAAAATATTCCTCACCATTACTGACAGACCTCAGTTTCTACTTTTAAAATAGCAAAAAGAACAAAGCTGGAGATCTCACAAGCCATGATTTCAAAGCTACAGTAATCAAAACATCAGGGTGCAGGTACAAAAAAAAGACATATGGAACAGAACAGACAGCCCAGAAATAAACCCATGCTTATATAGTCCATTAACCTATAACAAAAGATGCAAGAATATGCTTTGGAGAAAAGATAGTCTCTTCAATGTGTGGTGTGGGGAAAACTGGACAGCTGCATGCTAAAGAATAAAACTGGACTACTTGCTTATGCCACACACAAAAACAAAGCCAAAATAGATTAAAGACCTAAATGTAAGACCTGAAACCATTAAATTCCTAAAGGAAATCACAGGTAGATTTATCTACCTGGACATCAGCCTTAGCAACATTTTTCTGGACATGTCTCTTCATGCAAGGGAAAGAAAAGCAAAAACGTGTAATTGGGACTACATCAAACTAAAAAGCTTCTGCACAGTGAAGGAAACCATCGACAAAATGAAAGGGCAACGTACTGAATAGGAAAAATATTTGCAAATGATATATCCAATAAGGAGTTAATATCCAAAAACATATAAAAAGCTCATACAACTCAACACCAAAAAAGCGATCTTAAAATGGGCAGAGGACCTGACTAGACATGTTTCCAACAAAGATATACAGATAAATGGCCAACAGACACAGGAAGACATGCTCAATATCACTACTCATCAGGGAAATGCAAATCAAAACTACAATGAGATACTGCCTTATCCCTGTTAGAATGGTTAGAATCAAAAAGAGAAGAAATAACAAGGATTGGCGAGGATGTGGAGAAAAGGGAACCCTCACTTAATGGGAATGTAACTTTGTGCAACCACTGTGGAAAATGGTATGGAGGTTCCTCAAAAAGTTAAAAGTAGATCTACCACGTGATCAGCAATTCCACTGCTGGGTGTTTAACAAAGAAAAAAAAAAGAAAAGAAAAGAAAAAAGAAAACACTAACATGAAAAGCTATGTACACACTCCATGTTCAGTGGAGCATTATTTATAATAGCCAAGCTATGTAAGCAAGCTACATGTCCACTGATAAATGAATAGGTAAAGAAAACATACACACATGCACTTATCATCCAGTCATAAAAAAGAATGAGGTCTTACTATTTGTGACAATATGGATGGATCTAAAGGGTAGTATGGTAAGAAAAATAAGTCAGACAGAGAAAGACAAATATGTGATTTCACTTAAATGTGGAATCTAAAAAAATAAAACCCACAAACAGAATCATAAACACAGAACAAACTAGTGGTTGCCAGATGGGAGAGGGGTGGGTAAAACAGGTGCAGAAAATTAAGAGGTATAAACTTCCAGTTATAAATAAATCACAAGAATGAAAGTTACAGCATAGGGAATAAACTCATTAACAGTGTAATAATGTTGTATGGTGACAGAGGGAAACTACACTTATCCTGGTGAAGTGTGTAATGTACAGAGCAGTCAAATCACTATGTTGTACATTTGAAACTAATATAGCATTGTATGTTAACTACACTTCAATAAAAAAATTTTTAAGAAGCAAAAACATATCTAGGAAATGCTCATAAAAATAATAAAACTGTTAAAAGCAAAATGTTCCTTTTTAACTCAAAGATGACCCAATTACCAAAGAAAAGTGTTACAGAAAATTTCTTAATTGGGCATGAAAATGAATGCTTTGTGTTATACTTACTCTTTTATTATTTTCACTTAATTTTGTGCTATTTATATAAAAGTGATGTATTATCCTATTTCCTAGACTTAATTTTCAGGGGTTAATTCAGACAAGAAATACAATAAAATGTGGACTTTAATTATAAATTGCCAAAAGCCAAAATTGTTTAAAGAGTTATATTAATTTAAAAGCACTTTTCTTTGGATGCTACTTCAGTTTTTCTGCAAATATATTCATTCAATTATGGCAGCAACACATTAAAACATGCTTTAGATTTTAAACAGAAAATCTGTTTAGATTTTAAGTAGAACTTTAGCAATTCATTAAACGAGTAATTTAAATTCTATCATGGGTGGATGATGTGGTTAAGACATCTCATTTTAACAAAGCTCTACTGTGCTAAATAAATGTGTATAGTACTATTAATAAGCTGTACTGCCAACACTTACTCTATTTAGAGGTAGTTGGTTAAGACCACTTCACCACTCTGTATTTCCTTGAATACAAGGAAACTCTGTATTCAATTGGCCCTGTGCTTGAAAAATGCTCCTATAATTCAACTTACCCTGTTTTTTGGATAAAGCGAATTAAAACAAAACAAAACAAAATAAGAATGCTACAGAGAGCTAAAAAATGCCTGAACTGATGTAACAGGTTGATACATATTATTACAACAAAAACTTATCATATATGTTTCATTTATAATACTTTAATGGGGATTTGGGTAAAAATTATTTTGTAAATCTGATTTAAGCAGATGAGACCCTGAAAATTATAAAGCAAACATGGTTTCAGAGAAAGCTATTTACCCTCTAAGATGCTAAAAAATTTAACAATTCAACACTAAATATTAATAATGCTTAGGGGCGCCTGGGTGGCTTAGTAATTGAGTGTCTGCCCTTGGCTCAGGTCCTGATCCTAGGCTCTAGGGATGAGCCCCCCTCCCCCCCCCTCCCCCCCCCCCCCCTGCATTGGGTTCCCTGCAGGGAGCCTGCTTCTCCCTCTGCCTATGTCTCTGCCTCTCTCTCTGTTTTTCATGAATAAATAAATAAAATCTTTAAAATAAAATAAATAAATGTTATACTTATTTGGGGAGAGGGACAAAACCCCAGTCAATATGAAGTATACACTCAATTCAGAATGAAATTCACTTAAACTTTGGCCAAAGTTTATTGATGTACATGTTGCCCATGAACACCCTATAGTTGAAGATTGTGAAATTATAACTATTGTATAATTGTATAAATTATTTATATATTGTATACTGTATTTATATCATTGTGATTGTATAATATACAGACTATTAAAGGAAAACAAAATCATTATGGATAACTGGAAAAGTAAATAAGGGAATAAAGACAAATCTGTTATGGATTTTGCTTGGACCACCAATAATCAGAAATAAAAGCCAGTGAATGATATTTATGGAAACAACCATACTGGGGATAGACTAGAAGTCTCTAAAATTTCCTTTAAACTATGTGGTCAGAGTTAACAAGTAAAACATCAAAGTACAGCCAAACCTCATTTGGGAGCAGGAAATTGAGCAGAAATAAAACAATGCTCAAGGACGCCGTTGGAGGGAAGCAAGATTTCAGAAGCTAAGTTTAAGGGAGGACCCAGAACAGCCCATGTGATGTTGACTCATAACATGTGCAAAGAATTCAGCATAGACCTGTTACCCTTTTGTTCTTTTCTAAGTTATTTATTCTAAATACATTTACAATTTTATAAAAGGAGAAGGGTGGCCAGACCTCTTCCTCTCCCTTGCCTCTACTGGCTTTACTTTTACTGTGTTTATTTCTCCCTTAGCTCTAGTTAACAAAATATAAAAGCTCATCCAGATATCCCTCTCTGCTGGAGACTCTCTAAGCACGACTTAAACACCATCATGACTTGTGAGATACCTCCAGGAATTTACCTTGTTCTATTTTTAAACTTTAAACCAGGGTGGGGTTTTTTTTAGTTTTTGGATGAACAAGAGTTTATTTACAACTCATTTTGTTGTTGTGCAAAGCCGAACCAACTCAGTATCATTCAGTGATGCATATATGTATTTTTATAAACACCTCTGATTATAGAATGGGAGATGAATGGAGTGGGTATGCATGGCCACTAAAGGCTTGGTGACTGGAGAGGAAGGGATTGCATGTGAACCAGGGCAGAGCAGTGGCAATGAAGAAGACAAGAATCAAAGGATCACTAGAAAGTTAAGGCCTCCAGAATTGTCAACAATGCCGTTGGAATGTGTACTGGAAGACAAGGAGAGAGGGACATGACTTGGACCCTTCTAGCTTGGCTGCTGGTAGTGATGTCACTTACTGGGACCAGGTGACAGTTTTTGGAGCATTCTTTTTTTTTTTTTTTGAAGAGAGTGAGGCAGAGGCAGAGACCTGGCAGAGGGAGAAGCAGGCTTCCCATGGGGAGCCCAATGTGGGACTCGATCCTAGGACCCTGGGATCACGACCTGAGCCAAAGGCAGATGCTCAACCACTGAGCCACCCGAGTGCCCCTGGAGCATTCTTTTCATAGGGATAATGAGTTCATAGGGATAATGAGAGTTAGTGAAATCATGTTCTTTATATTCTTCAGAGTATTTGGAAAATCAAAGAAGTTTTAGTCGTATTTCATCACAAATAATTTCTGGCAGCCACATGAGTTGGTGACTTAACTATTTTTAACTGATCTACTGGTTTTTCAGATGTGTAGGTCCCTAAATTTTTTCAGATCCCTAAATTTTCCAGTACCTTTAGATAAAATGACCTGGGGTAGGGCCTAAAAAGTACTCACACCAAAGTCCCATCTCAAAACTTTAAAATCAGGATCTTTAGGGTTCTTATCACATGGGCCTCGGTTATTTTAAAAACTTTTCCTAATGATTCTAATGTGAAACTATGAGAATGAAAACATAAATCCTAAGACCTTGGGAGGTGTCTTTCCTAGTGCTCTCATTTATTTTCCAACTGTAACGTGTCTGTGTCTTCATTCCAGCATTTCCTACCTTCTACCTTGTCATACTCCGGGCTGTGCATGTGTGTGTCTGTGCCTCTCGTCATTTGATAGGACCTAGAGGTCAAAAACTATCTGGCTTCCATCTTCATATTCCACCACTCAGCACACACTAAGTGCATAATAAATACCATTCATCCCTACTTTTGTTGCAGGGTAATTTTAGAGATTTACCATTATTATCTTTTTTCATTATCTTTCCTTTTTGTCTCAAGGCTTTCTTTCCCCTTACAAATCTAGTGGAATGCATAGAGACAAATTTATTCAGAACAAAGAAGACTTTTGCTCACTTTTTTGTTCTAAAATAAGTATTTTTAAGTCATAGCAGAAATGAAAGTCCAAAAGTCAACATAGGTTGAATTTATTTTTTAAATTTTTTAAAAAGATTATTTATTTGAGAGAGAGAGAGAGAGAATGCACAAGCAGGCAAAAGGAGAAGGAGAAGCAGACTACTCACCAAGCAGGGAGCCCAAATCAGGGCTTGATCCCAGGACCGTTGATCACAACCTGAGCTGAAAGACATTCAACCTACTGAGCCACCCAGGCACCTCAATATAGGTTTAATTTAAAATAACCTGGATTTTGTTAAAGCTTTCTGAGGGAAGGAGTAAGGATGCAGCAATTTACAGAAAATTGGTCTTGTACATCAAGAACCAGAGTCTTGATCTTAGGGGCTACAGTGTATTGCAGGAACCACACTGAAATGTCAGAAGACTGGTTTTTCAATTCCAAGAAGAGAAAATTATTGGGATTACAAGAGAATGGGAAGCTTGATCAGATATAATTAATCAATCTTTGAGAAGAGCTCAGTACATTTCCCTCCAACATGTTTATAATATATTCATCTGTGACCCTGAGCATTAGAATAGAAAAACTGTGGGCAGTGTCTAAGCATCAGACCAATGGGCACTGGTACAATATGGGTACAGTGTCTTCACAATTGCATGGGTATGGGAAAAATAAGTCAGAATTCCCAAGGGGCTATCGTAGTGGCTAATACAACCAGAAAGGGTCTTGGGATGCCTGGGTGGCTCAGCGGCTGAGTGTCTGCCTTTGGCTCAAGGTGTGATCCCAGAGTCCTGGGATGGAGTTCCGCATCGGGCTTCCTGCGAGGCACCTGCTTCTTCTTCTGCCTATGTCTCTGCCTCTCTCTCTCATGTGTGTCTCTCATGAATAAAAAAGTTTTTTTAAAAATAAAAAAAAAGAAAGGGTCTTGCAATGGATAAGTGGACATATCAGAAAACCAAAGTAAGGCCAATGATATTTTCTATCACAAGTCTTGGGACCGAGGCCAAAGCCCAAAGCTCAAGAATGAATGAAATGGCCGAGCTTCATTGAATATTAGAGAGCAGTGAGGGCTAAAGACTGCAAACAGACTCACTTCTATTCTCAACCCAGTCCTCCATCCTCCAGCCATAATATCACACACATATCCCCTGTACCTGAGAGATGAAAAAGGGGACAGGTGGGATAAGTTTGGATTGTATTAATGATAAACAAGGTTCACCTTACTAGGGCAAGATTATTTTATTTTTAACCCTTCTGTGGAAATAGAAGCTCCACTATGAACTCAGGTTTAGCTATAGGTGAAAAAAGAAAATTGTATCTCTATCCACATGACTGCATGAGACTGTATGCTTTGTGTTGGACAGATATACATTTGCTGAAACATCTGTTGAGTGAGTATAAGTTCCGAACCTTCTACTAAGGACAAAGTGAGTGAGTAAGGCTAATAAATGAATGGACAGGCAATGTGGCAAATGCTCAGGCAAGTCTGCAAGGTGATAGGAAATATGAGATAATGGCTTACCTAATTCTACAGGGGTGCAACGTGGGACAGGGGAAGGAGGGAGGAAGAGGCCAAGGAACACATCATAAAAAAAGCAGTATCAGAGTTGAATATTTAAGGAGAGGATTATCAGATGCATACCAAAGAAGCGATACAGAGCAGGAGTAGATTCTCCGCAGATGAAACAATGTATGCAAAGCAAAACCATGATGACCTGAGGAAGAGAGTAGGTCTAGCAACGGACTGAATGGGCAGCCCTTGGGAGAAGTCATCTCGATGACTTCTAGGAATGAGAGCATGAAGTTGATGAGTTCCATTTTTATTGTTGAGTTTGAGGTTCTTGTGATACACACAAGAAATATCTGGGAGGTAGTCGGAAACACTGACAGAGCTCAGGCAAGAGGTCAGAGTGAGACTATAAAATTAAGATTTACTGATGGGTGAGTAGTTCAAGTTTTGGGTGAAGAGTAAATTTGCTCAGAAAGAATGTATAAAGAGACAATGATCAAAAGTGGAATCCTTAAAAAAATAAACAAACTTGAGGAGGTGGGCAGACCATGCGAGAAGAATTAGAAAGAATGGCTTGAAAGGGAGGAAAAACAGAAAGCCAGGGGAGGAGTGAGCCTGAAGTAAAAGGAATAATAAATAATGTCAATTGCAGCACAAGAATGGAGCAAATAATGAACCAAGTGTCCACTGGATCTAGCAGAAGGCATTGCTGCCATAGGATGGACAGATGCAAAGTAAGGGTGGGAGTGAAAGTCAGGAAACGTGGGTTGCAGACCAACATGCAAATGAGGAAGTATAGATTGCTGTTTTCAAAGCAGGGAACAATGAGAGAGGGGGCTATAGGTTATAAATAGCAAAGTGAGTGGGGCAAAGCTGCATAACTGACCAAACAAGTTAACAAGGAAACGGAACATGCCCAACAGCGCAATTAGTAACTCACCACAAAAATCCCTCCTCCTGTGAAATCCAACCCTCCACTAGTGGTGGCTCGGACACATATTTCTAAAAGAGCTCTACATCCCAAACTTTGAGCTTCTTGACTCTATTATCACTCACATTCTGTAGTTACTGATGGCTTTGCTGCATTATATTTTGAGGTGACTTTGTTAGTCATTTCCACACTACCTCAACTACCTCATAGCTTTAAAAATAGTGAGAAAATGATTATCAATAAATTCAACCAACATTAAAATACACTGCTCAAAATCACTTCAAAGATTTGGTAAATTCCAAATTGCTAAGATTGAGCCATGTTCCGTATTATTTTCTGAGAATACACTAAACTAAGATAGCTTATCCAAATCATCCTCTAAAATGTTGATGATTTCTTATTTTCAAAGTGATTAAATGGTTAATTTTATAATCTCATACTTTTAATTGAGGTGGTTACAGGGTCCTATCTAGGAGATATTGACTTTATTTTCAAATCCTATAACAGGGAATCCCTGGGTGGATCAGTGGTTTGGCACCTGCCTTCGGCCCAGGGCGTGATCCTGGAGTCCCGGGATCGAGTCCCACGTCAGGCTGCCTGCATGGAGCCTGCTTCTCCCTCTGCCTGTGTCTCTGCCCCTCTCTGCGTGTCTTTCATGAATAAATAAATAAAATATTTTTTTAAAAATCCTATAACAGCATATGTTTCAAAGGTATATGACATATCATATTAATGAGAGTGATTGTTGATCAAAAAACTTGACTTCCTCAAACACAATCAAAATATAGGATCTAGGTTATATCCATAACCTTAGTTTGGGCCAGCTGGCACTAGTTGGAAGAGAACTTTGATGTCTGACCTACTTTTTTCATACCTGGATAATAAAACAAACTTGAAGAAATTGCAATGGCTTCTTTTCTTACTCTCTGATGCAGAATTTGGTTATTACATAACCCAATAACTGCTACCGAAATATTCTGGCAGAGAAAATTTTGGTCTCATATCCTTCTCTGTTTACTGTGTCACACCCCAAAAATAAAGTCTCCAAGGTAATTGCAAGATCTTATCACCATTTAGAAATTATTGACAACATACCAACTGGTTAAAGGTTAGTAACACACAAAGAGATCATGTGAATAAATGAAAGTGTATGAAGACTGCTTGAATCCTACCAGGGTATCCCTTTATGGTACAGTATACTTCTATAACATAAGAGATAATCAACTATCTCTGCAACAAAATCATTCCAAATGTCTCTAACCAGGCATTAGAGCAGGAGACAACTTAAAAAGTCATTAAAGGTAATTATATAAAATAAAGGTGATTTACTATTAAGAAGATAAATGTCCTAGAATCTCAAAATCAAGGCTCTGTCCCTAACATATGAGTTTGTATTTATGGGTCATACTCCCATGGCAGACATCACCTATGGGAAGACGATATGTCAGTGGAACTACAATCTGCCTACCGTAGCACCCAACTATCTAAGCCATTGTGGAAGCTCAATACTTCATTAACAATACTACATTTGGAAGATTTTAAGCTAGATTAGACATAATTCTGAATTGAGCAAATTCTGAAACTGTTGCAAGATACTCTGTTAAGGAGCCATACCATTTTATACCCTATCAAGTTAGCTTAGGGTAGTGAAAAGAATGTAAGTAAACTAAGAATAGAAAACCCCACATCAGACCCAGGTCACCACTAAACCTATTTTAATGCAAGCGACTTGCTTACACCCTCTAGGCTTTTTTTCTCTTGTGAAACCATTACGACAATTGTCATTTCCAGATGTGACTCTGTGTCAGAGGAGACTGAATCATAGTCAGCTAAGGGTAGAAATACCATGAGAATCAGAGGCGAGATGAAAACAATGAGGAAGTTAAGGCTTTGGAGAGTTTAATGGCTTGCTCAAGATTAAAGAGTAGGTGGTTAGAAAGCTGAACTGGCAGTCATTCACAGTAGTTAAAGAGATTAGTGCATGTGTGGAGCAATTTACATTACACATGAAAAGTTATTTTAAGAAAGAAATATGTTCAAGTCATGGCAGTGATGAGTTACATTATCAACAGGAAGTGTCTCTTCTGTTTAGGGGCCCCAAAGATCATCTCATCAAACACTCGACTTTAATAGACAGGAATCTGAGATTGAAATCAGCTTGGATAAAAAAAACCAGTCTCTTTTTTTCTGTGAAAAATACTATCTTATATGTTACATTATCAAGGGATAAAGGGCTATAAAAATATAAGTGGTTGAGATGAATGTTGAGGTAGATAATTAATTATTATGCATAGGCTTGTGAGATTCCGGATGCTGTAAGTGTTTTTGGAACTGTGTGGCTTGATGATATGTGTGGGCATGGATTTGTATAAGTTATGGTGTTGGCTGCAGAACAACAGAAGGATGGAACAATATGTTTTCTGCCTCCATCTGAGGGTCAGGACTTAAACCGATTAGGAGAATGGGTTAGCATTTCTAGGAAAAAAGAACTTTTCCAAGAAATATGGCAAGATGCAGGACTGTGATACTGCCATTGTAAGGGCAGATATCTAAGTGTGACATGGAGAATTGTACTTTGGGCATTATTAGTATTATGATCCCAACTGCACACACAACCTGGTGTGATCCAAGATAGTCGAATTATACTTTAGCAGTCATAAAACTCTAGGTGTATCCTGAGAGAAACCCACAAAGTTTATAGCTTGGGGCCATCTTCCAAATGATTTATAACCTTCGGACACTTAATCTCAGTGCTGTTGCCAAATTAAGATTGCCTTAACAGAACGAACCTTGACTGTGTAGCTTCATTTTCAAAACCCTTAGTATCCGTTTCCTAGGCATGAGGAATAAACTCTTTTGGCTTTTGTCTGATGCTCTTCCCCCCAAATACTGCCCCTGAAGAGGCAGTAAAATGCAACACTCAGGTTGGAATCAGACCTCCCCAGGCTCTAATCCTGGCTTCACTGCTCACTGGCTGTGCATCCGGAAGCAGATCCCCCAGCCAGTGCAAGCCTCAGCTCCCTGAAGCAGCACAGGTCAGAGCAAGTCTCTGTACAATGCTCGGCCCAGAAATATTATTGACGACAAGCAGGATGATGATGTACGTACTGTGAGAGAATGATGATCAGGAGGAAGAGGGGGAGGGCAACACAGATGTGCTCTGTGCTCTCCTGCTTTCTCTGCTTTGCCCATGGGTTCTCAGTGGTAGGGAATGCCTTTTATTTCTACTTTATTTTAATTCTACCTTACAAAGTTTAAAAGACCCAACTTAAATCCCACTTTCCAGAATCTAGCACAGGACCTTGAAGCAATACTTCATTTCAAGATTAAATAAAGATTAAGAATAATATACCTGAATTTAGAGGGGCCTCTTTTCCTTGAAGAAAATGTAAGTCGATATTGCCCAACCTATTAAGATGATACTTGATATCTGTACTTGTGCCTTTTCTTTTAATACCCTTAAATAATAAAAATTTATGAAACAGTATGGTGTAGTGTATGTGTGATATAAATACTAAAATATCCCCTAAAAACCCCTCAGGCAGGCTGTTTAGATTCATCTTGGGTCCATTTGAAATTCTAGAAACTTTGCTTTCAGGGGAAACCAATTTTCCCCTCAAGTAATGTTTTCCCACACCCAATTAAGGACAAAAATAATCAGCGGAAGCTCTGTCCAGACAGAAGGGTCAGTGTATGAAAAATTATTCAATATGTGTTCTATGCTAGGAAGAACTAAATCACTTCTCCATTCTAAACCTATCAAAGAAAATAAAAACTTTGAAGTCCCACTTTGTGTTATTTAAACACTTGCCAATTGGTCATATGATATGATTGTCTCTCACATAAACAAGACTTCTTCCCCGTGTGTAGAAAAGGTGATTCTCTTCCACGACACGTACATCTTACTTGATCTGAAGACAATTCACTTCCCTTTAGCTGTCTGCATTTGCATGTTACACTTACAGTGCCAAGATCAATGATGAAGCAGTCGCCCTTGTTGAAACTGTCCCAGGTGAGAGGAACTTCCGTGGCCCTGACCACTCTCCGACCTTTCACATGCAGGAGCCTCTTAGCAGTCAAGTCATTCGTGAGAACATGATTTAATCCAGATGCCACACCTCCAGCCTGATCAGTAGGAGGAAGACAAAGAAAAAAAAAAAAACAAAACAAAACAGATAAGGCTTCTAAGTAGATGCAAAAACATACAAAACCTGGTATGGTTATGTGTGTATATGGCACATATACCTGGTCTGGTATATGTGCCAGAACTGTCTGTCAAGCCAAGATAAAACAGCTACCTAAGAGCATGTGAAAAACTTACTATGCAGAAGAGAATACCTTGGTGAATCAACACTTCTTTTTCTTTTAAGGCCTTCTGCTCCTCCTGTTTTAATCATTCAATTAACAGTGTATGTACTAAGTGTATGTATGTACTAATTAACTTAGTATGTAGTAAGAACCTTCAGTGTATAAAACCTGCTGCATAAATGAGCAGAAGTGGTACCTCTTGTCCTTTGGGAATGAATGATTCTAAAACCATTAAGTGAGAGACAGACAAGATTCCAGGGAAGAAGAAGACAGGAGGATAGAAGAGAGTCAGAGGTAATAAGAGCAAGTGAGGAGAGAACAAGACACCCCAAAATTCCCATGTCCACACAGTGTTAGGATAGAGAAAAGGAGCAAAGTGTAGTCAAATGTGGGTGGATCCTATAAATGACCTTTATTTTAACATTATAAAAAAAAATTTTCCGGGCACCTGGGCAGCTCAGTGGTTGAGCATCTCCCTTTGGCTCAGGTCATGATCCTGGGGTTCTGGGATCAAATTCCACATCAGGCTCCCTGCAGGGAGTCTGCTTCTCCCTCTGCCTGTCTCTGCCTCTCTGTGTGTCTCTCATGAATAAATAAAACCTTAAAATTTTTTTTTGTTTCTTTTCTCTTTCAGTCTCTCTCTTTCTCTCTCTCTTCCTCTCTCCCTCCCTCTCTCTCTCTCCCTCCCTCTCCCTCTCCCTCCCTTTCTCTCACTCTTTCTTTCTTTTCTTTCTTCATCAGGCTTAAGTATTTATATCCTGAATTCGGTTGCACATTTCCAAACAAAACAAAATAAAATAAAACTATATTCAATTTAAAAATGCTAAAGAAAACAATTAACTGTATCAAGTACATCTTCTTGCCTTATTTGAAATCAGCTTTTACCTTTTCACTTCTTTTAAAATTTTTTTCTTTAAAGATTTTATCATTTCTTTAATTAAATGTTAGAAAGGATAATCTTAATTTCCACAATTAATTATGAGGTAATGTGCATAGTAAAGATGCAATGCAAGCAAATCACTTTTATTGCTCAATGCCTCCTACAAAATACGGTAAGAAAATTAGCAGTATGGGAAATCTGTAAAATGATCCAATTTTTAAATTTATTCATAGGGGCACCTAGGTGGGTCAGGTGATTAAACATCTGACTCTCAGTTTCAGCTCAAGTCATGATCTCAGGGTTATGAGATCGAACCCCAAGTCAGGCTCTGTGTTCAGTGAAGGATCTGCTTGTCCCTCTCCCTCACCTTCTCTCCCTGAGCTCTTGCTCTCTCACAAATAAATGAATTAAACACTTTTTAAAAATTATTCATAAACATATAGAGTAAATCCAAAGAAAGAAGTTAAGCTGCCTATGTAATCATTAAGACATTCTTGAAATTTCCCCGGACTTTAAATTGCCACCATTCCCCAAGAAAGACCCTCATGAATAGAAAGGTTTTATTACTATAGGCTAAATGTTGACTGTAGGCCAACCATAAATTTTATGAAATATATAATAATTCCTCAATCAATAATTTCATCAAGATTGCCATAAATGAATGAACTATTATACAATAAAAATAAATACAAGTTTTCATCTATATACTACTGCTCTTAGCCATTTCACCTTTAAAAAAAAATAAGTACATTATGATCTGATAAACAGAGTTAAGAACACTGTCATCTGAAAAAGTCATAAAATAGAAAACAGACTAGACTGAGGATACTTAACCTACTGTCACATAGTGAATCATCAGTAATATCTAGTCTGTGAACATTTAACAGTAATTTAAAAATTAATTTTGTCTTAATATTTGATGTGAAAAAGGCACAAAAGAAAATTGTAAGTTTCATATACATTTGTATTTGATAGTAAGTATTTCTGGAATAGTGCTTGAATTAACCCTAAAAACTCCCAGTCTCTTTCTACCTTCTCAAGGCAGAATGAAAGCAAGATGGATAACCCTCTATCAGTTACACTATAAACATGGTTTTACTGGCTGTTAGATGTTTGATGGTCGCTATTTACAATCATGGCTAAGAGCTGGGTCTTGCTCAGCTTGGGAAAGAAATTTAAGATAAGGAAGTAGTGGGAAATAATTATCCTTTAGAACTCTCTCAACCCCCTAAAACACCCCATTAAAAAAAAACACTCAGATCAATTAAATGACATAAGAAGACGGTGTTCCTGTTGCCTAGCTGAATCTTTCCCTTACACAGGATAACTAAATATGGCTGTTGCTGACTTGGTAATAGGTTTTGCCAAACTGTGCCCATTCCAAACATACACAATACTCTGTTTCATAGAGTAATCTTAAAGAAAACATTCATCCTGGTATTTGAACCATTTATTTATATTGAGAGCATCATAGTATGATTACCAGCTTAGGCACTGAAGTCAGATGGTCACCAGGTCATATACCAGATATTAGACCTTATTAAATTACATAGTTTCTTACACCTCTTGTTTATTTATCTTAATAGGATGACAATGATAGAAACTGCACCATGGGGGTGATATACATGAAGTGCTTAGCACATTCTTATAAGCATGAAATTAAACACAAGAGCATAGCCTTTGCTATTCTGGGGCACCCGGGTGGCTTAATCAGTTAAGCATCTGACTCTTGATTTTGGCTCAGGTCATGATCTCAGTCATGATCTGAGGATCGTGAGATCAAGCCCCGAGTCAGGCTCCAGGCTCATAATGGAGTTATCATGGAGTTTGAGATTGTCTCTTTCTGCCTCTGCCCCTCCCCCTGCTCTCTCTCTTTCGTTCTCTCTTCTCTCCCTCCCCCCGCACTGCCTCAAAGACTAAAATATAGTCTTTGCTCTTCTGGGTGGCAAATTATCTTTGCTTCCACATTTCCTATTGAGTATTTTGCAACTGCACATATTGTAATCTGCTCGATGTCACTAGTGATAAGACAGTGAACTAATTTTCTTGCTGATAAATTTGACCTCCATTCGCAAATACCTTCTTTCAAAAAAAAATGCTGATTTGTAGTGATTTTGATGTTGATAATTATAATTATCTTATAACTGTAAAATCGCTTTTATATCCACTTTTAAATATATATCCAGAAGTTTGATTTCAGAGGTCCTGCTAATAGCCAGAAGGATTAATATCACAAGTTCCTACCGACTGTATATGCACTATGTATTTTATTATTTAATTTGATCCTTAATCCTTACCAACACCTATATGAGAAAGCTGTTGTTACACCCATTATACATTTGAGGAAACTGAGCACAGAAAGCTTACACACTTGCCCTGAGGTAAACAAGTCATATGTAGCAGAAATGGGTTCATAACCAGGGTGATATAATAGGACACGGTTTTAGTAACTATAAGACCCAGCTTATTCAAAATGCTGGTTTCACTGACATAAAAGAAGTTTCAGGATCATTTGACATAAACTGTAGGAACTTATGCAAATTAAATAAAATGAGAAGGCATATATAGTTTCATATTTGGGACTGCTCATAGCCTAGAGTAAAAAAATGATTTCACGAGAGAAGAGAACCTATTAAGTATTTATCCTCATCTCAATAGCATCACAAACTATTCACTAAGGCTCTGATCAGGTAAAAATAGAAATAAACCACGGCATGGTAATAGATTTAACATATATACTCAGAAGTCTAGTTTACCTCTGAGGTTTACAGTCTTCAGTAAGCTAATATGCTCAAAGGGCGAGGCGGGGTCTGCATATCATCTGTTGGAGCATGTCTGATTTTGAAAAGGATTGCTTCTGAAATGTTTCTCTAAGGAGGTATTTCTGAAACTAACTGGGCACTCCTGGGAACAGGGGAATTGTGAAGGATGGCCAGTCTACAAGGCTCATGGAGGGAATTCCAGAAAAAAAGGCTGTCCTTCACTGAAGGTTGCCTTAAAAGGAAAGAACTATTTAACTTGTTTGTTCTTTTTGCTCGCCTTTTCAGAAGTAAAGCCAGTTGAGGATTAGTATTTCAGGCCAAAACACATATATTGTGTTTTTGGCAATGTATGTATATTCGACTTTATGAGGCTGAACCACATATATATTCAACTCAATGATTTGTTTCTATTTCTATCATTTCCAAGATCAAACCAACTTTTTGGGAAATGTGTGAATAGTCCTTTCTATTAACTGGAATTATAATTGTTATAAATACTGAATTAAGATATTCTAGAATAACTGAGATTCCCAAGTCTTGGGTTATTTGTGGCAAATTCAGAGGTTCTCTAGAATATCATAAACAAAAACTATTAATAACTAAATTGCCAATATTTATTAACTGAAGTAACTCCACAAAATTTTAACGGGTTTTCTTGTGACAAAATTATTGCAAGCTCCTAACTTTATTAAAAATTAACCTACTTAAAAAAAAATTAACCTACTAAATGAAAGCAAGTCAGAGTATTTCACATATTACACCCATGTTCCACAAACATTTATTGAGCACCTACTATGTGTCTGGCAGGTACTGGCATATATCATTAAGAAAACAGAAACAAAAACAAAACAAAACAACAACAACAAAAATAAACCCTACCCTCAATGAACTTTCATTCTGTAAAGACATAAGATGTAGATGGATAGGAAGAGAAAGGGGGTCATAATAGAAACAGTTCAAGAGAGCTGCTTACCTTGTATTTCAGACCTCCTTTGAAATAGCCAACAAAATCAGTGGACTCGTAGCCCTGCAGCTCTCTACTCTGCACTGGCTTGCCGCCCAGATAGTCATCCAACTGAACGGTAAAGATCGCAGCCGCTGTGCTTTCATCCTGAGTACACTCTTTTCCTGAAACAGCAAAGGACGGCACCTCATTTACCAAGCAAGGAAAAGGATTAAGGCAGAATTTTTGATAAGATAAAGCTCAGGGACACCTGGGTGGCTCAGTGGTTGAGTGTCTGCCTTCGGCCCAGGGCGTGATCCTGGAGTCCCGAGATTGAGTCCCACATCGGGCTCCCTGCGTGGAGCCTGCTTCTCCCTCTGCCTGTGTCTCTAATGAAGTTTAGAAGCCCTAACAATACTACAGTTCACATGAGATCCCAATTGAATGTATTCACCAAAGCTGAAGGGAGTCAGCCACATTAATGAAAGAATCGTATTTCTTTATATTCCTCTCTCTCAAAGGGAACCTGTGTGGCAACTTATCTTCTCAGGACAAAAATAAATAAATAAATAAACACTAGCTATAAGAGTATTTGACATAGTATCAATTTTGTGACTTGTTGGGGTCAAAGGAAAAAAAATACATATGTAATTTTGCGATGTGAAAGACCACTAGTGCCATTCTGTCCACCTTCCCATCCGTAAATGAGATTACCAATAAAGACACAGATGTAGATTTGCACAGATGTTTTAAGAGGGAAGTTTAAATCAAAGTTAATATCAAAAGTGTTAAGGACAATTGTTTGACAAAAACATTCTTACTTGAGCACAAGTTGAAACACAAATTTCTTTAGACAGATGTAAATGGCCAGGCATGCAATTAATGAATGACCTAGAAGTAAATTAATTAAATTATACTATCATTTGTTGATGCTTGTGTACTGCTCTGGGCCAAGAAATACCAGTATGAATAAACTAGAATCCCTGCTCTAAAGAAGTTAAAAGATCCTAAAGAAGCCAATACCAACCTCTGAATGTTAAAACCAGAATCCAATTCAGTGATATCATGTATGGTGATGCAATTTTAGCAATGTTCAGAAACATATGAACTTGCTCTATGAATTTTGCTTATGACCTCATTTATTTTCCCTCTTCCTTTTTTTAAAGATTGTATTTATTTATTTGAGAGAGTGAGCGGGCAAGAGAGAAGGAGCAGGGGGAGGAGCAAAGGGGGACCGAGAAGCCAATTTCTTGCTGAGCAGGGAGCCTGATGCCTCATGTGGGCTGATTCCGGGACCCCAGGATCACGACCTGTGTGGAAGGCAGATGCTTAAACAACTTAGCTATCCAGGACCCTTATTTTCCTTTTTCTGATGCCTTTTACCAATGTCTTTTACTGATCTCGTTCAAGTTATGATGCGTTCTTTGTGTTATTTTATATTATATTGCCATACATTATATTTGTACATATGCTGCAAAATTCCTAAAATTGTTTTGGGGATGTGATGACAGGTACATGATCTCTCTGCTAAAAATTATAGAATGTTAATAAAAAAAACAAAGACCTTAATAAATATAAAAGCATAATGTTCATGGACTGTAAGTTCCAATATAACAAAGATGTTAATTTTCCCCGAGTTGACCTACAAGCTTAACATTATTCCTATAAAAAAAATCATAGGAAGACTGACTATAGATTACATAAGTTTATTGTAAAACTCATATGAAAAGGCACAGGTCCTGAAAGAGCTAAAACATCTTGACAAAAATAAGCTCCAAGGAATAACTCTATTTGATATTAAGGTTTTACTCTACAGGTACAGTAATTAAGACAGCATGGTATCGGGAGAAGGAGAGACATAGATCAACAGACCAAATCTCCTCCACTGGTAACATCTTCCAAACTATGGTACACTTCGGTGTGCTACAGTGGACTAAAGCACAAGCATATAAGCACAGTACATCACAGAATACAAAACCCAAGATACTGATACAATTCTCTCATTTTTTTTCATATTTCCCCAATTTTATTTGTATTCATCTATGTGTGTTTAGTTCTCTAAAATTTGATCACATATAAACTCAGGTATTCATCATCCCAGTCTAGATACTGTATAGTTCTATCACCAAAAAAAAAAAAAAAATCCCTTATGTTGCCATTTTATAACTACCATATCTCCCACCTGCATCACCCAGCTCCCTACTCCATCCCAAAACTCTGATAACAATAAATCCAAAATTCTATCATTTCAAAATATTATATAAATGGAACTGAACAGTATGGAAACTTTTGGCTTCTCTTTTTTTTAAGATTTCTTATTTATTTATTCATGAGAGACACAGAGAGAGAAAGAGGCAGAGACACAGGCAGAGGGAGAAGCAGGCTCCATGCAGGGAGCCCGACGTGGGCCTCGATCCCGGGTCTCCAGGATCACGCCCTGGGCTGAAGGCTGCGCTAAATCGCTGAGCCACCTGCGCTGCCTGACTTTAGTTTTTTTCACTCATTCTAATCTCCCGAGGATTCATCAGAGTTGTGTATATCAATAGTTAATTTTTTAATTGCTAAGTAATAGTCTCTGGGATACATTTGCCACAATTTGATGAAATCAGTCACCTGTGGAAGGGTATCTGGGCTGATTCAAACTTCTGTCTATTCAAATTAAGCTACTGTGGAATTCATGTGTAGACTTTTACACGTACATAAATTTTCATTTCTCTGAAATAAATGCTCATGAATGCAGTGCTGGATCATATGGCAGTTTCAAGTCTAATTTTCTAAGAAACCATCACTCTTCTTCATAATGGTTGTAGCATTTTACGTTTCCCCCTTAAGCAATGTATAAAAATCCAATTTCTCAGCATCTTCACCAGCCCTTGTATATTACACATTCCCTGACTTGTACACTGTATGCTGTAATCCAGTTCTTGGGATTCCCAGTGCCTTGGATAGAGCCTAGCATTGACTAGATATACCACAAATGTTTACTGCTCTCAAATACATTTATGCAAAATTAAAAACTGGAAAAGAGAAACAATGAGGGTGAGTGTTTGTAGCGCAGGTCCAGGATGTGCAGAGTAGCTTTATTATTAGCTGTGCTCAGAGACATGATGCTCTAAGTAATGAGGAGTAGAGGGTGGCTGCTTTTTTTTTTTTTTAAGATTTTATTTATTCATGAGAGACAAAGAGCGAGCGAGAGAGGCAGAGACACAAGCAGAGGAAGAAGCAGGCTCCATGCAGGGAGCCCGAAGTGGGACTCGATCCCAGGTCCCCAGGATCAGGCCATGGGCCACAGGTGGCGCTAAACCTCTGAGCCACCCGGGCAGCCCAGGGTGGCTGCTTTTAAACTTCTAGGTACAAAGCTGAAATGGTTTTTATGGAAGGACCAGTGCAACAACTTGTAAGTCAAATGCGACAATTTCTTACTTTGTAAAGAAAAAAATAATACAGAAACAATCTGAGATATGCACAGGTATTATGGAAAGCCTTTGAGAGAGAGCAGGAAAGAGGACCCTTCCTCTCCTCTTCTCCTCCGTATGTCCTGCTGCTTCTTGTGTGCCCTTTGCTTCTCTTACCTGGCCTGTTTCTTGATTTTTATCCTATGTACCTTTCTACCCTAATCTGATTTTAACGTCGCTCCCCTTCAGCTTCCTTCCCACTGATCCTTTAGTTAAACTGCCTTTCTCCCTAAACTTTCCACTCTTCCCCCCTGGAACTTTTCCTCAATCTGTCTCTCTGATTAATCATCATGAATTCATCCAAATTTAGCTCTCAGGTTAGAATATTCTGGATGAAATCCAGCTTGCTTCAGGGAACTAAAGTAGGAAGGGCTGTAGAACAATTCCATCTAACGGCTCCATGGACCATTTTGTGCTAAACTTTTCCATGTTCCCCAAGATTTTCTCTCGGACAAGATCCCTTCCAATTGCCCTCCTTTTCTTTTTTTCTGTCAAAGCTTCTCTACTCCCCTGCTTCCCCATAACTGCAGATACTGTCTCTTTCACAGTGTCTAGCATGTTCTACCTGTGTTGTATCACCTTTTATCTTATTGTATCTTTGAGATTATAAACTTTCAGAGAGGATTCATAAACTATTCATATACAAAAACGCCTTACACAATGCTGGGCACTTTCAATAATTACTGAATGAATTAATTTATTAATACACTATTAACTTCAGTTTTAGATCATTAAAATCATGAAGTGTGGGGCACCTGGGTGGCTCAGTTACTTAAGCGTCTGCCTCCTGCTCAGGCCATGATCCCAGGGTGCTGGGATCCAACCCCATGTCGCCACACGGGGTGGGGGGGCACATGGGGCTTCCTACTCAGCGGGGAGCCTACTTCTTCTCCTCCTTCTGCCTACCACTCCTCTGCTGGTGCACTCTCTTTCTCTGTCAAATAAATAAATAAAATCCTTTAAAAAAAAAAAGACTCAAAAAAGTCATAAAGTGTTTCTGCCCAAAGCATTTTCTATTACAGTTTTCAAAATTGGTGAACACTAAATGAATAATTGAGTTAATGTGAATCTGTAAGTCCTAAAAAACAATTTGCTTAATAAGCGAGTTTCTTTGCATAAGAAAGAACCTATAGCATAAACCCCCTCCTAAAATAAACAAAACCCACAAACTGTGTTCAAAACTTCTTGCAGTCTTCTGATAAAGTCAAACTTAACTGTTGTCTACAGCAAGATATGAAGTCCCTTCACATCTCAATTCACCAAAATTACAAATGGGGCATTTCAGACACCTTGATTCATTCTAGATCCAAGTTCTGAATAGAAAGGCCAATCTGAGAACATTACTATTTTATCTGGCATCATTCATTTATAAACATGGTCTTATATTAAGGTTTCTTCAGTGAATTCTGGTATAAGATATAAATAGATCACTGTCTATAACAGGAAAAGTGACACTACACTGGGAAGCCAAAATGTATCTGGAATTCAGCTAGGGTAAGCACAAAATCTTAATATCAAACGCTATAATAAAAAATCCTTCTTCCTCTTTGTATTTCTCATTTGGAGTGTGTTTCAGGTAGTGTGTTCACTACCATTGGGAATATCACTCCTTAAGGTTTCCTGCCATTTTAAATAAAATGTCAGAAATAAAAATGATGGCTTTTCAAGGACTGTGTGTGTGTGTGTGTGTGTGTGTGTGGTTTTGTGTGGTCTCCCCACAGGCTCAGGAATAAAGCTAAAAATAAAGAAACAGAAGTCCAAGGGAGGCAAAGCTAGTTTTAAAAGAAGGCAAGAAGTCTCAAATAATCGGCACGTTGTTAGATGGGGTGTGCCCCCTGGCACAGGATCTTCCAGGGAGAGGCTGGACATTCAGGATGTTTACGAGTAAAAGTAGAAGGTGGAAAAAGTAGAGCACACAAGGCCCAGTATTCTGACAACCTGGCCCAAGTGCAGCCCAAAATAATTACTACTCCTGAAGGAGCTGTTTTGTTTCCCACTGTATCCTTGTTCAAATAGCTAAGTAATAATAATAATAATAATAATAATAATAATAATACGATTACAGTAAAGCAACTCATCTAAAAAATAAATATGCCATATCAAGCTATTTATATTATATTTATATTGAATATATCTATTTTTTTTTCTCCTTTCCATCCAGGATCGCCAACATCCCGATCAACAGGAATATTCTGTTAGCCACACGTGCGAGCAGTATGGTGCAAGTGGATTCTGATTTAAAGTCGCCCAGACCATTAATTGCCGAAATTTGTGGAGAAATAGAAGCCGGGGCCCAAGGGCAAAAAAATAAACATGAATTAATTAGAGAAAAGGGCGGCAGGAGTGGGGAGGTACTTCTCGCCAGCTGCGGCGGATGCCTACCAACTTGTCTGACTTGGTCTCCTCGCCCACCGGGAAACCAGGACTGAACCTGTCGGACGGCAGGTGAGCGGGCAGGTGAGCGGGCAGGTGAGCGGGGCTCGGCCTCAGCCTGCGTGCGCTAAGCAGCGGGAGGGGGGGAGGCAGCGGGGTTTCCAATCTGGAGGTGAAACGGGGAGACGCGAGAGGAGCCAGCCTCCAAGCCCCGAGATCGGCCGGCGGAGGTCCAAGCCCGCGGGCTCAGGCTGCTCCCCACGTCCCCCGCCCCGCGTGCAGGCGCGCCCGCAAGAGCCGACTCTGGCGCGAAGAAGGCCACCCCACCCCCGCCGCACCCCACCTCCAGCCTTCGAATCCCAGCCTCCCCGCCGCCTCGCCCCTCCTCGACCTGTGCGCGTCGGGGTCCCTCGGCCTGCGCACCCCCCTGAGCCCCCCGCGCCTGCACCCCCTTACCCAGCCAGAGGTGCAGGCGGTAGGTGAAGCCCCGGCTCGCCTGGGCCTGGTGCAGCACCAGGTAGGCATCGCCCCCCACCCCGGCTGCGCCGCCCCTGCCTGCGCCCCCCCCCACCTGCGCCCCCCGGCCTGCGTCCCCTTGCCTGCTCCCCCACCGCCTGCGCGACCCCGGCTTGCTCCCCCCGCCTGCGCTCCCCCTGCCTGCTCCTCCTGCTTGCGCTTCTCCCTCGCCTGCGCCCCCCCTCGCTTGCGCCCTCCCTGCCTGCGCCCCCCCTGCACTCCCCCTGCCAGCGCTTCTCCCTCGCCTTCGCTCCCCCTGCCTGCGCTCCCCCCCGCCTGCGCTCCCCCCACCTGCGCTCCCCCCGCCTGCGCTCCCCCTGCCTGCTCCCCCTGCCTGCTCCCCCTGCCTGCGCTCCCCCTGCCTGCTCCCCCTGCCTGCTCCCCCTGCCTGCGCTCCCCCTGCCTGCTCCCCCTGCCTGCGCTCCCCCTGCCTGCTCCCCCTGCCTGCGCCCCCCGCCTGCGCTCCCCCTGCCTGCTCCCCCTGCCTGCGCTCCCCCCCGCCTGCGCCCCCTTACCCAGCCAGAAGTGCAGGCGGTAGGTGAAGCCGCGCCTCGCCTGGGCCGTGTGCAGCACCAGGTAGGCATCGCCCACGTAGAAGTCGCCGTGAGCGCTCGCGGGCACCGGCACCAGCTCGAGCCTCTCCACCCGCCAGACCTGCAGCCCCGCCTGCTTGCCGGCTCTGGCGAACTCTTCGTGGTACAGCCCCTGGGCCATGGCTCCGACGGGCACTGCTCCGGGAGAGGGCGCGGGACCTCGACGACCGGGAGGTCGGACCGAGCCGAGACCTGCGCCAGGGACCCGGCCCGGCGCGACTTTATAGGGCTCGCGCGGCGGGGAGGCGGGGCTGGGGGCGGGGGCGCCTTGGGGCTCGGATCGCCGCGCCGACGGCCGAACTCCTACGCCTGCTCCGAGTGAGCCGGAGAGTCCCGAGCTCAGAAACCGTGAGACCCGGAGGGACCTTACAGAGACTCCTGGAAATGCCTCCTAGCCTAAGGAAGGACATTTCTTTTCTGGCAGTAAATGGAGGAGATCAGCAACTTAAACTCTGGTGGGCGCATCCTTCTTTAAAAAAAAAGAGAGAGGGGATCCCTGGGTGGCTCAGGGTTTGGCGCCTGCCTTCGGCCCAGAGCGTGACCTGGAGACGCGGGATCGAGTCCCACGTCGGGCTCCCTGCATGGAGCCTGCTTCTCCCTCTGCCTGTGTCTCTGCCTCTCTGTGTGTATCTAATGAATAAACAAATAAAATCTTTAAAAAAAATAAAAATTAAAGAAAAATAAAAGAAAGGAAAGAGAGAAAATTGGCTATGTATCACTAACTCCTTCATTTACCGGCCGGTCTCTCCATTCCTGATAGCCGAAATTTCCGTCTTGATCTATGCAATTTGAAAATGCCATGAAAAACGTGTCAGGTTTCTTGGAAAGGTGAAAATCTGGAAGGCTGGTGGTCCTAATGCAGAGGACAGAGCTCTCGCAAATGCCCTGGGGTTCAGGAGCTGTGGTTAAGCTCTTTGCCACCTGCTTTCTTTGGCCTGGAAGGTTTCTGAAAAAAAACGAGCCCTCCTCCTGGGGTATTCTCGAGCTGCATAGGGTCTGTGCTAATAGGCGCAGTTTGCCTTGTGAGTTACCTGGTACCTGGCTTCAAGCGGCTGAGTTCTCATTGTTCACCCTACAGTTTTTGCTTTGGCAGCACTATACCATTCATGTGGAATTTTACTCTTTACTTTGCATTCTTTTAACCGAAGCTGGTATGGCAAAGGATTTTGTTACTGAAAAAGCAAATCGCTCAGGATCTGAAGATTAAGAAAACTGATTTTTATGCATGTGCATTTTCTTTTACTGTTTCTCAAATTACAAGAGTCCCCAAAAGGTCACTAATAATGTATAAGTCAATTTTTCCTTGATTAATTTATGTTTGTGTGTAGATATTAGGTGACTATGGGAAAAAATTCAAAAGCACAAAGTTGTGAAATACAAAAATTAACTTCCATTTCACCTGCCACCCAGTTGCTTTCCCCAGAAGCAGCTAAGTTATCAACTTCTTCTGTATTTTTCCAAAAACACTCTTTTATCTACAAGAATATAGATAATATAGTTATTTTTTTCTCTAATAGAAATGGTACTATGCACACTGTTCTGAAACAATATATCAATATATATTAATACACAATGCTCCTAGAGCTGCCTTCTTTACTCTGTGGTAAATAGAAATATCATCTTAAAATGTACTGTAGCTTCATCTGACCAAGTTCATAGACATTTAAATGTTTTCTATCTTTTGCTAATACAATGTTATAAACATCATTTTTAATGTACTTTTTTCTACTCATGCATTATTATAACTGTGAGTTAGATTCCTAGAAATATAATCGCTGGAGGGATTGGAATTAAATGGTTTTGATGATAGTGGTGATAATTATGAAAGCAGTCATTACTCTTTATTGTTCTGCAGTGGTGGGCTATGGTACATCAATTCCTGCCTACATCTCTTGGTTCTGAGGCTTTCAGCAAGTTAGTGAACTGTAGTAAGTCTCAGGTTCCTCACCTATAAAATGGAAAAATAATAGTATTCACCATAAAGGCTGTTATTTCCATTAAATGAGATGACACAAGTAAAGCATCTGTATGTGTTACATAGGAAATGCTCACTAATCATGAGCTATTATGGTAGGATTCCACATAGGCTTTCTTTTGCTTCTCTGGGTATTTTCTCCATCCTTCTGATCCTACAGTCTTCTTGTAGGGATGATAGCATAGACTAAAGCACTGGTCTTTCATGACCACTAGCTTAGAGTTTGGTTGGCAATCAAAGTGGGAGAGGAGAGCAAGGTCAGAATATTTATTTACTTGGTTTCTTCTACCAACAGTCACTAACTCTATGTGGCTTTCTCTCTCTCTCTCTCCTTCTCTCTCTCTCTCTTTGTTTCCAGCAACCAGGTGCATTACAATTCTTGGTTTATCTGTCCTACTTCTTTATATAGCCTACAAAAAAAGAAAAAAAAAGCACAACTTCTGGGATTTTCCTGTTTTGTGAATATCATGTGTTTATAGATTGAGATGCTGATTGATAAATATTAATAGCTATATTCTGTTTTTCCCCCTCCTAACCAAAACAATAATAGGTAAGTATAATGAGGCTCATTTTATAGATGAGGAAACTAAGTAAGGCTTTGCGATTTGTCAAAGGTTGTCTAGTTAGGAATGGCTGAGGAGGAATTCAAGCTCATTATGTCTCATTCAGAAGTACATGCTATTTACCCAAACTCATTCTCTCAGTCCAATGATTTGTCTAGGATTTGCTCACATAAATATACTTCATATTTTTATTTCTTCCAATTTATACCCCAAGAAGCATCTGATCTAATATGTCCCATGTAGCTCCAGGAAGTTTAGTTTGAACTGAGCCATTATATCTCTTGGTTTTCTTTTCTGTACAGGAGAAAGACTTTGTTCTCTTCCTTCCTCTTGTGAAAAATTATGAGAACTGATAATCTGGATACAAGATAACGTAAAAATCAGATTCATCAGTTCAGTTTCAGTTTCAGCAATAATTCCTTTCCTGTTAGTGAAGGAATTCCTTTTAATGAAGTAATAAAAATAAAAGGAAATTATTTCTTTTTTAGTGAAGTAATTTTAAAAAGAACTTTACTATGGATAAGCAGAATTTCCTCTTGCTTAAGCAGGACTAGGGTAAGACAGGTGAAGCACCTGCCTGGGATGCAAAATTTAGGAATGAAACAGAAAAGCTCAGTGATCAAGACCGATTCTCTTTCTTCTCCTTCTCCTCCTCCTCCTCCTCCTCTTCCTCCTCCTCCTCCTCCTCCTCCTCCTCCTCCTCCTCCTCCTCCTCCTTCTTCTTCTTCTTCTTCTTCTTCTTCTTCTTCTTCTTTCAGAGAGAAAGAGAGAGAGAGAGATGAGGGGCAGAAGAAAGGGAGAAAGAGAGTCTCAAGGAGACTCCATGCCCAGCACAGAGCCTGATACAGGGCTGGATCTTATGAACCCTGAGATCATGATCTGAGCTGAAATCAACAGTTGGGCTCTTAACTGACTGAGCCACCCAGGCTCCCCAAGATCAATTATTTTTTAAGGCAGTATCATAACAAATCAAAATTGATGCAAAAACCATGACAAATATTAAAAGTTTTCAAATTAAGGTAGAATTGATAATAATGCTATCTGGGGCCATGTTGGAGACTAAGGCAGAGGAAAAATGCTGATCTTCCTTTACTTAAAATTTTGATATTTGGTTTGTCTTTTTTTGCATTAATTTTAGTATTTTTACAAGTAACATATTGAAATATTATTGATTTTGATGAAATCCTTTTTCCATTTCCCTTAGATTTTGTGCCTGAGGTAACTCACTTCTACTACATGAGTTCTGTCCTGACTAAGCAGCCTCCAGACTTCAGTTTGCAGCTTCTTGTTAGACAGACCTCCCTAAATTGATCCTGCCAAGATCAAGTTCAGCTTGTCCAAAACAATCAATCTCATCATTCTCTCCAAACATGCTTCTCCTCTTCTTCCTAATTTCATTAACATGATGTAATTTTGACTCAGCTTTCTCATTTTGTCTCCACAGTTAATCAACCAGGGTATCCAAAATGCTTCTCAGTCCATCCCAGTGGCCTACTTTCTTGCTCTTGCTTTGAGTCTCATCTTGAGGAGAGGTATGCCTGGAAGTGAATGGCCTGGTTTATTTAGGCCTTTGAAGTAGGCTGAGGAATGGCCCCTGCACTTTTCAACTGACTGAACTTGGACACGTTACCTAACATTACTGTGTCTCATTTTTCTCACCTGTGGAATGGGAATACTGATTTAAAAAAATAAATAAAATACCTCATAGGAGTGTCATGATTAAGTGAATAAATAGACACAAACTTGGAATCACCCCTGACATATAGGAAGTTGAATTTCATAAATTCAACTGAAATTGATAGTGGCTAATCCACTCTCTAAATCCACTCCTATGAGAACAATATTTGTAATTCTGAAGGAGATAAGGACTGCCCATTTTCCATTCAAAAAAGTTTCCTAAAACCAGATAACAAATTCCCTTCCATGTCTAGATTTTCTCTCTCTCAAATTCTAGACTCTTAAGAGTGGATTATTTTCTCCCCTTTGTGTTATAGTACTTTTTCCATATCTGTCTTACCAATTCTTTACGTTTTAATTAAAGATGCATAGATTCAGGGATCCCTGGGTGGCGCAGCGGTTTGGCGCCTGCCTTTGGCCCAGGGCGCGATCCTGGAGACCCGGGATCGAATCCCACATCAGGCTCCCGGTGCATGGAGCCTGCTTCTCCCTCTGCCTATGTCTCTGCCTCTCTCTCTCTCTCTCTCTGTGACTATCATAAATAAATAAAAATTAAAAAAAAATAAAATATAAAAAAAAAATAAAGATGCATAGATTCTAGGGTGCCTGGGTGGCTCACTCGGTCAAGCATCTGCCTTCAGCTAAGGTCTTGATCCCAGAGTTAGGGCTGGGGATTGAGCCCCACACCTGGCTCCCTGCTCAGCAGGGAGCCTTCTTCTCCCTCTGCTCCCCACCCCCCCCACCCCCGCTTTGCTCATCTGCATGCGCTCTCTCTCTCTCAAATAAATAAAATCTTAAAAAAAAAAAAAAAAAAGAAAGATACATAGATTCAACATCATTATTACCCTGGCTCCACTGAATTTCAGCATCCTGCATGCTCCCAGTGATCTTGATATGCAGTACATTGCAAAGTGTGTTTTTGCTCACAAGATTGTAGGCTCACTCACAGACTTGTGTCTCACCATTTTCTTCTCTGGCCTTAGGATAACACACGCTGAATTGGTGTGGTTGAATAGCTGATTTTGGATTGAATTACTTTTTATTATTATTATTTTTTTATCCATTTACAAATACTCTCTTAGTCCAGGTCTAAAAAACCAAGGTAAGTAGGTCTTTTACCGGGAATCCCAAGGTGTGAAGACTGTGGTTAAATTCAGGACAGGTGTTCTTCTAGAAGGCTAATGCTCAAGGGGAAATGTTGCACAGTTTGATCCTTGAAATAGATAACAATGTTCAAGAATATAATTGATTCATTGTGCAATTAATTGGAATGATTTGATAAACCAAAAATAAAAACATACTAACAAAAAAAATTTGTTTCCAAGTGATCTTCATTCCTCAAGGTGCAGAATCTTAGAGCTCAGAGGATCTTATTTCCATCACTGAATTGTGACCACAAAATTGTGGAAATTAAATATATGCAAAAGACAGGAAGTGTATATATATTTTTTTCCAGGAGAGGGAAAGTCTTTAAAGTTGGTATTTATTTGCTTTGTTTTCTCTATAAATGTATAATGTCATTAAAAATACAATTGTTTTGGGATCCCTGGGTGGCGCAGCGGTTTGGCGCCTGCCTTTGGCCCAGGGCGCGATCCTGGAGACCCGGGATCGAATCCCACATCGGGCTCCCTGCATGGAGCCTGCTTCTCCCTCTGCCTGTGTCTCTGCCTCTCTCTCTCTCTCTCTGTGACTATCATAAATAAATAAAATCTTTAAAAAAAAAATACAATTGTTTTATTGGTAGTCCTGCTGAATAGCAATAACTTTTGTTTGATTTACCAAATGCTTTAAGAGTTTAAGTATGGAACCTGGCATCAGAAGAGTTGAGTGTTGTGAGGATTAAAAGCAATAATGTATGCCAAAGCTGTGAGAATACAATCAATAAACACAGTTAATAATTAGCAAGATCCCTTAGCCCCAGTACCTACCAAAGCCATGTGATTATTAAAAGTGAAAAATGCACTCTAGGGAAATTGTATTTAAATTGTTCCTGATTATACTAGACAAACTAGAACTTCAAAAAAAAATTCACCTTTATCTTTTTTTAGTTTCATTTGGATTATACAACTTTCCCTTTTGTTAATTAATTTAAAATTATACATAATACTATGATGACATGGTCATGGCTCAGTACCTTGGCAAAGATTTTATTGGTCTTGAATGATTGCTGTTTTGATAAATCATTCATTTCTTGTAAAACTACTTACGGCCCCAGGTTGATTCAGCAACTTCCTTTTTAATATCTTCATTATACATAAATCATTTATTATTTTTATTGTATAGGAAATAGCTAACCCCTGCAAGACTGTTGAGAGCAAACCCCATCATTATTTTAGTTTACATATTAGAGAATGCTTATGACAAAAAGAAAGTTTGAGAGTCTAAAGTCTCATGGAGATTTATGATGTAAAGTGATAATTTTTGCTTTAAGTTTACGTTTATGCAGATAGAGATATAAAGATAATTCTGGTTTTAAAATACGATAAGATTGAGGCTAACATGCTTGAGACTAAAGCAACTTTTTTTTTTGCCTGATTTTTCTAAATGTATCTATTTATTAATTATCCAATTAGCATTTCATTTAGTTTTGTTTGTGTGTAGCCGTGATTTGACCAGCCTTGAGAAATAATTTAGGATTTTCAAGGACTTTGTCAACAACTACTTAGAATATTTAAATGTCAGAGCTGTATGACCATAGAGAATGATGGAAATCAGACATGATCAGATCATCATTTTGTGTGCAGGTACTTACAAAAATAAGGTTAATTAATTCACTTAAACCAAATACCAGGTTGTTTAAAAGAGTTAAAGGCAAGAGGCCTGGGTGGCTCAGCAGCTGAGTGTCTGCCTTTGCCTCAGGTCATGGTCCTGGGATCCTGGGGTCCTGTGAGGGAGTCCCATATCCCGGTCCCTGCAGGGGCCTGCTTCTCCCTCTGCTATATTTCTACCTCTCTCTCTCTCAATGGCTCTCCTGAATAAATAAATAAAATCTTTAAGAAAAATAAAATAAAAAATAAAAGTTAAGGGCTTGAAAGACCTGCTTCTCACTGACCATAAATTCTTCCTTCAGCAAATTCTATCCTTGACTTAACATCTCTTTATATGAGTTTAAATTAAGCAATTTGGTATTCCTTTGACTCTAGCTTCCTCTTATCTTGATACTTTGAGGCTTCCCAAAAATCACAGGCTTCTATGGACTACTCAAATTGATTGGAAGGATTTTTGAAGAGTTTGTTGTTTTGTTTTTGTTTTTTTGTTGTTTTGTTGTTTTGTTGTTTTTTTTTTTTTTTTTTTTTTACATATTTCAGAGAACACTGTTCTGAAACTGGCAAAGGGGAGCCTCATCACTTCCAGGTCTGCTCAGTCTCTCTCCTGAAGTGACAAAGATTAAAAGTAAGCCATTCCATAATTATCCCCTAGATACTTGGTGCTCATGCTCCCAGCTGAGGCTCACTGAGGAAAAAAGTGGAAGGCAGTTTGTTTCACCAAAGAAATTGTGGGGCATTGTGATACTTGGGAGACTTCTGAAAAGCAAGAATCATTCTTATTTTTCCCACTATTTTTTAATTTTAATATTTATTGTAAATTTTTCTGATTACAATAGTTATATTTACTGAAGACAATTTTGAAAGTACCAACTACAAATAAGATTCAAATTATCTCTAATCATACAACCCACAGATAAGTTCTGATAACATTTTAAACAAAATTAAGATCATGATATGAAACTCTACCTTTTTAAATTATTATTATTCATGAGAGACACAGAATGAGACATAGGCAGAAAGAGAGGGAGAAGCAGGCTCTCTGTGGAGACCCCAATTTGGGACTCAATCCCAGGACCCTGGGATCACGCCCTGAGCCATAGGCAGATGCTCAACCACTGAGCCACCCAGGCATCCCAAAAAAGAGTAGTCTTATATGGTTTTTAGAAGAATAAAATGGGGGCATGATATACTTGGAGAATACTTTAGAAGTATCTATCACATTTTTATTTTTTTTTAAATATTCTGTTTATTTATTCATGAGAGACACAGAGAGAGAAAAAGAGAGGCAGAGACACAGGCAGAGGGAGAAGCAGGCTCCATGCAGGGAGCCAGATGTGGGACTCGATCCCAGGATTCCAGGATCACACCCTGAGCCGAAGGTAGACACTCCACCGCTGAGCCACTCAGGCGTCCCATCCATCAAATTTTTGAAAATAAATATAATTTGATCCATCAGTTTCACTTCTACAAATCAATTCTTCAGAAAGAGTGGTATTCATATGCAAATTTATATATAAAATCCTGTAGGTTTAAATACTATTTGTAAAGCAAAAAGCCTAGAAAGAAAAACTAAAAGTACATTAATGTAAGATTAGTATATCAAAATAATGTGTCGGAAGGCAGCAATTTTTCAATTAGCAATAGTCACGCCTCGGATAAACTTCATTGGCTATCATACTGCCACTGCTCAAAGCTAGGCAGCAATTTTTAAATGAGATAAATGTTTATGTACTTTCCTTTAAAAAATAGTGCATGGTAAGTACAAATTGCAAGGTAAAAGCAAAAGGGTTACCATTTTGGTTCATGTATGCATATTTACATGTATGTATATATGTGTATTTATCTGTATACTTATGATAATGATGATGGTTATGTTGATACTAATGATATAGCAAATATATACTGGCCTCCTACCTTGTGCTAAGCCCTATCCTAAGCACTCTACATGAATGGACTCACCTAACCCTCAAAAACTACCCTACCAGCTGGGAATTATTTTTCTCCCTTTTTGAAAGACCACAAACAATTTACCCAAGACACACCGTAGGTGACAGAACTGGAATTGATTTCAACAGTTTGTGTCCAGAATTGCATCTCTTAAACCTTTCATTGAAATTCTCTGAACAGGTCCAGCCTGAAACAGGGTGACAGACCACACAGCCTGGTTAGAGTTGTCAACCTCTCAGAGTCTCACAGATGCTAGGTTCTCCTCTGAGCCATCCAGGAATCTTTGGAGAGCTCTTGGCATTTTTTTTTTAAAGACCTGGGCTCCTTTTCTTCTCCAACAATACGTCATTGGAATCTATCTTTGATGTCTTAATTAATACCTGTAGGGAATAAGATGGAAGGTCAATGAATATGATATATTAAGGCCCTATTAGATAAAGAACAGCTTTTGGGGAAAATACTGGCACTTATTTGGTAAGAAGCTTTTTATTGGAGCCACAATAATATCGATTTGAGAATATTAATAATTAAGAACTGAAAGCAATGAGGAGAAATGCTCTACATTTGAGTACAGTTGTACAGCACAGCAATTGTGAGCCAGAGATTAGCTTGTTCACATTCTTACAATCACATTAACAATCGATAAAGGCCCATAACCTGCTACTTATATTTCTCTTTGTGAAAGTTTTGAGCAGTCAATAGACTACTGCCCCCCCCCCCAAAAAAAAACCAAAACCATTAAATGACATTTTTGTCAGGGTTATGTGAGATTATCAAGCACTTATTTTAGGAAAAAAGAGCAGTGATTTCCAAGGCTAATTCAAACCAGATGCAGTTTGAAAGTCAAAGTATGTTCCAATGAGAAAACTGTCTCTTTCAGGGAATTTCAGGGCAATTCAGAATCATTCAACTGTGCAAATACATGCTGCATATTTGGCTTCTGCTGTACAACAAATGTGTTTTTTAAATTTCCTTTCAAAGCAATTATTTGGCCAGTCATACATATCCATTGCTATGTATTTTAAATTAAATGTAAATGGTATCTCAGAGCCAATAATAATTAAAGCTTACTGGGCACGTTCTATAAATATGCTACTTCCTTGTTATGTGCCTTTTATGCACCGTCTATTTTAACCTGTACAACAATGTGCATGTTTTTACATGTATGTGCTCAGTATATATTCATCATCACTATTTTACAGATGGAGATGTTGAGGAGGTCACTTATTTGTCAGAGGACACACTGATTATAAATGGAACATCTGGAAATAAAACCCAGGTAGCTTTGTTTCTTTTTTAATGCAAATTCCAGATTCCTAACTACTATACTCCGTGCCTTTAAGAGTCACAATCATGCAGTGGGCAGGAAACAGCTTTTAAGTGTCTTTTCACCTTTAATTTTATCATGGAAAGCTGACTTTGTGGAACTGTATCCCCTAAACTACTAAGTATTTGACCTATTTATTTGTCTAGAAATTTGACAAACACACAAAACAGCTTTTTATTCTTCTCTTTAAGTGGAAAAATGTCTTTTCACGTTTTCTAGAATAAGATAAAATGTAAAGCCAAAAAAACTTCCATATTTTTAAATGACTGTGGAGGAACATTCGATTTTTTTCGTTGGTTGAAATACAAAGTAAAAATACTCAAGTGTCAGACACTCCGGGTGGCTCAGCGGTTTAGCGCCGCCTTCAGTTCAGGGCCTGATGCTGGAGACCTGGGACTGAGTCCCACTTTGGGTTCCCTGCATGGAGCCTGCTTCTCCCTCTGCCTCTCTGTCTCTGCGTCTGTCATGAATAAATAAAATAAAAATCTTAAAAAAAAAATTCAAATGTCAAACTATTTTCCTTTTATTGTAGTACAACTTTAAACTTTTAAAATTCAATTTCATCATTAAATTTTTAAACTTCTCTTAGCAGATGGGCAGAGCACTTTCTGCAGAAAAGATTCACTTTTATAGTTTCAGCATCCCAAGAGGGAAAGTGGAAAGCTATAAAAATTGAAAACCTGTCCTGGTCATCCAAATGACAGAAAAGTCAACCTCCTGATGACCTTTTGAAAGATGTGACCCTTTTCTAAATAATGAGCTTGGTTTACTTGACATGACAAGTAAAAGAAGCCATCTAGTTACAGGGTCATATGAGGAAAGCTGCTTGGCACAGACCTCTAGAGCGGTGTTCCTCAGACTTTCCACAGTCTCAGATTTTAGTACTCATTACTTGAAATAATTAAATTGTCACAGACCTTAAAAAATACATGTTACTAATTTTCAACCAGTATTTTTTTTTAAAGATTTATTTATTCATGATAGACATAGAGAGAGAGAGAGAGGCAGAGACATAGGCAGAGGGAGAAGCAGGCTCCATGCCGGGAGCCCGACGATGTGGGACTCGATCCCGGGTCTCCAGGATCGCGCCCTGGGCCAAAGGCAGGCGCTAAACCGCTGAGCCACCCGGGGATCCCCTCAACTAGTATTTTAGTATAGAAAATTCTCTGAAAACAAATGACTTGGTTTAAACTATGTCAGTAACATTTACAATTTCACTCACTAATCTCTTTTCGGGCAACGTTTTTCTGCAATGTACTTTGGAAGTTGCAAACAAACCAAAACAGAACAAAAAATTTCATTATCTTCCATTGCAAGTTTACTTGATTTTAATAAATATTCATCACTTCCTACTTTAATCTGGAAATTGTTCAATGAAAGAGAAAGCAAGATCTGTAGACAGGAGGTGCCCCACACAAATTCAGGGAAGAAAAAACTTACTGATGATTACCACACGTAAGAAAAAGTAGCCCACACCTACCAGTTGTTTTGGAAATGAGAGACATGTCAAGCCATACCTCATCCTGATGCGGCTGGCCTTTTGGATGGCATCATAAACTCTTCCTAATGTATCCAGCCATGCAGCTCTAGGAGCTTTATTCACGTCATAAATATTTCAGAAGGCATTTATAGCAAAATCATTTTTTAAACCATACAAAGTCCAAATTTATTGTGTTTTTAAGAAAAACATTTTATAATGGGGAATCGTAATCTTATACAAGAGTTGGCCTAAGAGGATAGTGAACCTCTATATGCTAACCACTCAATATCAAAAACTATTATCACCTTACCAATTTCCTTTTATCTTTTTCTCACCAACTACTTTCCTGGAGGATTTTAAAGTGACATTGTATCATTTTATTCATAAATATTTTACTATATCTCTAAATGAGAATAGGATTTTTTTTACCTTTTGTCTTTAAGGAATACATACATTGCATTTTTGCCATTGTTTAAATAAGTATTGCAAGCACATAATAAAGGCCATTATGTAAGAGGATAGTAATTAAGACCATTAGAATATCCATTAGAATATAGCTGAAAGGGAAGAAATATTTTCCTTTTTTTTTTTTTTTTTTTTTTTTTTGCCTTCTCTTAAAGTACTCACCAAGCTTCTCCCTCTTTGCTGTTTCTGTGATTCAATAAGTAAATACATTTTGGAGTCATTATAAGTTTTGGAACTAGATCAAAAGAAAGGCCAATACATGCAAGAGAAGGCATATTTTCCTTAGCAATCATTGAATATTTTTGTAAGGCTGCAAGATTTCAGGTCATAGAAACAAGTATTTTGCTATGCATTCTTATGCCAGATAGAAATAAAATAGTAAATTAGTAACCCAGGTTTTACAATTCATGTGAAACACTTCCTGAGTTCAATGTTTTCCTTTTTGTCACACAGCTAAAAGAATATACAGGGATAAAAGGAATTAGAACCATTCTCTTTGTGCTATTCTATAGGTCTCCATAATTTCTTTAAATTTCTACATATTTTTATTATAATAGATCTAAATTCTACATAACATTTATGTATTGATACACCAACATTAAAAATATATATATTAGGTAGATGACAGATTTTTAAATTTTTAAAATTTTTGTTGCTATTTCTATTTTATTTATTTTATTTACCTTGGGATTTTTATCTCAGGTGCACAGAATTTTATCTCAGGTGCACAGAATTGCCTTGGGTCATAGCAAATTTTTATTGTCAACCAGTGTTTTATTTCATGATTCTTCCCATTCATTCCTCCGTCATCTATCCCCTTCCCACACCCATCTGGCACCCACTCACATGCAGTCCAAGGAACATTCCACATAGTTTGTGGCCACTTGTAAATATGTTTGTCCTTGAAACTAACCAACTAACTTCCTTCCTTCCTTCCTTCCTTCCTTCCTTCCTTCCTTCCTTCCTTCCTTCCTTTCTTCCTTCCTTCCTTCTTTCTTTTATTCTCTTTCTTCTTTCTTTCTTTCTTCTTCAATTCCAGAGAGAGCACAAGCAGGAGGGGTAGAAGGAGAGAAAGATTCTCAAGCACACTCTGTACTGAGTCCTGAGCCCTATGGGGGGGCGGCTCAATCTCACGAACATGAGATCATAACCTGAGCTGAAACCAAGAGTCAGTTGCTCAAAAGATTGCACCACCCAGGTGCCCCTGAAATTTATTTTTAACATAGTATGCTTTTAATGACATAGATAGTGTCACATTTTGTTTCTTACTATTTTATTCAATTATATAGTTTTGAAACCTGGTTACACAGCTATTTCTTCCATGCTGCCCATTGGCTCTGACACTGTACAGTATTCCTCTCATGCATATCCATATACCACATTTTACATATATAGGTATCTATTTTTGAACTCCTGGGTTGCCTTCAACTCTTTCTAGCACAATATGCTTTGAGGGTTATCATTGTTTATGTCTTCTGGGGCATTTGTGAAGAGCATCTCTGGAGGGTAGACTCCAGAGTGAGAGTTTGGGGCACAAAGTATATGCCTACAATTTTACCTAAATATTGCCAGATTGTTTTCTAAACAGCTACATTGTACTACGCCTCTCAATATTATATAAGATTTCTCATTTCCCCACATCTCCATCAGCCTCTGATATTATCTCTCAAATTTTTAGCTAGCTTATGACTTTACCATTGTAGAAGAGCAGCAGCAGAGTCACAGTGGTTCAGAGATTAGGTGGGTAAACTCAAAGCTATCCCAATTAGATCCAGATTCCAGCTCTTATCATTGAACGCTTGTGTAACGTTCTGTTCCTGATTCCTTATCTGTAAAATGAGATCATGATAATATCTAGCGCATAAAGTTGCTGTAAGAATCAGGGCACTTTATATTTTAAAAGCACTTAGAATAGTGCTTGGCCATAGTAAGTGCTCAAATATTGGCTGTTCACAAAGTTCCTCCAATGAACAAAAGTCAATGAGCACTCTTCATATATTTTGTGGCCGTTCAAATTACTCCACAGCTTTAAATTATTTTTCTATAATGTTCCTTGACATTATCTTGATGAGTCCTTCGTCTTTATATATATTCTTAACATCCTTAGTTATTTGTAGAAACTGAAAAGATTTTTCACACAGTCTACCGCTGATGATTTAATTTTGTATTTGTCATCCTATTTTGAAGGCACATCTTTACTTCAATGTAGTAAAGTTATCAATTTTTCCTTTTATATTTCATGCTATTTTTGGTATTGTTTAAAAAAATCTCTTTCTATCCTGAAATCACAGACACATTCAATTTTATTATTTATAAAATTTATTAAAATACTTATAAAATTATTTATAATAATTACATTATTTTAATTCTTTTGAAATTATATTTCATTTTATATAATCACATTCTTCTAATCATTTCATAATCTTTTTGGATTTTCTTATTGAGACAATTAGATTGTCAGTAGATTTTTAGACTTTTGATTTTCAGGTTATCATCAGCAAGTAATGAGTTTCAATTCTTCCTAGCAATTCATACTTTCTATTTTTTTTCTTTCTTTTTCTTTTTTTGGTCTTCTCGTATTGTCTAAGACTTTCTGTGTTCTGTTGAATAGTAGTGAAATACTTGGTCTATATTTTTTCCAATCTTAAATGAAATCCTTCTAAATTTTTTTCATTTGATGTGTTATTGCCATAATTTATTATTTTGTCATTAGAGTAAGAAAATCCCCTTTCTACCTAGTCTTTTAAGAATGCTGAACATGTGAGGATTTTATTTCTTTTTCATCTATTGAAATTATTATTATTTTAAACAAAACACATTTTTATTTGGTTGGATAAAATTTTATTGATAATATTAATATTGCTGTTCACAAATGAAACTGAACCATAGTTTTATTTTCTTAAACTGTCTTTATTGGTATTTGTATGCTATAATAGGCTCATTAAAATACTTTAGCAGCTTTTTTTTTTTCTGTTTCCTAGACAAACTAGCCTATGTTTATATGGTAAAATTCACATGTAAAACTTCTAAATAGAAAATGTTTTAAAGCAATATTGTTTATTTAAAATACATTGGTCAATTAAGATTTCTACTTCTTCCTTTTTTTTAATTTCTATTTCTTCTTGTGTTAATTTTGACACTTTACATTTTCTAGAAATATATCCATTTGCTTTGAATTTCAAACTTATAGACATTAATTTATTTAAAATATTATCTTTGATTTTTCAAATATTTATGTAATTGCTGGAATCAAGAACTATATATTCCCAGAGTCCCATCATCTCTGAATCTCTGTATTTGATTCTAAGATTAAAGAACAACAGTGTGGCTAAAATAAATCTAAATACATGTCAAAATCAATTTACTATTCTTCAAAAATTAGACAACCTCGTCCAGTTAGGGCCTAGACATCCTGAAGCTTGTAGATGTTTGGATGGTCTCTATGGTATTTTATTTTATTTATTTTATTTTATTTTTTATTTTATTTTATTCTTGGTCTCTATGGTTTAGATGGTGAGCTCATAACTCTGATTGCTTGGATTCAGATACCAGCTCAGCACTGAGCACAAACAACTTTGTCCAAGTTTCTTATCCCTTCCATACCTAAGTTTTCCCTTCTTGAAAACAGAAATGATAGGGACACCTGGGTGGCTCAGTGGTTGAGCATCTGCTTTCAGCTCAGGATGTGATCCCAGGGTTCCAGGTTTCAGTCCTCCATTGGAGTCCTACACAGAGCCTGCTTCTCCCCCCTGCCTGTGTCTCTGCCTTGCTCTCTGTGTCTCTCATGAATAAATAAACAAAAATCTTAAAAAAAAAAAAAGAAAATGGAAATGATAATAATAGGGCCTTTCACAAATGATTGTTGTGAGATAAAACTGGAAATACATATGAAAACATGTACACAGTATATGCCACACACAAAATATTCAAAAGTAATCTGCTTATTTGCAATTTAACCAAATATGAATATACAACTTTGTATTTGACATTTTTTCTTTCATTCAATGTTATTATGAAAAACTTTCCAATAACACCAAATTTTTCTAAATTATAACTTTTAGTAACTTCTAAAGATTATCAGATTTTTTTAACTATATATTGGAATTGTGTAGTTTCTACTCCTTTAATTTTGAAGGTGAACCTATTATTGGAATAGGAGTACAAAAAATAAAACCATATGTATATTATATACATACATAAACTATATATATAGTCATATGCAAGCACACAACATATGGGAAAACACAAATGTATCATATATTCAATCATGAAAAGTCTAGGAATAAGAATTTTTTTTAAATTCTGAAATACTCTTGACTAAGACATGACCAAATGCCATGATTACATCATGTTCCCAGAACAGTAGATTAAACTTATGTTAAAAGTTAATGTTGGGGCAGCTCCGGTGGCCCAGCAGTTTAGCGCCGCCTTCAGCCCATGGTGTGATCCTGGAGTCCCGGGATCGAGTCCCACATCTGGCTCCCTGCATGGAGCCTGCTTCTCCCTCTGCCTGTGTCTCTGTCTCTCATGAATAAATAAAATCTTTAAAAAAAAAAGTTAATGTTCAACTGATTTTTAATTTTACATGGAAAAATATGTGAGAATTGATAAGAAAATTCTGGAAAAAAATATTTAGTGAAAACCTGTCATTGCAGAAGTTAAAGGGAAAAATAATTATCATGATAAAAGAAGCATGTTACAGATAAATGAATAAATAAGTAGATTAGATAGAAAGCTAAGAAATAAGAATTTATGTATAATAAATATGATATTTTGAATCAACATTTATGGGTTAAAGAAAAAAATCATATTGAGAAATATGGCTATCATTTTGGGGAAGGATTCATATTTCTACATCATATGACAACACAAAATATGTTTCACATGGACTAAAAAGATATAAGGAGACAATACAAAACTGCCAAATTATTACAATACAGCATATGTGAATGATATTTAACATCAGGTTAGAAAGGACTTCCTAAGGAGAAAATAAAGAAGGAAAATAAATGATACATTTGCAACCCATGTGAAAGCAAAAATATGCTCCATCTGCAAACTATGAAAAAAATGTGTAGTTCAGCAGACATTGATGCAGATAAAATAAATATGAAATTCTGCTTTTCCGCTCTGGGCTCAGAACCGGTTGTTAGCGACATGGCTAACCGTACCAAGAAGATCAGAATCGTAGGTAAATACCGAACCCGTTATGGTGCCTCCCTCAGGAAAATGGTGAAGGTGATTGAAATTAGCCAGCACGCCAAGTACACCTGCTCCTTCTGTGGCAAAACCAAGATGAAAAGGCGAACTGTGGGCATCTGGCATTGTGGCTCCTGCATGATGACGGTAGCTGGTGGCACCTGGACGTACAACAGCACTTCTGCCGTCACAGTAAAGTCTGCCATCAGACGACTAAAGGAGTTGAAAGACCAGTAGAAGCTCCACCATTTGAAACATTGGTAGCCTCTAATAAATGGGTTAATTTATGTAATAAAATTTTTTAAAAACATGAAATTCCCATAAGATATATAAACAGGTTAAAAATACATAGAAAGGTGCTCAACCTCACTAATAATCACAAATACACAAATTTTCAAAAAATGAGATAAAATTTTCATACATCAGATTGGAAGCAATTTGTTTTTCAATGAAAGATTAACACTTAAAAAAAAGAAAGATTAACATTCAGTGCTAAGGAATGGGAAAATAGATACTCTTACATTGTTTTAGAGAGTGCAATTTTTTAAGATTGTATTTATTTATTTGACAGAGAGAGAGTGAGCGAGAGAGAGAGAGAGCACAAGCAATAGGAACCACAGGCAGAGATTGGGAGAAGCAGACTCCCTGCTGAGCAGAGAGCCCAATGAGGGGCTGGATCCCAGGTCTGCGATATCATGACCTGAGCTGAAGGCAGCTGTCCAACTGGCTGAGCCACCAAGTGCCCCTAAAGAATATAATTTGTTAATATCTTAACAAATTTTTTAAAATGTAGAATTCATTTGACCCAGAAATTCCACTTTTAGAAATCTCTCCTACAGAAATAGTGACAAGTACATATAAAGAACAATATGCATAGAAATGTGTTTATTGACATATTATTTGAATAGGTGCATTTTAAAACAACTAAAATTATTTAAGTAGAAAATGGCATATTAACACCATGAGGTTATTATTAATTTTAATGAGATAAATCTATGCATACTTACCTAAAAGTTGATCATAATCTATTCATTTAAAAGCAAGCCACATATAAGTGTGCTCTCCATTTAAATTGAAATGTGTGTGGGTTATATTTGTGTGTGAATAAGAATAGGCAATAATTGAGAATTTTACTCTCTGGCAATAATTCTTTCAAGCACTTTATTTGTATTAACTCAGTTCTATCATCTCAAATGTCAACACTTGAGAGACAAAACTGAGCAGCCAAGAAACCTGCCCGAGGCTACACAGCTAGAACTGGCTGGGTAGAAAACTGAATCTAGTTGGCTCTAAAGCTTGTGCTCGTAAGCACTAACATGGAGAGAGGTGGATGGATGGATGAACAGAGAGAGACAGATGGGAAGACAGATAGGTGATGCATGAATATGTCTGTATCAACTAAAATATTTGAAAAGGATATGCATCAAATTTTTTAAATGTTGCAACCACTAAACGTGGGTTTCCATGAGCCAAAAATAGGCATTCACTCCTTAAATAATAAAATGTTTGTCAAAATGGAGAGCAAGAAAGATACGGTTATGTGCAAGAACAAGAAAGATATGGTTATCCCCTATAATTTCACAAATAAAAATAAAAGTTAAAATCATGGCATACTTTCAAAGATTCTAAAACAACATGGAATTTGTTCATGTCCAACAAGTCTGGATTTCCTAGAGGGAAGGATGGGATTTTTGGAAATTCTATATTGTTTACAGCCCCACACACCCAGTGAAAAGACATATATTCTATAGGCGATAAATTACAAATTAAAAGGTAGAGTTTGGGGAGCCTGGGTGGCTCAGAGGTTGAGGGTCTGCATGTGTTTCTAATGAATAAATAAATACAATCTTTAAAAAAAGAAAGGCTATTCATTTTCACAGGTCTTAGTACTTAGTGCTATCAATTTAATTAATGCAAATTCAATGGGTATGAAATTGTATTGCATTTGTTTTTTGTTTTTAAAGCTTTTATTTATCTATTCATCAGAGACAGAGACAGAGACATAGAGGGAGAAACAGGTTCTCTGCGGGGGTCCCATTGCAGGACTCATCCTGGGATGCCAGGATTATTCCCTGAGCTCAAACACTGAGGCATCCAGGTGCCCCTATATTTTTTTTTTAAAGATTTTATGTATTTATTTCAGAGAGAGAGAAAAAAATAGAGCAGTAAGGAGGAGTAGAGAAAGAGAAAGAAGCAGACTATCCGCTGAAAAGGAAGCCTGATGCAAAGTTTGATCCCAGGACACTGGGATCATGAACTGACCCAAAAGCAGACACTCAACTGATTGAGCCACCCAGGCACCCCAGTATTTGATTTTAATTTCCATTTCTTGGCTAACAGTGAAGTTGAACACATTTTTAAAATATTTTTTGGCTGTCTTAGGTATTCTATAACTTTTATTTTAATATATATTTATCTTTTGTATGGTTTCTTTTTCTTATATTTCTTTAATCATTGTGTATATTAGGAGTATTAATTCGTTTTCTCATATATGAGTTACAAATAATTTGTCCCCGCCTATTGGTGGTTGTGTGTAGATTTTTTTTAAGTGGGCCTTTCCAAATTGACAAAATCCTCTCATATTGTCTTCTAACCATTTTATAGCTTTGCTTTTGCTCTTTAGATATTTAATCTACATATAAAGTACTTTGGCATAGGGCAGCTGTAAAAATATAGCTTTATATATATATTGGGTAGCCAATTTCCTCAGTGAAATACCTGTGAAGTCAGAGCTAAAAGATGAGAGATGGATAAGACTTTAAGTATTATTTGGTCCATAGTCCCATATTTCTATCCACATGACTGTCTCCAAAAAAGAAAACCAAATAATTTACCCTAGCCTAGGGTGATATGATTTTAAGCCTTGAAGGTCGGTCTGAAATTGCATCAGCTGGCTAGACCATCTCTTGCCATGATATTTCCTGCCACATGGGTCTGTATTAAGGAATTTGGCTGGTACTCTTTTCATGTTTAGCTTCCTCTTTTAAATATTTTTGCCCTTAAAAAAAATATATTTTTGCCCTTGCTTGAAATCATAGGTTTTGAAGTAGTATTTCAGATAGATAGGAATGATTTTCTGCACCCTTTTTCTTTTTAAAAAATATATATATTTTCAAAGCTGTAAAAAGTTTCTTCAATTTTTGGTCTGGCTCAACCCTTCTTCTGAAAATAATAAAGTTTATGATTCTATCTATAAATGTCTACCAGACACAAAGATGTCCAGCCGCCCCGCCCCTCCCTGGTGAATACAGGACGTTTAATATTTCTATGCTGGTCAAACAGAACATAGGTGGGGAGTACATAGGGGAGGCGGGGAGGGCCCCCTGCCTCTTAGGAGGGGTGGCTTGTGAAGGGGTGTATGTGGGGAGAGGGTTCTTCAGAAATAGTCCAAGGAGTCCTCAGCAAAGGGGTCTGGCCTAGGGTCTCATGAGCACCCAACATACCCAGTCCTTGGCCTAAGTTGGGGTCCCCCATAGGGGGTCTGTGGAGTCTCACTTTTTTTTCCAGCTCTTTTTGCTGGAATCCACACTCCCAGCATGATGGGGGACTTGGTCCTAGTGAGGGGTCTGCGGAGCCCCCAGGAAGCAGCCCAGGGTTGGCTCTTCAGCTCAAGGCCCACGACCTGAGGAGATGGAAACCCCTTGGGATGCTGAGGGCAGCACACCTCCTTCCCTTTGTTTTGCAAGCCAGGCTCAAGTAGGAAAACATGTAATTTTATTCCTAAACTACATCTATACATCTTTTTTTTAAAGATTTTTTATTTGTCTATGTATGAGAGACACAAAGAGAGAAGCAGAGACATAGAGGGAGAAGCAGGCTCCCTGCAGGGCGCCCAATGTGGGCCTTGATCCTAGGACTCCCCAGAGCCAAAGGCAGATGCTCAACCGCTGAGTCACCCAGGCATCCCATCTCTCTGCCTATGTCTTTGCCTCTCTCTCTCTGTCTCTCATGAATAAGTAAAAAAACAACAAACAAACAAACAAAAAAACAGTACAGTATTTTGCTTCAGTAGAAATCTGGAAGGAAATGAATAAGCTATATATAAAATTTAAATTACTGAGGAAATTTTCCCTGTGAGGGGACAAGTATTAAATAAATGCCAGCCTAATGCAGCAAGTGGAGCTAAGAAAACAAGGAACTGTTATAGAATGTGTACTCCTTTTCCTAGGAGATAATTCAGAACTAATACAGCAATGAATAGAGATAAATGTATGGTTTTGAAAACACTATTCAGAAAGTAAATATATATACATATATGTAAATTATATAAGCCTTCAAATAAAGAAAAAGATTAACTGAATAAGCAAATAACAAAATACGGAACAAGGGAATAATAGAATGTCATTAAATGAATTGGGAGACAAAGACATGATTTACAAAACTGAAAGCTGTTTTTTTTTTTTTTTTTCCCTAAATATCAGTAAGCCAGACATACATTTAAAAAAAATGGTCTGGGAAAAAAAAATGGTCTGGGAAATGGGAACAAACAAAGCACAGAATGAGATAGGTAAAATTACTTATGCTGTAAGTAACAATTTAACAGTGCATTAGAAAACCAAGTTGGACAAATAACATAAAAACGTAGAGTGACAAAATTAGTAAAAGATGGTAAAGCAACTTAAATAAATTAATGGCCACTAAATATATCTTATTACTAGTTGGGAGCTTTCTGTCTTAGAAAGCACCAGACAAGGAGAACTGTATAGATAATTCCTACCACATATTCAAGGAACCATGCTAATTTCTAGTTTATACAAGTTGAACCAAAATATAAGAAAAGAGAAAAAAATGCCAAACTATTGTTATGGCACATTTTATGAGGCCACATTTTATTTCTACTGGCCTTATATTCTCAAGAAGATTTTCGCCTTGAAAAACCAGTATGCAAGGACCTTTTTCCTAATTCCATTTCTATTTCAATTTTCTATTTGAATGTGAAAGGTCTTCCAAATTATATTCTGTGATAATGAAAATCAAAATTAATCCCTTATGGTTTCTTGCTATGAAATAAAAGCAATTTACAAACCAAACCTATAATATAGAAATTAAGGAGAACAAAACCATTGATTTTTATTACACTACAAAAAATTAATGTGGACTTTTTTCCCTTATTAATTTTTGATTTATTGTTATTGATGTATAATTAACACAGTGTTATTAATTTCAGGTGTGTAACATAATTGTTTTTTTAAAGGTTAAAGAAATAGCATGTTCCTATAATTACAGAAACCTTTTTTTTTGTATCAATTCTTCCTACTTATTCTACTCATTCTAGAAAACACATTTTTCTGGTCTAAAGGATATGTTAATGACATATAATTATATCATTAACAACACTTTAATTTGCTTAGCAAATGTTTAGCTATTTAATTGATATGGGTTGAAAGAACTGATTTTGAAGTCATCTCTGTGTATCTCGTAGTGGTTAATAGTTCAGGCTTTGCAGTTAAGAAACCTGGATTTTATTTCCACTAGTTTCCCCTTAGAAGCTATGTGTCCTCTAGCAAGTTATGTAAATGTTCTTAGCCTCCACATCTCTAAAATGGTAATAATATCTTCAAGAATTTTTGTAAGAATTAAATCAGATAACTAATACAAAGAGAATGTAAAATATTTCATTAATGACTTGTTATATTCTGTTAAATTGATAATAGTTTTCATACCATGAGTTAATAAAGTTTATTATAAAAAATATTTTTTACTTTTTCTTTTTTTTTCAATGTACCTACTGGAAATTTTTGAATTACTTACGTGACTGGTATTTTATTTCTATTGGATGGTGATAATATAGAGAATATGGCCTATTTACTCTTAACTAAGGCCCAGACTCTGTTAAGATACATGTTAACTGGTATATTTAGCTGTAGTAGGAATATAAATGATTTCTCTCAGGTAGAAAATATAACCTATAGTTTATGAATTTATTGCCCTGAAGGACGGCAAACAGTTTTGTAAATAAGCTAGGAATCTTATTACAACATTTTTAAAAACATGTGCATAAGTATTCAGAATCTTAAAATGATCTTTTAACCATCTTTGTCATTTTTGTGATGCTCTCATTAAAAATTAGTAAACCTCTAATGATTTAATAGATGTAGTTTAGAAGAGATCACTCCCATTAACAGTACACATGAAAGTCCTTTTAGACTTTCCAAAACTATATTTTGATAGAAAAAAAGTTCTCATTATGCTTAAAGTCTTTGAATTCATTTGGCTTTTACAAAAAATCTTTCTTTTGTGAATTAGTTGCAGAGTTTTTTTTTTTAATCAAGCTATGACATAATTTAACATTGTTCTAAAAGTCACTTTACAATTCACAAACTTGCAAAAGATATACAACCAGGAGTTTATGGTGTGACCTTTATCCATTGCCTACAAGGATGTGAACACGGTATCGTAGAGATTTATGTTAATTAGACTACTTCCCTCATGCATCTTTGAGCAGTTAATCATTAGTGTTCTCAGCAAGCCTTAACGCTAAGCCTGTGTTTGCCTGGCGATGATGAAAAGAGGTAGCAATCATTGAAATGCATGCATTTTCCCTAAAAGCTTCATTTTTTACCTCAAGGGATAGTATTTCCATTTCAAGTACAATGTATAAGAATCTTAAGATTTCAACATTCCTGACAGAGGCAAAGCAGTGTAAGTGCATACTATTCCACAAAGATATTAATTTACCTATTTTAAGGTAGAAGAGAAATGGTACATAGAATATATACATACTCTAGAACTCTTCAACTGCTGTTGGATAACTTCAGCTTCATTGGCTCCTGTGAGTAGGAATCAGTCATCTATGCCTTACGTAGCTCTCAGATTATTGCAGTGAAGTCATTCATTCAATGAAGTTTTAATGGGCATCTACTATATATATCAGCTATTCCACTTAGCACTGGGGCACAGCAGTGAACACTAACAAAATCTGGGGCTTTCCTGTTAGTAGGGGGACCCTAATAGCTGAAGAAGAGTAAGCGAAGACAGCAGTGGATGAACTCAGTCAAATAACCAGGAAGAGGGAGCAAAAGACCACGTGAGATATTGAAAGAACTTTGGCTTAAGATGTAAGAGACATTGGAGTGTTTTAAGCAGAAAAAATGACATATTAGGAATTGCATTTTACGAGTCAAACAACTCAACTATTCTGTTTTAAGGGAAGGGTGGGCCTCCAGGAGACCTGCAGACAGGAGGCTATGGCAATAATTCAGGCAAGAGATTATGAAGATTTTGACCATGTATTCACTAGACATGGTGCAAAATAGTTGAGATTATAGTAAAATGTGAAGTAGAAAGCATAAGATTTGTTGATATGTGGTGTGAAATATAGAGACAGAACGACTCCGTTTTAGTTTTATTTCTTGCCTGAGCAGGTGGGAGAATGGAATTGCTCTTTAATGAGATAGGCAAGACTATAGACTATGGGAGTATAGGGCGGAATAACAGGGCTCAGTTTTGAGCACGGTAAGTTTGGGAGGACTATTAGACGTCATGGGAAGGTGTCTAGTAGTCTGGAGTTGAGAAGAGATTCCTGGGCTAGGGATATACATTAGGAAGTCTTAGGCACGTGGATGACATTTATTTTATTTTATTTTTTAGAGTTTATTTAAATTTAAGTTAATTAACATATGGCGTATTATTAGTTTCAAGAGTAGAATTTAGTGATTCATCAGCTGCATATAACACCCAGTGCTCATTACATCAAGTACCGTCGTTAATGCCCATCACTTAGTTATCCTCCCCACCCCCCAAGGCATGTGGATGAGATCACCAAGGGCTCATATAGATAGGAAAGAGATTGGGGCCAAGAAATGAGCCCTGGAGCATTCCTGCCTTGCTACTCAAGTCCTGAGTAAAACCTATCTGATGTATTTAATCCAGTATCTGCTACATCTGTTTTTCTAAAGAATACATTTTCTTTTCATGGACTATCTATTACAATTCCAGGGAACTTGAATTATGCAGAACATCCTTGGGGAAATGATGTAACTCATTGCCTCATTTTTCCACTTAATGTTGCTTATGTAAACAAAGCTATTAAATCCTTATTTTACTTCATTCCAATTAGTTTCCATAGTGAAATTGTAAAGGAGATAGGATAATTCATTTGATAAAAATGTGAGTGGCATTAAGTTCTTTTTATTTTTTATTTAAAATGAAAATTATCAAATCTTGGTCAGAAACAAAGACATTTCAGGGTTTTTTTCTTTCCCACCAAATTTTTAAGCAAAATTTTAGAAAATGATTTTAATATGCTAAAAGACTCTCCCTTCTGTGCCACCAGAACTATAAATTCTCTGATCATCTCTCTTGACTATTTTCAAGAAGGACATGTTTTGCCTCAGTTGGAGATCTTCTCTTTTAGTATGTTTGAATGTGTCAAATAAACTTCAAAGATATATTGGGAAAAATTGAAAAATAAAGATTCAGATTCTGGGACACCTGAGTGGCTCAGGGGTTGAGCATCGGCCTTCAGCTGAGGGCGTGGTCCTAAAGTCCCAGGATCGAGTCCTACATCAGGCTCTCCTTGAGGAGTCTGCTTCTCCCTCTGCCTGTGTCTCTCTCTGTGTCTCTCATGAATAAATAAAAATTTAAAAATCTTTTAAAAAGTTCATATTTAAAAAAAAAAAAAAAGTTCATATTTTGATTCAATATGACATAGATATGCAAGGTAAATTTGTATTGTTTCAGCCCATGCCACCTTGCAAATATGAACACAAAGTTTATACATCAAACTTTTGAGTTTTTGTGTTTTTTTAAAATAAATAATACTGTTATAGATCATTTGCATCCCAAGATTTCTAAAATAAAACCTACTTCTAGGAACAACTTAACTTTAGAAAAACATCACTGTGCACAAATTAATCTCCATTTTTTTTATAATATCCCACTAGAAAAGTGCCCAATTTATGTGAGATACTTCAATTCTATTTGCTAGATTGTTCTCTATTTTTTATGTCAAAATTTTTTATCTTTAACCAACTATAGGTCCCCAAAAGATATAATATTCATCCTTTAAAAAAATATATGCGGGATCCCTGGGTGGCGCAGCGGTTTGGCTCCTGCCTTTGGCCCAGGGCGCGATCCTGGAGACCCGGGATCGAGTCCCACGTCGGGCTCCCTGCATGGAGCCTGCTTCTCTCTCTGCCTCCCTCTTTCTCTCTCTCTCTCTCTCTATCAAAAAAAATATATATAAAAGAATATATGCTATTTAACAGAAAGTTCTTGTTAATATGAAGAATGCTAACAAAATTCACAGTGCCTGTCTTAGAGAAGCTTGGTGGTCAAATTTAGTAAGCATTATTCTTACTTACCTGCATCTTCTTAGCTTAACCTGAGACTAGAGCATCTCTTTAACTTTGAGCATTAATGGAAAGTACAACTTTTATCAGCTTTCCACTCAAAGGTACAAGACCTAACTTTCACAAATCCCAAGTGTGATAACAGCATTCTCATCTATGTTGCAACAAAGCAATTTCAAGTTAGGCAACTTTAGTTTGAAAACCTTATAGTTTTAGGGGATCCCTGGGTGGCGCAGTGGTTTGGCGCCTGCCTTTGGCCCAGGGCGCTGATCCTGGAGACCCGGGATCGAATCCCACGTCGGGCTCCCGGTGCATGGAGCCTGCTTCTCCCTCTGCCTATGTCTCTGCCTCTCTCTCTCTCTCTCTGTGACTATCATAAATAAATAAAAATTTTTAAAAAATTAAAAAAAAAAATTAAAAAAAAAAAAAGAAAACCTTATAGCTTTAGAACTTTCTTATGACTTTGGGAAAGTGCCTATTTCTGTAGAATCCAGAATGATACCAAAATCCATAGATGCTCTCCTAAGGAAATGCACAGAAGATGAATTTCCCTCACTCAGGAGAAATTTCAGGAAGCCCTATGATGTTTCAGTCCATCAGCTATCTAAACAATCAGAAGAGAAATGTGAGACCAGAATTTCCTAAATTAGCTTCTATAAATGAGGGAAGTTTACCTGGTATGTCATTCTCAGGACCAGAAAAACTTGACTGCAAATGCTAGACCTCATCTGTTCCCTCCTCTTATTTTATTATAAGGTTATTCATTTAAAACCAAGCTCATAATGGCATGATAATAAGAGGAAAAGCTGAGCATGACAACTATCATAGGAAATGAGAACTATATTGTGTTAGCCATATAAATTTATTTTTGGCTATTTATCAGCAAGTATGCATATGCCATTGCGATCTGAAGCTCATTGTGTTTTGGTTCCTCATGGTGAATAAATGTTGTGAACATTAAGTTCCTAATGAGGACTTCAGTTTCCTAGTTCATAAAATTAGAACCATGATGATGAGGATGATGAGGAGGAGGAGGGGGAGAGGAGGAGGAGGATACTGAAGTAAACATCGTGGCATCAGGAGGGAACTGAGTGAAGCCATTGCTATGAAAGTGATTGTACATTGTGGAGTTTGATTTGTAAAAGATGACTGAACAATGCCAAAGTCAAGGACTCCTAAATATGTCATGTCTCACACAGTTAAACATCTCCCTTCCTTCAGCAGCAGTAGGGTGGAAGGTACTAAGGAATGTTACAATAGACCATTTTATGTCCAATTTCCAGTGATCTATGTCAATGCTTCACAAATCCACCTCAACTATTTTCTTCTATTCGTTTATTAAGCAAAGTTTTTTTAAGTACCATGCTCCAGGCACTCACCTATAAAATAAAATGAGGCAAGAGCCTGGCTCTGAGGTTGATTATTACCTAGCTGGGGAAAGAGGCAGTACATCATCTATAAGTGTGCAATAAAAGCTATGCTAGAGGAATGCTCTGGGTGGTGTCCCCCCACCGCCCGTTTGGATGAGGGGTATTCATATAAAATAGGTAGGTAGGAAAGGCTGAGGAGGGATGTTCGTAGACAGACTCCCAGGAAATGGCTTGAAGGCATTTGAGGAGTTTGAGAAGAGTGTGCTCCAGGCTTCTCACTTAGGTGAGCAAGATAGGGGCTCAGTGAGGCAAGGAATACAAGTGTTAACAGCAGGTAGAAGTGGGATCTTTCCTGTTGTCTTGAAATGAGGCAAAATCCCAAAGCTGAAAACACAAGGAGAGAAGATGCTAAAAGACATATTCCACAGGGTTTTCTAAAAAGTAGATGGGCCAGACCTGTTACTCTCACCCTCTACTCCACCCAAATTCGGTGCAAGTACATGATTAATACTCTGAAGGCATTTTTTTCTTTAATTAGGCATCATTACCCTTGGAGGGAAGCACTGCAGAGTACCCATTCTGGTTCCTATGAGAAAGGAAAGATGGTGATCCCTGCAAAGCCAATTTAAAAATTCTCAGAATAATCATTATAGAGAATACAGATGGTGGTTGCCTACAAGAGGAGGAAGCTGGCAGGTGTGGATGTCTTCTTGCTGAGCTGCAGAAAATGCAGAGACCATGGTGGTGTCCCTCAGCAGAAGGTACTATGGCAGTTCCTGGTGGAGGAGTGGTTTCATCTATATCTCCAACATTTCAGAGGGTGTTTGATCATAGAGAAGGGTCTAGAGATAAAAAGATGGGTAACTCACAGTGTCAAGGTGAGGAGAAAGGAAACTATGGGACCTTTCACATGCTCACTATTTGGTGAGCTGTATGGAGTGTTCCACAAACACAGTGGACTCATAAGAAAGCTCAGCTCCAGCTATCTCGTGGATAGTCCTACCAAGAAGGCTGTCCACATGGGACTTGGGTCTACCTGTGAGAGGCAGTAGGACAGACTGCTGAGGGAGGGAGACTGGACATTAGTCTTCACTAAAGGACTGTGCAGAATGAGATCCCTGGGCAGGACAAAGAGGGATGAACAAAATGAACTTCACAAGCAAGTCCCTGTTCGGCCATCTGCCACACAGGCAATGGCCTTGTCTGATTATGGCGATCTTTTCTACCTGATGTTTTGGTCCCTGTTCCCCCTCTTTGCTTCTCCTGCTTCTCCTTTAGGCACCAGCACTTTGGAGATAAAAGGCAGACAAAGAAGCAATGGAGGGTCATGGGAAGAAGATGTAGAGAGAGAAAAAAAGGAGACAATGTTTCTTTCCTTCCTGTGAACCCTGGAGCCGCAGGGGGAACTTTTGTTGAGGAGAGCAGAAGTTTTTAGATTAAAGTTTTAATTTAGAACAGATGAGGCCTTTTTACTTATTTATTTATGAAATGTAAGGCAATTACAAGAAAACTTCCAGTTTTTAATTTTTCATTAAAGTTTTACCTCTATGAAGCATAGTGTGCCTATATTAAATTATGTTTCTATGAAATATCACAAAGGGAATGCATCTGCATTACTACCACCTGGTCAAGACTTACTACATTTCCAGGACCTGGAAACTCCTCATTGTACTCCTTCCCTTCAAACCAAAGGACACCAACTCTTTGATTTCTTGCACAGACAAGTGTTTTCTTCTATCAAATGGAATAACTATCTGTAATATATATATATACACACACACCATATAATAAATATCTATCATATATACACTATATAATAGGTATACTATGTAATATGTATTGGATATAATGTATCTGTACTCTCTTTTTTTTCTCATTAGTATATTTGTGAGACTCATCCATGTAGTTGCAATTTTCTTTGCCATATGATAATCCATTGGGTAAATAGATCACACTATATCCATTTTACTACCTATTGGCATTAGGCTTGTTTATAGTTTGAGGATTATAACAATAATTTTGCTATGAATACTCCTGTACATATCTAATAGTGCGTGTGTATATACTGTGTATATGTCTTAGGTAAATATACTAGGAATGAAATGTTGTTTCATATGTTATATACACATTCAACCTTAGAATATACTGCCTAATAGTTTTCCAAGGTATTCATCTCAATCTACTTTCCTCAAGAAGTATAGAGGAGTCTAGTTGCTTCATATCTTTCCCAATGCTTCATCTTTTCTTTTTCATTTGAGCTCCTCTGGTAGGTGTACAATGGTATTCCACTGTGTTTCTGATGCATTTTCCTGACAACTCAGAAGATGAGCACATTTTTGTAAGTTTGGTCATTTGGATAGTCTCTTCTGTGAAACTCCCATTATTTTTTCTTGAGTTGCTTGTCTATTTCATATTTATTTGCATGAGTTCTGTGGCTGGCTTTTCACTCCCAAATTGTGTCTTTTGGTGAATGGAAGTTTAGAGTTTTAATACATAGAAAATTTTTATAAATTTTTTTCTATATGGATATTCCCTTTTTTGGGTCCTGTTTAAGATATCATCTATTTTCCTGAATTTATTTAGAAGTATTATTTTCCTCTCACATTTGAATCTACAAACCACACAAATTGATTTCTTTATGGATGGTAGAGGTAAGAATCATATATGCTTTTTATCCTAGCCTGAGCTTTTTCATGGGTGAGTGTGAATTGAAATTACAGAAATGACGTTGCTGGTATAAATGAAATGATTGAAAAGCTGTGGGATCTCCCAAAGATGCTCTCAAACTTAGGAGAGAAAGATCTAACACAGCACACTTGAACGTCATGTTTGAGAAAAATAAAGCCATTTTGCTTGAACTATCACAAGGTTCAATTTGCTAAGTATATCAAATATTTTTTAAAGGAACAAAATAAGAGGAAACTATGATTTCAGATTAAAATATTTTTATTTTGAGAAGCCTGATATTAATTTAGGTTTACTCTTGAAGTTAAGCAAAGATACTTCCCAGTGGGAGCAGCTCGGAAGGGTGAGGTTCTGGAGGAGGCTGGAGGCCCTTAATTCATAATGCTGCAGTCAGCAAGAGTCTGTGATTTTCTGCAATCCATTTAAGTAACTTGGTGATGGACTGCCCTGTCATTTTCTTTGTGACTGGAGCCTGTGTTTGGTTATAAGATAGCAATTAGGATGGAACCCCTAATTACTAAGCTCAAGTACAAATCATCTATCTAGGAGAAGCCCCTGCTATTGCTGTGGTGATCACCACTTCGCTGCACAGCAGGGTCTTTGCAATTTGAAACAATCACTTTGTAAACTTTGTAAGAATAAGTCTACAACCTATGTCATTCATACCAAGCACTTGCAACATAAAATAATTTTTTTCCCATTTTGTCCAGTTTACTGGACACCGATCTCCTCTTTACATATTCATCTCTAGTCTGTTCCTCTCAGATAGCTGTCTACTGACTATTGACTCTCTGGTTCCCCTCATTACATAAGGCCATAAGCAGAGCCTCTCTCTCTCTCTCTCTCCTCTTCCCACCCCCCAGCCCTCTTTTCTTCTCTTTATTTTCAGTCAATTTTTGACTTGACTAGTCCCTAGATACCTTTTTTGTAGATGTAAGATGTAGAGATTTTTTTTTGTATTGTTTTGTTTTAAGATTTATTCATTCATTCATTCATGAGAGACACACAGAGTGGCAGAGACATAGGCAAAGGGAGAAGCAGGCTCCCTCTGGGGAGCCTGATGCAGGACTCAGTCCCAGGATCATGACCCGAGCTGAAGGCCGAAGCTCAACCACTGAGCCACCCAGGCACCCCAAGATGTAGAGTTTTTAAATTTTTATTTCTAAAACACCTAGTAATCTAGTAATCACTGTCAGTGCTATGTCCCACGTGTTTTACAAAGTTTTGACTTCTCTCAACAACTCAATGAAATGGATGTTAATTATTATTGTCATTTTACAGATGAGAAAACTGAGCCATAGTCATTAAGTAACTTTCTATGGTTATACAAAGCCCTATCTCTATATTATCATTAACAATAATAATCAATGATAAATCAATCCAGAAGATATGAGAGATTTTACCAGCAGCTTATATATAATACCCTTTCAATTAGCTCTCTTAAAATCTAAGAAAGATTGATTCAGAAATTGTAAGCAAATCATTCAAGATTATGTTTATAGGTGATTTGGTTAAGATTTGAAGCCATTTTGACCGAATCCAAAACTCAAACTCTATTCACTATGTTAATATGCCCCCCCTTCCCACAGACCATTGACAAGCACATAAAGAGAGGTAAGAAAAGCTATTAATTAACTCAGATGCCTCCACCTTGTCTGAATCTAAGGACAGTGCATATTATTCCCATTTTACAGCTGAAGAACTGAGGAAGAGTGTGATTGAGTAATCTGCCCAAGATCACGTGGCCAGGCTGAGATTCAAAGCCAGGCTTTCTGCCTTCTAAGGTCACTATACTAACTGCCTTCTGGTGTCATAGTTTAGGCTTTCCCACAAGCAGTACTTGGCAAGGATTCTAGTGAAAACATAGGGGGTCCCCAAGTGAAGGTAAAATAGTGACAAGGTAAGCATGTGACCAAGTGAGACAGGAAGGAAGTCAACAAATTGCAAGTCACTACTGGACAACTGGAGTTTGGCCCCCTGGGGGATTTCTGGGGAGCAGCAGTGCAGAACAGTCACCCCCCTTATTACTTGAGGGCTGCTGCTGGGAGATGTGACCCCCAGCACTTCTGGCTAGCTGTGGGCAGCTCCAGCAGCCACAGATAGCCCTGGGCAAGGACATACAGATGCTGACTCTTGGCAGGTTGGCATGTGTTCTAGAATGATGAAGTCTGAGGGGATCTGGGCAAAACCTGGAATTGTGATAAAGTCACTGGTAGTTTTCCAAAATTCCATTGAATCTCAGAGAAATAATAATTTATCTGATCAAAGGACTGGATTCTCTCGGACTCCACTTAAAATGATTTAAGCATCATGCATATACTTCATTTACAATTCTTATGATGGAGCTTCTATAGGATAAAGTACACATTATTGAAAAAAGTCATTTGAGTACCAACTCTAACAAATTAATAATAACAACAAATCTTGAAGGATCTGCCCACCTGTTCTTGCATGTTTGGGTAAACTTTTCTTCCACACGATCCATAAATGCACTGTACACATCTCGCCGCCTTCTGTGTCTCTTAAGGAAGATAACACAAAGGAAGTTAGCAAAAGCAGACATGTACTGACTTTAATTGTTGTTTGTCTTTTTAAAATTGCTATTTAATAATCTTTACTTTAAAAACTTGTTCCATATGCCAAATGCACATCTTGCTGTTTTTGAACATACAGGGATACAAAGGAGCCTTACTTATCCAGGGTAGAATTTGAGCCATGGTAAAGGGTGTTTTCTCAAAATCTTTTGATGAGGGTATGACAAAGTCTTCTTGTCAGGTCTTCTTCCTGAATGCAGTTCACTCAATGGGCTGCTCCAAATGGGGTGAGAGTACATTTTGGGGAAAATTCTTCACACTATTCAGGCTTCAATCCACCATACCAACTATCTTTGTAATAATAAAAGAAAATCCAAAATTCTGGATAATTCACTGTTTGCATTTTTAAGAAAAAACAGAGATCTTTCTGCTCTACTTTTAGAGATAATATCTTTCCCTATTTATGCTAACAACAAATTAAAAACTCCTGCATTAAAGCAATCATTAATAACAGTGTTGGAGGGACCCCTGGGTGGCTTAGTGGTTGAGCATCTGCCTTTGGCCCAGGGCATGATCTCAGGATGCTGGATGGAGTCCCACCTCAGGCTCCTTGTGGGGAGCCTGCTTCTCCCTCTGCCTGTATCTCTGCCTCTCTCTCTCTCTCTCTGTGTCTCTCAAGAATAAATAAATAAAATCTTAAAAAAAAAAAGATTCATAAACCTTAAAAAAAAATGACAGTGTTGGAGACATTTCCCAACAGCTGAGGAAGAGAAAGTCAAGCTTACTGTGTATGAAGCGGATTTAATAGGCCACGGGGCTTTTAGTAAAATTAGCTTTGAATCCCAGGTGCATTCATGAGGCTTGTAGGTGATGAATCTTTCTGTATTGTTCTTCTGTTTATCATCTTTCGGTGAGTGGTGCCCATGTACTACAGATATGGAGACAAATGAGAAACTTAGAAATTATATGGGTCTTTGTTCATGATATTTCTCAGAATATACTTGGGGATTAGGGCCCAAGATAGATACATTGATGACAATTTATAATGCAAATCCAAATAAAATTTTCCTTATCTTGCCCACCATTTCTACTGGAATTAATGTCAACCTTCAAACTTCAATTCAAATCCTACCTTTTATTTCCCTGGAAATTTCTTTTTAAACTTCTCAGTAGTATTTTGTGACTTGACTGGCATATTTTGCCTTCTACCTTAAATTTTACTTACACATTTCTTGAGATCGGAGACTGGATCTTATAAAGTATCCATGATATTTTTTTCCACAGTTACTTACACATAGTACACATAAGAAAAGTTGACATGTCCCATTTTAATTACACACATAGACAAGGTTTTTGTCAATATGACCCGTGCTAAAATGTGTATATTACTTACAAACAAATTAATTTAATTTTGTAATTATAAAATACTTGATTGTCATTTTTAAAAGAAGAAAGTAAAATTCAACCATTACCCTATTACTCAGGGACAATCACTATTAATATCTTATTTTTTTGTTTATAATTGATATAAAATTATAATATGTAAATATAGAATGCATGTATGCATGTATTATTATCCTTGTCAAAATAAGGAATGCTAGATAATTCAAAGTTAACCCTGGACAAACACTGTTCAAATAGCACCATGATAATAATTGTGTGTGTGTGTGTGTATTTCCACGTACCAGGTAACATGTGCTATATATACATTATTAACAAAGTGATGTACATATGTATAATGTATTTAATGCTCACAATAATTCTATGATATAGATTCAATTATTATCATTCCCACCTACAGATGGATAGACCAAGAGATAGTTTAGGTAATTTGGGACAGTTTGCTTCCTGGTCTATACTCTTAAGCATTTATTCTATTGATTTTCTATACAGAACACTTTGAGTTAAAAACTCAATCTCCAATAATATTTAAAAATTGTAGATAATGAAGCAAGTGGATTGTTCCCATTAATTAACTGGGCATTTAAAAAATTTACCATATTAGTAAAGATGATAAGTTAAAAAAATCATTTTAGTTGTTTGTTTTTACAAGTATCACTGTTTTTTAAAGATTATGTATGTATGTATGTATGTATGTATGTATTTATTTAGAGAGAAAGCACAAGTGAAGGGAGGGACAGAGAGAGAAGAAAAGAGAATCTCATGCAGACTCTGCACTGAGCACAGAGCCCAACATGGGGCTCTATTCCACAACCCTGAGATCATGACATGAGCTGAAATCAAGAGTGTGAGGCCCAACTGACTGAGCTAACCCTAAGTATTACTATTAAGATAATGCAGAAAGTTTATTTTTTGTTATATTCATAACTTTATAATGACTTACCTGTACTTAAGTGTTTGGACTTAAATTTTAATCCAAAAGGATCCCTTTCACAAGCTGTCACGAAGTTTGGTAAATTACGTTGGTACTAGATATGTAAAGAGAAGATTTTACTATTACTAATAAGTATTGTTTACTACTGACATTGTATTTGTGATGTGATTTTTACAAGTATTGTTTATTTCACTGGCAAAATGCAATTGTGATGATTTTGTTATAGCATTTACTACTTGCAAATGAAACTTTGAAAGAATAATCTAATTCAAGATACTGTATAACCAATTCATTTTATAGTGGAATAGAGTACTTCAAATATCCTAGTGTGAATAAATGACATAATATTTTTAACAGCATGAAACTAAAAGAATCCATTCAAAATTTGCATTTATTTTCAAATGAAATAGGGTTACATGTTATGTTTCTGGAGCTGAGTTTATTTCAAGGACATAAAAATATTTCACAAAGCTAAAATAACTTACTGAGACTGGCATAGAATTGACTGTTTTCAGTAAGCTATACCACAAAGTGCTTTTTTTAGATGGCTTAATTTTTTTTTAGATGGCTTAAATTTTTTTTAAAGATTTTATTTATTAATCGTGAGAGAGCCAGAGAGAGAGGCAGAGACACAGGCAGAGGGAGAAGCAGACTCCATGCAGGGAGCCTGATGCGGAACTCGATCCCGGAGTCCTGAGCCAAAGGCAGATGCTCAACCGCTGAGCCACCCAGGCATCCCTAGATGACTTAAATGAACTAATTTATATGAACTGAAATAGAATTTGTACACTTCCAGAAACTAATCTTAAAAAATCACAAATGTTTCTCCTTGAAAGCTGAATCAATGTGGCACAAAAGGATGAACTCAGGCAGAGGTTAGACAGTCCTCTTCTTTGTGAGTGATTCTAAATCCTGCTGAAGCAAACAGCAAAATATTAAAAGTCCCAAAGGAAACTCCAACACAAGATTTATCACTATTTAATCAAATAAAATGTAGAACCCCGTTCATTTAAAAAATTATACTGACATCTGGTGGTTGCACAATTTATATTGCACTGTCTCCAATACACTTTCTCATAAACACAAATTAATTCAGCTAAAATTAAAATATCCCCCATTCCTTGAACTTTACTCACTTAAGTTTTGTAATTGTAACTGTAACTAGAGAAATTCTTGAATAAACCAATGACATATGCTATTTAATTGACTCTCTCTTGTCTCCAAAAGGTAATATACTTCATTTACTGAAAATAGAAGGGTTTGGATGCCCTAAATGAGTAAAGAAGTTTATGGATCAAGGCTTCTTGAATTTTGTAGCTTTTATCCTAAGACCTCCTAAGAGTTAACACTCATTGAATACCTCAGTATCCCAGATCCTGTTGTAAGTACTTTGTAAATAATCATCTCCTTCATTAGTTAAAAGAACCATATTAAATATGAAGTAGTGTTATTTCATGTTATAAATAAGAGACTTAATAATTTGTCCAAAATTATTAGAAATAAGAGGACAAGGAGAGATAATCTAATCCCAGAGGCCACATTCCTAACTGCTTTCTTATATTTTCCAAGAAAAAATTTATTCTTTTTATAGCTTTTTTTTTGTATTATCAGTCCTATTGCTTTCCTCATTACTGAGCAAGAGTCCTATTTATGTATTAAATTATAGGCCTAAGTAGAGGATACATTCAGTTTCTAGAGGAATTATATTTTGACCTCATTTGCATTTCCTTAAATATATACTCCTCACCGCTATTTTAAATTATCAAAGTCTTGCTCACATATTGTTTAAATTATTAATCATTAGAAAGACTCGTTAAAGTAATATAATGCCCCCTTTGTCAATAAAAATAATGAATTTTTATTTATTTATCTGTTCATTCTATGAATTGATTTTATTACTTTTTAGATTGTAAACTGGCAATTGAAGTCTGTTTCCCAATCACATGTAAGTTCCAACTGTTCTAAAAACTAAGAAAGTCCATCCCAGAGTCATTCATTCCACCTGGCAGAGAAAACTGTATCATCAACATCAGCTGAAACATCAACCAAGATCTTACCTTTCTCCTCTGTCATTTGTTGCTAAATCTGAACTATAGTGTTCCATTGGAAATAAAGATGTAGATTTATACATATTATATGCACATACCTTTTTTGCCCATGTAATAGTCACACTTAAGAAATGAATAAAAATAATATATTTTTTTCCTTATCTGTTTTATGTTATTTTGAGTCAAACACACTTCTGTACCTGTCGAAAATCATGTGGTTTTGGATTGAGGTATACACCATTTGGATATTTTCCACTCTTCACAAACATTAACTTTGCTTTATGTGAATCCAGATGTGGGAATGTAGTTATAAAAGGAGGGGATTTGACCTTCTTGGAATGATTCCTTATGTTGGGCAGGTGAAGCATTGTTTCTGGAAAATTACTTTTTTTCCCCCTCCCTTGTTCTTCCTTACTAGTCCTTGATGATTTTTCTGGAAATCTCAAAGATTTATACAGTTTATAACTGAAATCAGGAGGCTTTATTTCCCATGCGTTGACTTCCATTTTACATTGTGGTGGCTGTAGGACTTCTTTTTTTCCATTTGGAATTGAAGTCTTGTATGGGATGCTGCATGCTTTTGTGACATATCTGCTTCTGTTGCCTTTCTGAGAATCCAGATACATTGGGCTGAGAGTGTTTTCACATGTAGCAATCTGCAACAGACATGCCAGTTGTTGTGATTTGCCACTATAGCAATGATAGATTGGATATTTTTTCTTCAGGCCAATGTAATCCCTGAAAGATTTATGAATCAGGAAAACAAAGCTCAGAAATGATGGGTGCATGTGTGTGGAATGGGAGGGAAGCATCATGGCTGCTACAAGCATCTATTCAGCACCCTGGTCCCAGCAGTCACTATGCTAGGGACTAGGAATTCAAAGATAATTAACGTGAAACCAATGTCCTTAAGTAATGAGGGGCTACTTGGGAGAAAGACATGAAAGAAAAAAAAAAAACAAAAACAAACAAACAAAAAACCCTGTATAATGTGATAGATATTACAATAGTGCTGTGAGAAGCAGGGAGAGTGATGGGCTAACTCTATCAGGAAAACAGAAGTGATGTCACAAGAAAAGTCATTTGGACCAATCTTGAAGGATAAGTAAAAATGTTCCAGGCTGCTAAGGAAGTAAACAACATTTCACCAAGGCACAAAAGGTGTGTAGAATTTATTAAAAGCTATTTCTAGGATACCTATGGTCACCTAAACCACCACAAGTGAATCATAGCTTTTGCCACTGGAATCTGTGGATAAGAATCGTGGATTTGCTTTTTGCTGACCAGTGGCAAGGAAATCGTTGGCATATTTCTAGGATTTAATGTATTTGTCAAAATGTTACTAGAAAATGCTTTTATTATACAATATCTTGTATAATAAAATAATGAATTGCTTTTCAAATTCTAATATAAATTTTTTTTAAATGACTGGCTCATTGAGAGAAAAGGAAGAAGTACAATGTGGTTGGCATATAGCCTATGTATGTGAGGAGACAGTGGAAATACTATGATATATAAAGCCAGAAAAATTTTTTGGGCTATATTAGCAAAAGTCATTCGTGGCACATCAAGAAGTTTTAATGCATCGGTGCTAATACAAAATTATTTAACCAAGATAAGAAATATAAAAGGAAGAATAGGGACGCCTGGGTGGCTCAGCGGTTGAGTGCCTGCCTTTGGCTCAGGGCGTGATCCCGGAGTCCCAGGATCGAGTCTCACATCGGGCTTCCTGCCTGGAGCCTGCTTCTCCCTCTGCCTATCTCTCTGCCTCTTTCTCTCTCTGTGTGCCTCATGAGTAAATAAATAAAACTATGAAAAAATAAAAGGAAGAATAGTTTACGGAAAAAGATCATAATGATAAATAGATTTAAACAAAATATAGATACATTACATAATTGTAATTATAGACCTGTGGTTAAGTCAGCTTATCTGCAATAATGTTATATTACAAACTCTCCCAAACTCAGTGATTTAAAATAAAAAATCTTTTATTTTTGCCATAGGATATGGGAAGAGAGAATTGGGATTGACTACCAACAGGTACAAGATTTTAGCAGGGGGAAGATAGACATGTTCTGGAATTAGATAGTCGTAATGGTTTCATAAGATTGTGAACATACTAAAAACCACTAAGTTGTACATGTCAGTATGGTAACTAGTGAAATTATGTAAATTTTGTCTCAATTAGAGAAAAAAAACCAAATTAACCATTAAATCAGGTTGGATAAATTTCAATATACACAAAAGACAATTTTTTTCTGAAAAATAAATAGAACAAGACCATAGCTATTACCTAATTGAGTCTACTTAACTTTTGCAAAAAAAAAAAAAAAAAAAAAAAAAACTAAAACACACATACACAAAAACCCAAAAAACAAAAAAGTCAAGGGAATGGGAAATATGCAAGTAAAGGACACAATCAACAGTGAAGGCAACCTACAAAATGGGAGAAAACATTTGCAAACCATTTCTCTGATAAGGGATTAATATCCTAAATATTTAAGGAACTCCTACACTTCAATAGCAACAACAACAACAAAAAGAACTTGATTAAAAAACTGAATATACTTAAAGAATATAAGCCAATGGAAAACAGGTATATGAAAAGATGCTCAATATCACTATGATGAGGGAAATGCAGTGGAATAGCACTTCACATATATTGTCTATAATAACAATTTAAAAAATACATTGGATCTCATGTTAAGTATTCTTACTACAATAAAAAAATAACTGAATAGAGACCAAAAAGAGAATAACATTCATCATCTGACTATGAAAATTTGAAATTCCCCAAGTGTTCAAAAATGTTATCTCTTCTTGATAAATAGTACAGTAAAAATAAAGCAAATCTGATGAATAGAGAGCCACTTACAATCTCCATAAAATTACTGGTAAAATGAATTAAATTTAATCATTAAAATACCACATTAATCAACAAATTATGTGGAAATAAAAATGTGGAATTACTATTCTCTGAGCAATGCCTAAAATTCAAAGGATAGTAAGTTAAACTCAAAAAAATACTTTGAGGGAAGCCCGGGTGGCTCAGCGGTTTAGCGCCAACTTCGGCCCAGGGTGTGATCCTGGACACCTGGAATCGAGTCCCACGTCTGACTCCCTGCATGGAGCCTGCTTCTCCCTCTGCCTGTGTCTCTGCCTCTCTCTGTGTGTCTCTCATGAATAAATAAATAAAATCTTTAAAAAAATACTTTGATACCATGTTTTTGTATTACAGCAGGAATATTGGCATAGAATTTTAAAGTGTTCATAAGTAAAATACATTTAAGAAGGTGTAGAGGGTAGCTTGCAGGTTGGCAGCCCCCTTTGGATAATCTCTTAGGGGCACCTAGGTGGTGCAGTCAGTTAGAGGGACTCTTGATTTTGGCTCAGGTCATGATCTCAGCGTCCTGAGATGGAACACCATGTTGGTGGGCTCTGTGCTCAGCGAGAAATCTTCTTGGATTTCTCTCTCCCTCTCCTTCTCCGTCTTCCATTTATCTGGAGGCATTCAGGTGTTCTTTCTCTCAAATAAATCTAAAAATATATATTTTTATTTTTTTTAATCTTTTGGAAACAAGAGTACCCTGGCCCACATTTGATATTTTTATTTCCCTTATCATATCCCTCAATACTTAGAGATCAATATGTATGGCATCTCATAAGCTGGGGCTATTTAATATAAAACCACACGATTAATTCTCCTTATTCTGATTTTGTTTTTACCAAATCACAATTAGGTGATATTTGACTTCGCGTGAACAGTAATCTACTGGAAGATAATGAACTAGAACAAAAATTTGAGTTCGTTTGGTTTATTTTTCATGTCATTTAATAACTTTGCATGTTTGGTATTCATGCTGGATTCTTCTGGACTCACTAGGAATTGATGAAAATCAAGTCCTTGACAGATAGTGGATAGTTAATTTGTTCTAGTACATGTTTTTTTTGTTTTGTTTTGTTTTTTGTTTCTTGTTTTTTGTTATATATATATATTTTATATATATATATAAAACAGTCTTGTCTCACCCATGATCCTACACATTTCTGTAAAAATATATATTTAAACTTCTAGGAGCACTGAAGCCTCAGTCTTGGCTAAAATTGTGCACATACCTACTTCCTGCAGGGCTCAGAAATCTGGCTATGTGGTCAGGGGTTTTGTAATTTGTTGCAATGAAAGGACACTGAGGTTGAGGATGTCAGTGAATGAGATAGTGAAGTACCTCACCAGGACATACAGCTGGAAAGAAATTGACACCAGGAGGGTCATAAACCGGAAGAATAAAACCAGGCCAAGACCTTGGAAGTCTAATTGACATAAAAACAAGTATCAAGGCAGTAAGAGAGTTAGCCATAAAGTAAGAGGCTGTGGTGGGACAATGTAACACTGGCCTAGATCTCTATTTGACTAGATAGACATGCTCACCAGTACCTTGCTGACACTGAGACGTGCCTGTCTCTGTTTATGTCTTGGGGATTCCTGACTAACAAAAAATGAAACAAAGTCATATTTTATTTTATTTTTTTAAAATTTTTAATTTTTTTACTAAATTAATATTTTAAATGGTAATAAATTCTCTCCAATTTTTGTGATACTTTATTTTGTCCTTATATTATGAATTTAGTCTTACATGCTATTCATTTGAATAATATGTCTGTAACATTAGGCTTTTATAGTATATGAATCATGTATTAGCATATTTCATCGGAGTCCATAGCCACCTCAGATGAAAGAAATCACCTGGTGACCTAGTTGAATGATTGAAGTCTGTGATGGTGATATCTCATCATACTTACTTTAAATGGTAAAAGCTGCAACATAGAGAAATACAAAGTTATGAGATGTGTGGTTTAGAAATTAGGAAAAAAATAAACCAGCAATATTCTCATTCAGTTCAAGGTTTTGTGGTAAATGTTGATATTATGGAAGTTATATTTTGGCCAAGTTGTCTCATTGAAAATGAAAGAATAGGTTATTCTGCATTTAGTAAGCACAGTTACTTTCCACCTATGAAATTATTATATCTGAAGGACCCTTTTAAATGCCATCTCCAGTAGAAGTGTTCCCAGCTTCCCCTTCAGGATTCCTCCTTCCTTCTGAATAGAACAATGGAGCCTGAAGATACATTTTGCCTTGCACCTATTAAAGTGAATTATTTACAAACTCTGCCTCCGAATTAGATTATAAAATTGTTGAGACGAGGATTTCTAACTTTACAAATCCTATGTAGCATATTTTAAATTGAGCAATGTGAAATACTATTTTTCAACCATTTTCCAATCTTACAAAAATGAAAATTTTATGTGATTCAGTAAGAGGAATGATAAGTATTCTATGTTTGTCAAAAACTGAAAATTACAGATTCTGTTTTCGAAAACTGTATCTAAAACCCCAAATATCTAATCATATTTATTCCTAAATAATGGAGAGCTTCTATATACAAGTGGCAATATAAAATACAAGCTTTCATTTAATTTATTCTTCAAATATTTTTAATTGGAGAGTCACAAAATATTTTTATCTGTTTTTAATGATATGCTAGTTAAAAGAAATAAACTTCTTTGATTAGCAAATGTATGCAAATTTAAGCTTTTTTGCCTACATATCTAATTTTGTAATATTAGTATTTGGGGTAATAGATATTTAAAGAAATATAGGTTATATACCCAATACCTAAATGCTGTCAATATAAGAAAAAGCAGCGTAAAGCAGTGTGCTATTAAGAGCACAGTGAACCACAAGTTCGTGCATATTTGTAAGGGTTTTTTTTTTGTTTTTTGCATATTTGTAAGTTTATAAAGAAATTCAGCACTTTATTCCAGCTTGGCTTTCTCCTTTTTTCTAAAAATAAAAAGATTTTATTTATTTATTCATGAGCGACACAGAGAGAGGCAGAGACACAGGCTGATGTGTGACTCAATCCCAGGACCCCGGGATCACGACCCAAGCCTAAGGTAGATGCTCAACCACTGAGCCACCCAAGTGCTCAACTTTCTCCTTCTTAATACATTTTTCATAATCTCCCTTTTACAATATTATACATAAAGATATTACTCTTTCATAAATAAATTCATCTATCTCATATAAAAATACAGATTCTAAAAAGCTAGTCAAATTGACAAAGTAGAACAATTCAAAATAAAACAAAAGCAGGAGAATTCGTTAGAAAATCAATAATTTCACTCACCATTTGAAACTGAGCTTTTTGTAAAATTTCTAGGGCAGTATATCTCAGCAAATCTTTTCTGCAAAGCCTAGCAAGTCTAAACAAACAGTTTTATAAGGGAAACATTTAGCCTTTGCTTTACAAAAGAACCCTACTATATTTAAGTTTGACCCATCTGGGTTGCTAAGAAACGGAATTAATTTCCTGAAAGACTCAAGTCAGAGTAGGAGAAAAAGTGAAAGCACCTCTATCATTGAGTGAAAGGACCTCTAATTGTTACCTAAAACCTAGCAACAAGGCAGTAACTCCCTTGCTCTTTTTTGAAAGGTCAGAAAATCCGCATACTTGGGAGCTCAAATAGTTAGATACTGAGAGGAGGGAGAGAGAGAAATTAACCGCACTCCAGTGCAGTTTACTAAATAAGAAGTCTTGACAATTCATCTTTTGTTATTTTTTAGTCATCTGTTTCATAAGTCGACATGAGTTTGACCCTTGATACAAACATGCTTGAGAAGCTGGTTTTTTTTTTTTAATTTTATTTATTTATTCATGAAAGACACACAGAGAGGCAGAGACACAGGCAGAGGGAGGAGCAGGCTCGCTGCAGGGAGCCCGATGTGGGACTGGATCCCAGAACCCCGGGATCATGACCTGAGCCAAAGGTAGATGCTCAACTGCTGAGCCACCCAGGCGTCCCAAGAAGCTGTTTCAACTCTCTAATTCCCTTGGACTTAAGAAGGTCTGTGTTAGTTTCCTCCATGTTCATTTATAAGGCACACAAAGATTATAAGTTCTTCTTTCTCACCTATGATTTAATCTACTGATTTCGGCAAAACAATTTATGGGGAAAACACTATTTTTACTAATCAAATCCTATAATCAAGGGTAATATATGTCCTGGTAATATTTGAAAAAAATTGTTATAGAGAATTTCAAATATGCACAGAAGTAGACAGATTTATGTAATGAATCCCCATGTAACCATCATGCAACTTTAAAAATGTTCATTTTATAACTCAAATTGCTTCAAATATAGCTCCAGTTTATCTCCCTCCACTCTGCATGTTAATTTGATGCATCACATCATTTTATCAGTGATTATCTTGAAATGTTTACTCTAAAAGACAAAAGTGACTTTATTTTAAAGCATAAGCCCAGTACTACTACAATATCAAAAAATATGAACAACAAATCATTGATATTGAGTATCAAGGCAAAAGCCAAGTTTCCAATTATCTTATAAATGATTTTGGTTTTGCTTTTTTAAAAATTTGCTTGTTTGACTTGGGTTAGTTATATACTCTCATTTGGTTCAAAATTTCCTATGACCTGAGTGTTAACTTCTCTTTCCCTCATACTTTGCTAGTGGTGTATAAAAGTTCCTGACCAAAGACTCCCAGTGGCTGGAGTCTTTGAACTCTATAAACCATTATTTCATTTAAAGTGAAAGTGTGCCACTGGGTGGCAGTGCATTACTTATAATCTTATCCCAGTTTATAACTCAAGCTGCCAAGATAAATTTGCCTGTGTTGTTTTCCCCAGTGTTCAACTTTATTCTTTTGCTTTGTTTATTCACGAAAATGATAGTAGAATTGAGTGTACTCAATTTTCTACAATTTTGGAAATAAAATTAACCTATTATTCTCAACTCAGTCGTGCGAGGCAGGCCTCTTTGCACTCATCACCTGACATGTCACACAGTGTGGGTTAGGGAATGGATTTTATTAGAGTAACAAATATACAAGCAAAGATCAGGAAAAAAGAGGACTTAAGTTTTCTGATCCCCCTAATATGCTCTAGATAGATGATGTGGGCCAGCACCTGCTCTTGGACACATTGTAAGTGAACTTTCTGGGTAATAGGAATTCCTCCTCCTGCTACTCCTCTGTTTCACAAAGCATATCTGGAAGCAACTTTATCAATGGAGGTGGAGGCCAGATCAAAGTGACTAACAAGTTTCTGGGACCAGCCTTGCTGAATTTGGCTGCCAGCTATTCATAGAACTGTCTGAGAAAGCCCAGCATCTGATGGCTTTGCAGGCCTGTGCAAAGTTGCATTCCTATTTTTCAAGGGGAAATGCTAACAGTCCAGTGGGAAGCTAACAACTCCTTCTGTTAGGGGGAGGGAGGAGCCCCCTATACTAATTGTCTTATTGTCCAGATAGATCAAGGTAAATTCTCAGGGCCAGTCTCAGGACCGTTAAGATAGTCATGCTTGATGCACCACAGAACCTCAATAAATTTTAGAATAGATTTTTCTAACAGATGATTATGATTGTTATTGGAAAGTCGTGCTTTCTGATCACTACCAGAAATGGAAATACATTCATGATAAGTTTATCTACAAAACAGGGTCAATAAGCATAAAGTATCTCTAATTATGTATGATGCTTTCACGCTGTGCCTATACTGGCTGTTCCGTCCTAGGCCAGAGAATGCCTGGTTTGATGTCATTAATGTTCAAAGCCTGTCTGTTGATTTGTGTTTTGGTTTGTTTGTTTCCCCTTTGTTCCAAAGGGCCTCTCAAATTTACTGTGGTTAGAGACTTTCTCCCTCAGTCATCTATGTTCAAGTCACACTGATAAAAACATGCTCCACTGATCTCCATGGGTGGTGTGGGAGTGATGTTCCACAGATGGCTTGTTCCATATTTACTCACCAGGCCAATGCACAACAGTGTCCCACAGCTGAAACCATGACCTAGGCAAGATGGCGAACATTGCCTTCTCATCTGTCTTTCTGTCATACTCCTTAGGCTCTTGGCACCTTCCGTCACTCCCATCTGCAGGGGCTATTGTCCTTTTGTGGTTCCTCCTTCTGGGCGGTTACTAATTTTTGTTCTGCCACCTGGGTCAGTCTATTGTTTTTTAAAGAAGTCAAAATTACTTGCTTACTATTATGCCAAACTGAAATACTAACCTTTTTGTCATTCTAAACTAAAGCATATTTGACCTCTTTTCTCCAAGTACCAATATAGAATTCTAGTTCTATTTGTCCAGTTTCAAAACAGTAGACAAATTTATTTAAGAAATAATTGGCATGCCTTCCACATAGCAGCAATTAAAATATTTCCTTGACTCATTAAATATTTGGGACAGGTCTTTGTTGTGTGCTAGACACTGTCCTAGGTGTGTTATACCTGTTAATACACTCAATCTCATAGTAACCTCTGGGAATAGGTACTTCTCTTTTTTCATCTGACAGATGAGGATGCTGAAGGAAGGGGTCTAATTACTTGCTCAAGATTATACAATTAATATACAGCTGGCCCGGGATGAAAACCAATCCAGTTTGGCCTCAGAGGCCAGGTTCTTAGCCTTTACAATACACGAACTCTCAATCAGTGGTTCCCAAAGTGTGGTCCTTGACCACCAGCATGAGCATCTTTAGAAGGGTTAACTCTCAGGCCCTACCCAAGTCAGAAACTCTGGAGGTGGGGTGCAGCAATCCTTTCAATAAGCCCTCCAAGTGATTCTGATGTCCACTTAAATTTGAGAACCTCTGTTTTAGAGAATAGTGAGGGAATAACTAGTATAGATCCTAAAACTTCTTTCATATGGTAGCAAATCTTTACTTTTTTAAAAAAATTATTTATTCATTTGAGAGAGGGAGAGAGCATGAGTAGGGGGAGGAGCAGAGCAGAAGCAGGCTCCCCGCTGAACAGGGAGCCCAACTCAAGGCTCCATCCCAGGACCCCTGGGATCATGATCTGAGCTGAAGGCAGATGCTTAGCCACTGAGGTGCCCCAAGGAATGCTTTGCTTTTTATAAATGTGATTATGATTTAAATAGTTATAAAAGCAAAAAAAAAAGTTATAGAAGCTTTAACACATTGTAGTACTTATGGTACAACCCGGGAGAACACTGATAGAGCTATCTAAATTTCTTAGAAAATTTAGTATATATTTGAAAAGTAAAAACAAAACCTATTAATAATTTAATGATGGCTTAAAGAACAAAATGCCATTTATGTTACTTACATGAAACTAGATATTGAAAAAAAAACACAGACCACAAGGGGGAAGTACAATTTTTAAAAAGGGACATAAGCACAGACTTAGCAACTTCTTAAATTAATTAGTAAGACATATCGCAACAACAAGGGTCTCTGAAAATGAAAACACATTTGAAAGTTCAGAATCATTACCAAGAAAACTAGGTCAATAAAGCCCCATCCTTTTTAATTCCCATCTATTTCCATGGAATAATTCCATAGAATTTATTTCCACTGCCCTATCACCTCTATAAAACTATATACCCCTTGACAAATTAGAGAACAATATTTGGCATACTCTGAAAGAGCACTTCTTGATATAACATGTACTTAATGAGTATAAGTGCTTTGTGCTCAGTGATTCTGTATGGCAACTGTTGTTATAATTTCCCTGAGTTAGAAATTAAATATACTCAAGAATTAAATACTTTCTTTCATTCATCTATGTCCTCATAGCATGGCCTCATAGTACAGCGTTGTAAGAATTCCATGAACTGGGCACCTGGGTGGCACTGTTGGTTAAGCAACTGACTCGGTTTCTGTTCATGATCTCAGGGTCTTGAGATCCAGCCCTGCGTTAGGCTCTATGCGCAGCAGGGTGTCTGCTTGAGATTTTCTCTCTCCCTCTCCCTTTGCCCCTCCTCCTGCTCTCTCTCTCTCTTTCAAATAAATAAACAAATCTTTTAAAAAAAAGAATAATTTGGGATCCCTGGGTGGCGCAGCGGTTTAGCACCTGCCTTTGGCCCAGGGCGCGATCCTGGAGACCCAGGATTGAATCCCACGTTGGGCTCCCGGTGCATGGAGCCTGCTTCTCCCTCTGTCTATGTCTCTGCCTCTCTCTCTCTCTCTTTCTCTCTCTCTCTCTCTGTGACTATCATAAATAAATAAAAATTAAAAAAAGAATAATTCCATTAATGACTCAATACCATCAACTTGAAGCATGAAATCTGAGTGTTACTTTCCATGTGTCAAGGAGCCTCTATACTATATATCTGTGACACACAGCAGAACTCTGACAAAAATGGCAAATTTAGTTTAAAATACCTCTATTTCCCATCGTCCCTTGGATGTCACACTGAGATTCATCCCATTCAAGTCAAACACGCAGAGAACTAATTTTCCAGAGTTCATGCCTTTATTGAAATTGACCTACGCTTTACTCCATGGAATCAGGGGCAACTAACTGATACAAAGCTAATCTATGCTATGATCAGAGTATCTCCTTCTGAAAACAATATATTGTATCATATTTGGTGTCATAAGTAGTGTCAATGGCCTATTCATAACCCCATCAGAGAAATCTGTATTACCTCTTTTAATCCTGAAATTACTTATGTGAAAGTTATTGGCAATTTTCCTATTTATCCCTTCAATAAAATCCAGGAAGCTTGTCTTATAAAGTGAAAGGAATTCTTATACAATAAGATTTTGCAATTCTTATTATTTGAAAAGTGGATAAATATGTTGTGTATATGGGTAGATCTTAATTTTCAAAAGATTTACTATTTAAATAGTGTCACAGAAGAAGTACAGAATTTTCAGGATTAACTTGATAAAATCTTTCTAATAACTTGACCCAATGGTTAAAACTAAAACTCTTTATTGATTAATTAAATATAAATTGTCTACTATTGAAATATATAAAAGAGAGCTGTATCTATGGAGGGAGAAGCAAGAGGAAATAGAACAAATACAGTTGTCCTGAAACTCATTTTCAGCTTTGAAACAGTTGTGATGTGCCCAAGAACTATAAACATACAAACATGTGGACCTCGGTGTATCTACATAATTGACTCTCAGTATTTACTTATTTACTGAATAGTATACATTTAGTATTGTATAGTAAAAGACCTTGTCCAAATACATAACAAATCCTCTTTGACATAAAATTATCTAGAATACATAGGGAAGATAAATCAAATTCCTATTTGTGGATTTTAAGCTCTCAGTGACATGAAAAGTCTTCATGGAAACTATGGGTATCTCTTGCCTTATCTGAGTCCTGAAAAATGAGGCATTACAGAAGCATACAGATTTGTGATAATCAATCTGATAACCCCAGCCTGATGTTTTCAGAGAAACCTCTCTGTTTACAGCCCAGCTGAAGGGATAGGGAGCCCTAGGCAGACCAGTGGCTTTACCTTCCCAGATTGAATCTGATTGGTTCATATTTGGACCCCTAATCCAAGGATAACCAGTACCTAGACCTACCAGAGATCCTAATGATGGCCTGACAACAATGACAGGTGTGTAATTGGATGACAGATGTGCAATCAGTTATATCCTAGAAAAATTTGAATTGAGGAATAAGTCAAATCACACACACCAATATACATTGAAGTATAAGATAAAAAAAAGTCACGAGGTAGAGTCAAGGTCCAGAATGGTAGACTTAGTTGTATTTATGATGAAATAAGAGTTATAAATATATGTAAGCAGAAAAATGGGTTATATATAAGAAATATATATTATATTATTATAATAATATAATATATATATTTATATATCCTCCACACCATGGAGGAGAATTATTGCCTATAGTGAGAGAAGGAAAAGTGGGTATACAGAGAGAGGTTGACTCATAATATTGGAGGAGCACTAGGGAAGCTTCCAATTATTATGGCTGTTGAGCTCTATCTATAGAGTTTCCTTTTACTTGGCCAGCATCAGCTTTTATTTTTGTATTTCCATGACAGTGTTTATTCTTTATCATTTCATGTGCATTCCACATATATTAGGTGACCAAAATGTGAATCAGTTCTTTTCAGCCAAAAGAGTCTAAATAAAAGGCTAAGCAATAACTTGAATGTTTTATAATGAAAAAGAATGTTATTTAAGTGCCTTAAAAATTTTCTCCCAAGAAAAACTTTATGTTGACATGAATATATTTTTAGGGCTCCAGTTAGTAGCATTAATATGCTGTAGAGTAGTGGGCCACAAACCTTGGTTGGTAAACAGGTTACATCAGAATTGCCTGGGCATATCTATAAAATAGACTTTGGGGGTCCATCTCCAGAGACTATATTCAGCCAATCTAGGATAAGCCCAGAAATCCACACTTTAAAAAGTATTTCCCAGGCAATTTTTATGCATAATTATGTTTAGAAAAAAATTAGGACTTTAGATTTAGAAGGCAAGATTCAGGTCTAGATAAATAACCAATTCTTTTGTCTCTCCAAGTTTATATTTCCTAATATTTTAACCAGATAATAATATTCTCTACCAGGGTTGTTATGATCAGTAAGAAATAACACAAAATGCAAAGCAATTCTGGAATAGAAAATTAATTACCTGATTATTGGAATTTCTCTCAAAGGCATTAGTGCCTCTTTATAATCTTGGAATACTTGCCATGCCACAGCCCCATTCCAAGGAATTCCCAGACCATGGCATTATTACAAGAGTTTCCCATGCCAAAAGGCTCATTCCAAGGATTCTCATGCTCACAGACCTATGTCAAGAAATTCTCATACCAAAAATTTTCAAGGCAGTAGTACAAATTTGGTTACTCATGTATGAATAGTAATAATAGCAAAATATTCTCCTTGTTCTTTAATTGTAAACTTTTATTTTATTTTTGTTTGTTTTGTTTTGTTTGAGTGATTTTTTTTCAATGATATCAACATTATTTTCCACTGTTTAGTTCTCATTGTTAATGGAAATACAGGTTAATGATATAGGAATGGTTAAAACAAAACTATACCCATAAAATGAAACATGAAGCTGTTACAAGTGCAAAATTTTATACACATAATTTAAATAAAAATATAGCAAAAAGTATATATACAGCATGATCTCCATAATGTTATAAATTACGCCACACATATATATACTTGTATATGCACATATGTGTATATGGATTTCTTTTTTTATGAGATTTATGAGATTATTTATGAGATTTATGAGAGACTCAGAGAGAGACAGAGAGAGAGGCAGAGACACAGGCAGAGGGAGAAGCAGGCTCCATGCAGGGAGCCCAATGTGGGACTCGATCCTGGGTCTCCGGGATCATGCCCTGTACTGAAGGCGGCGCTAAACCGCTGAACCACCTGGGCTGCCCTGTATATGGATTTCAAATGCCAAAAGAATGTATATGAAAATTTTACCTTGCATTCTATCAGGTTCACTTATTATATTTCTGTATTTTCCCAATTTTCTATATTATGTATTATTTTACAAGTTAAAAAACAATTATTAAAATTATTTTTAAATTTAAAAAATGAATATAGTAGAAGATATAAATGGCCCAACGGTATCAGACCTCAATATGGATGTATGTATCATGAATACCTATGTAATTCAGGTACTAGCATCAGTGAGACTTTCAACTTGGCTTTGGAAACAAGGGGTCATAGGGCTTCCCCAGTATGATGCAAAAACTCATTGGTCATGCTATCTAAAGAATAGGCTCCAGCTACACAATTGTCCAGAGCTCAGGCTGGAAACATAGTGAATACCAGTTTTTCCCAGTAGAGAGCTTAATTTTCCCTGACCCATAATAAGTGAAAGTGGCACAGCAAATTCCCAGAGTTGAGTGATATTAAATTGTAAATTGGGGGACCTCTGTTTAGATCACTTTAGGCTATTAGTAAGCCAAATATGAGATAAATTAAAAAATAAATGTTTTGACCAATTAACAGGATAATTCAAGAGATTTGTGAAATATTTTTCAGTTGACATTTTAGGGACATAATGAAGAAAGGTCATAGGGTATCATACATTATAGGGCAAACATCGTTTCTTATCACAAATTTCAGAATCTAAAGTTGGTATTAACAGTAATGGAAAGAAAACCAAATAAGACTGTACCGGCTGTAGAGACAGAAGAGCCACATTTGAGTTCCAATTACACTACTGAGTGTAGCTGATGGACTTTAGGAATCTGTAATATTCTCTTCCAACCCTATTTATGCATGTGAAAATGGAGATAATTCTACTGTCTATTTACAAAGTGATCTGAGGATGAAGTAAACAATTCTGTGTAAAACTATTTTGTAAAGTAAACAAATCACACAGGGACACACACAGACATATCTAGGTTTGGTATTTTTTTTTCCACCCTTGCAACTTCTAATTCACCTGACAACAATTTATTTACAATTACAGTAACTATACATCTTTTTGTTTGTTTGTTTAGGAGCCAGTGAAGGTTTCACAGATTCAAACATATCCTGAGATGTAAGACATTACAAAAATTATTGTCCTTTCCTAAAGCAAGATTATTTAAGATACTTAAGGAGCAGAATCCACTTAAATCTATCAATATATTTAGAAACTTTTACCTTAGATCTTTAAGTCATTTGCTGTTGCCATACCCCAGACAACATTCCAGTTCGAAGGAGTTAACATCCCAGTTGAGGGGTAAGACACCAGTTGAACATTTTCCTGCTGGGGCTTCAAAGTCAATGACCTCACTCAGATTCTCTTTGGGCATCAGTTTAACACTTCAGGGGGTTGAAAAAGATTTATTCATCTTGTAAAACACAGAGACCCTGGATTGTGTGTGTCTATGCACATGCATGCTAGCTCAATTTGCATCTTATCATTAACAAACCTGAACTAGTAACTGAAATTGAAAGCAAAGTAGGACTTTAATCTGTATATCTGAATACATTGTCTTGACGTACATACACTTTCAGTATATAATTTGCATTTTAACAATAATTACACAAATGATGCTTTTTAAAAATAGCTATGTTTACCCAAATAGCCAAATTTATTATACTATTCCAACTCTTCTCCTAAATCAATTTGATTTTGCTTATCAAAACCAGAAGACATGAGAAGACAGATAACAGATAATTTTTCCCTGATTTATAACGCAACTGGGACTCTACTGCAAGTACTAATTATTTAAATGTGTTACTATCATAATATTTTTAAGATACAATCCCTGGAAAAAGAAATATCCTATTCCACCCCACTTCAGAATTAGTGCTTCACCTGTCCTGGGAATAGGAGATGAGAAGGAAATTGCCCAAAAGAGCACACAAAATACATAAGTAACCAAAAACAATCATAAGTCCATCGAGTCCATGTTAAAGAAATACACAATATTTTACATTGCTTCTCCTCTTCATTGATTCTTTTTGAAGCAGAGAAGTCTCCTGAAAGGTTGTTGGTATTTAGAATTACTCAGGAGGATTATAATTGAATGACCAGAGGGAAATGCTGCCATTATGTCCTTTACTACAAAGAAGCAATGACTTCCATAAGGAATACTGAATGTCATATTTGCCATGAAGGCAGCAAAATAAGAAATAAAGAAGCAAAAGAATGTTATCACTGTTTTTAATGCATTTATATGGGCTTTTGTGCTGGCATTTCTAACACCATGAGATCCATTTTGCATCCGATGAGTGTGCTTATAGAGAGAAATGAATAACATAAAAGTGCACATCACAAATATGGCTAGAGGAAATAGTAATGCCAAGTTGACAAGCAGCATTTCACTAATTTGCCTTATCTTGGGTTCAGTCCTCTTCAATGTGGCATTCTTGAGGGCATCATCATCCACCTTTTTAGGGTAATCTGCTTCAATACACAGAGCTGCAATGCTCATGGAGGCCAGCAAACTTCCCAGAAGTAGCCAAGGCATTAACTTCGAGATCCTGAATTTCAGCCAAAGAAAACAGGATTGAGTGAAGCCTGCTATCTTGAGGCAGTAAAATACAGAAAGGCAGGTGGCAAACCAGAAACTGACAGAGCTAAAAAACATCCAAAAGAACAACATTGCTGTACCAAAAATGTTTACCTTATAAAAGAGTGGAAATAACACAGAGAAAAAACTTTGTATCATTAACACCATGAGCAGACCAAATCTCGACATCCCTATACATATGAAAAGGAGTTGCACTGGTGTTGGCTTTCTGCTTTTGATCAATTCTTTACAGTTGATGATGATAAGAAATCCATTTACTGTAATCCCTGTGATAAATTCTGCTGACATAACAATAACATGAGGAAGAGCTGACAAAAAGGAGATCATGTTTCCTACCATGAATCTTAGCTTTTTCTTGTGGATGGTGTTAAATATTGCCTCTGGATAATCTTGCAGAGAGGAACATACAGCCCTGAGAAATCCGATCTTCTTCAACTCCTGGATCATAAGTAGAATCTTGCACTAGAATTTTACCCTAAAGAAGAAAACTAGAGGGACTACTTTTTTTTAATCTGGTTCTTTTCAAAAGAAACTGTGGGGTCACCTGGGTGGCTCAGTGAGTTGGGCATCTGCCTTCTGCTCAGGTCATGATCTCACAGTCCTGGGATCAAGTCCCTGGTGGGGCTTCCTGCTCAGTGGGGAGCCTGCTTCTCCTTCTGCCTGAGCTCCCTCGATTGTGCTCTCTCACTCTCTCTCAAATAAATAAATAAAATCTTAAAAAAAAAAAAAAAAGAAAGAAACTGTGGGAATGCAAATCCAAAGATTTGAATGATGGTGAGGTCTTCCAATTACATTCTGGGGAAAATTGCCATATTGGTATTAATCAGTCTATCTCCTATTCAACTTTATCAAAAAATGTGATTATAAATATGTCCTATTTAGGTTAGTACTATTTCCTTTTTGTCTTTTGTTTTTTTCCTAATGACAAATGATACATCCAGGATGGACAACTATTTTTTATTATTGCCACAAGTATCCAACCTCAGATGTGACTCTTTCCTCAGTACATTTTTTTCCTAACAATAACTTCAAGACAGTTTAAGAAATTTCCTCCTCCCCACTCCCTACTCACCCCACCTGACAAAGGAAATTTCTTCTCTAGACTTGAAAATCATTTCCTGAGATGAAGAATTCATTTCTCTAAATGATCTCTTATATTTTTAAAGTTTACTTTGTAGAATTCTGACCTGAGTTTCAGCAAACTACAGTGATAAAGTAGTGCTTAACTAGCATAAGTAATTCTCATGCTGCCATCATCTAATGCTCATGCTGAAGAGCATCAGTTCAAAAGATTATTGCATCTCTTATTACAAAGAGATGTTCACATAACCTTACTGAATTTTAGTTACATCACATGTTAAGTATAAATAAATCATTAAACTGCATAAATAAAATATGGTGCTCAAGCTGCTTAGCTTAGTGGTTAGGTCATGCTAAACACTTAACAAATGTTATCTACTATTAATACTATTAAATGTCTGTTTTCATACTGTGCTGACCCCAGAAAGAAAATAATGATTCTATTATGAAATATTTTCAATACAACACTTGAAATAGTTTTAATAAGAAATAAGACTTATCTATATGCTACTTACAAGAGATATACCTTAGGTGGAAGGACTTATCCAGACTGAAAGGGAGCCACCCAGGTGCCCCCTAGAGTTTCTTTTGAATAGCACCAGAAAAAGGCATTTCCTACAAATGGAGCCAAAACAGCTGGATTGGCTGTACTTATATTAGACAACATAGACTGCAATAAGAGATAAAGAAATGCTTTACACAATGGCAAAGAGTCAATCCAACAATACAATATAATATTTGTGCACCCAACATGGAGGCACTTAATACATAAAGCAAATGCTAGCAAACATAAAGGGAGAAATAGAAATACATGAATAGTAGGGAACTTTAATACCTCATTTACATCAGTTGGATAGATCATCCAGACAGAAAATCAACAAGAAAACATTGGCCTCAAATGACATGTTAGGCCAGATGAGATGGACTTAACAGATTTTCACAGAACGTTCCATCCAAAAGTAACAGAGTATAGATTTTTCTCAGTGCACATGGAATATTTTCCAAGATAGATCATATATCAGGTGACAAAACATTTCTTAATAAATTTAGGAGGCTTAGGATGCCTGTATGGCTCAGTGGTTGAGCACCTGCCTTTGGCTCAGGGAATGATCCACGGTCCTGGGATCCAGGCATGATTCTGGAGTCCCGGGATCAAGTCCCACATTGGGCTCCCTGCATGAAGCCTGCTTCTTCCTCTGCCTATGTCTCTGCCTCTTTCTCTGTGTGTCTCTCATGAATAAGTGAATAAAATATAATTTTAAAAATAAATAAATAATAAATTTAGGAGGGTTGAAATCATAGAAGCATCTTTTCCAACGACAACGGTATAAATCTAGAAATTAATTACATGAAGCACATTTAAAAATTTACAAATATGTGAACACTAAACCACATATTATCAAACAATCACTGGATGAAAGAAGAAGTCAAAAGAGAAATTTAAAAATGTCTTGAAACAAACAAAAATGGAAAAGCATATACCAAAATTTATGGGATGCAGCAAAAGCAGTTCCCAGGGAATTCATAGTGATAAGTATCTACCGCAAGAAACAAGAAAGTTCTCAAACAATCTAACTTTACATTTCAAGAAGCTACCAAAACAAAACAAAACAAAACAAATGCAGCCCAAAGTTAGTAGAAAAAAGGAAATAAAAATATTAGAGAAGAAATCAATAAAATAGAAATTAAAAAGACAATAGAAAAGATCTATGTAAAAAAAAGAAAAGATCTATGTAACTAAGAAATAGTTCTTTGAAAAGATAAAATTAAAAAACATTTAGCAAGGCTGACTCAAATAAAATCAGAAATGAAAGAGATGTTACAGCAATATGACAGAAATGCAGAAGATCATGAGTCTACTATGAACAATTATATGCCAACAAATTAGACAATCTAGAGGAAATGAATAAATTCCTAAAAACATACAACCTACTGACACTAAATCATGATGAAATAAAAATTGGAACAGACTGATTACTAGAAAGGAAATTGAACAGTAATCAAAAACTTCTCAACAAAAGAGAAGTTCAGGATAAGAGAGCTTCATCAGTGAATTCCACCAAACATTTAAAGAATAGTTAATACCAATCCTTCTCAAACTCTTTCAAAAAATAAGAGAGGGAATTCTTCCAAACTCATTTTATGAATCTAGACTGATACCAGAATCAGAGAGACACCATAAAAAAAGAAAAGTATAGGGATCTCTGGATGGCACAGCGGTTTAGCGCCTGCCTTTGGCCGGGGGTGCGATCCTGGAGACCCGGGATCGAATCCCACGTCGGGCTCCCGGTGCATGGAGCCTGCTTCTCCCTCTGCCTGTGTCTCTGCCTCTTTCTCTCTCTCTCTCTGTGTGACTATCATAAATAAATTAAAAAAAAAGAAAAGAAAGAAAAGTATAAGCCAATATTCCTTATAAACATAGACGCAAAAATCCTCAACAAAATGTTAGCAAATCACATTCAACAAAACAATAAAAGGGCAGCCGGGGTGGCCCAGCGGTTTAGCGCCACCTTCAGCCCGGGGCATGATCCTGGAGACCCCGGATCAAGTTCCGCGTCGGGCTGCCTGTATGGAGCCTGCTTTTCCCTCTGCCTGTGTCTCTGCCTCTCTTCTCTCTCTCTCTCTCTGTGTCTTTCATGAATAAATAAATAAATAAAATCTCTAAAAAAAAACCCAACAATACAATAAAAGGATCATATGCCACAATCAAGTGGTATTATTCCAGGGATGCAAGAATTGTTTCACATTCTCAAATCAGTCAGTCATAAATATGCCACATTAAAAATAAAGTCATAAAATATGCCAAATTAAGTCATAAAATATGCCACATTAACAAATGAAAGACAAAAATCATATGATCATGTTGACAGATACCGAAAGAGCATTTAACAAAATTCAATATCTGTTTATGATAAAAACTCTCAACAAGGTAGGATTAGAGGGAACATACCTCAACATAATGAAGGCTACATATGATAAGCCCACAGTTAACTTCATACTCAATGGTGAAAAGCTAAAAGTTTTTTGTCTAAGATTAGGAACAAACAAAGATGTCCACTCTTGCCACCTTCATTCAACACAGTTGAATGAAATCCTAGCCAGAGCAATTAGGCAAGAAAAAGAAGCAAGACTCCAAGCATCCAGACTGGAAAGGAAGAAGTAAAACTGTCACTATCTGCAGATGACATGATACTGTATACAGTAAATCCTAAAAACTTCATAAAAAACTGTTCGAAATAATAAACAAATTCCATAAAGTTACAGGATACAAAACCAGTACACACAAATCTATTGGATTTCTTTACACTAATAATGAACTAATAGAAAGAAAATTTTCTAAAAAACATCCATTTACAATTACATTCAAAAAATCCCGAGAAAAAATTTAACTAAGTGGATGAATCAAAGATGTATATTCTGAAAACTACAAGGCACCAATGAAAGAAATTGGATGAAACAAATAAATGGAAAGATATTCCAGGCTTATAAATTGCAGAAATTAATACTGTTAAAATATCCATACTACCCAAATAAATCTACAAATTCAATGCAATACAAATTTAATGCAGTGATATCTAAATAGCACTGATGTTTTTTACAGAAGTAAAACAATTATACAATTTGTATGGAACCACAAAAAAACCTGAAAAGCCAAAAAAATCCTGAGAAAGACGAACAAACTGGAGGCATTATACTCCCTGATTTCAAACTATATTACAAAACTATAGTAATTAAAACATTATATATTGGCCTAAAAACAGATATATAGATCAAAAGAAAAGACTAGAGAGCCCCAAATTAAACACATTTGGTCAGTTAATTTGCAACAAAGGATCCACGAATATACAATGGGGAAAGGACAGTCTCCTCAATAAATGGTGTTGGGCAAATCGGACAACCACATGCAAAAGAATAAAAGTGGACCACTTTTATACCATACAGAAAAATAAGCTTAAAGTGAGTTAAAGACTTCATTCATTACATGCACTTCTTACATGTAAGACCTGAAGCCACAAAACTCCTAAAGGAAAGCATAAGCAGTTAGCTCCTTGATGAGTCCTGACAATGATTTTTTGAATCTGACACCAAAAGCAAAGGCAACAAAGGCAAAAATAAATAAGTGGGATTACATTAAACTAGAAAGGTTCTGCCCAGCAAATAAAACCATCAACAAAATGGAAAGGGAGCCTACTGAATGGGAGAAAATAATTGCAATCATACATCTGACAAGAGGCTAATCTTTGAAATATATAAAGAACTCATACAACTCAATGGCAAAAACAACAACAAAAAAATCCCAAAAAACAAACAAAAAAAAAACAGTTTCATTTAAAAAATGGGCAGAAGGCCCCTGGGTATTGCAGTCAGTTAAGCATCCAGCTTTTGGTTTTGGCTCAGGTCATGATCTCAAGGTTGTGAGATTGAGTCCCATGTTGAGCTCTGTGCTGAGTGCAGAGTCTGCTAAGGGTTCTCTCTCCCTCTCCCTCTTCCCCTCCCTGCATTCACACCTCTTTCTCACTGTCTCTCACTCTAAAATAAATAAATATTGTTTAAAATAATGAAATAAAATTAAAAAATAAATAACTAATGGGTAGAAGAGGGATGTCTAGGTGGCTCATTTGGTTAAACATCTGATTCTTGGTATCAGTTCAGGTCTTTTTCTTTTTCTTTTTTTTTTTTTTTTCAGTTTAGGTCTTGATCTCAGATCAAGCCTCCACACCCAGTGTGGAGCCTACTTAAAAAAATGGGCAGAAGATCTGAATAGACATTTTTCTATAGAAGACATATAGATGGGCAATAGTTATACGAAGATGTTCAACATCATTAGTTATCAGGGAAATGAAATGAAAACCACAATGAAGTATCTCACCTGTTAGAATGGCTATCATCTAAACAAGAAATAAGAAGTACTCACAAAGATATGGAGCAAAGGGAACCCTTGTGCACTACTGGTGGAAATGTAAATTGGTACAACTACAGTGAAAAACAGTATGACAGTTCCTCAAAAAATTAAAAATAGAATTACCATATGATTCAGCAATTCCACTTCTGGGTATTTATCTGAAGGAAATGAAAATACTGACTCAAAAAATGTATATGCACCCCCATATTCACTGAAGTATTACTTACAAAAGCCAAGATACGGAAACAACCTAAGTGTCCATCAATGAGTGAATGGATAAAGTAATTGTGATACACCAATACACACACACACACACACACACACACACACACACACCGGAATATTATTCAGCAATAAAAAAGAATGAAATCTTGTTATTTGCAACAATATGAATCGACCTTGAGGGCATTATACTAAGTAAAATAAATCAGACAGCAAAAGACAAATACAGCATAATCTCACTTATATGTAAAATCTGAAAAAAATACCCCCCAAAACAAAAACAAAATAAGCTCGTAGATACAGAGAACAGATCAGTGGTTGTAAGAGGCAAGGGGTAGGTCGTAAGTGTGAGAAATGGGTGAATTATTTATTTTTTTAAATTTAAATAAGTTGAAAATTTTTTTAAAAAGATAGAGTATTGAAAATTCAAAAAAAAAAAAACAGCAAAGAACTGGATTTGCCACCCATTTCCTCACCCTTTGATGTTTTTTAAAGCTCCCAGGGTCACTGAGTAAATGTCAGTGCTACTTCTATAACATTCTTCTGAGGGCTTCATCAACCTTCTCTACCCATTTTCTATGCTTCAAAGCTCTTCAAAATGCAGCAAGATTTGTCCTATTCTATCTCTTCTAAAATGCTGGTTTTGTGACCTGTGCATCAGTTTTGCCTTGGATTTCTGGACTCACCATCGCTCCTGTCTATGAGCCCTGATTTTGCTCAGTGAAAAATATTTGCCTGCTCCATGGCCTCCAGAAATCTATTCCCAATTCTAGGTACAGATGAAGAAGTTTCATCTCAATTTCAAACTCTAGACCAGTGTCATGATTGGGATGAGAGAAAGAAAATGGGATTTATACCGTTTACTGCTTTGCATCCTAAATTACCTGAGACTGGATCATAGGTATTGAATGGTTGCATTTAAAAGGATCTCATGTTTTCAAATACTGTAGACCTCTACAGAATCTGGTTCTTAGTTAAACTAGAAATAAAATCAAGTATAGTCTTCCATTCTCCATGAATTCTGTTTTAATTAATATTTTTTATAATTGTGTTTCTCTGAATGAGGTTGTTGAATTAAAGATGCCTGAGAAAATGCTGTACGATCTAGCATATACATAACCAACCAATTGGCATTTACATGACAAATTATTTTGTAATGTTAGACTAAAAACCTGGAAATGTATACTGACTATTAGGGATTTTTTTTTATTATGATCAATGTTTATTGCTTTTTGACCATACTATTACAAGGCATTATGGAAAAGATATATGCATATACCTGAAATACATCCTATTCTAGTGCAGAAATAGGTTTCTTTTTATATTTCAAATATATCCACCATAATAATCAGCATTTGGGGAGATAGCCATCACATTATTTTCTTCATTTTCCATTATTTCTTTTCTATGGTCCTTTTACTTTTCTGTGGTAAACTAGAGTAATAAAACATGGAGCAATATAAGGAAACACTTGTTAGCCAAAAAAATTAACAAATTGTAATCAAGATTGGTTTCTTGTAATAAAGATTAATTATAATTATAACTATATTTTATCAAAAGTACTTCATTTTTGAAACTACATATTTCTAACAGCAACTTCAGAATGCATTAGTGTTATGGATACATAAAACCTTAAGAAAATATGAAATCACACAAAACATTTTATAAAGTTATTTTGAATCTCATTTCTTAGACAAATACATAATTTATAAGCTGGATTCTATTCCTGTTGGGTGTCCAAGTGCTTCCACATTTTTTGCTGAGTTAGTCTCAAACAACCTTGCATTGGTCACATTCATGCAGGTGCAGCTGGTGCTATAGTCTGTGGGTTATATGATTCTGCTGTTATATGATTTGAATTTATCCAGCACTTATTTCATTCTGAAATGCTGGAATCTAGCTCTCATTCGCTTCTCTAAATACATCACTTAATTCAAGGGAAAGCTTGGATTTTCCAAGAACTGTTCTAAAAGTATAATTGACATTCAGCCATAATTTACCTGGTTAGTATTTGCATCTGTGATTTTCCTGCCATATGTGTCCTGTTTTGCATTTGCCCTTTACTGAATTCATTTTGGAAGAAAGTTTTAGTGAAGAGCTCTTTCTCAGATCTTGGGAAACTTAATGGTGAGTGAGAGAGTCTGGAAGTTAACACTTCACAGGGTTATTTAGAGGTCTGGGAAAAGCAGTGACAAAATGGAGAGAGATGATTTTCTAATTAAATAATCTCTGAAAGTTTCACTTAAAAATAAATTCCTTGTTAGAGATAAATAACAATATACATAATTTATTAAAGTATATTGACAACATTTATGATTTATTAAACAAATTTTAGTTTACTTATCTTCTGGTCAATATATATTCTAAAGGCTCACATGAACATTGGGAACTGGTATAACTCCCATGGAGTTTTTGTTTGTTTGTTTGCTTTGCTTTGCTTGAACATTGTGGTAAGAGTTGCCTGATTCTAAGATGTTCATCAGTGGCTTGAAAAATGAGAATAAACTTTAAATGTTGACGTTATGACCAGTTATTTTCCATGCACAGAGATCAGCATATCTGGTTTCTATTGATTATAACTGCATAAAGGTTGATTTTTTTAAACAAACATATTGAATTACTAGTACTTACTAGTGCTTAAGGTAGGGGTGCTATAGATCACTTTGAAGATTGAAATTCTTTTCATTCAGTTGAAAATATTTTTGTTTGCAATTTTTCCATTACTCTTTGATACTGAAATTTTGCAGATAATTGGCTCTAAAGACTGTATTCTTTTATTGATCCAAATTAATGCTTTGATTTGGCTTATTTCTGTAAAAAAATTAAAGCAACAGCACTCAAAATATTTTTTTGGCCTTCTGTAAAGAACTGATGTAAAATTTAACTTACAATCCATCTTGTCATTACATGGTCATAGACGGTGAAAGGACTCTAAAGTATTCAAAACCATTTTCATGTGTATACCTTGTTCACACACTGGCAACATTTGGGCCACTGTCTCCTTACAGAGACCAGATTCTAATCATTAGAGAAATAATGTTTTAAAGTCCATGCAATATGTCTTCATGTAAATTCAATGTAGTTTTTTTTTATGTTGGGTTGATTTCAGTATTCTTACAAGTAATGTGAATTTTGAGCTTTGAGACAAATTTTTAAATTTTTTCTCTAAATTCCCTCCTCAAGTTTTTGGATATTAAGTATCAGGTAAGTGAAGGAGACTCCCAATAGAGTGAACATCAGGCTCATAATCCAGGCTACCAAAGTTATTTCCACATATATTATATTGCATTCAAGGGGTTATTCTCTGAAAAAAAAAGTAGACATCAAATTTAAATAATAAAAATTAAGTAAATTTTCTAATTGTGTTAGATTTAACAATAATGTATCAGTTGCTTTGCAATAATATTAGCAAATATTTATTTTATTCTGAAAATATATTCTAGGCATTGTTCTACATGCTTACTATCATTTAATTCTAACTTAAAAAAAACTATGGGGTTCCCTCATTTGATGAACACAGTGAAGTTCCAAGAATGAAGCTTCAGGATAGTGTAAACAAGGATTTGAATACAGGTGCTCTGTCTCTGTCTGGAGACCATGTTGTGGAGCAAAGCACTACATATATTCAGATTGGAATAGTGTGTTTCTCCAAAATTATTAAAGAATACATGTAAAATCAACTAGAGAATCATGATTTAATAAGCCATAGTCCTTTCTTTCCATGTACATATACTAATAGAAAAATATCAACTATAATCCATTTGTTTAGGAGCACATCAGTGAAGTGATGAAGCTGTGGAGACTGTATTATTAGCATATCTGACTGCATCTGGATGCCATGGAACTGAGGTGGCAAAAGAGCAAATATAACCTAATAATAATTATTCAATAAATATTGTTACTGATTTTTTTTGGGGGGGGGGAAGAGACACGACTCAGTTCACTGGAAAGTTATAGAACTCCTAGGATTCATAAAAACCTTATCGGTAGAAGAAAGAAATCAGATCCCACCACAACGATGCCCATTTTATAGAGGAAGACAGTTTGAAATCCCCTAGATTAAGTGACTCATTCAAGGTTTAAATGAGTGAAAATAGGCAGAACTTGTGTAGGTCATTTTGATTTCTGGGCTTACATCTCCTCTTGGGCAAAACAAGTGTATAGAAAAAAATGAATGGCCAGAATTTTTATTTTATCCACATTTTTGGACTCATCTTCTGCCAAACTTTGAAGCAGTTGAGTTACCTCTGCATGAACTATAGACCATCTAGGAAAGATAAGAATGGTATCTCATGATCCACTGACTACTATGTTGGATTAAAGTCCTACTAGTGATCCAACTTTTCTCAAATACCCCCACTCAAGTTGACATGCTAATGCTTATCGTACTTCTGCTTTGAAAGCCTCTCCTGTGTAAATTATAATTTGTATCTCAGGTTATCAGTGAATGAGGGAGGTAGAGAAGAGTTTAGTTCTCAGAGTCTACTTCATTAAGGACTTCATTATCTTCTTGCCATACCACTAAAATTTAACTTCTATTATTTTGTGGAACAGTTTAAACCAACAGGAATTTAAGGATGCAATACTTTTGAAAATTGCATAGAAATGCAAAATGTAAACTACTTGTTATGAACTGACTAAATATGACAGATACACATCTAAGATAATAGAACAATTGGGGGGAGGGACATTTTAGTTTCTTTCATTGCAATTGAGTAAATGTTAAATAACATAACAGAAACACACGGAAGAAGGAAATCTTAGTCCAAGAGTCAGAGATAAGTATTTAGAATGGTGTCCATTTAATAGACGTAAAACATGTCTTCTATTACATCTTCCATCCTGAAATGAACTGTAGCCCACCTTTAGATGTCTAACATTCTATAGTAACATGCATATCATCCAGAAAAGTAGCTGACAGCACAAAATATGGTAATAGCATTAATGTACCCCTCCTTGTTGAGACTTTATAATTTATGAGAGAAAAAGTAAATGGAGCATAATTAAATGGTATCTTTTCTACCCATATACTGAGTGCTAAAAGTTAATTTAATTTATTAAAATTTTCCGGTATTTGTGGAAGAAAGAATTATCTCTACTGTAGAGATATAAAAGAAACTGTAGTTTTGAGATGTAAGATAATTTACTAAATTTAATCAGACAATCCATGATGAAAGTAAAAATAAATTTCGATCTCCATCTACACAAACAGATATGTTTCAGGTACAGTAAGCCATATTTTGTCCATAGTTGAGCCATGTCATAATATGAAATATAAAAAAGAATACAACTCCAAATCATGGTTTATAACACATAATAACAACCCTTCAAATCGTATAAGGCTGCTATTTTTTTAGTGCGTTATGAAGACCAAATTGTTTAAATGAATTTGAATAAACATACAGTGTTTAGATATTTTGATAGTGATCTGTCCCTTCTTCAGTGCTCTTATTTTCAATATCCATTCTGTATTTGAAGTGACCTTATTCCAACATAAGACCCTAATGTATCTTTATATTTCCAGAAACACCTTAAACTCAAAATGAAAAGACGTAGCAATTTGTTGAAGAATAATGCATTTGTTACTATTTCCCTGATCTTTCCAAAGATAAATTATTGAAAGGAAAGATTTGTAGCAGCTATAAACTAACCAGCAATGAGTTAAAACTCCAGTAGCACTATTTCTCTTCCTTAGCTTTAGTATGATCCTTTGGGTTGTCCATAATACAAGATGGATTTCCGTCCTTTTTTTCCCCATGTCCTTTGTTTTTGATAGACTTTAAAAAGTTAATCAAAAGAATATTTTTTCTTGTCTGAGATCTAGTGGACGTTACCTTGAGACAACATTTATAGAAAATAAAAACCTCCATGCCCAATTTTGGAGACACTGACATTTCAGAAAAACTCCTGATGTATTCAAGTAGCGATATATGGACATTTCAGAAGGTCATATGAAGCAATCCATCCACAAATGCAGAAAAAGTAGTGTAACCCTCCTTTGATTTACATATGATATGGTCAGGTAAGCTTTCTGTGCTATCTCAGAGGAAAAAAAATAGATTATGTTCACAGCAGTGTGTGCAAATAGAGTTTTTTCCTCAAAAGGTATCCAGATATAAAAATGTCAACACTTTGAGGAGACATATTTTTTCTGTATCTGAAATACCAAGCTAGTATATTTATGACTGTGACCTCTAAACTCTAAAAACTAGTGAAGAAAGTAGAATTTTTTTCTTTTCCAAAATTACTTGCATAGTACATTTTCACAGGTGTAGGCAGCAATATGTGTACTTAGAACCATCCTGTTAGTCCTGCCCCTTGGAAACATAATACGGATTCTAGGAAATAGGTTAATTCTGGTTGCTTTTAAATTTTGATCACTGGAAAAAAATTAAAAATAAAAAAAATAAATTTTGATCACTGGATTTTTGGAATTCAATTTTTCACTTGGGTTAGATGTGGGCTGCTTATTTTCAATGTGTATATTCTAATTCTATTAACATTTTGCAATCACTGGTAATAATAAAGGAAATGGGGAAAATTCTTTCTTTTTAATAATAAATTTATTTTTATTGGTGTTCAGTTTGCCAACATACACAATAATACCCAGTGCTCATCCCATCAAGTGCCCCCCTCAGTGCCCACCATCCAGTCACCCCCACCCCCCGCCCACCTCCCCTTCCACCACCCCTAGTTCATTTCCCAGAGTTAGGAGTCTTCATGTTCTGTCTCCCTTTCTGATATTTCCTACCCATTTCTTCTCCCTTCCCTTCTATTCCCTTTCACTATTATTTATATTCCCCAAATGAATGAGACCATATAATGTTTGTCCTTCTCTGATTGACTTACTTCACTCAGCATAATACCCTCCAGTTCTATCCACGTCGAAGCAAATGGTGGGTATTTGTCGTTTCTAATGGCTGAGTAATATTCCATTGTATACATAAACCACATCTTCTTGATCCACTCGTCTTTCGATGGACACCGAGGCTCCTTCCACAGTTTGGCTATTGTGGACATTGCTGCTAGAAACATCGGGGTGCAGGTGTCCCGGCGTTTCACTGCATCTGAATCTTTGGGATAAATCCCCAACAGTGCAATTGCTGGGTCGTAGGGCAGGTCTATTTTTACCTCTTTGAGGAACCTCCACACAGTTTTCCAGAGTGGCTGCACCAGTTCACATTCCCACCAACAGTGCAAGAGGGTTCCCTTTTCTCCACATCCTCTCCAACATTTGTGGTTTCCTGTCTTGTTAATTTTCCCCGAAATGGGGAAAATTCCTGAGAGACTTTTCTTTATGTATTTATGCTAGAGCAGTCTATCTTCAAGTGAAGAAGAGTATATATATATATATATATAATCATTAATTGTAAACCTTGACAATTAACATATCCATGGGACTCCTGGGTAGCTCAGCGGTTAAGCATCTGCCTTGTCTCTGGTCCATGGTCCCACTCCGGGATCGAGTCCCACATTGGCTTCCTGCATGGAGCCTGCTTCTCCCTCTGCCTATATCTCTGCCTCTCTCTCTCTCTCTCTCTGTGACTATCATAAATTAAAAAATTAAAAAAAAATTATGAAGTAAACCTATTCTTTCTAGAAGGTTTAAAAATATGTTAAAAAGATAACTCAATATAACTATGGATTTTATTACACAGATTCCTCTGCAAAAGGGAAAACAAAATCTCTTTCACTATCATTTTTTATTAATAATACAGTTATTGGTTTTTTGTGGGTTTTTAAAAAGATTTTATTTATTTATTCATAAAAGACACAGAGAGAAGCAGAGACACAGGCAGAGGGAGAGGCAGACTCCCTGTAGGGAGCCCGATGTGGGACTGGATCCCGCGACTGGGATCACGCTGTGAGCCAAAGGCAGATGCTCAAACGCTGAACCACCCAGGCATCCCTAGTTATTGGTTTTTTAAATTTCATCAACATAGCTTTACAAAGGTCTAAATCCAATGATCACATTTTGGATTATGGTTAACTTCACATTAGCTTGGGAAATGAGCACCTAATTTGATTTTATTTCTGATTATCTCCTTAGATTGGGATACAGGCGTATATCAAAGTACATAATGATTTTTAAGTTCATGATCTATATTGACATTGTTTTCGGAGAAAATATACAAGTTTACATTGCTTTAGGAGAATACGATTGTATCTGTGTTTACTGTACATCTATCAGCATTTTGTGTTCCTTCTAAAGATGTTTTCTAATTGATAATGAAATGGCTTTTAATTTTTATTTCTATTTTTAGTGTAAATGTGGTTGAGTCTTTTTAGATATATGTATTAACCCCTTAAGTTTTCTCTTCTGTAATTCATCTGTTTATATCCATTGCCTGTTCTTGTTACATAAGTGACTTCCTTTTATCTTTATGCTTTAAAGAGTTTCTCAATTAGAAAGTCAAACTTAATTCTATATTTGTAACTATGAATCATTATATATTTATTTGACAGAAGATGAACTTGTTGCATTATTTGTAAATACAATTATAATAGGAACTCTAATTCAGCTATTAAGTTTTGCTTTTTAATCTGTTACCATACCTTTAAATACACCATTACAGGCAGCCCTGGTGGCTCACCGGTTTAGCACCTGCCTTTGGCCCAGGGCCTGATCCTGGGGACCCGGAATCGAGTCCCACATCGGGTATCCCTGCAGGGAGCCTGCTTCTCCCTCTGCCTGTGTCCTCTGTATGTGTGTGTGTGTCTCATCATGAATGAATAAAGAAATCTTTAAAAAAAAAATAAATAAATACACCATTACAGATGGTGGTCTGAGCACACTGGAAATCTGGTATGAAGGAGCCACTTGAGATTGATAAGTTTTTTGAAAGCTGTAATTTTTTATCCCAAATGAATTAATTCAGAAAATGAATGACTGATGAATAAAGCCATCTAAAGATACTATTATTAGCACAGAAGAACCTGGCAGACCCAGTATACTATTCTGTTGATCATAAACAAAAGGGTTTTGTCTACTTTCTCTCAAATTCTGGCTATTCTAACTTCTTTAAGTGGAGATATCAATAAAATAGATATTTTTATTTTCTTAAGAAAAAACTTATAAAATTATATATGCATATTTATATTCACATAAATATATATTACAAATATATATTACATATTTATTACAACTCCCTATATACATTATATATATTACAACCCCTACACCAAACTGATTGGAAGACAAATATAGTCCTAAAGGGGGAAATGACAAAGGTGTTTTACACACTTAGGAATAACAAATAGAGCAAAACAAAACAAAAAACAAAATAATAGTGAATGGCAGTTCCCTAATTGAAGACAACTAGGGAAATTAAAATGCAACACAGCACGTTGTTTCTAAAATGATTTTCTAAAAATAATATCTTCAAAGATGAAATCTTGCCTGTATCTGTTGGTTGTTTTTCAGTTGGCCATTTTAACAAGTTAAATATAAATGGACACCAACACTTAATGTGATTAAAAGAATATGAAAAGCAAATTATAATGGCTTCTTAGTAACTCTGTAAAGGAGTGATGGAATGTTAACTTAGAATAAGGTACACTATTTATGTAGGTTCTTCTTTAGCAAATGATACAGCACAAAAAGAAAAAGTAGTGTTTATTTCTTATTTTTTAAGTAGCCTATTATATTAAGTATGACAAAATGAGTGAATCACTTTGGAACTCCTTTTTATTTAATTTGAACAGAAATTTCGGTTTTGTTACACAATTATATAAAACTGAAAAATAATATATAGTCTTAGGTTTTAGTAATTTTCAAAAATACTGAGAGAATGATCCTGTATACTTCTTCATTTGAGTGTTTTCTGGGATGCATGACTGGTTTGCTAGGAAGAAAGAGGGGACTCTAGAATGAAATAAAGAATAGCTTACATGAAATTAACTTATAAATATGAAAATTCAGTTGGATACAAACACTCCAATGACTTTCTTGATTCTAGTTTTTCACTTTCTTACATTACAGCTGATAATGATGTCAATTAGGTATGAAGACTTTGTAGGTCACAGACTATTTTAAGAATCCAATAAGAACTATGAACTACCTTTCTTTAAAAATATCACACCTCACAAAACATGTTGGATATAATTTCAGAGGTTTCACAGAATCTGAGCTTGATTCACTAATTATAGACACAGATTAAGATCCTTGTCTCAAAGAAAACACAATACATATATCAGGAGATCATAATAGTTAAATTTTAAAATAACCGGGTTTAATATTATGGGCATAGTAAGTGATCTTTGGTCATTTGTGGGATTTATCTTTATAAAAATTACAACAAAAAAAGCTCAATGAAACTATGAGTCAAGATAAGTAGTAGGTCAATTCAAAACTCCTTTGGTCAGAAGTGTATTGCTTATTTTCAAGTTTAATTTTAATTTTAAATAAATTTGTAAGACTCTAGTTTAAGTTTGTTAGTTGAATGACATGAGGTTATAGCATTTTCTTTGCTATATTAAAAAAAGGGGGGGGGCTTTTTTGCTTTAAAAAGGCATCAGCTGTGAATACCAAGACTGGCTTTTATGAAATATTTTCTCAAATTTATTTTTCTGCAGGAAATCATCCATACACAATCATGTCTACTATTTGATTATAAAAAACAGACTGAAAAAAAAATAAAAAACAGACTGTTGGTGTCATATGATGTCAGTTCAGAACATTTATCTTATTCAACAAGCAGTATGGCACAGCTGATTTATTGCTCCCCCAGTTCAAGTGATATTCTGGTTTTTTTCCTAGTTAAGGGGCACATTATTGATCTATTCAGATTAAATTGTCACTTAAGCAAAAATCAGAATGCTTATTTTTTGTCTTCATTTATAAGTATTCTCATTTTTAGTTTTCCTGCATATTTTATTTGTCAAAAATTTCTAATTATAGTAACTTCTGGAAAACTAACAGAAAGATAAAAATAAACATTTTATTATCTCTAAAAAATCTTTTTTTGGTGATAATCCATCCTCAAAATACAGATATTTTTACAATGAATTATTGTACTGTTCTTCTTTCATAACTAATATGTGAATATTATTTTAAACTGCATTAGTAACTGGTTTATAAGACAACTAAATCTGTGATTTAATAAAAGAGATTGCTAAATTTTAAGTCTCAATATAATACTTGAAATTGCTCAAATGACATATTTTAAACATTAAGTCATGTACTATGGTTTTTAATCCCATTTATCTAATCTCCATTTTGTTGTAGAGGTAGTTTGTATATACAGAATGGCACATATTTACATGAGGGGAGAGATTGTAGATCCTGCTGCATCTGCTTACACATTAAATTATTGTACTGTAGGTAAATGCAGGTTTTGTTCTATGTAAATAAGTGAGATGCCAGATCTTTTTACTAATCCATATTTACATGTATTATCTAAATTTTTACTGGTGACAGTGAATCTAGTTAATAGCCATGGACCTTTATGGAAATGTATATTGAAAAGTTAAAACTACTGTATAAACAGAGGAAAACATTACAATAGATGAGTTAACTATTATTATTATTGTTTGCCATCATAAAATATAAACATATAATCATAATTTAAACTCATTCTTAAACTTATTAGTCCAATACTCTGAAATCCTGAAATAACCTTTGGTATTAAAAGAAGTCTACTTAACTGAGCAAATGTTCTATGGAACTATGGATGCTTTGTGCCACATGGCTCTATGTCTATGTCTATAAGGAGTTACCAACATCGGGTGAGAGAAATTTTAGGAGACTAGCTTTTGGTAAAGCAAAGCACAACTCTCTAGTCAGAGTTGGATTTACCAGGAAGCTGTTGAAGAATCCACAGCTTCAGGGCTTCTTACTATGACTGGTCATGTACTTCCAGGGCCTCACAAAGGACCTATAGCAATGGGAATCAGCACATGCTTTTGTAATACTTGCAAAAGTCAAGTATTTTATATGAAAGCAGTTAAGACTGTTCTCTCTTCACTTTGTATTCTTTCTACTTTCTTCAAGGTAAGTGGGGTTGGAATGATTGAAGAAAGTTAGAAGGGTGCCTGAGTGATTCAGTTGGTTGAGTGTCTGACTCTTGGTTTTGGCTCAGGTCAAGGTTCCAGGGTTTCAGGGCTCCCTGCTCAGCGGGGAGTCTGCTTCTCCCTCTCCCTCTGCCCCACCCCCACACATTCTCTCTCTCTTTCTCTCTCTAAAATAAAAGGAATAAATTTTTGAAGAAAAAAAGGAAGAAAGTTTTGAGATTAGTCTAAAAGCAAATTAATTGGGACACATTGCAATTGTGTTTAAAATAGCACCTAGTTAACATGGCTCAGTCTCTCACATGGATAGTAGCATCATTTTTGGTTGCCTCTGTCTAGAAATGACTTTCTGTGATCTATCATACCAATGAGTGTCATGTCACAAGGATGTTAGCACCTGAGTCAGAGGCATATTACTCTATAAACATGTCCAACAGCATCTGACACTAGAAGAGAAATGGAGGAAAAAAATGGTCTTAAAATATACCTACTCAAACACTAGCCTGTGAAAATGTGTCCAAACTCTATAGCTCACAAATGAAAGACACAACTACTGCAAAACTTTACTTCAAAGCACTAGTGACAATCTGTGAATCTAAATGAATTTTTTGAAATTATTATTAGTAATAAAAATTTTCTATCAACTATTCTAGAAGATTGTCATAAAAATGTCATAACATTATTTCAGGTGAGGAGGCACTCAGAGCACGCAGCTAAAAATTTAGGAAAAAGTATTATCGAAGTTATTAATAAAAATATGCATTTTATTTGCATTTTGTGATATTTATGGGTTTTGCCAGCTTTTTAAATATGTAAGATATTGTGATTTTTCTCTTTCTAAAAAATATTCATTTTGTATCTGGTTTTGTATGCATAAATTTGTATTCTTTTTTTATAAATAGGGTCCAGATTATACAAACTTTAGGCCTCTTAGAACCTGGTTCTGTCCCTTACCTGAGAAAGTCAGAAAGAACTCTAGCCAGAGAATTTTAGGTAAGGAAGAAGCAATCCAGTGACCTTTTTCTTCTCTCTTTTTTCTTTAGTCATCATTTTCTTATGGGTTTCTAACTTGATTCCTCATGCTGCCACTACAATTAGCCCTCCAGAAAATAGATTTATTTTCTGTTTTGAAATTCTGTGCCCTGTCTCCACTCCTTCCAAAGAAGAAAGTTTGCATCAAAATTTTGTTAAACTGAGTCATCTTTGTATGACAAGGTTATGGGTGGTTTTTAAAATGTATATTCTTTTTTCCCCTCTTTTTAAAAGTTTTGTTTTAATTCCAGTATAGGGGCACCTGGGTGGCTCAGAGGTTGAGCATCTGCCTTTGGCTCAGGTCATGATCCCAGGGTCCAGGGATCGAGTCCCACATCAGGAGCCTGCTTCTCCCTCTCCCTGTGTCTCTGCCTCTGTGTGTGTGTGTGTGTCTCTCATGAATAAATAAATAAAATCTTTAAAAAAAAATAATTCCAGTATAGTTAACTTTCAGTGTTGTTAGTAGCAGGTATACAATACACAACAATTCTATGCATTACTCAGTGCTCATCATAATATGTGTACTCTTAATCTCCCTCACCTACTTCGCCCATCCTCCCCCACCTCTGAGAACCATCAGTCTGTTCTCTATAGTTATGAGTCTGTTTCTTGGTTTGTCTCTCTCTTGCTTTCTTTTTTTTTTAAATACACATTCTTCTGACATTGCTTATATTTATTTTCTACATTGTAAATCTGCTTTCTTTTTTTAGTTAAGGTTTTATTTAATTTTTTTTTACCCTGGTTCCTTTTTAAAGATTATTTATTTGAGAAAGAGAGAGCAGAGCAAGAGAAAGAGAGTGTGTACATGCATACATGTGTGTGTGTGGGGAGGGGCGGGGCAGCAGAAGAGAGAGAAGCAGACTCCTTGCTGTGTAGGGAGCAGTGGAGTTTCAGCCCTGGCATTAGGACCTGAGCCAAAGGCAGATGCTCAACTGAGCCACCCAGGATCCCTCAAAATTAAGGCTTTATTTTAAAAAAATTGCTTAAACACAAGATGAAAATCATCTTGTTCTCATAAACTCAGTTTGAATTGATCTTAAATTTACAATATTGAAAATGTATCACATGCCAGGCCACGGAATTATCCAAATAATTAATTCATTACAATGTTAATTTTTAAAATGTGTGAAGAGCAAAAAACAAAAAAGCTGAAAAAAATCCTACAATATGTGCTGAATATTCAATCTTGCAAAATATGGTTTTCTGAAGGAAACAGCTTATTTCTCATAAATTATCTTGAGCCTCTTATCCTATCTGAGCAATCTGTGGAGAAACAGTTGACTGACTGCCTGAGGAATCTTCATCTCTCCACTTCCTCCTTTGGTCCTTCCTGGTCTATGGAGACTTTCTGTGGAGGGCAGTGAGGGATAATTGGGGTTAAAACCTGTTATAGACTAAAGTATTCCCATTTTATATGCCAAAATCCTAGCCCCTAGTGTGCTGGTTTTCAGAGGTGGGGCCTTTGGAAGTAATTAGATCTCAATGAGGTCAAGAAGGCAGGGCCTTTACGATGAGTTTAATACTCTTGAATCGGAAACACCAGAGTGTTTGCTCTCTTTGCCCCGTGAGGGTACAGCAAGAAGAGAGCAGCCATCCACAAACCAGGAAGAGGGCTTTCACCAGAATCAGGATCTTCTGGTTCCTTGCTCTTGGACTTCTCAGCTTTCAGAATTGTTAAAAACAAATGTTTGTTTTTTAAACCACCCAGCCTGTGGTATTTTGTTCTGGCAGCTCAAGCAGACTAAGACAAAGGCCTGTCTTTGTTTACCTGGGGAAGGGCTGCAGAACTCCTATTCCCCACGACTGCACAAAAGACTGACCACCTTCCAGATACAAAAGAACCATTTCTACATGTCACTATTTTCCTTGTTTTTCTCCCTTCATCACCCATTATGGTTATTTTCTCAGAGGGAGGCAATTCCTACTCACATGTGGTGAGAACATTCTATTCTCTTAGTTGTTGGTAGGAAGACTCCTTGAAGGGATAGCTTCTCATTATTCTTAGTGGAGGAGATGATTAGTAAGCCTGCTTTAGGGTTCAAATTGAGCCTCCATAGGCCTGTTCTCCCTGGATTTCAGACATTTAGCAGGAAGCCTTTTATTATAGGCCAAGGAACTTGCTTGCTTTCCCAAGGAAAAGTCTAGAAGAGGTGCAGGATGGATGGAAAATCCAAAAGGACAAATAAGAAATTCCCAGTTATTTCGTTATAAAATGTGCAGTATAGGTCCTTTCTTTTTGCTCGTTGCAAAAAAGATGAGATTATTAAGAAAAGTCTTTGGCTTGATGTACAGGCTTGATGCCTCTGCATTCCTCTGGAAGGAAGTTCTGAACAAGTGCTAAGATTGGGGTTCCAGGGACCACACAGATGTAGGAGTCAGAGGACAGCAGGAGAGCCAACATCCAGGCCATGCACAATTAATTTTGGTGAATATATGAATTATGAAAACTAAGAAATACATAGCATATTTTAGTAAAACTCCAAAGCGGTAGACAGAGACCTAGGTAGAATGTGAAGATAAAATGTAACATTAATGTCCTCACGGTGTGCTGCTCCATTCCAAATTCAGTCCTGTTCTTCCAGACTGTGGGAGAAATACGTGGCCAAGATTCTTTCCCAGAAGAAAAGAGATCATTTCAGGATATGGGTTGTCCATGAACTGATTTAACACTTGTCTCCTGGAGTGATGTATCTGCTTTGGGCTATTTCACTGTACAATGACTCCCCAAGAACAATGAGGAAGCAATAGCTCTTACTAAACACCCCTTACAAAGTGATCCTTCTTAGAATAAGGTATTTATCTGAAAAACAAAACACTGCCTCTATCCCAGGTGGCAAGATCTGTTTGTAATTCTCCCCAAACAATTTTTCCAGGTAAAAAAACAAAACAAAACACCTTTTATATATCATATAACCATTAGCTATTATAACTTGAAAAGATAAAGAGATGGAATTATATAAAATGTATTTGATGCATATAAAAGGTATATAATTTGACTTGAAGTGTACCTTAGATTTTGAATAATTGTGCCTTTTAATAACCTCTAGAATTAAATGAACTGTTATTTACTCTCTCAACAAGCATTAAACAGTCAAATCTATTGACATTTTGTGTGAATATGCAGTAAGCAATGTATACTAAAATTTGTTTCTATTAGTTTATAATTGGTATGCATTGTTTTTAAACATGTCTAGACTGAAATCTGAGTCAAAAATGTTCAGCCCAAAAGAATTCTAACAATTTCTTTCTTAGAAAATAGAAATTTTATGTTCAAATATCCCAGCCAATAACTTAGTAGGGTTTCTGCTTATAATAACCTTTTATGTCATTTGAAACATAATATGATCAGTTGTAAAATTCTTCACACTAAATGCTAAAGCATAAGTATTAAATTGTAAAAATTTGGAATAGCTCTTAACCTAAATGATGATATAAAGAATATTTTTAAATCAAATATTACATCCATACAATCCACACAATGATACAGGAGTGTGCAGTCATTAAGAGGATGATATGTAGTTTTCTCTATTAAAATAATAACAATATATCAGAAAAATTTAAAAAGTAGGCTATAAAGCACATGAATAGTAACTTAATTATGCTAAATATAAGTAGTCACACAAAAAAATTGAAAGGATGTGCATTACATATTTTTGTTGGCTATTACTTGGTAATTTCTTTCCTCATTTTTTCAGTTTTCTAGTTTAAACATCTATCTTTAGACTTTTATATAAATGTAGCTTTTTGATTGAAGGTAAATGTAAAAGTGAATATATATATATATTAAATCAAAATGGAGAATCAGAATTATAATCGTAACCATGTATATCTAAAATATGGTTTTAAATTACAGATTATTCAATTATTAATTGAGCCTTTGGTTCTCAGAGAGTGTGTTACTTTGTTTAAAGGAAATTTAACCACCTTTTCCTCCTCATATTTTATATTTTATTCTTGGATCCAACAAGTTTTGCCTCCTGACACCTCAATCTAAAACTAGCACCATTTTTATTAACTTTATACTTGAATGAAATAGTATTACTGACTATTTACTTGTTAGTTGTTTCCGTTAATAGAATATAAGTTTCATGAGGTCTAGAACTTAGCTTTGTTCATCCCTATCACTTTAGTGTCATGCATGGCATCTAGTGAGAAAATTAATGAAATCCGACTGTCAAAATGTTTTCATTTACTATAGCCTGTGTCAGTCTCTCAAATGTTTCCTGTTGATGTTTTACACTGAGCTATTTCTTCTTTTCTCACCAGAACTATGAATCCTGTTGCTTATTTTGATACTAAAAATATGTTCATGATTCAGATGCACAAACCACAGAGAACCTTGTGTTATTCACTTGTGTGTTGACTTTATTCTTGGCTTCATTTTATTTGATATCGTCAGGTCTTTGAACTCAATATACTTACCTTTTTATGTTATTGTGTCATTTACAAAGATCCTTCAAATTCTTTTGAAAATGAGAATAGTGGAGAAGTAAGAGTAGCATCATGCAAAAAAAGTAAAGAATGGCTTTGATTATAGTTAGAATGACTATCTAATTTATGGCTCAGACCATGGAATTTTTGAGAATGAAATGGAAAGTGAATAATAATTATGCAAAATAAGATGTCACTCTAATTGTAATAACTTTCTGATGTGATAAGATCAAAGAAAATGTTAATACAAAAATGATCAGTCATAAGATATTTACTTCTCTGGTCCTGCCTCACCATTGGGATGATGACAGAGAACATGACCTGCTCTCTAACCCATTTTCCCTGTGTATGTGTCATTGCCCACCTTTTCCCCCTATGTGGCCATCTGGAATGTTTTTTACATGGAGTACAGAGGTGCAAGGGCATCATCCTACCCATGAAGTACAGATTTTTCCTTATGAATTGTAATCTACTATATGAATTTGTGAAATTAAAGCAAAAGCTGAGATTCTTAGTATATTCTAGCTTTATGTCTCAGAATTCTCCTTCAAGCAATGAACATAGAGAAAACTACTTAAAATCTAAATAGGTAAAAGGCAAAAATATTGGAAGAAGGCGAAAGAAGTTAGCATAATATTTCAAAACATTATTCTGCCAGAAATGCAAACCTTCACAGCTGGGTTCATTCCAGCTTATCCAATGTCTTCACTTGCCATTCTCTTGCTCAGTGAGATTTTGCTTCTACAAAACCAAACCCAGTGCAGCCTGGGTGGCTCAGCAGTTTAGCGCCACTTTCAGCCCGGGGCCTGATCCTGGAGACCCAGGATTGAGTCCCACATCAGGCTCCCTGCATGGAGCCTGCTTCTCCCTCTGCCTGTGTCTCTGCCTCCCTCTCTCTCTCTCCGTGTCTCTCATGAATAAATAAATAAAATCTAAAAAAACAACACCCGAACAGTTTTCTTACTCCTCAGGAATTTTTTCACCATATCTTTACATGAGTGGTCTCCTCAATGTATGGGCTCCTTTAACCATGCTTTTGTCCAGAACTTCTTAAGAGCGCAGTTACCTTTCTTAACCCCACAAGCAGGATCTAGCATTCCTTTCTTCAGGTTCTCATGGCACTTTTTACTCTGACTTGAAAATTTTGCATCTCCCTGGTTAGACTCCTGACTTCATTTTACATTTCTTATTCTGTTCTCCTTTATCCCAATTCTTTCCCTAAAGTGAGAGAGAGAGAGAGAGAGAGAGAGAGAAGGAGAGATTTAATTTGTTTTATTATTACAGAAACAATATATGTGAATGTTAACAATTTGACAATTCCTTAAAAAAATTTAAGTGTTTTTCTTTATTCCAATCTCAACTCCTTAAGATACCAGGTATGACAATTTGATAAGTATCCTTAGACATTTTTCTATTAAATTTTATATATGCATACACATACATATATAAATGTAGAATTTCCTTTTTCACTTGATATATAATAGACATCTCTACAAATCAACATATCAGATCCAATTCATTCTACTGTGGAATATTCCACAGTATGACTTTATCATTATGTTTTCCAATCTTAGGAAACTTACATGAGATAACACACATAGTTATATTTGCAATCACCTGGCATAAAGCAAGTTCTCAGTAATTTCAGCTATTATTCAGAACAGTATAAGAAGCAACATTTCAAATCTTTACACCTCAAGTATCTCTAAAATCTGTTTTGTTCTCATCCTTCCTACCACAGCCATCAATTTTATTGTGGAATTTGATAAAAAAACCTCACATACTAAATATAAGAAAGAGCTCTTTTAGTGAAATGAGATGATACACAGCTTAGGCTTTTCCTTTGTAGAAATGTTTATATTTTCTTTCATTAAAATAGTGCCAGTTATGATTTTGGTTTACAGTTGTTTATTACTGTTCTGTGGTAATTCAAAAACATAAACCAAGATTCTTTGACTCTCTTCCCATTGATATGAGTGTCTGTGCTCTTCCCTTGAATCTAGGGAGGCTTATGGTGGATTTTACCATTAATGGTAAAAGTAACACTATGTGATTTCTGAGCTAGATCAGAAAACGCCATTCAGCTTTCATGTGGTTCTCCTGGGATGTTTGCTCTGAGATAAGCCAGCCACCACAGAAGAAGGCTAACTACTCTGACTCTACCATGCTAGAAAAAAAGAACATTATGGAAAGTTGTCATATGCTGAGAGACAAAGTATGTTGTAAAAAAGGGGAATTTAAAAAGGAAGTAAATAAAAACTGAATATGTTAACAGTCATTGGCTCTGGCTGTCAGGATTATAAATCATATTTTCCAGGCTTTAAGATTACATTGGAGTTTCTTTTTTTTTTAAGATTTTATTTATTTATTCATGAGAGACATACACACAGAGGCAGAGACACAGGCAGAGGGAGAAGCAGGCTCCCTGCAGGGAGCCCAACGTGGGAATCGATCCTGGGACTCTAGGATCAGGCCCTGGGCCGAAGGCAGGTGCCAAACCGCTGAGCCACCCTGGGATCCCACATTGGACTCTCCAAAATATGTATTTAGGGCTTTGTATTTCTATTATTATTAAAACAAAATAAGCCAATAAAGGAAGGGGAAAATAAACTATATTTTTTCTATGTAAATGCAGACCTTAATATTATGTTGTTATTTAAAAATGCTTCCCTTGCTACTCTCAAAATAAAGAGATATTAACTAATAATAAAGCAAATTTTTTAAAAACTTGGGGATAGGTTGACTAATTACATTTATAATTTCTATCTAAAGAATAGACAGAGGTCAAATTTATTTATTGAAAATTCTTTGTGGGACCTATTGACTAAATGAAATGTTTTTAAATGAACAAGGGATTGCTGATTCCCAAGTAATACAATAACCAAAGGTGATTTATAGCATGTCAGGTTTAAAGGTATGATAAAATAAGCTATATGGCATAAAATAAATCAGAGTAGGTCATGTAAAAGTCAGATACCAGGTGTAGAAGCTAAGATGCTCCATTTTTTTAAAAAAGTATTTATAGGATTATTTATAGGATTTATAGAATTGACACCTGAAAACACACAAATGCACACAAAGACACAAAACTATTTTCTTCTTACTCTGTTCCATTTAATTGAAATGTTCTTAGACTTCACCGTATTTTTTCAGAAATAATTTATTTTATTTTATGATTTAAGCAATACTAACACAATCATGTCATTAAATAATGAAATAAAATTATGACTATTCAAACTGTATATGCAAACCAGTGAAAGATGATACAACCGCATTAAGTATTTCTTAGTAAAATGATTGGCAATGTTAACTCCTATGTCAGAAGCAAGAGTCTAATGCTGATTTACTCAAATGAAATAATGTTAATACTTTGCTCTTTCGCACAGTGTTAAGAAAGGAAAAAGTCCTGGGTAAGAATTACTTTGTTATTGCTAAAGTGTTGCTGTTGTTTATAATGTTGGTTATTACAGAGCCTCCCTATTGCTTCAAGTATGAAAGGAGGTGAAAGAAACTTATGAAGTAATTTTCTGGATGATAAAATTTCCTCAATTCATAAAAAATGCTAATATTGGAGAGGGAATATAATCCTAGGATTCCATAATCTCAATAAATGTTTATTGACTAAATAAATTATGAAAATGGATAATTTGACAACTGAGCATCCAGTATGTACTCACTAATAGTGTAGACTCTGTAGCAGATATAAAGTTTCAACTTGAATCCAACAAATAGTATATATGGAACTTTAACAGCATAAAATGCTCTGTGCCTCTCTCTTCTTTTAGGAAAATAGAAAGCTCATCACCACCTGGTTACTGTTATACCCATTCTTCTTGATCTTCATCTTTAGTAAACTATCTGTTCTTCTATGTGGCTTCTTCACTCTCTAGTTTGTGTAGATTATTTATTATGAGAAGTTTTTTTTTGTTCATGATTTCTGGAGGCTTACAGAAAAGGATAAAAGCATCAAGTTTCCGTATAGGTAGCAACTATAATGGAAACAAATCAAAAGTAACAATCAAGTTACTTATGACCTGTTATACAAAAATTTAATTCCACAAATTACTAACAAGTAGCTTTGCCAAGAACAATACTATTCAACTAATTAGAAACAGCACTTAACTTTTGGTGTAAAAATTCTGTGGACTATCCCTCCATGAAGAGTAGCTTCTTGCTTTGAGTGGTGGGAATAGACCTTGAGAGCTGGGAGAGAAGACTGATCCTCAGGCACTGACTGGAACAGTTGCATTGAACATGGCAATTATTTGGGTTACACATAAGGACCCAATTCAAAATTCTGGCTTTCCACTTACACTGTGAACTAAAGCAGAGTGGCCTGAAGTCCTCAAAGACATGGCCAAGGAAAGATCAATAATACTGCTTTTGTCATCAGTCAAATCCAAAAGACAGCCTGGACCACAAAAATGCATTGACTTAAATGAGAAGAGAGTAAGATTAGGAAAATGGGCTGCTGACACTACAAGCTCCATTCCTCGGTGCACCCAAAATATATTGATATCTATACCTATACCTATATCCATATCCATACTTACACCTACCTGTACCTATACTCATACACATATCAACTCTATCTGTATCATCTATCATCTATCTGACTTTTTCTTTTTGTAAAACTAATGTTAAGAATGCTCTTAACTTCTATCGAAAGATATATGGAGTATGTTTTTTGACATTTAAATTTTGTATTTCAAATGAAAAGTGAGTGAATAGGAAAAAATTGTGATACATGGGGAGATTATCCTGATACTCATGATATTATAAGAGTCCTCACAAATTGATAAGAAAACAAATATAAGAATGGGCAAAATATATAAAGAAAACATGTAATGAAAACAATCACAGATGAGGAAAATCAAATGGTCAGTAAATATGAAAAAATACTTTCTCTCACCAGGGGCTGAAAAATGTAAATTGAAGCAGTATCATTATTTATTCATTGGATGATAAGAGGTAATGAGTTTTTCTATCCAGTGTTGTCATAAATGTGAAGAAAGGGAAATGCTCATGTATTTTTTTTTACCATTTTTAAGTATACAACTCATGACATTAATCATGCTCACAGTGTTGTACAACCATCACCACTCTTGATTTCTAAAACTTTTATCACTCCACCAGAAACTGCAACCATTAAACAATAACCCCTAAAACTCCCTCCATCCAGAACCTGGTAATCTCTAACCTATTCTCTAGCTCCATGAACATGCCTATGTTAGAGATTTCATATAAGTGTAATCATGTAATCGTCTTTTGAGGTCTGGCTTACTACACTTGGCATAATGTTGTTAAGGTTCATTCATGTTGTAGCACGGATCAAGGGTTTATTTTTTAGGGCCATTGTATGCATGTACTACACTCATTTGTCAGTGGACACTTTGATTGTTTTCACCTTGTGGCTCCTATGAATATGCTGCAATGAACATTGGCATACACAAAGGTGTTGAGTCCCTGTTTTCAATTCTTTGGGGTATATGCCTAGGAGGAGAATTGTTAGGTCATGTGGTATTTCTGTTTAGTTTGTTGAGGAACCACCACTATTTTTCACAGTGGCTACCATTTACATTCCCACCAGCAGTGAACAAGGATTTCAAGTCTCTCTATATCCTTGGTGACAGTTATTTTCTTTTGCTTTTGAGGTTTTTAAAAATGATTATTAGAGGCATCATGGTAGGTATGAAGTGATGAAGTAGGTATGAAGTGATGTCTCATTGAGTTCTTGATTTGTATTTCCCTCGCAACTGATATTGTTAAACATCTTTTCAATTATTGGCTTATTGGTAATTTGCATATCTTCTTTGGAACAGTGTTTATTCAAGTTCTTTGCTTTTTAATTGGGCCACATGTTTGTTGTTAAAGTTGTATCAGTCATTTTTGTAATCTGGTTATTAAACCTCTGTCAGATATATGACACGTAAATATTTTGTCCCATTCTATAGGTTATGTTTTCAGTTTCTTGATAATGGTTTTTGAGACATGATAGTTTTTAATTTTAATGAAGTCCAATTCATCAATTATTTACTTTTGCTGCTCATGCCTTCAGAGTAATTCCTAAGAATTTATTGCTCAATCTGAGTTCATGAAGATCTACCTCTGTGTATTTCTCTAAGAGTTTTATGTATTTCTCTAAGAGTTTTATAGTTTTAGCTTTTATATTTAGGTTGTTGATCCATTTTGAATTAGTTTTTGTAGATGGTATAAAGTAGGAGTCCAACCTCATTCCTTTGTTTGTGGAAATCCAGTTGTCTCAGCATCATTGGTTGACAAGACTGTTCTTTTCCTATTGAATGAACTTTTCAACTTTGTCAAAAATTAATGGAGGTATGGGTTTATTTTTGGACTCTCAACTCAATTCCATTGTTCTAAATGTCTATCCTAATACCACTACATACTGTTTTGATTCCTGTAGCTTTGCAGTAAGTTTTGAAAATGACTTGTGAATCCTCCAAGTTTGTTCTTTATTTTCAGATTTTTTGGCTACTCATATGAAACTGAGAACCGACTTTTCCATTTCTGCCAAAAGTTTGTTAAAATTTTGATAGGGATTGCAATGAATCCGTAGATCACTTTGGGTAATATTGACACCTTAATAATATTAAGTCTCCCTGGGGCACCTGGCTGGCTCAGTGGTTGAGAGTCTGCCTTTGGCTCAGGTGGTGATTCCGGGGTCCTGGGATTGAGTCTCACATCAGGCTCCCCACAAGGAGCCTGCTTCTCCCTCTGCCTATGTCTCTGCCCCTCTCTCTCTATGTCCCTCATGAATAAATAAACAAAAGCTTTAAAAAAATATATTAGGTCTCCCTATTCATGAGATGTAGTTCTTTTTATTTAGATCCTCTTCAATTTATTTCAATAATATTTTGTAGTTTTCAGTGTACAAGTCTCACCCTCTCTTAATAAATTTATTTCTAGGTATTTAATTCCTTTAGATGCTATTATAAATAGAGTTGCTTCATTAGTTTCCTTTTTGGATTGTTCACTCTAGGCATTCAGAAACACAGTTATTTTTTTGTGTTAATCCTATGCCCTTTAATGTTGCTGAGTTCATTTATGAGTTTTAATAGTTTTCTCATGAATCCTTGGGATTTTCTATATACAGAATCATGTCATCTGCAAATTGAGATGGTTTCACGTTTTCCTTTCCAGTTTAGATGTCTTTTTCCCCCCCTTTTCTTGTCTAATTGTTTTTGGAGCTACCAGTTCATCACAGTGGTAAAGAAGTCATCTTGTCTTGTTCCTGATCTTAGGGGGAAAGCTTTCAGTCTTTCTTTCTTTTATTTTTTTTTAAGATTTTATTTATTTATTCATGAGAGACAGAGAGGCAGAGACACAGACAGAAGGAGAAGCAGGCTCCTTGCAGGAAGCCCAATGTAGAACTCCATCCCGGGACTCCAGGATCACACCCTGAGCCAAAAGTAGACCCTCAACCGCTGAGCCACCCAGGCATCCCAGCTTTCGGTCTTTCACCATTGAGTATGATGTTAGCCATGGGTTTTTCATAAATGCATTTTAAAATGTTGGTGGAATATTATTATTGCTTTTCAGGCATTTTTTGGTAATAGCAATTAAAATTAAAGAGTAATTTGGAGTTTCTGTTCAGATATGATTTCCCAAAGACAAAAGGACTATTTTTTAAGTGTTTTTATTTTTTTAAAGATTTTGTTTATTTATTTAGTCATGAGAGACAGAGAGAGACAGAAAGAGAGGCAGAGACACAGGCAGAGGGAGAAGCAGGTTCCATGCAGGAGCCCAACAAGGGACTCCATCCCGGGTCTCCAGGATCAAGCTCTGGGCTGAAGGCGGCACTAAATCACTGAGCCACCTGGGCTGCCTCAAAAGGACTATTTTTAAGGGTAAATTGCAAATTATCTATACAGAAGTATTTTGATGAGATGGATTATTATAAGCTGATATCAACTTAATTATCCATAAATATTGACTAGATTTTTATATGTATACATTGTGGAATATTTTATATTTATCAAATATAATTAGATATATACATATAAACCTTGAAAATGTACATGATTTTTTTCCAGGTAAAAAAATACTTTATGTATATTACTACAATATAAGCTCATTTTTTATAAAAACTAAACCAAAACTGCTCTAAATATTATGTGTGCATCTGCATGTGTATGTGTGTTTTTATAAGTGTTAAGTATGAAGAAGGATCTATACCATGTAATTATACCTAGGGATGCCTAGGTGGCTCAGCGGTTGAGCATCTGCCTTTGGCTCAGGGCATGATCCTGGAGTTCCGGGATCTTATGAATAAATAAATAAAATATTTTTAAAAATATTGGGATCCCTGGGTGGCGCAGTGGTTTAGCGCCTGCCTTTGGCCCAGGTCACGATCCTGGAGACCCGGGATCGAATCCCACATCGGGCTCCCGGTGCATGGAGCCTGCTTCTCCCTCTGCCTGTGTCTCTGCCTCTCTCTCCCTCTCTCTGTGTGACTATCATAAATAAATAAAAATTTAAAAAAAATATTTATAACTGGTTACCCTAGAAAATAGAAAAATTTCACTATTTTTTGTTATTAATTTTTAAAGATTATTCTGTATTATGATATAAATGTTTCAGAAGATGTAACTAATATTTTATTAAAAATTTACTGATGAGTACTTCAGGAAGACTCATTGTGGAATGAGTGATAAATACTTCAGGAAAAGTCAGAAAAAGAGGTTCTTTTGTCAAGGGGAAAAATTATTACAAAAAGAAATTAATCAACTTCATAGTTTTGCTCAATGCCCACAAAATGAAAATATAGAGGCCCACATGACAGCCTCTACATAAAAGAAACGGGAAAGAGTAAGACAATGAGGTTTTCTAAGTGGCTCTGGAGATAATGAGTAATCATGACAGGAAAATACTTCAAGGAGCTTAATATGTTGTGTTCTGTTTTTAGTATTTCTGGAAAATTAAACTTTGCATAGTGGTTATTCATGTAAAGGCCAAAATATACAGTAGAATATATACCATTTTAACTTGTGATCAACTGAACCTATGCACAGACCATTTTCCCTCTAATTTTAGGAGCTTGCTGCCACCCAAGGGTAACAGTAGAGTATGACAATCTGCATCAATACTCCAATGTCCATCAGTGAGCTATAGAACAGCATCAGATGTAGGCTTGCATTTCATACATTTTAGTTCAGTTCAAATAATATTAATATCAATATTAAATGCTGAATTTGGCACTGGAAATCCATATATAAATAAGGCTTTGATTCTCAAGGAGCTTATAGTATAGTAGTTGAGATAAACCCAGAAACATATAATTTTAATACCTTGAGATAAAAGATCCTGTGCTATGGGAAAACAGCAGAGTTCAGTGTTAATAACGTGTCGGTATGAAGCATAAACTATGAAGAGTAAAGGGTGAGAAGTTAGGCATATCCCAGATCATGGAAAATTGTGTTTTAAGGTAGAAAAATATTTCATGTAGATTAATACAACATAAGTATGGGGGGTATGGGGGTTGAATGATATACAATAGTTATATCCTGGACATGTTGGATGGACATGCTTATAATATGAATCTGAAGCTCAGACAAAAGTCAGGAGTGGATATTTACATTTATGAGCTGGTGGATATGAATAATAGAGAAACCACGAGAGAGAATGAATCATACAATAATACTGTATAGACAGAGTAAAAGAACAATGAACCAAAGAGAGGAGTTAAGAACACATTTATTAAGAGTCAGAAGAGCAAAAAAACCTATAAGGAGATAGTTTATAAGGATAAAACCAGAAGACTAATAGGACACTGAAAAGGAATTTTTCTTTTTTTTTTGTGTCACAAGATTCTTTAAAAATGTTTGATTAATAAATGGATGTTTGTCCAGAAAAACACAAAAAACTACATAAAGAATAAATAAGGCATTATGTTTATTTGATTTCTTTTAAAATAGTTGTAAAATGTAAAATTAATATAATTTTAACTAGAATATATAAGGTTAACTAATATCACTTAGTATAACTAATCAGTACCAACTTGTGGAGTTATATATTTCATACAATCAGTTATGGAATATAAAAGTAACATCAACTAATAGTTACATCCTTACCAGTTTCAAATACAGAAATGAAACTTGGAAGAAAAAAAAAAAGCATAGTTTAGTGTAAATGATATTTGACTTTCAATTTGCAAAGTAGACTTCTATGTGCAAAATAAATATTACATTTGACAGTAAATTAATATTTTTACTTTAATTAATGTTTAGAACTAAAAACCTCGCCTCACAAAATGACATAGCTACATATAGGGGAAAAAAACTATGAAACCTATTTTACTAGAAAAGTGTAGGTAAGTGTAATATCACATCACATTTTCTAAGACCTTAAGCAGCATTCATTTCAAAGTCTGTCCTATTAATGATATGCTTGCCAGTTGGCAACTGTCCTAGACACTGGGGAAGGACTTCAGGACTCCCATTTCATCTTCCACAAAAGTTGTAGACACACACACAAATCTAGATAATTTCTCCAATAGATTTCACATGAATTACAATACAACAAAAAATAATATCATATGGGTAAAAATTAAGGAAATAGCCAGTCAGTCTTTGCAAGACATGTTGACAATTATTAATGCAAACTGCAAGGAATATGTTAATACACTATAGCTGGTATGCCGAATTACAAAGCTGTGTTGTGTAATTGTAGATAAGGTTTTACTGTAAAACAGCTATATCCATTTGTTTATCGATTGTATATGGCTGCCTTTGCTTCACAACTGCAGAGATAAATAGTTTCTGCAAAAGACTGGCCAGTGAAACCAAAAACATTTACTATCTTACCCTTTACAGAAGAAGTTTGCCAAACCTACAGCAAAAGCTGAGCATCACCTACTGAGCAGAAAGAGTCTAGCTCAGTTGGAGACTAAGTATTTAGAAATCCTTGGCTAAGTGTTGACAGACAGTCTCTCTGTCCTTCTGGGTCTTTTATTCTAATTAGCATGTTCACTCTGTCACCAATGATAGAAAAGGATATTTTATGTACTGTGCTTGTAATGATGACCCAGCAATGACAGTATGGTAGGAATCACTGCCAATGAGTATTTACTAGTCATTGTGCTCAATATTTTGTATGCATCATTTTATTTAAATTTTATACCAACTTATTTCCCTTTTTAAGAGGACAAAGTGAAGCTTAGATATATTTTGTAACATAGTTAAGGTTGCATAGAATCAATGTCGAGAGACTCAGCTCTTACTAATGAGATTAGTACTTCATCTCTTTCCCTTGACAGTAGAACCTCCCTTTCTGGCTATCCTTGAAGGATTTAACACTCATTTCAAATGGCTTCTCAATATGTATTCAACAATTAGTTTCTACTAAGATATAAATTACCCTCTAAAGTATTTGTATCATAATACAAGATAATTTTTAAAAATCATAACCAAAAGTTTCACAAGATTGCACCTTCCTTTTTTAGATAAGCAATCATTACCATATACTCACACACACTTAAAATCACATGCACACACACATATACACACAAAAACACACATGTATAGGCAGAAGGGAGGCTTTGGGGTTATTGTTTCTGTTTTTGCAAATTGAGGTTATGCCGTTCCAGCTATGTAAATTGTGTTCTTACTGAAAACACGTGCTGTGCATTTCTCCATGTCTGTAAGCATAGATTTAACTCTATTTTTAATAGCCACAGGGGGACATATCCCAATCTATTCAACATTCCTCTCTCAATGAATAATCAGGTTGATTTCAGCTTTTTGATCCTCCCTACTCAAAATGCTATCATAAAGATCTCTTCCAAGAGATCCTAATATGGACTTTTTATATCTGTCGAATTTATATTTAGATGAGAAAGTGCTCTCTCAAGGGTATATTTTAAATTTTTTTTCTAATTTTGCCAATGAATTTCTCAGAAGGCAATAATAATTTGTATTTCAGCCAGCAAAGCAGGAGAGTTGCCCTTCTTCACATTCATGGCAGCATCAGATAGTATACTTTTATATATATATATATATATATATATATATCCACACCCAGCATGAAGCCCAATGCAGGGCTTGAATTCACAACCCTGAAACCAAGACCTAGATCAAGAGTCAGATACTCAACCAACCAAGCCACCAAGGCACCCCACAGAGCTCCTTTCAAAAGACTTTTCTTCTCTTTGGGATCTTAGTCCCTGTGTTCTGGCTGCTTTAGTGTACTCTGATGCCTGAAAGCAGCTAATTTATCATTTTATATAAGCTACTTTACATAGAAAAAAATATGTCAAGAGTAGTCATAACACCCAGTTCCAAAGAAGGAAACAAAAAAAGATATAGATAGATATGTATGTATATACACACATATTTTAGGTGCAATGAGGAAAGACGTAGCTTATAGTATCAACTCCTCTTCTTTTCACTGAAGGCAGAACATTCTTCTGGGCCCGACTCTTCTCAGCTTGATTTTTTGGCAGACACAGAATAATCAGTCCCTTCTAAATTATCTCAACTATTCTAGGACATTCCTCTTGAGTTATTAGTTCAAAGGGAAATCTAGTGTTTTATGTTGGTTTTTGTATCCAGAATCCAAATAAATGTGTAATGTGGTACCATCATCCCTACCTACTTCTTGAGGATCAACCTTCTCACAATGCCCAGTTGTGGGAGTGTTGACAACACTGACACTATCCTTGGCCTTCCGTGCATTCATGCCCACACAATGGCCTCCCTTAGGACTATATTTTCCAGGACTCTTGGAAGTTAACATATGCCTTGGCCCAAATTTGGGAAGATTTGTTCTGATCTTCCCAAAAGTGGTGCACAGAAAGCTCTATTTTAGATAACTGCCTTTCGACTTCAACACAATGCCCCTAGCTCTATAAAACCTGTGGATTAAGGTCCGTAGAGGCAGAGAATAGCTGCATAGCACCTGGATTATTGCCCCTGTCACCACCGTCAATATGTTACACTGAATAAAACTCTGTGTAAATGGTATAGAGCGGTTTGTTTCATTTTTCATTCTCAAAGTATCTTCACAGTTTGGAGAATACTTTATTGTCTCTCCTTCACCTTCTAACACCAAGGGGTATGTTAAAGAAATTCCCATTACAAGAAATCCACACAACCTAGAGAGTAAGGCAGTCAGTAGGAAAAAAGTATACTAAAGGTGAAGATAAAGGATAATGGTGGATTTTAGAATAACAATAATGAGATGGTGAGAAGCATTCTTTTTGTTTAAAGACAGACTGGCTAAACTAGACTGCAAAAAATCTATATATATCATCTGTTTTACTCATATTGGATTGGTCACATAGTGGATACTTAATAGATTTGACAAATTAACAATTTTAATCATTTAATCAGTCAACAACCATTTACTGAGAGTACTGGGTTCATATGATTTTAACCTTTCTCCAACGTCAACACACTAGATGAATTTGAGATGTTTTCTTATCTCTAAAATTGTTACAAGTTCTTTCCAGCTCTTTTTCCATTTAAATCTGTAAGTAGGCTCTGTCATGAATAATGCTAACATTAAAACAACAGCAACAGCAATACAAAATAAAGCCCCTAAAGTATCAATATCAAATTTTTCAATAGTCACATGTATCATTTTACTTTCTTCATTTAGATATACATTTTCCTGAAAACAGAGCACTTGGAGAATTTGCATTACTTTTCTTTTTTCCCAATTCATGTATATTTTCAACTCTGGAACTAACACACAACAGGTGCTCAATATACAAGTTGAATTGATCAATGTATTTTGTTGATTCAGTTCACTGAGATGCAAGAAGACAAATACAAACTCTAAATGCACAGAACACAGAATACCATGAAGAACTACAAAGAAGAAAAAGTATATCAAACATTCTGTTACTTACAAGAACTTGTAAGTTCAAGACCAAAACCATTGCCACTTTGTTCTGATGGGACCAGTTAGGAATCTTCAGATAAGTCTGAGAATCAAAAGCTTTGTGAAATATAACGTAAATTTAAAAGGTTCAAAAGTCGGGACACCTGGGTGGCTCAGAGGTTAAGCGTCTGCCTTCAGCTCAGGGCGTGATCTCAGAGTCCCAGGATCGAGTCCCATGTCGGGCTCCTTGCAGGGAGCCTGCTTCTCCCTCTGCCTGTGTCTCTGCCTCTCATGAATAAATAAATAAAATCTTAAAAAAATAATAAAAGGTTCAAAAGTCTGCTTTAATGGCCAAGTTTTAGGAAACTCTAACATTATGTAAAATGATATAAATAAATGAATGCCAAAAATAAACTTCCTTTACAGCACTACACTACACTTTTCAGCATATAATACAACTCTTTAGTTATCAAAAATATTTACATTTTTGGGAAGACTATATTTTCACGTGGAGAGTTACACTGTTAGGACATATCTAAAAAGGATACAACTGTGCCCTCTAACATAGGAGAAACTTATACCAAAAAATCCCAGTATGGAAGACAACAAAAAATAGCTCTTTAAATTTATATTTTATTACAAATGCCATCCAAATGTAAACAAGAGAGATTAGACAAGACAAAATGTTTTTATTGTTGATAGTACAAAATAAAAAGAATATTCTTTTAAAAGATGAGCAAAAAGACTAGTTTGCCACTTAATATCTTTGCGCTAATTCCACTCACTTTCCAATTTAAAGCATCAGATCTGGGATATTTTAACTGCATCTTTGTTGTAGTAAGTGTGTGTAGGAGAGGAGAAAAACAGATAAAGATTACTTTCAAGTCTATATTAGCTTGGTCCGTGTTTGAATAAATTCTAAAATAGTACTGGTGTATACACTAAGAGATTGTGATTATTGTAAATACTTAATAATGTCATATGTTATTGTTGGGCAATCTGTTCAGAAAACCATAAGAAATATACAATAAAGAAAGGACACTATTACCCCCTTGCATGTGAACAAACAAAAACAAACCAAAATCTTAAGTGAAAATATGTAAAAGAATTTTCCTCAGTGCCTGCTGTATGTCTTCAGAATATGTCTTACAATTAGAAATATGTCAACTTGGGGATCCCTAGGTGGTTCAGGGGTTTAGCGTCACCTTCAGCCCAGGGCATGATCCTGGAGTCTCGGGATCGAGTCCCGTGTCGGGCTCCTTGAATGGAGCCTGCTTCTCCCTCTGCCTGTCTCTGCCTCTCTCTCTCTTTCTCTCTCTCTCTCTTTCTTTCTGTCTCTCTCTCTGTGTCTCACATTAATAAATAAATAAAATCTTTAAAAAAAATATGTCAACTATTTTAACTAACTCCTCCTATTTTTACTTATAAAGTTAATTTCTCTACACAGCTTCTCCTGCAGAAGAACAGATGTAAAATAGCTTATTCTCTCTATAAATGTTTCCATAGTGTCTGAGTTGACATTTCAATGAAAATTGACTCTATTAACTTTATTTTGATACTAAAATGAAGTATCAGTTATAATTCTATGATAATATTCTGGTAACACAACTATCATTATATAAAAAGTCATTGGCTCCATTATTGCTTGCATATACTATGAAACTAAGGTGTTTTCTAATACCACATATCTAAGATAAATCTTCTGTATTTCTGCTGCTAGTGACTTGTAAATGACTCTACCATGCATCAACTGAAACTTCCAATTTAATAAGGATTATTTAATTAAATACCTTAATGCCCTTATGATGCTTGCTAAATATAAAAGATACTCAATAAACATTCATTTCCTCTCACTTCTCCTTGTACCCCTACTCAATTAAACTAAAGGATATTATCCCCTTTACTTTTAGAGGAGCTTAGAACCTGGTAAGTGATAATATTTGTCTTAGCGAGATGCCATTACTATTTATGTGATGGCTGTAAAGGAGATATGTGGTCTATAGTAAAAACTGAAATACCTTTCCTTATTAAATTTTGGTCAGGATGCCTGGGTGGCTCAGCGGTTAAGTGCTTGTCTTCGGCTCAGGGCGTGATCCTGGAGTCCTGGGATTGAGTCCCACATCAGGCTCCCTGCAAGGAGCCTGCTTCTCCCTCTGCTGGTCTCTGCCTCTCTCTCTGTGTCTCTCATGAATAAATAAAATAAAATAAAATTTTGGTCAAGGTTTTTATTTTAAATAGTTTGTCTAACCGAAATTAACAGACATGCACTATCTTATATGCATGCATTTTTAAAAGATGTTCATGAAGACACAGTAAATCCATGGTCATGGTAAATTTGCTAGCAAAACAGAGGAGGCACCAACCAATGATACCTAGAACTCTGAACCTGGTGACAATGCTTGCCTTAAGTAGAGAGATGACAAGGCCACTTAGGGCTAAAAAGAGGATAAATATAAAAGAGAAAAATATAATAAGCTTTTAAGTCTCTTTCCTTTTTAATATTTTTTTCTTTATTTATTTATGATAGTCACACAGAGAGAGAGGCAGAGACACAGACAGAGGGAGAAGCAGGCTCCATGCACCGGGAGCCCGTTGTGGGATTCGATCCCAGGTCTCCAGGATCGTGACCTGGGCCAAAGGCAGGCGCCAAACCGCTGCATCACCCAGGGATCCCAGTCTCTTTCCTTTTTAATATTTTTTTTCTTTATTTATTTATGATAGTCACAGAGAGAGAGAGAGAGAAAGAGAGAGAGAGAGGCTGAGACATAGGCAGAGGGAGAGGGAGAAGCAGGCTCCATGCACCGTGAGCCCGATGTGGGATTCGATCCCGGGTCTCCAGGATCGCGCCCTGGGCCAAAGGCAGGCGCCAAACCACTGCGCCACCCAGGGATCCCTCTTTCCTTTTTAAATGTTGGTCAAGTATTTTCTTGCAAAATGTTTCGTCTATTTATAATAAATACATATTTTATAAACTACACAAATCCACTTTTTAACATTCTTTATGAAGATATTATTTCTGTTGGAGAAATTTAGAAAGCACTTATACTCAGGTGTGTTATTTCAGGATATGATCTAATAAATTCGGTTTAATATTCATTTTTAAATTGTGTGGTGGGTGAGAGGACAGCTCCCGATTTTTACAAATCCTAAACAGTTATTAAGTCTTGCACTTCCCCCTTTTAAAGCTGTCGATAAGATTCCTCCCCCTACATGACAGATTTCGTTTTGTGAAACATAGGGGTATCTGGAAAATAATGTTTTATGTTTACTTATATTTTATTTATATTTATTCTTTTATATTTTATTTATGTTTATTATTGTTATTATTATATGTTAAGATTTTATTTATTTATTCATGAGAGACACAGAGAGAGGGAGAGAGAGGCAGAGACACAGGCAGAGGGAGAAGCAGGCTCCCTGCAGGGAGCCCGATGCGGACTCGACCCCAGGACCTCGGGGTCACGCCCTGAGCCACAGGCAGACGCTCAACCACTGGGCCACCCAGGCGTGGCTATTTATATTTATTATTAAAATAATTTAATACTCCTGTCTGCATAACTACCGAACAGTGACTAGGGATGGCTAAGGCACACTGTTGCTGTCTCAAGCGCGGTGCACTAAGCTCCGTCGTCTTTGCGGGGACGAAAGGAGTTGGGGCGGGGTCTTCCCGCAGCCGAGGTCTATCTACAGTAGGAGGGGCTGGGGCGGAAATCCGCGTCTCGCTATGCTTCTGGCTAAGTAGCATTTCCTTGCCAGTAGGATGCCTTTAGGAGCGAGTAGAAGTTCCTCACGGATCATTAAGGAGATTTTAAGGAGCAGGGTGTCAGAGGAAAAAGAACAGCCACGGCCACCGGCGGGAGCAAACGGCACTGCACAGGCAGGGGCGAGGCCTGGGTCCCGCGCGGGGATGCTCGGCGGCGCTCCGGGGGAGCCCTGCGTCCCCGACCTCGCGGCGGCCTCGGCCAGCTCCGCGGGCGCGGCTGTGGGGGAGGAGTCCGAGATGTCACGGAGCCCGAGGTGCGGGGACAGGGGCTCCGCTGGTCCTGCGACATTTCGGATCGGCCCGGCGTCCCGCCTCCCGGTTCAGGGGGCGCGCGGCCCAGGCAGCGATTTGGGGCTGCGCGGGGCCCCTGCTGCCCCCCCCCCCCCCCGCCCCGCGACCCCGCCCGCCGCCAGTCTCTCCTACTCCTTCTCACTCTTGCATCCTGCGCGGCCGCCCGGCCTCAGTCCCAGGAAAGGCTCGCCAGGGGGGATCGGCAGGCAGCACCGGGCTAAGTGCAATTGTTTGGGGAAGGCTTAGTAGTTCTAGAAACTGCAGAGAGGAGCTTCCAATAGATGGAGCAGGTGGAGCTCAGTTGGAAGGGGGTAGCGCCCTGACTGTCCCAGCAGACAGGTTCTTTTTTTTTTTTTTTTTTTTTTTTTTAAGATTTTATTTATTTATTTATTTATTTATTTATTTATTTATTTATTTATTTATTTAAGAGAGAAAGAGAGAGAGCCTCTGAGAGCCAGAGCCCCTGTGTGGGGGTGGGGGGTGGGTGGAAAAGCAGGCTGGAAGGTGCAGGGTGGCAAAGAATCCCAAGCAGACTGTCCCTGAGCATAGAACCCCACCCGGGCTCCATCTCAGGACCCTGAGATCATGACTTGAGCAGAAACCAAGAGTTGGATGCTTAAGGATTGAGCCACCCTGGCACCTCAATCAGCAGACAGATTCTTTTTTATTTTTATTTTTTTAATTAATTTTTTTCTTTTTCTTTTTTCTTTCTTTATAAAAAATTATTATTATTATTATTATTATTATTATTATTATTATTATTTACAGCAGACAGATTCTTAACCTTCCAATCCTCTGTGCTGGATTGCTCATGAAAACCTTGCTTCTCAGGAGATGCTTCTGCTGCCTTCCTGCACAGTGAGAAAGTGGAGACAAATGTTGCAAAAGCAGCATCCCTCTTCCCCTGCAGATATCACAGGATTTAAGAAATGAAAGGAGCAACCTAAGACACCATTCAAACCTGTGGTACCAGTAAACAATATATAACAGTGTGTCCAGAGTTCTTTCAGCCCAACCTCTCTGCTGGCTCCATACCAGTAAACCCAAATGCCTGTTGTCCAGCTTCCCCATGGTCCCCAGATCCAGTTATGTCCATTGCTCCCATTCACATACCTGCTTCAAAACTTCTCTTTTCCATGAGTTCCTATTTTAGGAATAATTCCCTCACTTCCTGTCAACTGGAAGCCTGCGGGTCATCTTCATTTCCTTCCAAAGCCAGGCAGTCCCCAAAACCTATCTGCTCCTTTAGCAAAACTCAATTCCATTCATTTTCTCCATTTCTTCCTGACACTGCTTGGGCAGATAGCCATCACCTCTCTCCTATGTTAGCGGCAGTAACTTCTCTTCTTGCTTTCATGTTCATATTCCTACTTAAATCTATCAGTTCATCCACATTGTCCTTTGCATAAGGCCCCCTGTTCAAAAGATAAGCTACAAGAGTCTTCAGGGTAGACTCCTTTTTATCTTTATTTATTCTTTTTTTCCCCACACCCTCATTCAACAGCTTACAGTTCCCTGATATGACCAGCCTCTCCTTCATTTCTTTCTTTCATTTTTCCTGGCCTGAAGTTTTTCTATTCCATCTTTTTTTTATCTGGCTATCTTCTATTCAGCCTTAACTTTCAGCTGAGACCTCACTTTTTCAGGTATTTTCTTAAACCACCAAGAAAGATTTCAATAGTTCCATGTACTAAGCATTCTTCTGTGTGAAAACTTCCCATTTCCCCATCTGCCTATCCTATCAAATTGTAAGGTTCTTGAAGTTAAAGATTGCTATCTCCAGAGAATGGCTCAGTAACTGAGACATTGATGACACTCAAAAAGGACTTGCCTGATTAAATTTAACCTGGGGGTGCCTGGGCGGCTCAGTCATTTGAGTGTCTGACTCTTGATTTCAGCTCAAGTCATGATCTCAGGGGCCTGCTGAGCCTTCAGTCATGCTCTGAGCTGCAGGAGCCTGCTTCTCTGTCTCTCTCCCTCTGTGTTTGTGCCTCCCCACCGCTCATGCTCATTCTTCTTTCTCTCTCTCTGTCTCTCTCTAAAATAAATAAGTGAATCTTTAAAATAAATAAAATAAATTGAACCTGATGATAGTATGAATTGTGCTGATGAGGAAAGGTAGGACAAGGGCCTGAGAGGACGGACTTATTCAGTAGGTTCATGAGAATGTTAGGAATAAGGCTGATTATTGGTCTCAGGAGGCAGAGTTGCTTCTGCAATCCCAGCTGAGAGACTCAGCTTTGACATATGAAGGTGCCAGATAACCTGCTTAAAAACTCATCTGCTTTGTCCTCTATTTTTTTCACCCTCAGATATTTAAAAAACAAGAGATTAAACCTAAGTTGATATATAATCACTGCCAATTGATTCTACCTGCCTACCAAGTTGTTGCAGGGAGTCATCAAAAGGACGGACAGCTATTTTATGTGAGAGCTGAACCCATGGCTCCCCATCTCTTCCTCTCTCCCTGGAATGCGTGACCTACCCTCGTTCCCATAGCTGGGGCTGTTCCAGGGACACAGCCTTGGAGAGTAATGTGTTGTTGAGACCATCAGGATGTTGTATGCAACTGAACCCAGCGAAGGCCTCTCTATAAACTTTTAAGATTCTAGCGGGTACATAGCCAAGACAATTCTTCTTCCCTTGCTTATTAAGCCTGCCAGTCTGGGGAGGTCTGGCCCTTTCTTCACTTTGTCCTTGCCTGCCTTGCAGTGGGACCAATTTATGAACCAACACAGGGCAACAAAATGCTCAGTAATTAATCATATTATAAAAATATATACCATTGTTTTTCAAGTCATGGTACAATTCCGGTTATATATTTGCTTAGCATGATATAACTCAGGGATAGTATATCCAGACTACAGACTATCAATGATAAAGGGGTCTTGTATTTGGATTAGGAAATTGAGATTGATGCACACCATTTTCTGTAAGTACACTCTATTGCAATGTGATATCAAAATGTACGTGTTCTCACACTGCCATACCCTTGTTCACACTGTTTTCTTTGCCCAAACTGCCTTTCCTGCTATTTCTTACTGACAAGACCCTTTCCATGATTCAGCTGAAATAAATTCAGTGGTAAAGGAGTCATAAATTCCATGCCAAGAAAAGTAAGTCATCTCCAGAGTGTCACATTCATTGCTCTCTATGCCTCTTCATTGTTGCACCCATTAATCTTCATCCATACTTGCATAGTAATTGTCAAGCTGTATTTTAATAAACTTTATATGTCTCCCTCCAACATTAAAAATGATTCATTTCTTGCAAATAAGTGACACCGGCAGGCTGTGTTTGGAAAGAAATGTTGCCCAACAGCCAGCACTAGAGCTGTAAAGCAAATATGGCATTTTTATAAGGGTTAATCTCAGTTCCACTGTGCTGTGTGAAAGTAGACAGATTCAAACGGCTACACATTGTTAGATTTCATCAATGCGGCAGTGTACTACTTGGTCAGAGAACAGCTTAGCAGGTGTCAGGGACTGGAGGTGGGAGATCTGTTGAATTTAAACGAACACTAGGGACATTTTGGGGGGAGATCCCTCTTTATCTCTTGCTTAAGGGGGTAGGTGCACACACATTATGTCATGAAAACGTTCAGAGCTCTACACAAAGAGGATACATTGAATGTTCAGAGATTGTTATTTTAAAAGGAGAAATACAAAAGCATTGTGCAGTAGCCACACTGGTGATTCATACCCATAAACCAAAATCTTATTTGTGGTTCAGCTTCCCAGCATGGCAAGGGGTGAGAAGGTTAGGGAGGACTTGATCCCAATGGTCTTTCTCTTGGTTAAGGTGCTATAATAGGGAAAGGACTTTATACTCACATAGTCACTGAGTATTTCTGATTCACTTTCACTTAGGTATGTGTGCCATATGTGACCTTATAAACTTCATAAAATTGTAAAAATCTAAGCCATATATAATTTCATTCTTAAATATCAACCTATGAAAAGAATACATCCCAAATTATACAAAGAGTCTAATCGAAGGAAAGAAAATCTCCCCTAAATGAAGGAAACAAATATTAATATCTTGAAATATTGTATTTTCATAACTATTAACAAGTTAAAATACCTAAAAACAAGTCTAAAAATAAGTGTGCAGCACATGGATGAGAAAAATTCTAAAGAATATATAAAAAGAGTCTTAATTAAATATATATGTATGCTTTCCTGTGGATATGAGCCAACTCCCCTAAATTGGTCTATAAAATTATTACTAAACCGACAAACAATATATTTTGCTGGGGCTCAGGAGGGAAAGCTCAACCAAACGACAATGGATGCATCTGCAAATGATTAGCATATCTTAAAAATGAGGAAAATTATTTTCTTTTTAAAAAGATTTTATCTATTTATTTGAGAGAAAGAGCATGAATGCAGGGTGGCAGCGAGGAGAAAGAGAAGGGGACTTCATGCTGAGTTAGGAGCCTGGTGTAGAGCTCCATCCCAGGACCCTGGGATCATGACCTGAGTCAAAGGCAGATGTTTAATTAACTGAGGCATCCAGGCACCCCCAAAATGAGGAAAATTCTTAAAAAGAATGAAGAAACAAAACATTAATAAATTTTGCTTGGATTTTGTTGTTTTATGATTTTGTGGGGAGGAGGTTCTGTTACTTTTAAACCAATTATCAATTATTAAAGTAAATATTAAGTTACTTCTACAGATTTTTTAGTGTACTTGATAGTATGTAGAAATAGACTTTAATGTTTCAAATATCTTCAGCTGGTCATGTCAAACTTCAGTTATAGCTAAAGTAATTGTGGGCCAATTTATTCCTTTAAAAATACAATATTTATATAATCTAATTTTGTAAAGTCCAATGAAATGGAAATAATACATTAATAAGAATTATATTTCAACCATCTATATTTGGGAATCACTCTCTTAGGAGTTATAATATATAAAATTTTGAAATAGAACATGCATCATCAGCTACAGGGTGCCATTTACACTTGAAAGAGCTGGATCAAAACTACTTTAAAGAGAGAAAACCCCATTCAGATGTCCTGCCATACATGTGAATATTCAGACTCAGCTGTTGTAAATCCGAATCAAACCTGTAGATCACCCTGAACCTTTGTGCCCTCACAGTCCCCTACCCCTCACTTGGGAACCTGAGGATGTAGGGAGTGCTCTAATTCTCTCTGGTCACTGCCCAGGGCTGCCTGGAGAATAACAGGTGCAAAAGGGCCACTTGGCAAAGGGGGTCCAAAGCTCTGAGTTATTTCAAACATTTCCTTCCCTTAGCTCATGGAGCTTTTTTTCAGTCAACAGAGCTGTCAAGCAACATTCTTCAGGGTTTTCGTCACAGGAGAAAATCCATCTGTGATAGACTAAAGTGATCCTTTCCAATTCTATCTCCAGATCTTTGGCCATGTTACTGCAGGTGCCAGATTTTCAATATGTAAGGCCGATGTTTTCATAAACTTTGGGAAGTTTCTACTCTATTTCTCTCCCTCCTTCCCCCCTTCTTTTAACCTAAAGAAATTGTATTATCTCACAGTTCTGGAGGCCAGAAGTCAGAAATAAGAATCACTGGGTGGAAATCAAGGAGTTGGCAGGGCCCTCACTTGCCATCGGGCATCTAGGGGAGAATTTCTTCCTGCTTGTTCTAGTTTCTGGTGGCTGCCGGTATTCCTTGGCTCATGGCCACATCACTCCTTTCTCTGCCTTCATCTCCACATTACCTTCTCCTCTGTGCATTCTGCTCCATCTTAAGCTATAAGTTTCCTCATCAATTGATTTACCAAGACGCTGCCTGACACATTCATGGTGTAGTTGAAGCAGTATTTGAGGTGTCGGCTGAAGCTCTTGAATCACATTTTCAAAATGCGTATTTCACACTGTGAATATGCTGTCTCGGTTTGAAACTGAATTTTGCTTCATTCATTTGACTGCCTTCACGTAACTTTAAAAATATTTTTTAATATTTAAATTCTCATTTTTCCTGAATCACTCTTTTTCTCTAATTCTAAGTGGATATCATCAATGTGATCTTCTCCAATGAGATCAAGCGTACTCATCATCCTCAGGAATGTTTCAATCAGAGAGAGATTCACAAGTTCCCATTGTATGTTAAAGTTTTAAAGTTTTTTTTTTCTTTCTGTTCCTTTAGTTTCCACATTCTTTCTTGCCATTCTGCATCTTCTCTGGCCAAGAGTTTTATGCTTTCTTGAACCTGAGTTCTTCCATCAAAACCACTAGTTATTCCACTCTGATGTAGTTCCATTTGCTTCTAAGATGCCTTTAAGTTGTCCTTGGCCCCAGTAACTTGAAATTGGAAGGATTTTGATGACTCTTTGAGTGACATAGCGACTTCCTTTAAAGATAAACTATCATCACTCCATTAAATGAAATTTTTTTAGAAAGATTTTATTTATTTATTTATTTATTTACTTACTTACTTACTTACTTAATTTATTCATGAAAGCACACAGAGAGAAGCAGAGACATAGGCAGAGGGAGAAGCAGGACCCTGGACCCTGGGATCATGACCTGAGTCAAAGGGAGATGCTCCACCACTGAGCCACCCAGGTACCCCTCCATTCAATAAAATTTTTGGTGACTCTCTTTTTGAGTCTCTGTGAAGGTCTCTGTCCCCCAGGGAAAAGGTAGACCTGTTTGCATCTTTACTAAGTGCTGCCAAACACAGAGTCTGTACCTTTTGAGTACTGGCCTCTACCACAGATGAACTCGAGAGCGTCATATGCTTCTTTATTAAGTCTAATCTTCTCACTGACTTCCTGATGTTCTTCAACTCAAACAGAAAATATTTTGCTTAGCTCTTTTGTCTTTCCTTCAAGTAAGTTGTATGTTTATAATAAATGCAAACAAAGAAGTTCATACCAGAATTTCATAGGAAAATCCAAACAGATTTGAGCCTTGTATCCATAATTCAGTCCACACCATCAGAAGATTGCATAGATGCCACAGACTATCTGGAAAGACATATTTTGTGGCCATCAGGAGGCTCTCTCTGGCTCCAAAGGGCACTGCATCTTTCTCTGTGGACATGAGTTCATGGGTTGCAAGTTGCCAGCCTGGATGGAACCTGCAAGTATTTTAATTTAACCCAAACAAATGCCTGGAAACTAGGACAGACCATTAGCAGGAGTAGAGCAGGAGGGCCAGAGTTTACAGCTTAGTGTACTCTAGCTGTGCTCTGGTACTGGAGCTGTCTTGGAAGTCATAAGGGAAGGGCTGTAATCTGATTGGACTGTGTCCTTGTAAGAAGAGGAAGAGAAAGATCTCATTCTCTCCCCACCATATGAGGACACAGAGACAAGGTGGTCATTTGCAAATCTCCTTATGATCTCATTTAACCTAATTACCCCTTAAAGATTCTTCCTCCAGATATAGTCACATTCACGATTACATCTTCAACATACAAATTTGGGGGAGTAGGCTGCATAGCAGGAGGCTCCAAGTCAGATGCTGATTTTGTAAACACATTACGTCTTCATCTTTGGAGAGTTTGAATTCAAGGCACAGAAAGTAAGCTGGATAGGAAGTGAGTTGATGCCAGGTCACTGTTGCCCTGAGAGTTACTGCATTAAACTCAAGGACAATGTAAGGCAAGTCAGTGCAGTAATTAAAATCATGAGTCTGGAATTAGAATGACTTGTTTTGAAAACTGGCTTTGCCAATCATCAACTAGGCAATTCTGAGCAAGTTCTTTTAACTTGTCTTTACCTCCGTCTCCTACTTCTATACAATGGAGATAATAATACTCTTTGCCTTGTAAAGTTATTGTATGCTTAATAGATGTCTAAGGCTTTTGTTATTATTAGTATTATTATTCCTCATGTGACCTATAATGTAATCTTATTAATTCAGCAAATTTATTCAGTGCAGCCAGAAAAAGCTTAAATTGCATATTACTCTGTGAAATTGTCAGGGAGTTTAGAGATTGCTTATGGACTTCATACTCTCAGTCTCTTTTCTTGTTTTTGTAGCTGACTCTTCCTCTTGCCTTATGAGTTTGCTAATACATCACCTCTAGCAAACTTACCTGCACTGAAAACTTACCTGCTGGATACGAGCAACCCCCAATATTTGCTCCCATGGCCCCCTAAGATGAATTTAACCAGCCTCACAATTTGCTCATGAAAAATTCAAAGATGTAGATTCCAGCTTCAGAGTCCGTACTTAGAACTTTTTGTACAGAAAAATTCTTTGCCACTGACACACTAATTTCTAGGACTGACTTGTTAGCAGGGTGTTAAATTTATTTGGTAAATAATAATTTCAAGAACTGCAGAAAATTACTTTTAACCATGTAGGAAGATTTTTATAAAAACGAGTATTTTCTGGGCAGCCCCTGTGGGGGGTGGGGTGGGGCGCGGCTCAGCGGTTTAGCGCTGCCTTCAGCCTGGCGCGTGATCCTGGAGACCTGGGATCGAGTCCCACGTCAGGCTCCCTGCCTGCTTCTCCCTCTGCCTGTGTCTCTGCCATCCCACCACCCCCCCCCCCGTCTCTCTCTCTCTCTCTCTCTCTGTGTGTGTCTCTCATGAATAAATAAAAATAAATAAAAATAAATAAATAATACTAAAAATAAATAAAAAATAAATAAAATAAATAAGAATAAATAAATAAATAAAAATAAAATCTCATAAATAAATAAAATCTTTAAAAAAACGAGTATTTTTAGAAAGCCTTGATAAACTGGGGAACCCAGATAAATGTAAATGCTATATTGTTATTTGGTAAGTGATAAAAACTTTGGCCTTTAATGTCTTACTATAATATTTCATTTACTAAACCACTTGCTACTTTAAGGTCATCTAAAATAGACAAAGGTAATTACCATAAATTAGATTCTGGGAGAAATTGTGTTTACATTAAAATAATTAGACGAGCATGAAAAAAAAGGTCAACTTTTCACATCTAATGCTGTGTATCCTTGTTATATATAACCCAGAAATGTGATTTTAAAAAAAGAAGAAGAAAGATCTGAACTAAATATGTTGAACTTTTATTTTTCCTTAATAGTTGTCGGAAAAACTGTTTCCATCGCTTGGTCTGGGTAAAACTAGCCCAAAGTTTATATTAAAATGAAAAGACAAGGAACACCTGGGTAGCTCAGTTGATTAAACATCTGCCTTAGGCTCAGGTCATGGCCTCGGGGTACTGGGATGGTGTCCAAAGTTGGGTCTCCCCACTCAGCAAGGAATCTGCTTGTCCCTCTCTCTCTGCCCCCCTCACTCACGCTCTCTCTTTTTCAAGTAAATAAAGAGAAAAATTAAAAAATACATATATAAGTTAAAAAGGCTGGAAAATGTGGGACAATGAAATGTAGGTGACTCGAGATCTTGACTAAGAAAATCTTCACAAAGGTTTCAGTTTAATAGACTGTCTTCTCCTTAAAATTTGCAGCAAATTAAATTTTACGCATTGCAATCTTATATAGACTAAATTTAAACTTCAAAAAAAATGCAAATTTAATCTAATAGTACCTAAAACACATTTAGAACTTTTGTTTCCTTAGTTTTGTAAGTAGATTATACCACCTATGGGTGGTGTGGGATATTACATGTTTCCTTTAGGATACCCCAGTAAACTTCCAGTAGGTAATGGAGCTGTGAATGTCAGATGTAGATTTCAAGTAGATTAATTTTAGTTTGGTCCAATTCAACAGTGTTTTTGTTATCAGTATTAAATACTAAGGTAAGCATTGGGTTCTCAAAGTTGAGTAGTAAGCAAGGTTCTGCTTCTAATGGAGCTTAGAGCCTAGTGGGTGAGATAAAACTTGAAACAGATAACCTTTCAATACCAGTAGATAAAAGCAAATGTACTACGGTTGAAAACAGAGATCGTTTCCATTGTATCTAAGTGTGAAGCAAGAAATATGAGGTGCTGAGGTTGATGAATTACACACAGCACAGATCGTGGACAAATGTACACATTATAAATGAGCTAAGTCTTGGTCATCATGTTGGGGACAGATTCTGATTATATGAAACTGAAGCTCAGGCAGAAGGTCAGGACTAGAGAATCACATTTGTAATTTAGTGGGCAAGAAAAGTAGATAAAGCATCAGAGTTGATGGATAATGCAAAAATATTACAAATGTGAACAAAGTAAGAATGATGGGCCAAGGGAAGAAGTTAACATCATTGAATAAGAATTAACATAGCAAGAAACCTTTCGGGGAAATAGTTAAATAAAGAAAAGAACAGGAGATGCCAAGGGCAGTTTCAGACTTTCTTGCTCTATTTTGTCTCATAGAATCTGGTAAAAAAAAGTTTGGTAAAAAAAAAAAAAAAAAAAGGTTCCTGGGGCACCTGGCTGGCTCAGTCACTAAGGCATGCAACTCTTGATCTCATGGTCATGAGTTCAAGCCCCACATTGTGTATAGAGATTACTTAAAAATAAAGTCTTAGAAAAGCACAAAACATAAGGTTCCTTTCCAGAAAGTCTTTATGTAAAATCTAGCATACAGAATAAATCATACCTTGTATTTTTTATTTATTTGATAATTCCCAAAAATTAATATTAAATGATGTACTATAATGGAGCATTCAGTTAATATTAATTAATACTATTTAATATAACAATATAATAAATACAAACTAATAGTCATTAATATAAGACATATAAACAACATATGTATTAGTGGCTTTAAGCAAGGCTGGGAATTTTTTTTGGTAGTTAAAAGGAAAGAAAAAGATCTATTCAAAGGCTTCATGTTATTGAAAGTCTATCATTAAAGCCCTATTCAACATGGCATTATTTGTAATAAGTACTGTATTTCCCCAACATTTTTTATACTCTTGTAAAAAATTACATTCATTTGCTTGTACATTTTGAACTGTAGTTTCTTCTTGTTCTACATTAAGCAACTCAAATAATAAGGGTGAAGCTGAGATATTCAGTGTGTCACTTGTTACCTGCTAGACAAATTTTCTTGTATGACTTTGGTGAACTTGCACGTTCAGTGTTATCTATGTCATGAACTATAGTCTCATCCCCTCTGTTTTTAGAAACACCCACATAAACCTGTGATGGGTATTTGTTTTATTGCAGATGAATACATGAGCATATATTTTGGACTTATATGATAAATTTGGGAGAAATTTATTCTGTAGACCCAAGGGGAAAAGCATATATATTTATAATCATGTTTACCCAGTGAAGCCAATTAGGCCTATACTTTCTCTTTTCTCACTAACTCACACTCAATTTTTTACTTCTATCTAAGATTTAGTAATATCGCAGTTTATCAAATAGTTACTATATACAGGGGTGGATAATACTTTCCATTTACTATCTCATTTCATCCTCACTACAGCCCTGTGTGATGTGCATTTATTACTATTATCTTAGAAACAGGCAAACTGAGACACAATGGAACCCAGAGCTAGAATTGTGGAAAGTTCTGTCCAGCTACAAAGTCCAGGCTCTTAACTGCTGTAAGATTAGCTCAAACCTCTTCTCAAATCAAAGATAATGTGTTATTGATCTAGCATTTGGTTACCGAGGTCATAGAGCCGTATGCCAGACTTACTCAAGTTATGAAGATTTCTGATTCTCCATTACCTCATCTCTACCCTATTGAGTACAGATTGCTAATTGGCAGTTGCCTCAAACAATTGTTTCTTTGGCCAGAACAAGGTTGTTTAATTTTTAAGATTAATTGCAACTTAAAAATATTATACTAAAAAAAAACCCCCACAAAACAAGAGTAAAAAGAAAATATTTTTAGTTTTTTCTTGAAAAAACAAACCATCTGACAAAATAGGACCACATTCCTTCAGTGCAACAGTCAGCTGGGATAGACAGTTCCCTTTAAGTTATCAATGCTCTTTTGACTTTCTAATTCCTACTACTCTCAGTTGCCTTGCATTGAACAGAAGTCACCCATTTTCATCTCAGGCACTGCCTGTGTGGACATCTGAGTATTAGTCCTGGTCTCATGCCATGTTTCCAAACTGCTCCCTGCAGAGATGGTGAGTAGGATACTAGAATTTCCACATCATCTTCAACCAAAGCCATTGTCACCTGTAATTAACTTTGAATAAATAGCTCTTCACCTTAAATAAGCTTAAAAACAATTTCCCCAAATATTTGAAAATGTCTTATTTCTTACTTTTCAAATTTTCCTATATATTTAAGGTTATTACTATTTTGTTTTTAAAATAATTACTTGATAATACATTTACAAGTAACTACATATAATTATATAACACAGGTTCATGAGTAGTTACTCGCCATTCTTTTGAAGAATTTCCCTTATAATTTTGGTATATTAAACCATCCAACATGCATTTTTAGGTTGTTTTAGAAGACTGACTTTTTAAAAAAATATGTTCTGTGCCCAGCATGGAGCCCAAATTTTACATCAGTAAAATTCATAGTTTTGCTAGAACCAATTTAATTAGGCATGTGTGGATTGTGTCTATGATGCCTCAAGCACTGAGCCAACCTTGGGGAAAACATCACATCTCAGAAAGATTTACCTTCCAGGACGTCCTCATATGGTGAGTTAGACAATCCAGGAGGAGGAGATTTTTAATGCCATAGGTGAAGATAAGAGCTGCGAGAATGTGGAAGATGAATGCCATCGGAATGATTGTTAGTGGGACAAGAAAATGCTGGAGAAAAAGATGTCTCTGTGAGACTTAAACTCAGGGAGTAGAAAGCCAGGTAGAAGGTGAGGAACAGAAAGAATGCAGGCCAGGGATCCAGTGCTGTAAGGAAGTACTTGCTCAATCCAGGTAATTCCAAGCTGTTTATTACGGCTGGAGAACTGTATTGTGGTAGGAGACTCCAGAGATGTAGGCTAGACTCTTCAGCCCACCCTGAAGAGCCCTGCAGGCTATCTTATGGACAAAGATAAAGGGGAGCTGCTGCAGAAGTGTTAGGAGGCCTGGGGGCATGAATGAAGACCACGGGGTGAGTTCACCTACTTACTAACCCCAGGAGGGGTAATGGTAAGCTATGCTAATGTATTATCAGTAGGAAGGTGAGAGATGAATGGAATTGAGTGATATTAAAGAAACAAAAATTAAATGGAATGGCTGCAAAGGTGAAATAGAGGCAAACATGTCTTTTTCTTCAGGCAGAAAAGAATGTGAAGATACAGGTTTTCTGTAGCAGTGCTGACTTCCTATGCATCCTGGCTTCAGTTTATTGAGTATCTAGAGGCATTAGAGTGAGCCTGGTGGCCAGACTCTCTTCCATTTTCCTTGTATCAACATTTTAGCTTTTTGGCGCAGTGCTGGTGGCTGCAGTGGCAGAAGCATTGCTGGCTTCATCTCCACCTACTGAACGCTGCTTTGTAGAGAAGGTAATGGGTCTTTTGAGTCAATATTTCCAAGGCAGCCTCTTGATTATTCACATTTCTGACAATGGTAGAGATCGAAGCCCACTTATCAGGGCAGATCTTCATGCCAAGAGATTCCTGGGACCTAGACTGAAGTGTTTTCCTCAGACCTTGCAATGATTGAGGGAGCATCCAGTTCCTCCATTAAATCCCTTCTTACTTACATCACAGAGTCATTGTTTCCAGCACAGCAACTTGACTGACACAACTTTATCACTAATTTTTTTTAAAGATTTTATTTATTTATTCACGAAAGACACACAGAGAAAGAGAGAGGCAGAGACACAGGCAGAGGGAGAAGCAGGCTCCATGCAGGGAGCCCGACGTGGGTCTCAATCCCGGGTCTCCAGGATCAGGCCCTGGGCTGAAGGCAGTGCTAAACCGCTGAGTCACCGGGGCTGCCCTCACTATTTTTTTTTTTTTAAGATTTTATTTATTTATTTGAGAGAGAGAAACCAGCAAAAAAGAACTGGCAGGGAGAGCGGCAGAGGGAGAGGGAGAAGCTGACTTCTGGATGACCAGAGAGCCTGATTTGGGGCTCCATCCCAGGACCTGGGGATCATGACCTGAGCTGAAGGCAGATGCTTAACCCACTGAGCCACCCAGGCACCCCACTTTATCACTATTTTTAAGTGGCCCATGTATTATTTATATCTGTTTCCCCTGCAGTACCCAACAAATCACTGCCTACCTAAGAATTTATTTAAGTGAAAAGTAATAAATATTACTATTTTGATTTCTTAGGAATCTTTCACACAACTAGATTACAAAACCCAACAGTCCTGCCAATTTGGTACTTACTCTAGTCTACTATTTTCAACAATTTTCATTATGAATAGGTCATGATGATTTATCAAAGCAAGCTGTTCACTGTTTAAATAATCAGGTTTAAAGAGGACTATAAAAAGAGAATTTTTCTGCTTTGGACTCCTGGGAGTCTTCTTGTTTTATATCCTGCTTCTAATGGTGAGCTATACATTTGATTTTAAGAAATGAAACATGAACATAGTGATTTGTTTTTGAAACCTTTCTTTATTTAATTCAGATAATATCCTCTATCATCTACAAAATCCTTTTATTACAGTGCTTTGGTGGTGTATGCCTTTTTGATTACTGCCTGAAGTTGAAATTGCCATTCAATAAAAACAACTTGTAGCTCTAAGAAATAACAAACAGGAAATTCAGTTCCCTGAAGCAAGACTTGCTTGGATTTGCTTTGATAGTTAAAAGGAAGAGAGAGATCTTTTCAAAGGCATTATTTTATTGGAAGTCTCTCATTAAAACCATTGTTCAACATGATATGAATTTCAAGAAGCCATATGTTTCCTCAATGTGACAATTTCTTCAGTCTCCTTTTGTAGTGAATTATATTCCTGTGTTTGCTTATTTTTAGGTGTAGTTCCTTTCTCATCTAGCTTGAGTGTTACAACATTTAACATGAAACTGAGATATGTAATGTTTCACTGACACTTGCAAGATAGGCTCCCCTATATGACTTGGGTTTCCATGAATTGTCACTGTTACATATATAGAGGGCTACAGTCTCATTCCATCCGCCTCTGGAAACTTCCAAAAGCATTCATATTGTCCTTGTTTTCTTGATTGAAAACTAATATAATTAAACAACTTTTATTCGTGTAATAATTTTTGGAGACTTTAATTCATTCTGTAGACCCAGAAAGACAGAAATGTGTATATGGACATAGCCACAATTGACCAATGAATTAGATCTATATTTTTCACACTTATTTCTTATCAAAATTTTCATTACTTTGTAAAATTTAGTAATAGGCCCATTAATCAAGTGATTACTATATGCCAGGAATGGGACTAAGTGATTTCCATTCACTATCCCATTTAACCCTCTTCACAACCTTGGGAAATATGTGCTTATCCTTTAATGTTACAAACGAAAAAGCTAAAATATAATAGGATTCAGAGCTGAGATTTCTAAAACAGGTCTGTCCAACCACAAAGTCTGCTCTCTTAACTACTACATGATCAGCCCAGTTCTCTTCCTAGTCAAAGATAATGTGTTAGTGAAAAGTGTATTTGGACACCAAAGTCAAAGAATATATACCAGCCTTACTGAAGTCATGATTTCTGATCTTCCATTCTCTTACCCATAAAATGAGAACCTTTTTTTTTTTTTAAGATTTTATTTATTTATTCATGAGAGACACAGAGAGAGAGGCAGAGACACAGGCAGAGGGAGAAGCAGGCTCCATGCAGGGAGCCTGATGTGGGACTCAATCCTGGGTCTCCAGGATCAGGCCCTGGGCTGAAAGTGGCGCTAAACTGCTGAGCCACCCGGGCTGCCTGAGAACCTTGATCCTAAGCAGAAGTTACTGATTGACAGAATTGTTTCTTTGATCTAACAAAATATTGTTTCTTTTCTGTTTGTTTTAAACTAGTTTCCAACTTATTTTTTTCAAGATTTTATCTATTTATTCATAGGAAACACACAGAGAGAGGTAGAGACATAGGCAGAGGGAGAGGCAGGCTCCCTGAAGGGAACCTGATGTGGGATCCTGTGTGGGACTCCATCCCAGGACCCTGGGATCACACCCTGAGCCAAAGGCAGACACTCAACCATTGAGCGACCCAGGCATCCCAGTGACTTTTAAAATTGTAGTGTTTAATAAGTATTTTAAAAATGAAAGAATGAAAGAATGCTTTTTAGAAAAAAGATATATTTAGCAAAATAGGTCCAAAATCTGTTAGTACAACAATCAGATGGAGGTAGCAGCTACTTTATGTAATCAATGCATATATCATGCCCTAGTCCCCACCTTTCCTAGTTGTCTTGCACTGAACCATTGTCACATATTTACCTCTCCTGCCCTACATCTGTGGAATCCTGAGTACATACCCTGAGTTCAAGCCATATTTCCTAAACCGTCCTCTGCAAAGCTAGTAGGTAGGGTTTCAGGACTTCCATTCCATCTTCAATCAGAGCCTTTGATACACACTTTTTTTTTATATAAATTGTCTTAAAATAAGCTTAAAAACCATTGATCTTGATGACTTCTCCAGCTCTAAATAGGTAAATTCTATTCAAATATAACTAGAATATATATATATATATATATATCTCACGCCCTCTGCTGAAGGCGGCGCTAAACCCCTGAGCCACAGGGGCTGCCTGAGAATGAGTATTTATGATAGCCATAAGCAATCTCTCAGTTTCCTGACAATTTCCTGTAATTTAAATTTTTTTATTTTTATTTTTTATTTATGACAGTCACAGAGAGAGAGAGAGAGAGAGAGAGAGAGGCAGAGACATAGGCAGAGGGAGAAGCAGGCTCCATGCACCGGGAACCCGATGTGGGACTCGATCCCAGGTCTCCAGGATCGCGCCCTGGGCCAAAGGCAGGCGCTAAACCGCTGTGCCACCCAGGGATCCCCCAATTTAAATTTTTTTTAGTTAAATACCACTAATTAACATATAGTGTAATATTAGTTTCTGAGGTAGAATTTAGTGATTCATCAGTTTCATATAACACCCAGTGCTAATCACGTCATGTGCCCTCCTTAATGCCCATCACCTAGTTACTTCATCCCGCCTCAACCCCTCTAGCAACTCTGTTTGTTTCCTGTAGTTAAGAGTCTCTTATGGTTTGTCTCTCTCTCTGATTTTGTCTTATTTTCTCTTCCTTCCCCTATAATTATCTGTTTTGTTTCTTAAATTCCACATATGAATGAAATCATATAATGGTCTTTCTCTGACTTATTTCACTTAGCATAATGTCCTCTAGTTCCATATACGTAGTCTTATCAGTAAAGGGTTAGTACTCAAAATCTAGGAAGAGCTTATCAAATTCGACACCCCAAACCAAATAATCCAGTCAAGAAATGGATGATTTCCTATAATTTTATTTTCTTCAGGCTGCAGTTACTAGATGTGCTAAGGTAAAGGAGTTTGCACTGATTCAGTAAATGAGAAATTATAATATTAACAGTAACAAAAGCCTCAGCCATTTGTAGAGCATATTCCGTACCTCATATAAATTGTTTAGTTTAATTCACAGAAGAACTTTATCAAGGAAATACTATTATTAACTTCATTTTAGAGATAAATACCAGCCATTCCATTCCTAGATCACTTTGCATCTTATAAAATTCTGGCTTATTTCAAACTGGATTAGGGTGAGTGGGACAGTTGGACAAAAACAAATTTACTAGATTTAGATTTATTAGATTTTTGTCATAAATCTAACTATTCATTTTCTAAATAATGGAATTTCTGCTCCAATATTATCAAACTTCCCTTCTATAGTTACAGAATTTAGCTAATCATATATTACAAGTCATAATTATGAGGCTCAAAATGTTTTATGATTTAGAAAGGGATGATAACATAAATCATATAAACAGAAATGTTGCATAGTTTTCCCACCTGCTACAACATTTTATTTAAGTCTTCTGGAAGAATCTAAATAACATTCAAGTATAATCATGACACTTACTAGGCAGACATTTTGGTTATAAAGGCATTTTATAATATATACTTCAGATGCAAACAGTATTACTTATGTGTATGGATGGCTGCTAAAGGGAATAATATACACCTTTTCCAATTCCATTCAAAGGAACTTTAGTATTTCACTCTCATTTTTAAACCACATTGTGGAAAATATTAAGTTGAAACAAGTTAATTTCTTTATTAAAATAACTTCATAAAATCTGCTTTTATTCTATAAAAATGACAGAAACAAATCTTTGAGAAGTAATTTATGTGAAATATTCTGACTGACGAGATAGGAAAACTGCTGAGCTGGCAAATCTTATGTCACCATGTTGCAATTTATGTGGTTTTGCATGGCTGATTGATGTGTAATCAATTTGTAATCAATTTGTCAACCTCTGTAAGTATGAGTTTATGTCCCAGTTGTAAACTCAATCAGAAGTTAAACTATTTTTACTCTACAACATTTCAAGAAATCTTCTTGTAGTCAATAATGTTGAGATCTGTTTAAATGAAGAGTTTACTTTCTGGCTGATGTCTGAAAGATTCACTCATTTTATTTATTTTTTCTTATTGTGAAATTTACATAACAAAGTTATCATTTTAACCATTTTAACTATACAGGTCAGTAGCAATAAGTACATTCATATTGTTGTGCAATCATTATCACCATCCATCTCCTGGAGTTTTTTTATCTTTCCAAACTGAAACTCTGTAATCATTATCTAATAATTCCCCTTTGCCCCTGCCCCCAGCCCTTAGGAACCACCATTCTACCTTCTTTCTCTATGAACATCATTACTCTAGGTGCATCACATAGTGGACTCATACAATATTTGTCTTTTTTTTTTTAATATTTGTCCTTTTAACTGGCTTATTTCACTTAGCATAATGTCTTCAAGCTTCATCCTTGTTTGAATTGTATCAGAATTTCTTTCCTTTTTATTTTTTTTAAGATTTTATTTATTTATTCATGAGAGACAGAGAGAGAGAGAGAGAGAGAGAGAGGCAGAGACATAGGCAGAGGGAGAAGCAGGCTCCATGCAGGGAGCCGGATGTGGGACTCGATCCCAGGACCCCAAGATCACGTCCTGAGCCAAAGGAGACGCTCAACCACTGAGCCACCCAGGTGTCCCTCTTTCCTTTTTTATTTTATTTTTTTTTTAAGATTTTATTTATTTAATCATGAGAGACACAGAGAGAGAGGCAGAGACACAGGCAGAGGGAGAAGCAGGCTCCATGCAGGGAGCCCAACGTGGGACTCGATCCCAGGTCTCCAGGATCACTTCCTGGGCCGAAGGCAGGCACTCAACCACTGAGCCGCCCAGGCGTACCTCCTTTTTTAAAGTGATAATATTCCACCCTATGTATATACCACGTTTTGTTTACCATTCATCCCTCAGTGAACACTTGGGTTTCATCCACATTTTAGCTATTGTGAGTAATGCTGCTTTGAACAGGTGGGAAAGATTCATTCTTCTAACCAGCATTCATCTTGGCAGGCAACTCTCCTCTCTCATGTTATTTTGTAGAGGCGTGTCACGATAAACATTAAAATTCACAGTTAATGGATGTTCTCAATGACTTTCCTTTAATATATCAAATCTCTAGTTCACTCCTCATTAAGAAAAAGAAGCTTGTATTCTTGGTAGTAAGATGTCTATTCCATTTAGTGTCTCTGTCTGGGAGCAATAGCCTCCTGAATATAAACTCGGAATTAGAGCCAAGACATTATTTATGAAGCTCAAGTATTGATTTGGTGATACCATTATCTCCCCCTGATGGTATTTCCTGTTAACCCTCCCCCAACTGCCAAGAAAAAAATTAGATGTATCTGGGAGAGAGCCAGACTCTCTCATTTAGTTAAATATACACTGGCTGAGGAATTCATATGTTATGTAAATGTGTGTTTTCAATAATTTTACTCCAAATTACACTGTACACTGTTACAGGATACTACTGAGAAACTATGTACCTTTACATAATAACAAGATAAGAAAAAGAATAATTATGTGGTATTACACCTTTGTTTTATTAACAGTAAACTATTATCTGCATTCATTTTAGTTACTCTGCACCAGATGCTAAGTGTTCTCTCTTCAGAGGAGTCTGAAGTCTTAGCACCCATCACCACACATATATACACTTCTGTTTCTTAAACTCCATGGAGTATGTATTATTATTATCATCATCCCCGTTGTACAGAAAAATGAGATTAAAAGAGGTTAAGGGTGGTGTCCAAGGTTACATAGCTAGTAAATAGGTAGATCTAGGATTAGAGCCTGGGTGTTCTGACTCCAAGGTCTGTGCATTTAATTTGCTGTGTCTTTCTGCCCCCTCCAAATTTGGGGGCTTTACCTAGACAAGTTCATCATCATTTTGCAAATGAACCTGGCAAGTGCTGAGTTATTTTCATTTCCAAGAAAAAAAAATCATCCTTTGAAAGTTTCTATTGATGGGCTTTTCTCTTTATTCAAGTTATATTGTACTTATTGACTCTTGGCTTCATTTCATCTTCCCTGGGACATTCTATACTATTTTCCTCTTAGTGATATCTGCTGCGTTTCCCCAGCGCTTTAGATATTTACAATAAGGGTACCATGCATTCACTGTTTTTTCTCCTTTTCAAAAAAAAATAAAAACTTAAAAGTGTTTGAATCCTTTGAATTGGTTTGAAATCCAATTTTTGATGAACTTCACCAGATATGTGTTAAAGCATCATTTTTATTATGTTGCTTTTTCCCACAATCCTATGACTAATTTTTATTTGGTATGTTCTTACAGACCCACACCAGTTTAGACAATATTTCCATTGAGATTTGAAAATCAATTTTTTGAGTTCAGCTTTTTTTTCCATCTTAACTCATTTATATCAAAGAAAGTTGGTTCTTTGTTACAAATGTAACAAATGTATTGTAAACTCATAAAATGGTATTCATCATCAAAAACTGAAGGGAAAAATGGTACTTAAATTGTATAATCAGGGTTTGTTGAAAATTAGGTAAGTAATGTTGTCCTCTAAGAAAGCATAAAAGTTTATTGCATTTCTACAGATATTGTTGAACCAAAAAATTTACAAAAAGCCTGTTACAACTTAATCTTGATTATAACTATTATTTTATTCCTTGTGATTTCACAAATTGAGACAATTGATATTTATTTTTCTGCCCCAGTTTTTTTTTTCTTAAGATTCATTTATTTAAGGATCCCTGGGTGGCGCAGCGGTTTGGCGCCTGCCTTTGGCCCAGGGCACGATCCTGGAGATGGGGGATCGAATCCCACGTCGGGCTCCCGGTGCATGGAGCCTGCTTCTCCCTCTGCCTGTGTCTCTGCCTCTCTCTCTCTCTCTCTGTGACTATCATAAATAAATAAAAAATTTTTTAAAAGATTCATTTATTTATTTGAGACAGACAGCGTGAGAGAATGGAGGGAAGGGCAGAGGTGAGGGAGAGAAAGAATCCTCAAGCAGATTCCCCCACTGAGCATGGCGTCCTATGCAGGGCTGGATCCCAGAATCCTGGGATCCTGACCTGAGCCAAAAAAAGAGTCAGCAACTTAACTGACTGCGCCACCCACGTGCCCTTCTGTCCCAGTTTTAGTAGGGCCTTATTAGCTAAAACCAAAGATGTACACTAAAAAATCTCTCAGCTTTCATCCTGCTTATTTTAAATTGTTCTTCCATAATTAGTCTAAAGATAAAAATCATCTATCCAGCCCCACCAAAAAGTTATGTTTCATTTTTGTTCTGGATTGGGTGCCTTCTTTGTGTGTAAAGGGGGCTACGCACAACTTTTTTTAAAAATTATATTTATTTATTCATAAAGACACAAACACACACAGAGAGAAGCAGAGACACAGGCAGAGGGAGAAGCAGGCTCCATGCAGGGAGCCTGATGTGGGACTCGATTCAGGATCTCCAGGATCATGCCCTGAGCTGAACCGCTGGGCCACCCGGGCTGCCTTACACACAAGTTTTGTGCACTGCAAAGTTTTTTGTTTTTCTCAAAATAGGTTAATACTTATATTTTGGAAACAGGTTTAAAATTTTTAATTGCAATTTCTCTTTCAAGTAAAAAAACTAAACTATTTTTAAAAGAACTTCTTTATGCATTTGGGCATCTTCTGTGTTATCAGCATGCCTCATCCAAGCCTCAGTCTTTCAAATCTATAGGTGAAACTGTGGCCTGAATCCTGGAACACACCAGGACCTACCTTCTGTTGACTAGTGTCTTCTTTCTCCTCAAGTACCAGCTCTGAGGGCATAGTTCTAGGTGATGGATAAGGGGACTCAAAAACTGAGACTGCCAAAGAAAAGCGAGGAAAGTTGAGGTTTCATTTAATGACCTATGATACAGAATCAGGTGTTTGTTTGTTTTAAAGGTGGGGGCCTGTTTCCTCTGCAGAGGGAACCACACATATGAAGATAGCTTCAGATCAAAGACCATTTCCCAGGCCACTTTGAGAGTCACGTGACCATGTACTAAAGGATCCTGAGTTACTGGGTCACCACTGGATAACTGAAAGAACAGTAGGATCACCAGCCAATACAGCCAGCAGCATTAATCTCACTCCCTCCCTCCCATCCTTCATCACTGAGGCCTGAGGGGACAGGGGCAACTTCTGAGAAGCATGTGTGCCTTTGGAGGCAAACCAGCACCCCCAATGATCAGGCTAAGAATCCCTCCACAGGTATAATCAAGGACACTGCCCCTTCCAACAGAAACGGCTCAAAGGTTGCTTTTATTGAAGGCCCATCTGAACAATTTCTAGGATTTATCAGTGAGATGCGAGGTGCCAAGCTCTACCCCGGGAGCTTGCCCCTGCACGCCTGTGGTTGAGATCCAAGGTGGTGGAGCCAGAGCTGGGAAGCGCAGGAAGGGTCCCCGGGGAGGGGAAGTGGGCGTGGCTTTGCGCCGGGGGCGTGGCTTTGTGCCAGGGGCGTGGCTTTGTGCCGGGGCGGGGCTTCGTGTCGGGGCGTGGCTTTGCGCCGGGGGCGTGGCTTTGTGTCGGGGGCGTGGCTTTGCGCCGGGGGCGTGGCTCCGCCGGCTGCTGCAGCCGCCGAGGGGAGGCGCGAAAGGCCGGCGCGGCTCTTCCCGGGAGGGCGGCTGCGTCCCAGAGCGAGGACCCGCGGCGACCCTGCGCTCTGAGCGCGAACGGACTGAGAAAGCCCTGATAGGAGGGGACAGGGGCCCGCGTCCTGCCTGCACCCGCTGCCAGGGCTCTGCGACAGCGGCAGGGATGCTCGGCCGGGTCTGGGCGCTGGCCCTGCTGCTCCTGGCCCCGGGCCGAGGTCGGCAAGGTAGGGCGCAGGCGGGAGGGAGCCCGGGGCCACGCTCCGGCCTTCGGGGGCGCGCGGCTGCCCTGGGTGACTCGCGGAGCGCCCCTGCGCATCTGCTCCTTCCTCCCCGACCGCAGCCTTTGGCCAATGCATGTTGCTGTTCCTCTGTTTCCTCCTCCTATCCTGGTCCCTGAGGGCTCTCTAATTTGCCGTAAGAAACTTTCACTGGATCTGCCAGGCATCCCAGCTGCAAGTGGATCCGCATTATCCGAAAAGAGTTCGGTTCCAAACTGCTCGGTTTCTACCCCACTCCCACCCCACCGCCGGAAATAAGTCATTGATGAACATTTTATCCCTACAATAAATCAGTAAGTTTTGTGTATGATTTTTTTTTAGTATATCTATTAGAATCTCTCTTGATCCTGTAAGAGGTCTCTACGAAAAAAATAGCCCTCCTCCCCCCAAAAAAGAAAAAAAAAATAGCCCCATTCCTGCCTCTTTAATCCATGACAAAGAATAGTATAGAATGCAGTGAAGTTAAAACGTTAATTAGCGCTTCCTGATTGTTTTTTGTGTATATGTAGATAAGATATTAAGTGAAAGGTAGCTTATGCTTGTATTATAAATTTCCATATATTTTTCAGAAATAAATCTGTTGTACAACTTCGAAAAAAGAATTATGTGCAACATTTATAATTGCTTAGGGTATAATTTTGTCTTATTATCTTGTTGATCTCCATCTATTTTACTAAGGTAAATTTGCTCTGTAAAAAAGCAAGTTGTACTAGCCCATGTAACATTTTTTAAAGAATATTAAATATATTATTTCCTGAAAGGTATCATTAGTCTATACCTTCTTTGATTTGCTTACAGATTTACTAGATCTTCCTGAAGAACTGTTCAACATACGTGTAATGACATTAAATATGCATGTATTGCGGTTAGATAAAATATTTCTTAAAAAATGACCAGTATATATAAAGAGAATTTCAGTGTTGACTATAGATCACATAACCCCTTCTTGCCTCTCCATAATAGCTTTATCATCTCTCTACTGAAGCCAAATATTAACCCTTACCAGGTTCTAAACTCGTATCATGGTAAAGTTGGTAACTTTTTTATATTTAATAGAGATAGGAGAGAGGAATGGAAAATATGAAACTTTTTTCAGACAACTTTATTGAATATAGTCCACAGTGTACAATAGTTATTGCAGTGTACAGTGATCTGGTTTTTAGTATAGTCACAGATATGTGCAACCACTATCATCAGTTTTAGAACATTTTTATCACCTTGAGAAAAAATACTTACTCTAGCTTTCCATCCCCTATTCCCTCCATGACCCTCTCCTCCCACTTTTCCAAGTGTAAGCAATCTCTGATCTTACTTTCTGTTCTGTGGATTTACCTATTCTGGATACTTTATATAAATGGAATCAAGTAACAGGTTGTCTATTGTGACTGAATTTTTTTCACCTAGCATGTTTTCAGGGTTCATCCGTATTGTACCATATTTAGTACTTCATCTCTTTTTATGGTGAAATAGTTTTCCATTCTAAGTATTTACCACATTTTGTATGTACATTCATCATCTGATGAACATTTGGGCGGTAATAAATATTACTACTCAGAACATCATGGTACAAGTTTTTATGTGGACACATGTTTTCATTTCTCTTATGCATAGGTATAACTAGAAGTGGAATTACTGAATCATGGAATAATTCTATTTAACCTTTTGAGGACTAGATTGTTTTCCAAAGTGGCTGTGCTGTTTTATAGTCCCATAGAAGTGCACGAGGGTTCTAATTCATGCATGTTCTTGTAAAGATTGAGATTTTGATTTTAGCCATCCTATTATGTATAAAGTGACATTTCATTGTGTTTTGATTTTCATTTCCCTGGTAGCTAATGATGGCAAGCATTTTTCATGTGTTTATTGGATATTAGTATATCTTCTTTAAAGAAATACTACTCAGATACTTTAACAGTTTTTAAATTGGGTTAAGTTATATGAGTTATTTATGTATTATAGATACAATTCTCTTACCAAATATGTGATTTGCAGTTTTTTTTTTTTTCCCATTCTGTGGGTTGTCTTTTCACTTTCTTGATAATGTCTTTTGAAACACGGAAGTTTTAATTTTAATGAAATCCAATTTATATATCTTTTCTTTTGTTGCTTGTGCTTTGTTATCATAGTTTGGAATTTGTTGCCAAATCTAAAGTTTCATGAAGATTTACCCCAATATATTTTTAAAGAATTTTATAGTTTTTGCTCTTGTATTTTGGTCTTTGGTACATTTTGAGTTAATTTTTATATATGGTACAGCATAAGGGTCTAAGTTTATTTTTTTTTTTTTTGCATATGAATATCCAATTTTCCCAGCACCATTTGCTGAAAAGACTATCCTTTCCCCATTAAATGACGTTGGCCCCTCATGCCGAAAATTAGTTGAAAACCATAGGTAGGTACGTGGGTTTATTTGTGGACTTCCAATTTTATTCATTGACCTATGTGTATCCTTATGTCAACACTATGCTGTTTTTATTGCTGATGCTTTGTAGTAAATTATGAAATTGGAAAATATGATTCCTCCTATATTTTTTCAAGATTGATTTAGCTATTCTGTGTCCCTTGAAATTCCATATAAATTTTGAATTAGTTTGCTAATTTCTACAAAGGAGTCATTTGGTATTCTGTTAGTGATTTGATGAATCTTCATGTTAATTTGGGGAGGATTGTAATCCGAACATTAAATCTTCTGATCCATGAATGTAGATGTATTTCCATTAACATAGATCTGTAATTTCCTTCAACAGTGTTTTTTGGTGTTTAAAGTGTAAGTTTTGGCTTCTTTTGTTAAATTTATCCCTGAGTATTTTGTTCTTTTGAAGCTATATAAGTGAATCGTTTGAATATTTCATTTTCAGTCTATTTGTTTGTTGCACATGTATGAGAGCATAATTAAACTTAGTATCTTGATTTTGTATCCTGAAACCTTGTTAAACTTGTTCATTGTAACTTTTGTGTCTGTAGATTTCTTAGGAATTTTTACATAAAAGATCATATCATCTGTGAACAGAGATGGTTTTTCTTTTTTTCCATTCTATGTACCTTTAATTTATTTATCTTGCCTAGTTGTCCTAGTTAGAACCTGAAGTACCATGTTAAATGAAAGCAGGGAGAATGGGCCTTCCTAATCTTATAAGAGAGCATCCAGTCTTTCTTCATTAAGTATGATGTTAACTGGAGGCTTGCTTTTTCTTTTAATTAATTTTTTTTTTTAATAGATTGTCAGGTTGAGTAAGTTCTATTCTATCCCTAGTTTGTTGGGTATATATATCAAAAAAAGGTGTTAGATTTTTTTCAAATGATTTTTCTGGGTCTATTGAAAAAGCACTTGTGAATTTTTCTTTTTTTATCCTATCAGTATGGCATATTATGTCGATTCATTCTTGGAATTTAAATCAACCTTGCACACCTGGTTTAATTTCCACTTGCTTATGGTTATAATTCTTTTTCTAATTTCTGGATTCATGTTACTAATATCTTGCTGAAGATATCTGCATCCATATTCAAAAGATACATTGGTCTACAGTCTTCTCTTCTTGTGTTTTTTTTTTTTTTTCTTCTTGTTTTGGTATCAAGAATAATCCTGGGTTCATAGAATGAATCTGGAAGTATTCCATCCTTTTATATATTATTTGGAAGTGTTTGTAAAGAACTGGTATTATTCTTTAAATATTTGGTAGAATATAGTATTGATGCCATCTGAATCTGGCCTTTTCTTTATGGGTGTGTTGTGTTTTGTTTTGTTTTTTAATTTTTTTTAAATTTTTATTTATTTATGATAGTCAGAGAGAGAGAGAGAGAGGCAGAGACACAGGCAGAGGGAGAAGCAGGCTCCATGCACCGGGAGCCCGACGTGGGATTCGATCCCGGGTCTCCAGGATCACGCCCTGGGCCAAAGGCAGGCACTAAACCGCTGCGCCACCCAGGGATCCCTTGTTTTGTTTTTTAACTCAATATTTTTACATGATGTAAACCTATTCAGATTGCTTATTTCTACTTGAGTCAGTTTTGTCATTTGTGTCTTTTTAGGAATTTGGCAATCTCATCTAACTTATCCACTTTATTGACATATACCAGCTTGTAATAATATTCCTTTCTTTTAAAAAAATATTATTTATTTTAGAGAGAGAATGAGAGAATGTACAGAATGGAGAGCAGAGGGAGAGACAGAGTGAGAGAGTCTTATGCAGATTTTGTGCTGAGCACAAAGCCTGAAGCAGGGTTTGAATTTACGACCCTGAGATTATGACCTGAGCTGAAACCTAGAGTCCAACACTTAGGCACCCTTGTAATAATATTCCTTAATAAAATCTGTAGTGATGCCTCCTGTTTCATTTCAGATTCTGGCATCTGAGTCTTCTCTTTTTTCTTTCTCAATCTCATTAGAGATATGCCAATTGTGTTGATTTTTTTCATAGAACCAGCTTGTGGTTTCATTGATTTTCTCCATTGTTTTTCTATTCTCAATTTTATTAATTTTCTCTTTAATCTTTATAATTTCCTTGCATCTGCTTCCTTTAGACATAGTATGCTCCTCTTTTTCCAGTGTCTTAAGGTGCAAGGTTAGTTATTACATTGAGATCTTACTCTTATCTAATGTAGGCAAATACATCTATAAATTTCCATCTAAGTACTAATTTGGCAGCATCTCATAAATTTGACATATTGTATCTTTGTTTTAATCTTTTCAATGTATTTTCTCATTTCCTTCTTAATTTCTTTTTTGACCCATTGATTATTTAGGTTAATTTCCACCTATTTGTAAGTTCTTTAAATTTATTTCTGCTATTGATTTGTAATTTCATTCCATTGTGATCAAAGAACGCATTTTGCATGATTTCTATCTTTTTAAAAATTTATTGAGGTTTATCTTGTGGCCTAGCGTATTGTCTCTCCTGAAGTATGTTGTGTGTGCACTTCGAAAGAACTTCTATTTGCTGTTGTTGGGAGGAGTGTTCTATAGATGTCTGTTAGATCACATTGGTTTATAGTATTGTTCTAGCTCTATTTCTTTGTTGATCTTCTGCCGTTTTTCTATTCATATGGAAAATGAAGTATTGGGCACCTGGGTGGCTTGCTCAGTGGTGGAGCGTCGGCCTTTGGCTCAGGGCGTGGTCCCAGGATCCTGCTATTGAGTCCCGCAATGGCTCCCTGCAGGGAATCTGCTTCTCCCTCGACCTATGTCTTTGCCTCTCTCTCTCTCTGTGTCTCTCATGAATAAATAGATAAAATCTTAAAAAAGAAAAAAAGAAAAGAAAAGAAAATGGAGAATTGTGGGGCACCTAGGTGCCTTAGTTGGTTAAGCATTCAACTCTTGATTTCTACTCAGGTCATGATCTCCTGGTTGTGAGATTGAGCCCTGTGTCAGGCTGCATGCTCAGCGTGGAGTCTGCTTGTAACTCTCCCTCTGCTCTTGCCCCTGCTCTTTCTCTCTCTCAGATAAATAAATAAATAAATAAATAAATAAATAAATAAATAAATAAATTATTTTTAAAAAATGAAGTGTTGAAGTCTCCAACCATTACCATTGAAGTACGTATTTTTTCCTTCTGTGCATGTGTGTGTATTCGTAATTGAGTTTCTTCCTCATGAACTGAACCTAACTGCCCCTCCTTATCTCTAGTAACATTTTTAAAGGTTTTTTTTTTGTCTGATCTTAATTTAGCCAATCCAGATTTTTTGTGGTTGCTGTTTGCATATTTCATACTTTTACTTTCAATCTATTTGTATTCTTTGCAAGAGGCATACTTTTTGCCTCTTGATATAAAAGAGGGCAAAGTAATATAGCAAACTAGTCACTATTTGACCTTGCTTTTCAACCTTTGTGTTGTTGCAGGATTCATAGTCCTATTTTGAATATCAGAAGCTTTAGGGAAGGTATAAAAATTTTAAAAATCCACAAATATTTGAAATTCCCATAGGGCAATATACCAAAGATTTTATATTTATAAATGAAAATATTATGAAGTACCTGTCTTCAGATATTAATAAGCATTTTTGCCTTTAATAATACAATGATTTATCTACTTTCTTAACATATTTGTTTATCCACCAATTATGAATTTTAAAGAATCTTGGCTATTGTGTTAAACTAGAAAACAATTTGGTACAGATTATCTTGTATCTACAAACAAAACTAGAAAACCATTTTCATATTGTATCATTATGTATCAACTTTACAACTTGACGCGCTCTCCCTGCTCTCCCTCTACCCCTGCTGCTCCCCTTGTGCTCTCTCACTCTTTCTTTCAAATAAATAAATAAAATATTTTTTTAAATAAATAAAATCTTAAAAAAAGAAGACAGAATAAATAGAAATGTCAATTTTAATGTGTATTTTCTATGTATTTCTGAAAAAAAGAAAGATTTTATTTATTTCTTTGAGACAGAGAGAGGGAGAGCAGAGAGGAAGAGGGAGAAGGAGACTCCCCACTGAGAATGGAGCTTGACATGAGGGTGGATTCCAGGACCCTGAGATCATGACCTAGGTTAAAGACAGATGCTTGACTGACTGAGCCATGCAGGCAACCCTATATGTACTTTTGTTATGAAGGAAAAGTTATATTGGAAGTTTTCTAGAAAGCTTAGCATATTATTCATGTCATGAAATTGAATAATGAGTAATTGTAATAATCTAATTGTAGAGCTTTCTTTTATTATTTGAGAAATATTATTTATTATTTGAGAAGCTAAGTCCCCAAATTTCCAAATGGGAGCCAAAACCATCCTAATAATTCTCACCTAGTTAATTATATGTTGCATTCTAGGGTTAAGGTTATAATTAGGTTTTTAAGAGTGTGGCTTGTTCATTGCTAATAAAATTTTTAAATTTTCTACAGAGACCTTGAACTTTTTAAAAAGACAAGCAGAAAAAAAAAGACAAGCAGATTTTTTGGTAAAAAATGAAGTGAACAATACAAAATATGAGTTCTTTTAATTATATGAAATAAGAATTTTTGTCTAAAATAAATGTTAAAAATAAATAAACTTTTAAAAATTTCTGAGTAAATATTTTATAGTTCTTTAGTGTTTTGATGTGGGGAAAAAAGGCAAAAGAAAAAATTAAATATCCTGGAGGATCCCTGGGTGGCTCAGCGGTTTAGCACCTACCTTCGGCCCAGGGCGTGATCCTGGAGATCCAGGATTGAGTCCCACGTCAGGCTCCCTGTGTGGAGCCTGCTTCTCCCTCTGCCTGTGTCTCTGCCATTCTCTCTCTCTCTCTCTGTGTGTGTGTTTCATGAATAAATAAATAAAATCTTAAAAAAAAATTTCCTTACAACTTAAAACCCACTGACAAGTCCTTGAGAAAAGCAGAGTGACCTTTCTATAGGAACTCAACTGCTTCAATGTAATACTTTGCTAGTACCTTATCTTAATATTAACCCAACCCCCACAATCCTGTAAGTCTCCTTTAACATATAAAAATTCTTTTGGAAACTTCCTTTATCTCTAGCCCCACAAGATACATGTTAGCAATCATACCCCAAGCACATGGCCCATTGATACACATCTACAGGGTCTCAAGACTAGGGTTTTAGTAGACAGTAATGAATGGCCTTTCTCTAACAATAGCTAACCCCCTCAAGGTCCTAGAAACCTTGCTTCCAAAATTACTCAGAGAGTTACTCTAACCCCCTCTCAAAAGCATAGAAGTCCTGTCACCATGCTTTATTTTATTTTATTTATTTTATTTTATTTTTTATTTTATTTTATTTTATTTTATTTTATTTTATTTTATTTTATTTTATTTTATTTTAATTATTCATGAGAGACACAGAGAGGGAGAGGCAGAGACAGGCAGAAGGAGAAATGGGTGACTCAATCCCAGGACCCCGGGATCACAACCTGAGCCAAAGGCAGACTCTCAACCACTGAGCTACAGGTGCCCCACCATGCTTTAATAAAACCACATTTTTGCACCAAAGACATCTCAAGAATTCTTTTTTGACTGTTTGCTCTAAACCTCAGAATTTCCACACACTGTTGATGTTATGCTGTGATTGCCACTACATTTATTACATTTTTAGCTTTGGATTAGTGAACAATAATTCAAAGTGCAGAGTCAGAGGAAATGTGAGCACTACAGAAACATTAAGGAGAAAAACTGTACAGAATAAAAACGGAGTTAGTGACTTTTTTTCCCAAGATAATATTCTATCGCAGGAAAGAGATAGAGAAAACATTTCAATAATTCATGCAAACCTCACTGGTAATCTCTTTTTAAATATTTTCCTAAGTTTCCAACCAGGTACAATGTTCTGATATTGAGAGTATCTTGGAGTTATTTCAAAATTAAATGAAATGACAGTATATATATCCCCTGAGTTCTATCCATACACATTTTATGAAATATTTATCTAGTGTTGACAGATTGAGATCATCAAAGTCAATAGAGCATTTTGGATTACATTTTTCTTGGGAAGTTGAAAACTGGTGGAGCAAGAGATAAAGGGAGGAGAAATCTTTTGTGCTCATTCCTAAATTTTTCTACTACAAAAAATTCTTTGAGGAGACTTTGTCTTGAAGAACACTATATTTTGTACAGTTTAATTGCTATCTCTACAAATGACAAAAAACAAAGTTATAATAATAACAGTTTTTATAAGCTACACTTAGGAGATCAACTTGCACATTAATATCTCTAATTTATTGTGCTGTTATTAATTTGTTTCTAGGATATATTTCTACCCCAGTTTCTCTCTTCTTGCTGGGACAAGAGCTCTATGATCTGCCTATGTGGGTTTGACAGAAAAGGTATCTATCTTCCAGGTCAAGTGCTGCTCAGAAAATGGCTTCCCTAAAAAAAACTACAGAACTCTCCCTTTCTCTAGGGTCTTTTCTTGTTTCTCCTTCAAAACTGCTCCCCTACACCCTATTCCTTTCCTGTGCTTGGTAATAAAGTGGATTTCAATACTTTATCTTTAAAAAAAAAAAAAAACTTTGAAAACTTTATATTCTTTCCTGTACTGAAGAATGTAAGGAACTTCAGTAGGAGAGCATTTTGCAAAAAATAGATTGACATTAAAAGCTTAATTTACTATGTTGAACTGATTTACTAATTTACTAAGGTGAACTGATTTCCAAGATGTGGCAGAGATGGGACTTGGGGAGTCATGTGGAAAGCAGGTCATGGAGGGTCGTTGATGGCTTTCAGATCCGGAAGGCCACTCTCAAGAGGAGTCTTTGCAGGGTCTGTGACCTCAGGTGGCAACAGTCCTTTTTTTTATTTATTTATTTTTTTTAACAGTCCTAACTCAACAGTGATCAGCAGTATTCCTTGTCCAAATTAAATGAAAATAAATTTCTTGAAATACAGTACCTCAAACATTCTTCAGTTTGTAGATTGGTTTATTGCATTTATGGAAAATGCAAGTCGTCTTTGACTAAGAGACCCTGACATTTCAGATGGTCATGATGTGCACTTGTAGGTTATTTGCTTAATTTGGGGGAGAAATCAATTTTAATTGAGGGCTAAATTATGTTAATGAAGAAAACACATACACATGAGACACCTGTCTTTCCATCCTAGTTCAGGAATGCTCTCCTGGAGGACACCAGCTTCTTCAGAGCCCTTATAGAAGTGTGCATTTTGACTCAATGCACCTCCAGCATTCTCCCTTTCAAGACCTAATATGTGACCATTCCCTGTCTCCTGGATGGTATCGATTTCTCATCTTTGACAGACCTGCCGAGATGCCCACCAAATGTGTTGAGGTATTTCAACTACTAAGAACTACACATGTATTTTCTTATATATTCTTTCATGTGAGGATTGAATCATGTTACAATCCATTTATTTCTTGCTCTGAAATATTTTATTATAATATATATATTATTATTTAATATTATAAATTATATTCTTTAATATAAGTAAATATTATTTTATAATATTTATTTTTGTGTCAAGATTGAATTAATGCAAAAGAGCATTGCCATGTTTTCTGTTCTAATAATAATAGTAACATTAATATTATGCTCATTCATGCAGTCCACCTTTTAAATCAGAATTTAAAAGTAAAAATTGAAAAAATAAAATAAAATAAAATAAAAATAAAAATAAAATTTGGGAATGCCTGGGTGGCCCAAGGGTTGAATGTCTGCCTTTGACCCAGGGAGTGATACTGGAGACCTGGGATCGAGTCCCACATTGGGCTCCCTTCATGGCGCCTGCTTCTCCCTCTGCCTGTCTCTGCCTCTCTCTCTCTCTCTCTCTGTGTCTCTCATGAATAAATACATAAAATCTTTAAAATAAATAAATAAATAAAAGTAAAATTTGAGGAAATTCACTACATCTTTAAATATTTGTGTTCTTTTTCTTTGGCTGAACTAATTATAATTGTATCTAGAGCCTCCCATAAATGTAAAGGTGAACTGATTTTGCTGGGTCTTCCATGGGGAAGTGTTCCCTACCCCCACCCTCTCATCCTACTTGAGCCAAGGCTTTAGAGCATCCAACTGGAGAATTAGTAGAATTTTTTTTCTTTAACTCTACAGGATTGTACAAATCTGTGTAGATAAATGCCTACTTATGATGGTTAAAATAATTCATGTGTATTATAGAAAATTTAGAATAATGGACAGTTTATAGCATAACATTCATTCATCATCTACTCACACAGTCATACTACCATGAACATTCTGCTGTCTTTCCTTCTTTTCATATTGTTCTGTAAGGTTCATGCTGCATGTTCAGTTGCATAACATGCTTTTCTCAGGTACAGTTTTCAGTTTTCAAGTACAGCATTAGCATTTGCCTATACTGTTGAAAATTCTTTAATATTAATGTTGAAAATAATATTCTGTCATATATAAGCCATATTTATTTAAACATTGTCATGTGTGCACAGTCAGGCTTTTGCTGTAATAATTCTGCAATTAGCATATAAATCACTACTACAAAAAAATCACTGTTACATTTTAGTGTAGTTAGATTATTTTTATAAGTAAAATTAGTGAAGGTTAATGTCCTTTTGAAGGTTCGATACATGATTATTTTTAAAAAATATAAGGCTCATTTCTCATTTTAGTAGATAAAAATATCTTTTCTAATACTGAATAGTTTCATGTATTCATTATTAAGCATCTGTATGTTTCTTCTGTGAATTATGTGTTTGCGTATTTTACCCATCTCTGATCTTAAGAGTTTTTAAGTGGATAATATTATATCATTAAAATAAAATAAGAAATATAATAATGTGACAATAAACAATACACTGAATATAATGCTATTAACAAATACTTTTTCTTATTCTTATATTTTAAAAACTATTATTTAAACATAACTATCAATCTTGTCCTTTATGATTTCTTTTGTTTTTAAGCATGGAAATAGTTATAATATTGAGCATTATTATTATTATTGAGTTACTGACTCATTGTTTTGTAGAAATTATGTTATGTACATAATTATACTTATATCTCATCACAGCACAGTGAGGTGGGTACTACCATCCACCTAGAGCAAAAGGGAAGGATATTGGGTGCCTTGCCTGAGGTCATGCATTTAGCAAGTGCTTGGGTCCTTCCCAAATTATATAGTTTCCTCTTATTTTTCCTGGGTCAGTTTTCTATTTAACTCCATTTTCCATCTGGAAATGATTTTGATAATTGACTTCAAGTGAGGCTTTAACTTCATTTTTTTTTCCAAATTGCAAACCCATTGTTTCATCACCAGATTTTGAACATCTTTTCCTTCTCCCCTGACTTTTGATGTCTCCTGAACTGTGCATTAACTTCTTACATACCCTATATCCAGTAATTTTAGAAGAAACCTCCAAGGTGAGTTTATCTTTTGCTCTGTATTAAGATGACTTCAGATTCACTTATCTTAGGATGTATCACTATGGAAGTAAGTTATCTGACACTGAATTTCTCTTGTTTACAAAGGTAACAAATAGAATACATTTAAATTGAATAACATTATTATTGGGGATCCCTGGGTGGCTCTGCGGTTTGGTGCCTGCCTTTAGTCCAGGGCATGATCCTGAAGTCCTGGGATAGAGTCCCACATCGGGCTCCCTGCATGGGGCCTGCTTCTCCCTCTGCTTGTGTCTCTGCCTCTGTGTGTGTGTGTGTGTGTGTGTGTCTCATAAATAAAAAAAATAATAAAATCTTAAAAAAAAGAGTTAAGATTATATTAATTATGAGCAATTTACCTTAAATTTAGTATTCTATAGTTACTTTAATAGTAGGGTACAAATTATTAGAATCTTTAAATAATTTATTATTTTAAGGGTTATTTAGAAGAAAATGCAAAGTTGACTTATCTATCATGTGTGAAAATAAATTGGATTTTCAACTTTTGTTTTCTCTGTTGCAAAAGATGAATCACTGTGGAACACAGGCTCCTATCTGGCTGTCTCTGAGAGATACAGAGACCCTGCCTTTACCTGGAGAGATCAAGCAACTGACAGCTTGTGCTACATGGCAGGTTTTGTTTAGTGCTACCAAAGACTGCTGCCTTTTTCAAATCCCAGTGTCTGTAAGAAACTGTGGAAATTTTTTTGTGTACTTACTACAGCCCACTCAGGGATGTATGGGATATTGTGCAGAAGGTAAGAAAATATGAGTAATATATGTGAACTGCTAGTCACAGAACTGTGTGTGTTGATGTGTTGGGGCCATTCTCTGGAGAGGTTGTGTTGAGATAATACATATCTCAGGAAGAGTCTTGGTCTGCCACTGCTGCAAAATGACAGCTAAATTTCTGGTTTAAATTGTCCAAATTTGTTTAGGATTCTTTACCAAGATCTTAAGATCTTGGAAAATATTTGTTGATGTGAAAGTATCAGAGCAGATTGCTTGCCATCCCTCCCATTGAAAATGATGATTGAGAAAACTGGTCAATGCAATAGGCATTGATTGGCACAGGGTTGCTGCCTTACAAAGAATACCTGAAGAAGGTTTCTCTCAATAGGTGATGAACTTGAGCTGAGCTCTGAATGAGGACAATGGGCCAGCCATGGATACTACGGGGAAAGAGCATTCCAGGTAGAAAGAGCAACAAATGTCAGTGTCCTTAGACAGGTATGAAGATGGCCCTCCAAGGAACTGAGGGAGGAACAAAATGGCAGGAAGACTGGGTGGATGAGACTTTAGAGATGAAGTCAGAGTAATAGGAAGAGGCAGAATCTATAGGTTCTGTAGACCATGGTAAGAACTTAGAGTTAGTCATAATTGCAGTATAAAGTCTTATGGGGTTTAAAGTAGGTGAATATGATCTAAAGATTGTATTTAAAGGGCCACGAATGCTGCAGTAAGACTCCACCTAGGAGGCTATGGAAAGATGGTGGTGGCTCAAAGGTGGGGGGAAGAGGAAATGATTTAAACTAGTGGCAGAGGAAAGAGGTTATTGAGTTCAGATGTCTTTTGGAAGCAGAGCTCATGCATTGAATACAGAAGATGGAAAGAAAGGAACCAAGGGCAAATCCTAGTTTTTTTTGCTTGGGCCACTGAGTTGGGAAAGTAACACATCAGTTAGAGTGAAGATAGAAATGGAGAGTTGTATTTTGTCCTGTTCTGTAAGAGGGGACATGAGATGTACAGACATGAAATGCACACCAGATTCATGAGCCTGCCACTGATACGGTATTGACTAAGGATGTTGGGGAGTAGAGTCACTTGTGAGTAACTCCCATAATACACTATCATGGAGCTCACAATAGATAATTGAACTTAATGAGGTTTTGTTTCTTTTTTCTCTATACTCGATTATGACTATGAACTCTTTGAAGATAATGTACCCTTTATACCAGGGTCTCATGACCTTATGTCTTGAACAAAGTAAGGACTTAATAAATGAATGTTTAATAGAACTAGTGACCCAACTCTTCAGATATACTAGAAGCTCAAAATAGAAAGAAACTCCATAATGGTGATTTTTTTTTTTAACTTGGGCTGCTTAGATAAGAATGAAGCCAATAATTCAGGGATTTATTCTTTTGGGAGGATGGAGGGAGTGTATTGATATGCTGTTACGTGGCCAGATTGTGGGAGAAGACCAACCTCCCTCTGCTATGTTATCTGGACTCCTCTATACGTAGAAGATTGAAAATGCTGGGAGATAGTGTTGTAGATCAGTGTTCTTAAACTAGGCAAACACTTGATTCAGCAAACAATAATAATTGTATGAGTAATACCTACAAACATTTTCATTTGAGGTTGTTAGACTTTCCAAATTAAAAAACCCAAATAACAGATATGGCACAACGATGTTAAAGAGCATACATGGAACCCCAAATTGCAGTGAATGGCATGAATGAGGAGATTAAAAGTTGTAGCTGAGAACACCGGAGAGGAGGGAGGGTGACATTTACAATGAGGTGCCACCTGAGAAAGCCTCTTCTGAGAGCAGGGCATTGACAGAGTTTGAGGCTAAATGGTCCTGGGTCAGAGAAAGAGAAGAGTGTGGGGAAGAACCTTCCAGACAACAGCATGTGAAAGGCCTTAAGGCAGTGAGTGTGGTGTTGCTTCAGGAGTGAAGCCCCGTAAGACATTGGAGCAAGATATTGGATTGCCAAGAGTGAGGAGCGTAACAAGCCATGGGTTTGGAAAGGCAGCAAGGCCTGATATTTAGGGAGCTCTTCATTTTATTCTCTGTGCTTTGAGAAGTCTTAGGAGAATTATCCTAAGAGCCATAGCCAGTAAATCTTCACATTTCTCAAAGGGCTGCTAGCCAGTTAAAACTGGCGGAAAGCAATATATTCAGTAAGGACGGACAACATCTGCTCAGTTAATACAGCTAGTGTTATTCACTGGGAAGGAGAAAATCCAGGGAGATGCTTCAGCTTCATTGAGTGGCCAAGATGAGAGATTTTGAAAAATGTCTCTTTGTGTATTTTTCAAAATTCTGGTCATTAAAAATAGTTAATTTTTATAAAATCTCAAATAATATTACCAAGTATGTGTGGAAAATGGTGTAGGTGTTGCAATGGGGAAAAAAAACCCAAAATATGCCTACATTATTTTAAGAAATATTGATTACTATTAAAGATGAAAATAAAACTTTAACACCAAATAAATAAAGACAATCACCTCAACAGAAAGAGATTACATTGAATTTAAAAACAGTACATAAAATTTGCATTTTTATGACAAGCCTTTAAAACTTAAAAAAAATTTCTCGTTTATGCCATTTCCACCCATTCAGTTCCTTAAGCTTGAATATTCTGGATTATTTCTCTTATTTTCCATGTTCAAGTCCTCCTACTGGTTTTAAGTCAAGAGAATTTTGGAGAGAAGATAGTTATTTTTACTCTGTGTGTTAGTTATTAATCAGATAAACACATGAATTATCCTCTCTGATGTGCCAATAAAAGCTTACTTTGAAATACTCTTTAGACTTGAATTAGACTTCATAGATAGCAGACAAAAATGAGTCACTTAATCCACTTAAGTGTCTCTTTTTCTTGCTTACTAAGAATCTGAAGCAGATGTTCCCTGGTGATGGTGATTTGGCCACTTTACAATGTCAGGTGGAGGTCTCTCTGAGTTTCTAGGCTTTTGCTTTTCCTTCACAGTGATGAGATGAAGCTCCAGTTTTAACCCTTTATGTGCATTTTAGACAGGAGAAAAGCAGAAGCCCTAGGGGCACAAAGAAGGTGTTTGCTAACTGAAACTTATCCCCCTTTAAGGAGCTTATTTGGAAGACTTATCATAGCTACTTCAGAAGAATTCTTTAGCTTATCTCTGTCCTCAGAGGCAGTCTGTAAAATGTACTGTTTTTACCTGAACATACTTCTGCTTTCAACTAATAGGCTATCAGATATCAACAATTAGTCATATTTAGCTTAAAATAATCAAAACAGAAAAAAATAAAGATGTTTCCAGTTTAATAATATATCCTCATAGTTATGAGGATTTTAAAAAATAATTTATATATAATTTTTACACAATTTATCTGTATTTTCTAGAAGCCAAATAAAAGAAATGTTAATTTCTTATACTTACAGTCAATGCCATTCAAACAAAAATGACATATAAATCTGTCATTTAAGAAGAATTCACTGGAAAAATATTTTTCACATTTTCCATATTTTTACTTAGCAAGGTACTTAGATGCTAATGCTACACCTGAAGAGGCATTACATCATTTGAAAGTAGGCTATGAGAATTTGAGGGCAGATATTATATATCCTACAGGTCCCACTAGAAAATGTATATGTGTGTCTGTGTGTATAATAGCTAATAGCCAATATAAGAGATAAGATGCACAAGTTACACATTTATTTAAAGATGCAGAAAAAGGTGAAAAGTGCTAATAGGACATATAGGAAAGAGCAACATGGTAAGTTTAAACCCTATAGTATCAATAATTATATTAAATATATATTATCTAAAAACCCCAATTGAAAGTCAGAAATTTCCATTCCAGAAATGTTATCCAGATTGGATAATAAAAGCATGCTCAACTAAAGGCTGCCCAGAAAACCCTATTTTAAATATAAAGAAAAATGGGGTTGAAAACATAAAGATAGAAAAATATATACTTAGGTATCACAAATCACAAGAAATCTAGAGAGGTGATTTTAATATTAAAGAAAGTAAATTATTGAGCAAAGAATACTACCTATAAAAAAAGGTCATTTCCTAAAGACAAAAGGGTCAATTGAACAACAGGACAAAACAGTTCTAAATCTTTATGTACCTAATAATGGAATTCAAAATACATAAAGCAAAACTTACAGAACTTCAACAAGAAATAGACAAATCTATAGCTCATGTTGATAATTAAGCACATAGACACAACAACAAAATAATGGAGGAGACTAGAAAAACTCTATCAACCAACTTGATCTAAATGACAGAGTGTGGAGGTTCCTCAAAGAGTTAAAAATAGATCTGCCCTACGACCCAGCAATTGCACTGCTGGGGATTTACCCCAAAGATTCAGATGCAGTGAAACGCCGGGACACCTGCACCCCGATGTTTCTGGCAGCAATGGCCACGATAGCCAAACTGTGGAAGGAGCCTCGGTGTCCATCGAAAGATGAATGGATAAAGAAGATGTGGTCTATGTATACAATGGAATATTACTCAGCTATTAGAAATGACAAATACCCACCATTTGCTTCAACGTGGATGGAACTGGAGGGTATTATGCTGAGTGAAATAAGTCAATCGGAGAAGGACAAACATTATATGGTCTCATTCATTTGGGGAATATAAATAATAGTGAAAGGGAATAGAGGGGAAGGGAGAAGAAATGTGTGGGAAATATCAGAAAGGGAGACAGAACATGAAGACTCCTAACTCTGGGAAACGAACTAGGGGTGGTGGAAGGGGAGGAGGGCGGGGGGTGGGGGTGACTGGTTGGCGGGCACTGAGGGGGGCACCTGAGGGGATGAGCACTGGGTGTTATTCTGTATGTTGGCAAATTGAACACCAATAAAAAATGAATTTATTATTAAAAAAAATGTAATTCCTCAGGGATAAGATGCTTACAAAAATTAAATCAAATAATCCCTATGAGATATGAAACTCACGTTATAGTACATAAACAGATCTAAAGACATTTGTTAAAATAAATTACCATTTTATAATAAAGCTATAAATCACAGCTCTTATAAATAAATAAATAAATAAATAAATAAATAAATAAATAAATAAATAACAGAGAAGATTCCACAAATGATTGAACAACCCACATTCTTTACAAGTGCACAGGAAACATTTACCAAGATAGATTATAGTCCAGGCCATAAATTAAGGAAATTAAAATATTAGAAAAAGTTTGATGTTAGTAAAAAGAAAAACCCATTAAATATACTGTGAAAACAAGAAACTTTACCAAAAACAAAACAAAAAAAACCCTCAGCTAATATGTGAAGAAACTAGAAACAGCAGCACAAAGGAGACCCAAAATAAGCAGAAAGGAAATAATGATCAGAATGAAAATCAATGAAACAATATACAAAACAAAAAACTTAAAATCAAAAGTTAGTTCTTTGAGAAATTCAATAAAATTAGTAATTCTCTAGCCAATTCAGTCAGTACAGAAAGATAAATTTCTAGTATCAGGAATGAGAGGTTTATACAAATACAAACCCTACAGATATTAAAAGAATAAAGAATTATTATGAAGAATTCCCAATACTTTTGAAAATTGAAATTAAGACAAATTTCTTGAAATACACAGATAGAGCTCACTCAAAAAGATAATTTCAATAGTCCTATATTTATTTAAAAAATTGTATTTCTAGTTAAAATCTATTCCATAGACAAAACAAAACAAAAGGAAATCCCTGGCCCAGATGGTTTGGGAATTCTTCCAAATAATAAAGGAAGAAATAATACCAATTTTACACAACTTGTCCAGAAAAATGAATAGTAGGAACTACAAAACTTCTGTAAGGCCAGCATTAATCTGAAACTAAAAGCAGACACAGACTTTATAAGAAAACTATGAAAAAATGTCCTTCATGAATATAAATATAGATGATATCATCTATTTAGAAGTCTAGTTGAATCTATAAAATAGCTCCTGGAGCTAGCAAGCAGCGATGCTGAAAGAAGAAAGACCAACATATTAAAAGACACTTGTATTTATATACTAGAGAAATTTCATCTAAAAATACCAATTATAGTACCAAGAATATGAAATATTTAGGAATAAATATGGAGAAAGTTGTATAAGGCCTATAAAGTGAGAATAGTAAAACTTTGCTAAGATAAATTGGAAAACTTAAAATAATGGAGAAATAAACCATGTTTATGGAACAAAGATTCAATATTAAGAAATCAGTTCTCCTCAGAATAATTTAAAGCTCTAAAACAATCCTAGTCAATAACTCAGCAAGCTTTTTTGTGGAAATTGATAAATTTATCCTAAAATTTATATGGAAATATAAAATACCTACAATACTCAAAACTATATTGATAAGGGAAAGAATTGGACAATTTATACTAACTTTTAGACTTAATCTAAAGTAGCAATGATCTACAGAGCGTTATATTTCCATCAAGATAGACAGATCAGTGGAAAAAGAATGGAGAAGTCAGAAATAAATTAACACATAATTAACTGATTTCAACCCAGGAACACAGTCAATTCTTTAGAAAAAGGACAGTGGTTTCAATAAATTAGATTTCCATATACAAATAAAATGATAAAAATGCAAATGAAAAAGTGACTCACAATGGTTATTAGAGTTGCAAATACTAGAAAACAAATAAAAACAATGTTTAAAAATGATGAACTGTTGGTGGGAATGTGAACTGGTGCAGCCACTCTGGAAAACTGTGTGGAGGTTCCTCAAAGAGTTAAAAATAGACCTGCCCTACGACCCAGCAATTGCACTATTGGGGATTTACCCCAAAGATACAGATGCAATGAAACGCCGGGACACCTGCACCCCGATGTTTCTAGCAGCAATGGCCACGATAGCCAAACTGTGGAAGGAGCCTCGGTGTCCATCGAAAGATGAATGGATAAAGAAGATGTGGTTTATGTATACAATGGAATATTCCTCAGCCATTAGAAACGACAAATACCCACCATTTGCTTCAACGTGGATGGAACTGGAGGGTATTATGCTGAGTGAAGTAAGTCAGTTGGAGAAGGACAAACATTATATGTTCTCATTCATTTGGGGAATATAAATAATAGTGAAAGGGAATATAAGGGAAGGGAGAAGAAATGTGTGGGAAATATCAGAAAGGGAGACAGAACGTAAAGACTGCTAACTCTGGGAAACGAACTAGGGGTGGTAGAAGGGGAGGAGGGCGGGGGGTGGGAGTTAATGGGTGACGGGCACTGGGGGTTATTCTGTATGTTAGTAAATTGAACACCAATAAAAAATTAAAAAAAAATAAAAATAAATAAAAAAAATAAAAATGATGAACTGTAGAGATTTTAGGAAATGTTATTGAATCTGAGGAAGAGTTACATAGGAAGGCCTCAGAAGGTATGAGCCATAAAGCAGCTCCCATGATGTTGGCAGAAATCTATAGACATTCCATCATTGACCTGACTCAGATTTCAAGTTCTATCTCTCAGTTTAAATTCTAAATTCTTCCAAAAGGCAATGTGATGAGCCTATCTTTGTTCAGGTAGTTACCCTTGTTCCAATTAACTGAGCTGTGGCATTGAGTTATAGTTATTGCCATGACAGTTGTTGACTCATTTCTGTGATCCTGCACATGATTAGAGGCGAGGCAAGGTCCATGGAAGTGGTTCAAACCAACTGTTGTATAAATTTATGGAAATTGTTTCATTACTTAATAATGTAGACTAAAATTTAGAAAACAAGATATGGGATGCCTGGTTGGTTCAGTTGGTTGAGCATCTGCCTTCAGCTTAGGTCATGGTCTCTGGGCCCTGGGAACAAACCCCTGTCAGGCTTCCTGATCAGTGGGGAGTCTGCTTCTCCCTCTCCCTCTGCTGCTCCCCACCACTCATTCTCTCTGTCTCTCAAATAAATAAAATCTTTAAAATAAAGAAAGAAAAGAAAACAAGATATGAAAGCTATTGTTTTAAAATGGGATTCCAGATTATCTCCACTTGATCTCATCTTGAAAAGGGAAAAAATTATTATTAAAAAAATGAGAAGTCTTAGTCTTCATTAAAACATACTTCTCAAAAAAAAATAAAAATAAAACATACTTCTCCAAAGAAATGTTATTTCAGATATTTATGTATGTATTTATATCTTTACGCTCAATTGAATAAGTACCCAAACCTTAACCTTCTGCAGCTATTTCTGATGCAAAATTATACCCATGTGACCCTGATGAAATTGAAATTGGAGGTAACTGTGTTCGTAAGTATCACGTTATTTTTAATAATGTATTATAAATTAATAATTTCAGTGGGTTTTTATGTTCTATAACTTACTTAGGTGTTAATTATACTGTTTGACAATGCCTCATTCTAGTGGCTATCAAAAATGAAAATCACTTTATCATGCCTTTAAGGAATAATACTGGAATTGGCAAATATACAGAGTTGAGCATTTCCATACCCTGAAGACATGTATGTATGTTGGTAGCATCTTTTTTACAAGGAAATTTGGCAATTTATTTTAATCTTAAAAATTCATGTGTATTTGTAACAATTCCATTTTCAAAAATCTAGCTTAGAGAAATATTTAAAGTATATAAGTAGAATGTTTCAAACAGTATTTTCTAATAACATGAAAAAAATAAATTGCAGATATCCAATAACTGTTGATAATTCAATATTTTTGATGTACCCATTATAATAAAATATTCTTTAAACAATATTAAAATTCAGGAATACATTCTTTGACATTAATAATTATTAATAGCATATTGTGGGTAAGAAATTAGATTACACAGCACAATCCCATTTTTGTTTTCTGTGAATTATTACATTTGTACTAAATAATTCTTGAAAGATAACCACCAAAGATGTTAATGATACTGTTTTTCTCCTCCTCTCAATCTCTATATTTTTTTTATTTTCTAACTTAAATTTTTAAGTTATTTCCAAAATAAAGACTCACTACTCAATATTTCTTAAAATAAATCACTCTAAATAGATTGTCTAATAAAATTTATGATGTCTACTTAAAGGATGAAAAGAAATTAAAAATTTTTATTGAAACATTAGCTTTTTGGTGGAATCAGATATATTGATGGTAATAGGAAGATATTCTAAATGAATAAGGGATTGTTGACATATAATTAATGAAGGTGTTTTAATGGTGAAATAAACCATAATGATATAAAACAGATCAGGATATATCACATAATATTTAGATACCAGTTCTAAAAATTAATATGCTTTGCCTTGAAAAGTACTCTTATAGCAGTGGTCAAAACAAATCACTTGTTTCCTATATTCTATTCCAGTTGTAAATGGATTTGCCTTCTCATTTTTCTAGTGTTCTTTAAACAAGCTGTTATTTTATTTGAAAGTATCCGTTATATAAATCCTGTGATTTAAGATTTTAAGAGAATAAAATAATATCCCTAATATAGTGGACATTAACCATAAAGTATAATTTCTTGGCTGTTCTGCATAATAGGTTTGGATTTTCTTTCTCATACACATATATTATAGTAAAATCACTTTCTCTTCTGAATAAGTAATAAATTTAAGCTACTTATGTTATTCAGAATGTTTATGCAATTAATTGGAAAAAATGCTATACAAAACCATACACAATTTGGGGAGGTGACACTTGAATGGAAATATTTAGTCAAAAGTCAACAGCTTCAGGTCACCTGGGTGGCTCAGTGGTGGAGCGTCTGCCTTTGGCTCAGGGTGTGATCCTGGAGTGCCCGGATCGAGTCCCACATCCAGCTCCCTGCATGGAGCCTGCTTCTCCTTCTGCCTATGTCTCTGCCTCTTTCTCTCTCTGTGTCTCTCATGAATAAATAAATAAATCTTAAAAAAAAAGTCACAGCTTCAGGATAAAATAGAGAATATGTTAACATATTTAGCAACTCTTAATATTGGAATTGACAAAGGGATAATAATTATGCTTATGAAGCAGAGATCATTTATCTCCGTTTTTGAAACCGTTCCTTTTAAGTATATGTTGACAAAGTTTCTTTGATCTACATTGCTGTAATGATCTGTTTACCCAGAGTTGATGCCATTTAAAATATTGATTCAGGGACGGCTGGCTGGTTCAGCGATTGAGCATCTGCCTTTGGCTCATGGCTTGATCCTGGTTCTGGGATCGAGTCCCACATCAGGCTCCCTCCGGGGAGCCTGTTTCTCCCTCTGCCTGTGTCTCTGCATCTCTCATGAATAAATAAATCTTTAAAAAACAAATAAAATATTGATTCAAAAATTTTAATTTTCATGAATTATTTTCTTTTCAGTTATTTATCATCTCTAACTCTTAACCATCATTTCCACAGATAGTTCTTCCCTGTTTAGATAAAAGTTCATCTTCTTTTTCCTAATTTATTTAAGAGGGAATTTTCCCTTGGATATATAATTTTTAAAAAATCAATGTACTAGGGACGCCTGAGTGGCTCAGCAGTTGGGTGCCTGCCTTTGGCTCAGGTTGTGATCTTGGGCCTCAGGTTCGAGTCCCACATCGGGCTCCCTGGGAGGAGTCTGCTTCTCCCTCTGCCTGTGTCTCTGCCTCTCTCTCTCAGTCAGTGTCTCTCATGAATAAATAAATGGACCTTTAAAAAAAAATCAATGTAGTAAAGGGTAGCCTATTTTTTCAAATCTAAACATAATGATTTGGTGTTTAGCAAAATATTTACTACTTTGATAAATTTGAAAAAATTCATTTGTTATTGAGATTTTGTAACTAGATATCTAACAAAATAGCACTTTAAAATATCTCAAAATACATTAGGTTTTCTCCCATACATTTAGGTTAAAGTCCCTCAGAGTTTCCAAAAATCTATATGATGGGGCTAAACTTTTAACTTTGCAATTCTTGTAAAGTTACCACCTATTTCACAGAAGAATATTTGTACATTTTAGCACATATGTTTTAAATCTTGTAAAATTTATCACTTATTTTTTCTTTTCTAAAACAAAACAAATCAAAACATTTAGATCCCCAAATTAATCTTGCAAGTGACCAGAGATAAAAATTGTGAAATCTTCCTGTTTCTAGAGAAAATTTCAAACATTTTTAATATCAGAAAAATGAAAAGAATAAGACTATTTTTTAACATTAAATGTATTTCACTGAACAGTATAATCACTCTCATAATGAGCAGCTCTTTCAATCCAGAGTAATGATGTGTTGAGTTGTAAGAGTAAATGATAACAGTAAAATAGTAAGTCATTTGAATTTACATTATAATTTTTAAGCAAGAAATTATAATGTAAAAAATTTTAATTTTGTTCCATCTTTTAGGAAAATCTTTCAGAAATTTCTTAAAAAGAGGTAAATTACTTTAGTGTTCAAGAGCTAGACTCTTCAAGGCTAGATGTATCCAACATGCATTAATATAAACTTGATGAGCTGATGAATTTCTCTGCTATCAGTATTTCCGTGATTATGGGTCAAAATAAGAACATGCTATTTTGCTGATTGCTAGAGAATAATTATTTCTCTAAATGTTATTTTCCTTTTTGTAATATAAATCCCCAAGTTACAGTCTCCATGAGCTTTACCCATAAGCCAGTTTCCATTCTTTAAGATGCCTGACTACAGATCATTCATTTTCTCCCATCAGGTCAGCTGTCTGCTTCATTGCCACCACCACCCCCAGGAAGGCCGGAAGTTGTGGTGGAGCTGATTGGATCCAGGCTTTTCTGTAGGTGTGCTTTTGATGTTTCCCCTACAAACACCTCAGTGGGATTTCTCATAACTTGGTCTAGACTTTCTTCTCAAGAAATCAAAGAGGAACTGAAGCAAGAGGCCACAGTTCAGGCATCCTCTCTATTAGAACTGGATGGCATAAATCTCAGACTTGGAGATAGGGTATGTTCACAAACAATTGGGTTTTCTTTTTCTTTTCTTTTCTTCTCTTTTTTCTTTTCTTTTCTTCTTTTCTTTTCTTTTCTTTTCTCTTTTCTTTTCTTTTCTTTCTTGTCATGAATGTATTAATTTTCAAAATGGATTTCTTAACATAACATATCCTGAAAATACTCTTGTCCCCAAAATATAAAGCACTATTGTTTTTCTTTTTCTTTTTTCCTTTGCAATTGTGCCAACTCCAGTGATTATTGCATGATCAGTAATCTTAGTGACTACATATGAATATCCACTGTTACAGTTTGCTGTATTATCAATGAACCTTTATAACTTGATGCCTCTTTCTGGTTTTAAAATGATATGTTTTTATTCTAGAAAAATGTTTTTATTTTTTTAATGATGGTATCACTTATTATATATTTTTAAATATATCTTAAACACAAAGTCTATAGCTCTTTAATTTATGTTGAGGCTTTGAATAGCTAATACTTTTAAATGGTGGAATTTTTCTCAATTTTCAATTAAGTTTTAACATCATTTAATTTCTTATTTTCTTTTTTGCACTACCAAAAGTTAAGTACTTAATTATAAGTTTACACATATTTTCTCCATAATTTTACTACTAAATGATTATTTGTTAATTGTATTTGTAGATATTCTGTAGTGCTTCCATCTTTTTATTGGAGAAACCACACGTACAAAGTATAGCCATCGAAAGCCAAGAATTTTTTGCAGGCATTAAGGTATGTAGCCATAGGGATGGATCAGAAAGATTATTTCTCTATCACTGTGTTTTCCATACTGTGGATGCTGGTTCCAGGATCTTTTTTTTTTTTTTTTTTTTTAGATTTTATTTATTGACTCATGAGAGACACACAGAGAGAGGTAGAGACATAGGCAGAGGGAGCAGCAGGCTCTCACAGGGAGCCTGATGTGGGACTTGATCCCTGAACTGAGGATCACATCCTGAGCTGAAGGCAGACGCTTAACTGCTGAGCTATCTAGGCATCCCTGGTTTCAGGATCTCATCATAGACTGAATATTGAGAACCAAGAGCCTCAAAATCCTAATTTTTTTTTAAAAAAGGTCCAATTATACACAATAGAAACCAGGGAAAAGAGTGAGAAGATCAACCATGTTGCCAGAACAGCATAATCACAGTGGAAGGAGAGCAGAGCTCAGATGTCGGAACACAGAACCTTTGGATCTCCACTGGTGAACACTCAGCAGACAGTTTCAGGGACAGTGGTCAGCCCCCAGAAAATGTTTTTGATTAGGCTAACAGGAAGACAGTGCGGTGCTAAGAAGCATCTGTTTTGAGAGCTAGACAAGAATCAAGACTGAGTAAAAACTTCCTGCCTCAAAAAAGGATTGATCTATGAACTGGGATAGGACCAGTTTTAGATTTCAATACTCCATAATCCAAATAAGGAAAACAGAGGCTGTGAAATAAGCTGAAGGTTGAAATGTTTGAGGTGACAAAAGTATTTCGATTTATATATTCAAAAATACTTAGCTTTCTGTTTGCAACAATGTGGATGAACCTAGAATGCATTATGCTAAGCGAAATAAGTCAGAGAAAGACAGATACCATATGTTTTCACTCATGTGGAATTTAAGAAACAAAACAGATGAGCATATGGGAGGGAGGGGAAGAAAGAAGAGGGAGACAAACCATAAGAGACTTTTTTAAAAAGATTTTTATTTATTTATTTTTGTGGGATACAGAGAGAGAGAGAGAGAGAGAGAGAGAAAGCATGAGCAGGAGAGAGGGAGAAGCAGGTGCCCCACTGAGTAGGGAGCCCAATGTGGGACTCGATCCCAGAACCCTGGGATCATGACCTGAGGTGAAGGCAGATGCTTAACCATCTGAGCCACCCAGGTATCCCCATAAGAGACTCTTAATGATAGAGAACAAACAGACTTGATAGTGGGAGGTGGGCAGGAGATAGGTTAAATGGGTGATGGGTATTAAGGAGGGCACTTATGAGCACTGGGTATTATGTGTAAGTGATGAATCACTAAATTCTACCCCTGAAACTAATATTGCACTGTGTGTTAACTAACTAGAATTTAAATAAAAAATTGAAGAAAAAAACCCTTAGATTTGTAACTTATGTTAGGGATGATATTAATCCCTAAGAATAAACAGACTCGTAACCTTGGTGAGTCAGTAAACAGTAACAAACAAATGAAAGAGTGTAGGCATTTCTTTGTCTCCTCCATTCTCCAGTAACCATTCCCAGAACCATAATCGCGAAGGCAGATTCCTACCAGACTGCCTAACATGCTGGGGAACCAGATTATGCCTTAACTCAGAGCAGTCCAGTGACTCTACATGCTGCTAATGTTTTTAAGGGTTTGGTTTTAACTGATCTTATTTAATTAAAAAAATTCCAGGCTTATTTGGCAAAATATGAGCTGTTGAGAAAACTGCTCTTGCAAATTTTTGTCTTTGGAATAAATTCTATTTCTACATATCTGCTCTACATATTTTCTTATACCAGTTACACCCTGAATTAAGCACTATATCAGAAGATGGGAAAGAATATCAGTTGAAGATAGAGAGCACAGTTCCTGTCATTTGTTCTGAATTCAATGAGCTTGACCAGGAATGCAAAATCTCATTAAAACTGAAAACTGTTGAGCAAGGTAATATACTAAATTCCCTTATTTTTATTAGATTTCAAATAATAATTAATGCTTTTTTTCTTCTAGAAAAAGTCACTGGAGTGTACACATATAATTCATTATGTTGTGTGTTTACATCAAATTACAGCTCAGTCATGTTAATAATACTGGGCCATGTTTATGACTGTCAAAACAATCTATGTTGCAATTCACATTTATCCCTCCTGGGCTTGACCACAAACTCAGTACACATTAACTCTCTGCTAGCTCTCTTATTCCTTCTTTTCCCCTTGATGTATCTTTTATGGCCCGGTCCAATTTCCCTCCTTTTTAATCAAGGCGGAAGTAATTTTTATTGACTTTGAGCTCTTATGGAACTAAATCTTCAATATAAGTATTTTGATGTTTTTCATTCATAGCCTTATTGTCTTTTTATGTGTTTAGCATATTTGCCTAAAATATATGCTCTTAGAAAGCAAAGGTGCTATCTATTGCCTTAAAGTAATTCTCAATGTTTGGTTAAAGTTTTTTGGTTTGCTTTTAAACTAATTAACTGACTATGCACATATACACACACACATACATTTTTATATGCATGCGTACACGCACACACACACACACACACACACACGACGGCAGCAACTTCACATTAAAAAAATCAAACAGACAGTAATGAGCAGCTCCTCCTCATCTTTCTCTTCTTCCTCCTCATTCTCCTCCTCCAACTTATGTTTTTTTCTTTGCTTTGTTTTCTGAGTTGGAGGGACAAACTGCCCTTTAAGTTTTTCCAGATACTCCTAACTAGGGAGGTATGATATGTTATGCTAACATAAGTTCAAACTTGGGCAACACGGATCTCCTAACCTCTCTCTAACATAAGCTGTGTTTGAGATCTTTTGTTTTAAAATTCTATTTAAATTGCTAATTATATAGATTGTATGATGCGTGGCTGCATATATGTCACTGTCCTAGCCTATAGATAGAGATGAAATTCTCCCATAGAACACGATAGACTATGAGAGGACAGACCATATATAGCAGTCATTGGCTTGATTGAGTTTTATTTCTCCCCCTGAGACTTAGATGCAGAGACAAAGCATGTAAGAGATACATAAATTAGAATATAAGTTGTAAGAGAGATTCTGTTTATACAGTTTTTCACCATAAGACATAAACTGTTATGTAGTAAATACACCAAATACAATGTATCTAGGTCTTCATGTCTATGTTATATCAAATTAAACCAGAGAAACAGATAAAAATGCTAGGAGAGTCCAATGGGAATGAATGTTGCACTCAGAAAAGAGATGAACATGGAAATAGAGGCATCAGGAGAGGCTATACCAAGAGAATTGACAATAAGCAGAGACTGAGGTAATACCCCACTACCTATTTAGATTTCAGGAGCATCATGAACAACACTGTGTTGTGAAATTCAGCACAGAAATATGCAGTAAAACCGTCTATCAGACTGCTTGACATAATTCTACTTCATACTATCTGTGAAAGACATATTTTGTAAATTTTACTATAGTTTATGAGGGGCAAATAGGAAGAGGATGATGTTATCAATATTTTCCAGGCCTGTGTTAGACGAAGATTTTCTTCAGCTGCAAGTTTACTTTAAACTATATTTTTGTGCTCTCAATTCTTTCAACAAGACAAGCATTATTATAATAAGAAAGCAATATATTTTCTACATTTTAGAAATTGGCATGTTCCTATTATTTTTCAATTAAAAATAATTTCCCTTTTTTTTGGAGAAAAATTCCTGGATTTCATTCTGGATATGCCTCATTTTATCTTTTTTTAAGTGTATCTACTTCCATACGGAACAAGTTGGTGTCTCTTAGTGATTTTCTACAATGACTGCGCTAATTTTTATAGGCTTACAGAGAACAGTATTTGGCCCTCACACTGTGGATCAAGGGAAATGATGTCAGGGGCTATATCCAAGCCAGATATATTCCATAATTACCTTAGGGAACCGGCTAAGAGTTTAGATGTTTCTGTTATTTTTTAAGTGCATAGGAACAGTATGTATTTCTTGGGGAAGAAATGTACGAAGTGGAACTTTTTTTTTTTTTCAGGATTTGGAGTCTAGTGCAGTGTTCTATGTCAGAACAGTATAATTTTATACTGAAAATTATGTGTGGAAGAAAAGAAAATAAAAAGTTTTTAATGACTGCTTTTTTTCCACATCTCAAAAAGGTTTTGTAATCATTGATTAGATATAAGAGCAAACTTCCCTTGTTGCCAGTTTTTGGAGCAATCTATCCTTTTTGTTTAGTTACACATTTGCGATGTTCCTTTCTTCTGTTACTATTTTCTTTCTAAATTACTAGTTTTTATTCTTTGTTCCATAGGAAAGGGAGCATCTTAGGGTTCTGAATGTATTGGGCCATTTGGGAGATGAAAAGCAATAGAGAGTTTATTACTGGTATGGAGTTACTTAATATATTTTAATTTTTCCATTTTTAAGATGATGATACAATAATCATCTCTATCAATAATCATTGCTAACACTCATCAATGGATAGAACATAAGTACAAACCCTGTGAAATACTACAGACATATCTGGACCCAAAGCACAATTTTTAAGTGGAAAGAACATCAAATTATATTCCTTGGTGGTAGAATTATGATTTTTTTTTACAGAAATACAATCAATCTTATATATTGCTTTTGAATTTTTTACAAGTACACATGGGTTTATACCTTATTGAAAATAGTACTGTGTATGTATAGATATATGTTTATATTGCAGTTGATTAATTATTCGTAAAGATTGGGAAGGGTTCATAGCTTTGGTTTTATTTAGACAAAATTACAACCATATTTTTTAAATAAGAGAAAATAAGAATAATCTCTCAACTCAGTGTTCCATGTTAATCAAGTTATTACATGTTTTGGTTGGTATATTTCCTTAAAAAATCTCAATGTATTCTTTCACAAAATAGGTAAAGAACAGCTAGGTTTAAATTTGGCATTGTCTTCCTGTCACGCGGACCTTCACCAAACATCATCCTGTGCTAATGGATCCTGTAGCCATGCTTTTGTGTACTACACTGCTGTAACAGATTTTTCTCGAGATGGAGATCGAGTTACAAACATTGTAGTGGAGCCTATAGTTCATGAGGATTTCCTGTGGAACAGCTACATTCCAGACAGCATCCAGGTTGACAAATTACAAAAAAAATCTTTACAATTGGAGCTTTAAAAAAGATATATTTATTTGATTAATGCATCTTGTAAACTTTTCATTTCAAAATTGTTTGTTTTTTCCATTTTAAATGATTCAATTTCAATAACTATGATAAAACAATAATTAATGAAAAAGTCATTGAGATTGCTAAGAAATTTATTGTGTATCAGTAAATACAATTAATGATAATATTTACCAAAAATATCTTTGCTTTTAAGATCAAAGTAAAGGATGTCCCAACTGCTTACTGCTATTCATTTACTGACCCACATATAATTACATTTGATGGCAGGTAATTTCCTGAAAGTTTTTTCTTATAGTAGTTGTTGTTTCCTTTGGATTTTGCTGTTGTCTTGTTTTAAATATCTTACTATTTTATTATTTCTTCATCCTGGTCACTGAAAAATTAGAAGGGAAGACATATATGGATATCGCTGGCTTGTTTCAAACTACTGATTTATTTGTATGGAGTGTTTTTACCCTAAAATTTGGCCCTTGGTAAATACACAAATTAGTTGTGAGCTGAATTTGTAAAAATGAAAATTTAAAAAAAAAAAATGAAAATTCTTGCAAATATGAACAATCATTTTAACTTGATCATTTAGTTATTTTTAATAATGGTTTCTTTACTCTAGTGAATTTTAGTATATTACATTTCTGAATGATACTGAAATAATCTTTAGGATTTAGGCAAAATGATTAGACTAACACATTATAATTATTTTTAAAACTAAGCATTTCTACTTCATGACAAGAATAATCAGGGTAAAACTATTGTAGCCATCATGAATAGCTGGATATCTGCCCCTGGAATGCAAGTAAAGTGGGCAAAATGATCAAAAAGTAATCTAAGCTATCTTGCTATTAATATCTACCTATGAGGATTTAAACTCAGTTATACCATTCTGGGAAATATATAATTTTAAGATGTCACTAAAGAAAATTATAAGAACACCTCTTTGTTGAGTCAAAATTTTCTTCATGAAAAGGTAAGGTAATTTATTCTTTACAAAAAAATTTTTTAAAGATTTTATTTATTTATTCATGAGAGACATAGAGATACAGAGACAGAGACATAGGCAGAGGGAGAAACAGGCTCCTCACAGGGAGCCTGATGCAGAACTTGATCCCAGATCCCAGGATCACTCCCTGAGCGGAAGGCAGGTGCCCAACGACTGAGCCCCCAGGCACTCTGCATGATCCCAGGATCGGGGAGCAAGTCCCACATCGGCCTCCCTGCGGGGAGCCTGTTTCTCCCTCTGCCTATGTCTCTGCCTCTCTCTCTCTCTCTCTCTCTGTGTGTGGGTGTGTGTCTCTCATGAATAAATAAATAAATATTTTTAAAATTTTTTTAATGTGATCATTGTCGGTAATATTTTTCAATATGAGCAAATAGATTTTGAACTCCATAGCAAATGATAATCCAGAAGTTGGAGCAAGTGTTGAAAAGTTGTGGAAACTGATTCCACATGCAAGAATCCTTTATGGTTACAATGAAAAGCTTAGAAGTTTTAGTGGAAAAGCCTCCAGAAAGCATAGTTGGGATTACTTTAATTGGTTATAATTCAACAAGATTAATTGTGCAATGAGTGACAAACTTTGTGCTAAATGCTGAGGGTATGGCAGTGCATAAAACAAACATCCTCTGCTCTCATGCAGCTTACATCTGTATAGGTAAAGAGAGATATGCACAATTAATAAATAAAATACATAGTGTATCTAAGGAACATAGGTGCTATGAAGAAAAAAAATACAGCAAGGAAGAGAGGAGAAGAATCTAGCAGGAGTTGACTGAAGTGGTGAAAGGAAGAAACAAGTAGTGAGATCACTACTTTGTTTCATTCAGTTCTCTAAACTAGTATGAAGCAGGGACGCTTGGGTGGCTCAGTCGATTAAGCATCAGACTCTTGATTTGGGCTCAAGATCATGATCTCAGGGTCCTGGCTGGGACCTCCTGTAGGGCTCCACACGCAGCAAGGAGTCTGCTTGAGATTCTCTCTCTCTCCCTCTGCCCCTCCTCCCTCTCACATGCATGCATGCACTCCCTCTCTCAAATAAGTAAATCTTAATAAAATAATATGAAGCTATGAGAAATATGGATTTTTCATTCTTGCATCAAAATATATTGAATGTGTATGAATAAATTTAACACACATTTTTTTGCTTATAACATATTACTGTGGTATTTTGTACCAATTCTTAATGCAGTTGATTTTTGTTAATGATAGGGTATATGATAATTTCAAGACTGGAACATTTGTGCTTTATAAGAGTATGTCACGTGATTTTGAAGTCCATGTACGCCAGTGGGACTGTGGAAGCCTTCACTATCCTGTGTCATGTAACTGCGGGTTTGTTGCCAAAGAAGAAAGTGATATAGTAACTTTTGACATGTGCAGTGGTCAGCTACATGAATCACAGCCATATTTATCTGTAAAGAGTCAAGATGTAACCAGCAATGTCAAGATAAGTGAATCTTATTTAGGAAGAAAAGTCACAGTATGTATAATTCTTTACAATTAAAAGTATTTTTCCTCTTTTTCCTATAGATTTTGGCTTAGTCTGAACTTTTTTTCATCTCCATTAAATTAAGAACTATCATTTTCTAACATTAGTTTTTTTCCCCAAAATAGCTTTTTGATTAATACTGATCTTAGAAGGAATAACATTTTTTTTCACTTTGCACACACAAATAGATACAACATGGTTAAGACTCTGTTAAATCTAAGCAGCCTTATTTTAAGATTTTGGTAACTTGATGGGTTATTCCTAAAAATTATTTTTGATGGTACCTAATAAATTATATGTTACACAGAAATGAAATATATAATTAAGAATAAATATTCAGGAGTAGTTAGCCAATTTTTGAAATGAGTACAGGTGGTTCTGCCTCAGGAATAGGCTGGCAGGTACATGGAAGAGATTAGAAAACCAACAAACAGATCCAAGAATATGTATTCATTAATATTTTAAAATAATGCTTGACATCTATAAGCTCTTTATGTTATAATGTCATTTTCCTTTCATCTTCCAAGAAAGTAAATTCCAGGTGAATAAGGTTCAAATTTAAATGAAAATATTAGAAAAGATAGGTGAATGTTTTTTTACCTGAGGTGAACAAGAATTTTTAAACATAATGTTACATATTTGAATTCCATCCTCAAAAAACCAAAATGCAAATGAAAAGTTGGGGAAATATTTTCTACATATAAAACATACAGCTAATAGAGAAAATATGCCCTTTTAAAATTATTTTTCTATCTTCCAATATATTTTTTTTAAAGAAACTCTACAGCCAACGTGGGGCTTGAACTCAAAACCCCAAGATCAAGAACCACTACTGACTGAGCCAGCCAGGTGCTCTTAGAAAACAATCTTTTTTTTTTTTTTTTTTTTTTTTTAAAGATTTTATTTATTTATTCATGATAGTCACACAGAGGGAGACAGAGAGGCAGAGACACAGGCAGAGGGAGAAGCAGGCTCCATGCATCGGGAGCCCGATGTGGGATTCGATCCCGGGTCTCCAGGATCATGCCCCGGGCCAAAGGCAGGCGCCAAACCGCTGCGCCACCCAGGGATCCCAGAAAACAATCTTATACTTTACTAATAATCGGCACTCCAGTTAAAATGAACAAATAATATACACAGGCAATTTACAAAAGAAATAAAACTGATAAATATATCCAAAAGTATAAATAACCAACAAAAATATGAAAACCACAACCTCATTAGTAAAGAAATGCAGATTAAACATCTCATACAATATTGGCAAGAGTAGAAATAGTATCTACGCTCTTTCCAGAGAACACATATATTATGCATGCATAAATCCTTTGCATGTCATTTTTCAAGAAGTTCCTTCTGGAAATTTACCATAATAAATAATTAAGTATATGCAGAGCCCCAATGATATTAATTGCATCTCTCTCTAAAGGAAAACGTTGAAATTAATCATTGAAGAATATTTTAGGTTAACCAAAACTCTAAGTGATGTCATATAATAGAACACTTTCTAGTCGTTAAAGTTTTGGAGTTGATTGTATTTTTTTGGAGTTGATTGTATTTATTGACAGGCAAAGATAGTTTTAGAAGAAAGAAGAATTAGAAGAATCTGTACCACATTAACATTAACAAGCTCGGATTGAATTAAGCAATATAAGGTTTGTTTGCTTTTCAAATAATTTTCAGGAATGAGCACTTACCATTTCTATAAAGAGAAAAAAGTGCCATTTTTAAATTTAAAAAATTAAAGGAGAAGGAGTCAGAAGAACAGACACAGATGGTGTATCTTCATGATTTTTAGAGGATAGTTTTTCAACATTCAAGTCTCTGATCTGGGAGTGGTGATAGGCCTTCGAGGAAGATCACAGATGACACAGGCTATTAAGATAATTCAACAAACCCCTTGCTCTCATTCCAACTCCCCAGATATGCCCTGGTTATAATTTGGCTTCTGATTAAATTTGCCTACTGTGAAGATGAGAATATTGATTAGCCACAGGAACATATATTCTTCTGGAATTATATTTATCTGTATAAATTAATTACTTGGTAGTCTAAATCTATATTTAATTATCATCAGAGACATTACTTGGTAAACATTATCCTCAACATCTATAACTGTTTTGATTGTATAAAATATCTCACCTTAGTTTAAATTTATTTAAAGAGGCTTGAACAATATTTATCAATGAAAGAATCAATATGAGATCAAATTTCAAGTCAGCAAAGTGCAAAAGCCCACTGGTTTGACATATAGCATTAAAAGGAAAATTGTAGTCTGAAGAAAATCATTATTCTGTTCTCTTTTTATATTGAAGGAATAAATGAATTTATTTCTTCTCAAATAATAGTTTTTTTCTTAGTCCATGTTGAATATTGTTTAAGCATCTTTTATTCTGTATTTCAGATCTGGTTTTCTTCTGGAGCATTTATCCGTGCTGATCTTAGTGAATGGGGCATGAGTTTAACAATCAGAGCCCCTAGCCTAGACTACCGAAACACTCTGGGACTTTGTGGCACCTTTGATAATAACCCAGAAAATGATTTCCATAATAAAAATGGGATAAAAATTGATCTAACATTTAATAATTGTGTTGCTTTTATTAATGAGTGGAGGTAAGAAAGTAAACTATTTTCATTTGTTATTGTATTCACGTTTGATTTAAAATGGTGACACGATTCTCAGATTTTTTTTTGCAACACATTACTGAGAAAACATGTTCTTGTCCAATTTACTATTCTTTTCTGTTTTTCACCTGGAAGGATTTTGCCGGGGAAAAGCATGTTTGACACAATGCCAATTTCTCCGCCATCACCTGGAAAACTCTCCTATTGTAGCTGCTCATTGAACACTAATTCATTATATCCTTTTGATCACCTGGACAGTGTATCTCAACAAGAGATTATTTCAGGTTGCAAAGATCTCAAACATGCCAAATTCTCTTTCCTGATACCAGAACTAGATGTCACCTCTGAATATATTAATTCAGAAGCTCTCATCAGAGGAATAAATGAGTATACATCTGGAGAAGAAAATAACTTGAACTTCCTGCCTCAAGAAAAAAAGCATGTGAACCTAAGCAAACTGGAATTACATTTACAAAAACATCCTGGAAATGAAAAACAAGAGGCACCGAAGACTTTGGACAACGAGAAACATACACAGGACCAGGGGAGCCACAGCCAGGAAATGAGGCGGGATCCACAAAACAGATGGAAACGGCAAAACTTTTATGAGTTTCTTCCTATGTTTGCTTTCCAGAGTCTCAGCCAAAGTGACCTAGAAGAATTGACTTATTTTTTCCCTGAGGACCATACTGAGGATGTCCACCAGGAGTTTGTCCCTACGTGGCCCACACCCTCTGGTCTCACCGAAGGCCACACTTTGGCACTGTGCCAGCAGACTCTTGCCAACTCTAGTGTAGGAAGACACTGTCTTGCCTTTCTGGGCAAGAGTCTGGACAATGCTATAGATATGTGTGTTAAGGATGTTCTCCTAAAAGATGACCTCAGCTGGGCAGAAGCAGGTGTGGCTCTTTTAGAAAATGAATGTGAAAAGAGAATTTTGGAAGAGGGGAAATACAATGCAGAAGAAAATAGCAAGTCAGTCGAAGATATTCTCTTGGTACTAAAATGCCCCAATTTATGCAGCGGCCATGGGCAGTGCATGGAATGGGGATGCGCATGTTCCCCTGGCTTTGGTTCCTATGACTGCAGTGATTCGCATGGTAAGTACTCTCCAACTTTGATATTGTGTATGTTATTTGATTATGAAAATTCTTTGTTTTTTACCTTCAGTATCTTAACAATATTTGTTCAGATTATATAGGGCAAAGAACCCAAATTATTTAATCAATATAGTAATAATTCTTCCAAAGTGTCTCATCTTACTCAGAGTAAAAGCTGAGGTACTTATAGTAGCCTATACTGCACAACATAATCAGGCACGCAGTAACTCTTCAGTCATCCCCTACAACTAAAACCCTTACTCATTTCATTCGACCCACTTTGGTTTCTGTAAAGCCAAGTTCTCTTGACCTCAGGGTCTTTGCACACAGCTCATCCCTCCACTTGTAGAGAATAATTATTTTTTCTAGAACTCAAATTTAATATTTTTTGAGTACTGTGTTTATAATATTCTGCTAATCATACCAATTTGCTTAATTTTTCTCTAGTCCACCTACGTGGTACAAACTATTATCTCAATATGTAAGAGAAAGAAATTTTTAAAAATCAATTTGAGGGGTGCTAAGGTGGCTCAGCCGGTTAAGCGTCTGTCTTTGGCTCAGGTCATGATCTCTGGGTCCAGGGATCAAGTGCTTCCTCAGGTTCCCTGCTCCGTGAGGTGTCTGCTATTCCCTTTCCCTCTGCCCCCAACCCTGGCCTTGCTCTCTCTCTCACAAATAAATAAAATCTTTTTTTAAAAATCAACTTGATTTAATTAGCTATTAAACCAATTACTCCTCCTGATTTTCCTTCTACCCCCACCATCCTGCCCTTTTCCATCTGCAGACTTTGCCATCTCAGTAAATGCACACTTCATTTCTCTTACTGTTCACATTAAAAACTTGTAGTCATGTTGACTTTTCCTCTTTTTTTCATGCCTCAAGCTTAACCTGTTAGTAGCAAATCCTGCTCTAGCTTCAATGATTTTCATTTCTTCCCCTGGTACAACTTAGTCCAAGCCACCATTAGCTCTCACCTAATTATAAATTCTCTCAAAGCTTATTCTCCATGCAGCAACTAAAATGATCCCTTTGAGGGGCACCTGGGTGGCTCAGCGGTTGAGTGTCTGCCTTTGGCTCAAGTTGTAATGCCGGGGTTCTAGGATTGAGTCCCATGTCAGGCTCCTCGCAGGAAGCCTGCTTCTCTCTCTGCCTCTCTCATGAAGAGATGAATAAAATCTTAAAAAAAATAGTAATCCCTTTGAAATGATAGTGAGATCATAGTACTCCTGCTTAAATCTCTCTAATGGCTCTCCCCTCTCCTTCCAAGTAAAATCTACATTCCCTACTACCATGGCCTAGAAGCCCCTATCCAATGGGAGTCTCCTCTCTCACTGAATTTCATCTGTCATTCTCTCTATAACTCACTTCACTGCTCCCCAGTATTCTTAAGTGGTTGTTTGCTGTTTCTCAAAGGGCCAAACCTGCTTCTTCCTCAGAATCTTTGCATTTACTTCTTTCAACACGTATCTTCATGATGGACTTCCTTCTCATCTCTCTTCAAATGTCATATTATCTGAGACTTCTTCCATGGTCATTCAAAATAAAGTGGTTTTCTTCACACAAGTCTATAGTCTTTATGTCCTTTCATATGGTTAATATATATGTTTTCTCCCTAGTCTTGAAAACGTTTATGTTATACACTTTATTTTTCATTTGTTTATTTTTTTGTCCTCCTATATTAGAATGAAGTTATATGAAGGCAGGAACTTTATTCTGGCTATATATCCCAGGTACCTAGAATAACCAGAAAAATAGAAATTGCTTAGTAAACAGTTTGTCGAATATGAAAGTATAAACTACCAAATATGTTTTTATAATTTTCATAAGCATTTTTGGGATTCTGAGTACACAAATTATGATTTTATATTCCACTGCTAGTAAAGTTCTATTCACTTCAGTTTTGCCAATAGAGGATTCAATTACTTTTATATGCTGCATTAATCTATTTTGACAACTAGATCTTGCTTATACAAATACTGTGTTATCTTACCAATGCCAGAATCATAGATATAACTATATGAAGATCAGTTAACACTGTCTGCTAGGAGAATTTTTTTCTATGATTGAAAGTACATCTAAGATTATGGTGGCATATAAGATAGCAATAATACCTAAAAACATTAATAACAGTTAAATGAAATTTTGATACCTCTTATGTTTAAGAATTTTTAAGAATTTTAATACATTACATTGCTAGTTACACTATTTTTAAAAAATATTTTATTTATTTATTCATGAGAGACACAGAGAGAGAAAGGCAGAGATACAGGCAGAGACACAAGCAGAGGGAGAAACTGCATCCTGCAGGGAGCCCAATGCAGGACTCCATCCCTAGACCCCAGGACCATGCCCTGAGCTGCAGGCAGATGCTCAGCCACTAAGCCACCCAGACCTTCCTAATTACAGTATTTTATTACCAAAGTATTTTTTTCTGTAACCTATCTCTATGGCACAAACCAAAATGGCAAGAACAAAACACAGACCATTGTAGTAGTAATTTCTTAATACTTGTAAATAATTGATATTAAACTTTATTAAAACATGAATTAAACCTGCATATTTAGGTATTGGTAATATCTTTATTGCTATTTGTATTGGTTTGATGGTGGGTCACACTTCTTTTAACATCAGATTATTCTTAATATTTAATAGTTTAATTAATGTGCTAATATTTGGAGTAGACTTCAAAATATTATGTTCCATATGCTTTTAATTTGGACCTTGAAAATAATTAGTTTATTTTTCTGGAATTAAAGAAAATTTATCCATTTTGTTTTATCATTCTTTCCAAAAGACATGCCTCCTGAAATTATAGAACTTGAGAATGCTGGATTCTGTAATATTCGAAAATATAATTGTATGATAGTGAGAGTGTTTGGTAAAGGCTTCAAAGAATCACCTTCAATTAAATGTGAAGTTACTAAACTGCAGGTATGTTAAATTTAGTGTTGAAAAACAATTAAGTTTATGAGTTATTCAGATTAATTTTATCTTGGACTAATTTGGTTTACCAGTTAGCAACATAATCCCAAAAGATGTCATATCCACAGAGAGCTCAGTAGGAAAATGGCTAAGTTGCTTAAACTTAAAGCTTCTCCCTTATTTGTTAACTCTATTAAACTATTTTATATAATTCTTATTGCAGTATTGGTTCACTATTCCAGTCATACTAAGAAATTAATATGATATTAAGCTTGATATGCAAGCTTCTGTATTCATCGAAATGTAAAACCACAAAGAATGGAGATCATTTTTATCCAAGACAATCTGTATAACTTATAGGACATAAGGATATGAACAATTCCCTTTACAAGACAAAAAGATGAAGATTAACTGCACTTATCCTGTATATTCTCTTACTATGGATTTCAAAAAGAAAATAGTGTTTTCTTTCTTCGGGCCACAAACAGCACATATGATCACTCAGTCTGAACACTGGTATATCAGATTATACCTTATTTGGATGATTACTTGTATGTTCTTCTTTTTCTTTATTCAGGTGGATTTTTATTTTAAGGAAAATTCTTTGAAGTACTTACTTGGAGAAGCTGAAAACTTAAAACAGCAAATGACATTTTAGCATTCTTTATACTTTTTTCTCTAAATTGTTGAAGCCAAATATAATACTGGGTTTGAGAATTTAAGGAGGAAATAACTTTTATATCTGTCTTTATCAAATCATAATACAAGACAAGTATACTTACTTCCATGTTTTTTTTTTTAAATTTATTTATTCATGAGACACAGAGAGAGAGAGAGAAGCAGAGACAAAGGCAGAGGGAGAAGCAGGCTCCACGCAGGGAGCCCGATGTGGGACTCGATTCCAGGACCCCTGGGATCACGACCTGGGCTGAAGGCAGGCGCTAAACCGCTGAGCCACCCAGACGTCCCCTTCCATGTTTTTTGAGTAGAGCTTTTCTAAATAACCATGAAATATTTTAATCCCAGTGAAATAAGACAGAAAATAGAAAACGGAAATTTTATTCACTTCAGTATTACTCAAGAGAGTAGACATTATGTCTACTGTTGTTCATGTAAAGTTGTTCATGTTGTTCATGGCAGAATAAATTATATGACATCATACTACTATTAAGTGACTTGCCAAGAAAGAGTTTTGTAGGTTTATATTCTCTTGGAAAGTACACATTGTGCTTACTTTCAGATACATTATTTGCTGTGATATTTATTCTCATATTACATTCCTTTTCTAAACATCTGATAAAGAGCACACTGTGAAATTCTCTAGCACACTATACAGAACTACAGAAAGAAATATCCATGTTCACTAGCCCCAACCGAACTTACTTAGATTAGCTATTTTCTTTCGCACCCTGTTCAGGATATTTTTGTATTTCACTTGTAAGACAATTTGGTTTATTTTTAAATATTTATACTCCACTTCGCATTTTCTCCACACTGTAGTTGATTTTAGTTATTTACTTACTTGGAAAATATACAAAATAATATCATGGTTCTGAGGGTCTGCGCCATGTGAAAGGTATACACAGAGAAATGCCACTGTCTTATCATCTCTGCCACTCTGTCCATTATCCTTTCTTTCCATTCCATTTCCATCTATCACCTTGAGGTATCCACTCTCATTATTTTCTGGTTTATCCTTACTGCATTTCTTTTGCACAAAGGAACAGATAAATCCCTTCTTTTTGCATGAAGGGTAGCGTATTATTGATGTTCTTTTCTGCTTTTGCAGTAGTACTTTTAAACAAGCTTTTATCTAGAGATGCAAGCACCCAATCCTTTCTTTCACTCCCTTCCCCCCAAAACAGGAGTTTATAGAATACAATTTTTAAATACTTATAGGATTAAATCCAAGTAGCTATCCTAGAAATGAATAGCCCTTTGTGATCCAGCTCTTGTCTAATTTTGCAAACTTGAACTCCCTGGACATGTTCTACTAAAATCTCATGCTGTCTCATGCATCCTTGCCTTGCACTTGGTATCCCCTCCATTTCTGCTTCCAATGTCCAGATGAATGGCACTCTCTCCATTTCTGCTTCCAATGTCCAGATGGCAGTCTCTTCTGCTTTCAGGAAGAGAAGCCTCCCTAACTGTGCTAGACTCAATGGCTTCCTTCTCTCTCACTAAGCTTTATTTGAGTCTCGATTACAGCAATATTAAAATTATTTTGTCTGTCTTTTCCTCTGTGATCTTTTTTCATCAGAGAGTCCTCAGCAAAAAAAAAAAAAAGAGAGTCCTCAGCATATAAAGATACACAAAATATGGATAAATGGAAAATAAATAGAACTCTGTTTATTCCTTATTTGGGGTAGGCTTCTCCAAAGACAAGTGGAAATAATTTCTGGATTTCCAGTCATTGGCTGGAGTCTTGTTTCAATGCACAAAGTCCTGTGTCCATCCAAGTGTCCATATCATGACTACCCTGAGACATTGTTGTCAATTTCTCTCCACTAGAGGGGGACTAGAGAGGGACCACTGAACTGACCGATCTGTTGGGCCAGATTGTACACACTCCCTTAAACGTAGAGATTTCTACTTTGGCCTACTCTTTCAGTTATCAAATCTTAACAGGATAGTTTCTGTTGGCCACAGGTGAGCATATTCTTACTTTCTTTCCCATCTCCGACTGACCCTCAGTATGGAAGTGTCAGCATGCTCCTTGACCATTTCTTTTTTTTAAAAAAATATTTTATTTGTTTATTCATGAGAGACAGAGAGAGAGAGAGGCAGAGCCACAGGCAGCGGGAGAAGCAGGCTCCATGCAGGGACACCAATGTGGGACTTGATGCCAGGACTCCGGGATCACGCCCTGAGCCAAAAGCAGATGCTCAATCGATGAGCCACCCAGGCATCCCTCCTTGATCATTTCTGAACAATTGAAAGCATTCTGCAGTCAGAAATGTTTTTAAAAATTGAAATCAAAATATTGTCAATAAAATATGTCCTTTTAGTTTTCTGTGTAGTTACCAGTACACAGAAAATTATTGTGGCTTTTCTTTTTTAGACACCAGTGCATTTTAATACTGAAAAATAGTCCTTTAAGCATAGGCTAAGTGTGATATGCCTCTGAGTTATTAAATAGGGCTAACTGATTAGAATTTAGTTATAAGTTACATAAATTCATTCAAACTACCCTGAGCAAAAATAGTATTTATTATGAGGACAAGATGTTTTTCACAGAATCAGGATTAGAATGTAATTGCTGAATTCTCAGGAATAATTTGAACTTGAGACTTGAACACATAAAAACTCTGTCTGCACTTATATGTGTGTTTATCTGTCTCAGTTCTGTTTTTCTCTTCAGGCTTCATTTTTCCCCTTTTACTAGATACTAACTTTCTCCAAGTAGTGAGAAGCACAGCCCCCACCGCTCCATAACTTTGTGTCTTGCACCTCAAGCCACCAGAGCTGGACTGGCCTAACATACCCTCTAGTACAAAGTTAAAATATTCCAAATAATCAAAGCATTGGCTCAGCTTAGATCCACCAGGGAGTACTTAAGTGTAGTTAGGAAGATGGGTCATATAAGAACATGAGGGGGTTCTGGGAACCACACAGATGGAAGAATGGAAAGAGCAATTTTGAGTAGAAGTAGAAAGGAGCTTTTGCAGGAGAGATTAGTTTCTGGGTAGGAAATCAATCCACTGTGTGTCAGCTATGTAGTCAAATGTGTTTCCTCTTCCTACAAAACTCACTACATGGTGATTCATTATGTATGATCAATATTGGTAACTTCTTTGATCTGAACCCATAAGAAATGCATGAGGCATTAGAAGCAGTTTATGTCAAATTAAGGTGTATATGATTTTCATTATTCTGGATAAAATTCACTGTGGATGTCACTTTTATTACTTCATTATATATTCCAATATACCAGGCATGCATTTTAAAATTTATATTTTGATTATACGTAATTCACTAGCAAGAGATTTCCATAATTAAAAGGCGTTAATTACCTTCTCATTATGCCTTTAGTATAATAGCAGTAAATGGGTCCTTGGAAAAACTGTCTACACGCATACTGTTTTTCAAAATAGCAGAACTGTTGATTGTCAGCTGCCCCCTGATGTTCAACCATCTGATACCATGAATCTGATGGATGAGAAACCAATTGCGAAGTGGCAATTAAAGGTAAAAAATATATATATTATCATATTTGTAAACAAAGTAAATATATATTAAAATTTCATAATTTATGAAGCCACATTTAGAATAAATTATCTTATTATAAAACTATATCTTACAGGTATCCAATGATGGTTATAGGTTCAGTAATCCCAAAATAATGATCATTTATGATGGAGCTTGTCAAATTTGTGGTCTCTATGGGAACGACTCATGTGCTCTAAAGGTATGTATTTTTTTTTCACTTATTTTCACATTTACTTGATAGGTTTTTTTTATTTCCCATGCTACTGGCATGATAATGGTATATTAGTTTTTTCACCTTCATATCAGAAATACTAATGGAGAAAAGCCTTTCTCAAGTTTATATGAGGTTAATTAAAATTGGTACTCTGACTGTAACTCTTGTTGAAATGGCAAGGAAAGGATTTCTACCTTTTGTGTTTTGAAGTTGGCAGATTGTTTATTCTTTAAAAAAAATTAAAAGAGGAGGTTCAGATTGAATTTTAATTCCTGCATATATTTCTTTTTAAGGACTAAAAATTATTTTCCAGTAAGATGTTTCTCCGCAATCACCTAATCTTTGTAACAAGTGGTGTGCATTTGAATGGAGCTTGTAAAATGTATAAGGCTAACACTTTTACAGGAAGGAGGTTTTTTTTGGTTTATTTTATTTTATTTTATTTTATTTTATTTTATTTTATTTTGTGGCAACTAAATTAATTGAACCTTGCAAATCTCCACCACTGAAAGGATCACAGAACAACCCAAAAAAAGCTGAATCCTCACAGCCACACCCTCTTAACCTAGGTCCAGTCTGTTGGGTTTATCAACAGATCTTTCTCATATGCCAGCTGCTGATTTAATAGATACCATGGATCTAATATTAGTTAGCTCTTCAAAACTGAGAAGCATATCAAATAATACTCAAATTTAAAGTATTATTATTTAAAATTTTAAATCTATCTTCCCTTGAGATTAGTAATTAGACCATATCAGTAAGAAGTTTCTGTTTCTGAAAAGTTGTTTGATTTTTACTTTCCCCTAAGTACTCCATTTCCACATCTTAAAAGAAATACTTTTTTCTTTTTTTAAAAGATTTTATTTATCTATTCATGAGAGATATAGAGAGAGAGAGGCAGAGACACAGGCAGAGGGAGAAACAGGCTCCCCTCAGGGAGCCCAGTGTAGGTCTCAATCCCTGAACTCCAGGATCACCCCCTGAGCCAAAATCAGAGCTTAACCACTGAGCCATCCAGGCATCCCAAGAAATACCTTTAAAATGTCGTAACTCACAATTGTTTTATATTCTTTCTGTTCTTATTTTTGCGTCATGTTCTAAGTGACATCAGAAGAGATTTTGTTAAATGGGCAAAGTTTATATATGCTGAACAAAATTTGGTCTTCTACCCAGGTTAAAAATGATTGCTACATTAAACATTATTTTTTTGCAGATCAGCCTTTCTTTCTACTATTTTGTAAAAGGCTATCCATTGTCAAGTGTGGATAATTATGCCATGGTTCTGGTTGAGTTTCACCATGTTCAGAGGACATAGTGGGCTCCTAGAGCAAGGGAAAATGCTATAAACTAATGTGTTTCTGTAAGATGAGCAGGGGAAAAAATTGCTTCATTTCTTTATTAAAAGAGTACTTCCAGCTGAGTTAGCAGTAAAAAAACAAAGAACAAAACAAGAAGAAAAGACAGGTTTTCTTTTATGTTATTTATAAGCTATAATTCTACATAGATAAAGCTATAAAGTGTTTTCTTATTCTCTCCATATTGATCAGTTCCATTAGGACATATGAAAAAATCAAAGCAGACTTAAAATATACTTTCACTAGAATCACCAACATATGTGATGCTGGCTTTCTATGTACATTTTTTCCTAAACACTAACTATGGTATCTTGTTTTTCTTTTTAAATTTCCATTAGGAAAATGTTTGCATTATTGATGGACTCTGCTACGTTGAAGAAGATAAAAATCCTACCAGCCCTTGTTTGATTTGTAAACCAAAAATGTCAAAATTTACTTGGTCAGTTTTAGAAAGTAAGTTAATCTTTATTAATCCAAATGTTTTCTCTACAAGATATTTTTTAAGTGATTATAAACCATTAGTTACATAAATGTGTTTAAGATGAACACTGTGCTTAATTTAGCATCTTTCCTGTCTGCATGATTTACTTTGCTTGAATGTAATATAAGGTGAAATGTTATTTCATGTAATTTCTACAATTATACTACAATAGAGTATGAGATTTTCATTTTAACGTTTGATACTGAAAGCAAATGTGAATTATTAATAGAAGAAATGGAAATGATTAGTTCAGCTATACAGTTTGTACAAGTCAAATAGCTACTAACAAAACAACCTCTAAAGTACTAGGTAAGTACATAAAACATCCATCAGTAAGGTTGGTGGGTATAGTGGAAAGAGAACATTGCTTTGAAACCAATGCTTTATATCCTGTTCTTAGCCTTAATTCTTTTTTAGTTTTGTGACAAGATATCTAGCTATTTAAATTCCAGAAGCCATGCATTCATCACCTATTAAATAAAATTACCTGGACTCACGAATCTATTAAATGCCTCCCAGCCCTACCATTCTGTGACTACTTGAGTATAATAGCAGATCCAGATAATGTCTGGATACTTTGTTCCATCTGAAAAAATACCCCACATCATAGTTATGTACCATATAATTTCATCACTTCCTCAAAATACAGCATCCATTCCTGATCAAAACTCTTCAGAGTGTAGGGATAGAAGGCACATTCCTCAGCATCTTAAAAGCCATCCATGAAAAGCCCAGAGCAAATATCATTCTAAATGGGGAAACACCAATAAATAAATTAATTAATTAATTAAATTAAGAAATAAAAAAAAATAAAAATAAAAAAACATTCCTTGGCATCTTAAAAGCCATCCATGAAAAGCCCACAGCAAATATCATTCTAAATGGGGAAAAACCAAAAAAAAAAAAAAAAAGGAGGGGAAACCGAGAGCCTTTCCCCTAAGATCAGGAACACAGTAGGGATGTCCACTATCACCACTACTATTCAACATAGTACTAGAAGTCCTAGCCTCAGCAATCAGAAAGAAAAAGAAATAAAAGAAATAAAAGACATTCATATTGGCAAAGAAGAAGTCAAACTCTCCCTCTTTGCAGATGACATGATGCTGTACATAGAAAACCCAAAAGACTCCACCCCAAGATTGCTAGAATTCATACAGCAATTCAGCAATGAGGCAGGATACAAACTCAATGCCCAGAAATCAGTGGCATTTCTATACACTAACAATGAGACTGAAGAAAGAGAAATTAAGGAATCAATCCCATTTACAATTGCACCCAAAAGCATAAGATATCTAGGAATAAACCTAACCAAAGAGGTAAAGGATCTATACCCGAAAAACTGCAGAACACATCTGAAAGAAATTGAGGAAGATACAAAGAGAAGGAAAAATATCCCATACTCCTGGACTAGAAGAATTAATATTGTGAAAATGTCTATGCTACCCAGGGCAATTTGCACATTCAATGCAATCCCTATCAAAATACCATGGACTTTCTTCAGAGAGTTAGAACAAATCATCTTAAGATTTGTGTGGAATCAGAAAAGATCCCTAATAGCCAGGGGAATATGAAAAAGAAAACCAGAGCCGGGGGCATCACAATGCCAGATTTCAGGTTGTACTACAAAGCTGTGATCATCAAGACAGTGTGGTACTGGCACAAAAACAGACACATAGATCAATGGAACAGAATAGAGAACCCAGAAATGGACACTCAACTCTATGGTCAACGAATATTCAACAAAACAGGAAAGACTATCCACTGGAAAAAGGACAGTCTCTTCAATAAGTGGTGCTGGGAAAATTGGACAGCCACGTGCAGAAGAATGAAATTGGACCATTCTCTTACACCAGACACAAAGATAAACTCAAAATGGATGAAAGATCTAAATGTGAGACAAGAATCCATCAAAATTCTAGAGGAGAACACAGGCAACACCCTTTTTGAACTTGGCCACAGCAACTTCTTGCAAGATACATCTATGAAGGCAAGGGAAACAAAAGCAAAAATAAGCTATTGGGACTTAATCAGGATAAGAAGCTTCTGCACAGCAAAAGAAACAGTGAACAAAACTGTAAGACAACCTACAGAATGGGAGAAGATATTTGCAAATGACATATCAGAAAAAGGGCTAGTATCCAAGATCTATAAAGAACTTATAAAACTCAACAGCAAAGAAACAATCCAATCATGAAATGGACAGAAGACATAAACAGAAATTTCACCAAAGACCTACACATGGCCACAAGCACATGAGAAAATGCTCCATCAGGGAAATACAAATCAAAACCACAGTGAGATACCACCTCACACTAGTGAGAATGGTGAAAATTAACAAGGCAGGAAACAACAAATGTTGGAGAGGATGTGGAGAAAGGGGAACCCTCTTGCACTGTTGGTGGGAATGTGAACTGGTGTAGCCACTCTGGAAAACTGTGTGGAGGTTCCTCAAAGAGTTAAAAATAGATCTGCCCTACGACCCAGCAATTGAACTGCTTGGGATTTACCCCAAAGATACAGATGCAGTGAAACGCCAGAACACCTGCACCCCGATGTTTATAGCAACAATGTTCACAATAGCCAAACTATGGAAGGAGCCTCAGTGTCCACAGACAGCTGAATGGATAAAGAAGATGTGCTTTATGTATACAATGGAATATTACTCAGCCATCAGAAAGGACAAATACCCACCATTTGCTTCAACGTGGATGGAATTGGGAGGGTATTATGCTGAGTGAAGTAAGTCAATCGGACAAGGACAATCATTACATGGTTTCACTCATACAGGGAATATAAAAAATAGTGAAAGGGATCATAGGGGAAAGGAGAGAAAATGAGTGGGAAAAATCAGAGGGGCTGACAAAACATGAGAGACTCCTAACTCTGGGAAATGAACAAGGGGTAGTGGAAGGGGAGGTGGGCGGGGAGATGGGGTGACTGGGTGACGGGCACTGAGGGGGCACTTGATGGGATGAGCACTGGGTGTTGTACTATATGTTGGCAAATCGAACTCCAATAAAAAAAGATATAAAATAAAATTTGTCACTTCCTGAAATACAGCTTATATAATTCCATGTAGATATTTCTTCATTCTCTTTCCTCAGTCAAAAGACCAGGCATCGTTACCCCCTGCCCCCAGCCCCATGTAATTTTATCTGAGTCGTAAAACCTTATACTGTGCTTTGTAACATCACTATATATATTATTGTATATAAAAATTCCGTTACTGTGTTAGACCATTTGTCAGATAATTCATCGCTCAGGTGCAAGACTCATGGGGTGTTATAGGAAGACGATGAGAATTTGGAGAAGAATTTAGTGCCGGAGACCAGGGAAACACAATAGAGCTTATGAATTGATGTCTATGTTTTTCATGGCTTGGTGTGACTGACTCATCACAGATTTACAATGTTCAAGGATAAAAGGGTCTGGAAATATCATCTATCCCAAATTTCTCATATTGAGGGGTGAGGACATTAAAATCAGTAAATTATATAAAGATATATGAGGGCAGGGACGCCTGAGTGGCTCAGTGGTTAAGCGTCTGCCTTTGGCTCAGGTCCTGATCCTGGGGTCCCGGGATCGAGTTCCACATCGGGCTCCCTGCGGGAAGCCTGCTTCTTCCTCTGCCTCTCTCTCTGTGTCTCTCATGAATAAATAAATAAAATCTTAAATAAAAAAAGATATATGAGGGCAGAACAGGAGCCAGAACTACATTCTCTTGGCATCAGTGCTTTGTTGATGTCAGCAGAGTGTATTTGTACCCAGCGCAATTAAAAAGGCTATTCTTCCTATCTGTTAAGCCGGTGGGTAAGGAAGGGGGACATTTTTTAATGTGACAGTATAAAAAGATCTTTTAAAGCATGACATGAGCACAAAGGGAGCCCCCGTGCCCTCTGAAATAACCAGCATTCCAGCATGTGAGCTTGGCAGCAGGAAAGCCCTTGGAGGAGCAGAGTATTGCGGTGACTCTCTGGCCCCCAGTTCTAACTGAGGAGACAGGTGCAGTGAGGAAAATTCAGGGGACAAGAAAAATGAACAAGAAAAAAAGGTGTCGAGGGGGAAAGTAAAGCTGAAAAGGGAGAGGATGAAGAAGAGAGAGTGAAAGAGCAAGCAGTTAGTTGGTCGACTCCAGAAGTAATTTTCAGATCTCAAAGAAGATGCATCCTGTCTGAGGAATGCAAATGTGGCTATGTATCTTATGCTCTGGTCAAAGTGCTTTTATGCTCTCATAGCAAATTTTGAAGTCTTGCACCTGCCAGTTACTTTTACATTTTCTAAGAATGCAATTTATTTCAAATGTAAAAAAAAATTGAAAAAGGAGTCAAGGTAGGTATTGGATGTTATAGCAGAGTTCAAAAACTTCATCAGAATGTTGAAGTGAGAGCTCTCTGTAGCCTAGTCTCCCTTTTCCTTTATCTTTCTACACAAATATAAAGTATATGTTTTCTCTGTGACAGACAACCAACCTCCAGTGATTCAAATACCGCAAGACAAATTACAGACATTTTTCGGGGAGAACTTTTTGTACCAGTTCACGGCCTTTGATCCTGAAGGTTCTGACGTCCGTTTTACCTTGGACTCGGGTCCTGAGGGAGCAAATGTTTCCTCTTCAGGACTTCTTATGTGGAAAACAGAATCCCAAACTCCACAGGAATTCACTCTACGTTTTAATGACGACTGTAATGCTGAAACGAGAGTCACGATTATGGTAATATTTATCATTACGTAAATGCCACTGAATTAATTAACAATACCATTATCTATTTTAAACTCAAAATATAATTCTTAATTTGTGATGAGGAACTAAATTATTCAACGTCATGGGAAAATTAAACTGCCAAAATTCTGTTTTTGTTGGAATTTAAACCTTAGGGAGAGTCTCAAGTCTAGAGCATGGAGCTAAATGACTAATTCCTAGACCATTTTGGCCTGTATATAATAACTATGACAAGGATAAAGAATACATTCATGTCTATCTCTCTGAATGATCAACCTAAGATTGATAATTATATACTTTTCCTTCAAGGAAAGTCATTTTTTATTGACTGTTATTTTGGTATTATCAGTCATGAGCTATTAATAGTGTATTTTGTACACTGTATTCACTTGAAATTTGGGACACATTTATAGAGAAGTAGTAGTATGAAGCGCAATTGTGTACTGTCATGTTAACCTGTTAATTCAAGTGACTGTTTATTCTCTATATTTGGGATAACTGGTGACTGTTTTACACTTCAGGGATTTTTTTTTTTCTAATTGTGTTGCTTGCATTATAGAAACTGATCGATCATCTAGTAAAATTTAAAAATTTTTCCCCAGCATTTATATTTTGGCTATGCTCTTGAAAGTTGGCATAATTGCTTTATTAAACTATCTTTTCAAATACTCTTGCACATGAAATATATATGTATTTTTAATTTTTTTTAATTTTTTGCAAAACTTGTGATCTGGTCATACTTACACATAAACATACATACTTATCACAATTTCTGGGGGCATAAACTGAAGTTACTTTTATTGAAAAGTAGAGCATTTACTTTTTGTTTCTTTTGAAGGTGACTGTGAAGTCTTGTGATTGCTTGAATGGTGGATTATGCGTGTCAGACACTAAATCTCCTCCAGGAAGTGGAATGTACCTGTGTGTCTGCTTGCCTGGCTTTCAGGGCAGTCTTTGTGAAGTGAACGTCACTGAGTGCCAGTCAAACCCCTGTGGTCTTGGCAAATGTGTTAGTGGATTTCAGAGTTATTCTTGTGTATGTCCACCTGAACTCAAAGGTAAGTTTTGGTTCTTCGTGAATGAAATTAATATGTGAACAAGTTAGACAGCAGATTAATCTGCAAACAAATTAATCTGCAGATTACTCAAGCAAGTATATGGTCCTAAAGATTTTAATACACATTTAGAAAGTCTAGTAAAAGTCATCACAAATACATTTGCTACCCATATTCTTTTATGATTTACATTGCATACACTCTTATAATTTTTCCCATTTTCATAATTTTAATGGCAATATTCCATGTCCATGTAGTATTTTGCAGGTTCCCAAACACTTCTGTATATATTTAGTAGGTAGAAACATATTTTAATGAATTGCCATTAAAATATTGTATGGAATAATAAGGAAATTTGCCATGGGAAATGTAAAAATTATCATTTAAAAACGTTGATATTTCATTAACTTAAAAAGATCATGAAAAAAAGATCATGACATAACGTTAGAGTTGAAATTAAATGAAATTTGCTAACTCATTAATTATCCTAAAGTGTCTGATTCTAGAAATCTCAACCAAGTATATGAATGACAACTTTTAATTTCCCAAGGCTTTTTATATGTCATACCGATATTTCCTCTAATTTCCAGATATAAATTTTATTTTATTTTATTATTTTTTAGATATAAATTTTAAATAAGTAAATATGCAATTATTGAGCTGATATTTTCCTTGAAGACATCTATTTTAACATTGTAATAGAACTAAGCAGGATATTTAGGTGTCTACTAGTTTTCTCAGCATTTTGAAATAAAAATAATAGGGGCACCTGGGTGGCTTAGTCAGTTAAGTGTGAGACTCTTGATTTCAGCTCACTCAGGTCATAATCTCAGGGTCTTGAGTTCAAGCCCTATATAGGCTCCATGTTCAGCACAGAGTCTGCTTGTCCCTCTCCCTCCCCTTCTGCTCCTCCTACTGCTCACATTCTCCCTCTCTCTCAAATAAATAAATAAAATCTTAAAATAAAAACTTTATCATTTTATAATTTGGAACTATTGAACTATAGACTACATTTAAAGAATTCATATGTTGTACTCTAATGAATAAATGACTATGAATATATTCATTCAATTAAGTTTTTAAGAATTTCAGAGAGCAATACTTGATCTCAAAAAATTTTACTGAGGAAAGATTAACTTTTCCTAGCATGCTGTAAAATTTTCATGGATTTTCACGGCTAATGCATTAACTGCACTGAGTAAGTTGTCCTTAAGTTAAGCAGGCAGTCATTCTAATAACTTTTTTAAAAATTCCCTGAGCTTTTTGTAACAAGGTAAAAATTGCTGCTATTATATGGTAATTTTTTGCCTTAAAATATTAATGGCCTTCTTATCTTCTTTTTTATAGAAAAAAATCTTATGTACTTGAAAGGTCTTTATTTAATGTTAAATAGAATCTAGTTAATGACTTTTTAATTCTGCTGTAAATTTTAAAATGGGTACATTCCTCTTAATGTATGATAGCCTTTCCAGAATTTATAAGACATAGCTTAAAGTAAAAGAAATAAGGATGCCTTTAGGAAAGTAAAATAAAAGATCTTTAGGTAAAAGAAATCAAATAATGAGTGCTTGATAGGACATATGATGTTTTTCAAAATAAATAATTTAAACTCCCAATCTGTATTTTGTTTAGGCAAAACTTGCCAGGAGGATGTTGATGAGTGTGAATCCAGGCCTTGCTTTCCAGGAGCAGAATGTCTCAATACCTTTGGTTCCTATCATTGTGGTGCATGTCCAAAAGGATTTTATGGTGATGGGAAAATATGTCATGGTAAACGTCTCGATTTTCTGCCATGAAATGTTTTTTGCTACATTTAATTAATCCAAATTTCTCAGTTCTATTATCTCTTTAACTCATGCATTCATGTGGTATATATTCTTTAAGTGTCATGCACTGAGCTGGATGCAGAGGATGCAAAAATACATAAGACATGCCCTCTGACCTAATAGGTTTGAGTATAATACCAGGATACCAGGGAGTCTAATGTGTAATCACATAGTTAAATATGGTGTTCTGTGTCTTGATAGAAGTGCCTGGAGAGAATAGAAGGAATACGAGACAGGGAATCATGTCTACCTGGAGGGATAATGAAAAGTTTTAAAAAGGAAGTGTTGTTACAGCTAAATCTAATGTATCCAGTCAAGAGAGAGAAGCTTTCTAGGCAAAGAAACATCTTGAATAAGGGTGGAGAGGCATGTAATGTCACAGCACACCTTGGACACTATGAATAACTCAGTGTGCTTAAAGTCGAGGGTAAAAGGGACTGCTACAAAGAGTTAAAGCTAGAGAACTAGCCAGTGGCCAGACCACTGGGACACCATGAGAAACATGATACAGTTTACATCTGAGAAGTCTACTCAAGACATGTACAGAGGATGACCACTTATGGGTGAGGAACTGTGCAAGTCTGAAGGTGGGAAGAAAAGCTGAGACAATATTACAAATAAATAGGAAAGACATGAAGATATTCTGACCTTGAATAAGGAGGTAATGTCTTAAAGAAACACTAAAGAAGCAAGTTGATGGCCTGTGGTCTGTAATTAATATTAATGTGGAAAAGGAAAGAGTTACTAAGTCCCAAGCACTCAGTTTAGGCAAATGAGTGTGTAGAATTGGCATTCGCATTGAGATTAAATGAGATCATAAAGGAGGATTTGGATCCAATAGGATTAGTATCCTTATAAAAGGACACAACAGAGAGAACTTACTCTCTTTCTGCCCTGTGAGGACACAGGGAGAAGGTGGCTGTCTGGGAGCCAGGAAGAGACTCTCACCAGGGACCAAAAGGGCCTCCATCTTGATCTTGAACTTGCTACCCTCCAGAGTGGTAAGAAAATAAATTCCTGTTGGTAGGACACTCAGTCTCTGGTGTTTTATTATGGCAGCCTGAGCTGACCAAGACACACAACATGCGTGAAAACTAAGAAAGAAGGAGTGATTTGGGAAGGGAAAGAATGCATTCAGTATGGATACATAGAGATTGAGGTGACTTCAAGTGGCACTCAGGAGGGAAGGTTAAAGTAAAGATACAGTTCTTAGCGGCATAAGTCCTGGATGAAATTGCCCAAAGAGAATGCTAAGAGAAGGGAGGACAAAAATTGGTGGATGCTAACATTTTAAAAGCTTAAAAGAGAAAAGTTATTTATAGAAGACAGTGTCAAAGAACCGTATTTTGGTATCGTTAAGTAAATAAGACCCCATTTTGGTGAAAAATAGATATTAATGCAGGATGGTAAGGGAAGTTCCCTATGAGCTCAGCCACTCACATTTCTCCCTCCATACACAGTCCCAAATACTCAACAGTATCATACCCTTCACTCTATGAACTCAAGTGATCTAAAATCTGCCTTTCACAGAAACTCATTCCCTGAATGAAACCTATAGCAAGTGGAACTTAAGACAAAAGCAGGTTGAACCAACTCCCATTACACATGAGTGATTAATAAATTTCTCAACTCTGTACAAGACATTTGTGTATTTAAGAAAATGCCTATACAAAATATTTTTTTTATTGTTGGTATTGTTTGGTTAGTTTTTTAACAGACACCAGAGTCACTGACTATAAAAGGAAATGCAGCATAGTTCTTATTCTTGAGGTTGCTAACTAGAAAATGAAAGAAACACATAGGAGTTAATATCATGAAAGACAAAACTCTCTGGGAGAACACAGATGGATGAAATTGGTTGTGTGGCTGTAAACCGTCGGAGCATCTGTTATTCACATCGGGCTGCCATAACAGAATAACACAGATAAGGTACTTAAACAACAGAAATTCATTTCCTCAGAGTTCTGGAGGGTGGTAGGTCAGGATCAAGGTGCCAGCAGGATTGGTTTCTGGCTTCTCTCCATGGCTGACAGATGGCTACCTTCTCACTGTGTCCTCACCTGTACACCTTCCTTGTGGTTCCTCCTCTTCTTAAAAGGACACCAGTCCTGTTGAAATAGGACCTCACTCATTACTTCATTTAACCTTAATTACCTCTTTAAAGGTAATATAGTCACATTTAGAATTAGGGCTTTAACATAAATAAATAAATTTGGGGGAACACAATTCAGTCCATAACGCATGGATTTGCTGAAGAGGAACATTTAAACTAGCTCTGTAATCTAAATTGTGAAGCATTCATTCCAAGTGACATTTTTTTAAAAGATTTTATTTATTTATTCATGAAAGACACACAGAGAGAGAGAAAGAGACAGAGACACAGGCAGAGGGAGAAGCAGGCTCCATGCAGGGAGCCAGATGTGGGACTCGATCCCCGGTCTCCAGGATCAGGCCCCTGGCTGAAGGAGGCGCTAAACCGCTGAGCCACCCGGGCAGCCCTCCAAGTGACGTTTTTATTGTATGTTCTTACAGTATTTTGATTTTGTAATAGTTTAGTCTGTTTTTCATGCATACATCCATAGTTGAAACACAGATTTTACATGAATCTACTACACATACTGTGGTTCTGACAAGTTCTAACAAAAGTAAAACTAAGGAAGAGAATGGTAAAAATGCCATACAAAGAGAGAGCTATGTTAAGTCAACAAATGGAAATGCCTCTAGTAAGTAACGATCTTGCTAAAATTTAATGATGAGTAATACCTCCCATTTATTTCCAAGAAGACCAACATAGTTTTCCGTAGGGATTTTTCTTTTTAAGATTATACAATACAGTTTACAGATTATTCTTTTTCTTGCTAATCCATTGACTCCTTTGGTTTATATTCTAGAAAAATGATGCATGTTGTATAATGAACAAATGACATTTAAGATGATTTCAGAGAAGCTTATGACTGGAAGTGACCATTTCAAAGTTATATTTTATAACTCCCTGGTCATTCAACATAAGCTCAAACCCTAAAAATTATAAGAAGCTCATTATTTCATAATGCCTTTTCTCTTCCTAAAGAGTACTATCTTTATAACTCTTGATTTATACAATAAATATTCTAATTGTCTTCATAAAGACCTTACACATTTTACATTAGTTTTCTTTATGCTTTTGCATTTTGTAATATTAGCTATTCATCTTGCAAAATTATCACTACACATTTATTTTGAAAGATATCATTGTTGATTACTGCAATATAGGAAAGCTATCTGATTTTAATGTATTCATGCATCGTTACCTTACTAAACGCTCTTATTTACACTGTTTTTATAGTTTATTCTCTTTCTTTGTTTTATAAATAGGTAATACCTCTTGCCAACAGTGAGTTTGTCTCTAACTCTTATTTACTTTCTTATTATAGTAGTAATTATGATTTATTCTGTATTCATGGTATACCAGCGTTAGATATTATTTATATACTATCTCATTCAGTCCTCTCAATAGTTATAGACAGTAACTGTTATGATTTCCATTTAATGGATATTACTCATCTTTACAGAGGCATAGATGAGTTAAGTATTCTGTTCTGATTTATAGAGTTTGTAAAAGAAGAGAGATTTGAACCTGAATAGTCTGACTGCAGAGTTCCAGCTCTCAAACTTGGGCCCTCATTGAAACGGCTGGGACCTCCAGTGCAAAGTGTGTAGGGAGAGAATTGTTTCTTAATGGTTTTAATGGAAATTCTTCTCACGTTTCACCATTAAGTATGATATCATCATAGGTTTCTGCTAGAAAACCTTCACCCAGTTAAGGATGCTTTTATTTGTTACTTTCTAAGAATTCTCTTTAGTTTTAAATTAGAAGTAGTTTTCAAATTTTATCAAATGGTTTTTCAGCATCATTTATTACTTGCTGTTATTTCTGTTAATGTTTCATTAGGCTAACTTTTTCAGAATGTTTCAACAGAAAATTGTAACAAATTACTTTTTAACATTTTATATTGCTCTCTTTATTAATATTATAATGCAATTATATGTAATTCGATTAGTAGAGATACAAGTCTATTTCATCCTGATGTAAGAGTCTGTAATTACACTGCTGCATTTGATTTGCTAGTATTTCATTTAAAATGCTTATGTATTTTCATAAATGGTATTGATGATAGGATTATGCCACTTGATCAATTGTTTATAAAACTTTTCATCTCTTTCTGTGCATTGCAAGAGTTTTATAAAATATTCTTTCCTTGATAATTTGGTAATTTTTTTCCATTAGATCATCTGTCTTGGCATCATATTTGGGGGTGACTCTAAAATATTTTTGTTTCTTTCCTTGCAATTGTTCTATCAACTCCTCTGTTTCTTCTTCAGTCAATTTAATCATTTATAATTTGAAAAAAAAATGTTTATCTCTTTGAGATTTCAAATTCTTAGCTTAGAATTATACATAGTATGTTTGTATAATTTAAAATTTGCCCCATGTCGGGCTCCCTGCATGGAGCCTGCTTCTCCCTCTGCCTGTGTCTCTGCCCGCCCCCCCCCCCGTGTGTCTCTCATGAATAAATAAATAAAATCTTTAAAAAAATTTTTGCTTCAGATTATTATTATGAATTGTGAGTAATTTCCTTTGCTTTGAGCCTCAGTGTATGAAGTGGTCAATAAATGTTTGTTGGCTATTTCTAACTCTTAATAAAATTATTAGTTATTGTTCTTTAACTTTTACAATGTTTAACATTCTATGTACTTGGCATATCCAAATGGATTACAAATCCCTTGAAGGCAGGAACTGATTGGTGACTTCTTATTACTATACAACTCCTAGTATAATGGTATACATGTGATAGACATTAAATGAAGGAATTAATTGCTTAATGTTAAATACTATGGGAAGAGCAGAATATTAATAAATGTTATTGACTGACATTTCTTTTTCTTTTTTTCGTTCTTTAGATACAGCATTTCAGCCACCATCAACAGATCACTCACCATCTGGGGCAAACTTTACCCACAGTCCTCCTACTGTCAAGAAGTTCTTGGACACACCCAGTAACATCTCACACTTCTCATTAAAATCAGTTACAACTCAAATGAATAATTCAAAGAAAGTTCTTTCCCATCAAATATCAGGCTTTGAACAGATGGATCATACTATCAGTACAAATCTCAGTCTGGAGGAATTGGGAGTTTCCATGAACAACCATAATTCTTTAAGCGTTAACCCAAATCATTCCCCTGGTGAAGTAAAGGATTTTATACAGAGCACCATCCAAACAGAGGCAGGAGGGCATAATTCTCAAATTAACAGGTCTGCCCAAAGTTACACGCAGTATAAAGATAGGTATGCCTCATCAGTTACTAGAGCCATCACTGTTTTGCCAGAAAAGCCTGGATGGATGAAAATATCAACTTGTGCTGGATCACCTTGTTTTCTCGGTGTTTCTTGTGTGCCAACCACAGATGGTCACTTCCAATGTGGACGCTGCCCCTTTGGATATTATGGAGATGGTATCAATTGCAGAGGTAGTATGAAAATTCTTCAGAAGATGGGAAGAAAACTATTTGGTTCACATTTAAGTAATTAAGAGATGCTTTTCTTTTTACTTCACTTAGTTCACCAATTTCTACACCAATTTCTATTCATTGTATTTGTTTATTATTTGTATAAATACTCTTCATATTTCAAAAAAATATTAACATGAGTGTTCCTGAGTTATTTTTTTAAATAATATCAAATAGTACTAAAACTATATATTATAAATACTTTCTGAGTACCTTCTGTGTTCCAAGGTCTATAGAAACATTCTTTGTCAGGTATGCCATATAATGCATAAAGACTCCACATATTATGTGTTATTTTTCCCATTGTCCAGATAGGAAGGCAGAGCCTTAGTGGGCTAGCTCACTTGCCTAGCATTAAGCAGCTAAAGAGATAAAATAAGGATGTGAATGACATTGTAGTCTGGGTTCTTTTCAGCTCATGGTGGGCATTTAGCCCATTAGTAATTTAAATTACTAATTCTGGCATATTCACTTATTTGCATAAACTAGATTTCTCTGTAATTCCTCTAGCTCTTGAGAATAAAACAAGTTGGGCATCACTTTAATTTTGAAAGGAGCGTTTACTCTTCACAATTATCAGTATTGTTTTCTTCGATGCAAATCAAATTGTTGGCTTTGGTACTGCAGAAGCTTTTCTGTGTTGCTGTTATTTTGTTATTTGTTTTGTGTTATTTGTATTTTGATTTATTTGAGACCAACTTAAGCAATAGAGCTTGTTGGAGTATTTCTTTGTTCCCAGTATTACTAAGAGTAATTACTTTGTTTTTTTGGTTTTCTTTCTTTTTTTTTTTTTTTTTTTTTGTAGGAATAGTGATAATAATAACAACTTTCAATTCTTACATGTTTATAATTAATTATAAATATTATTAATAAACAAAACAAAACAATCACATACATTTGGGTTACCTCAGAAAAATGTTAAATGCCTAATAGAATATATCATGAGTTAAAGAAGCTTAAGGAATACAAACCTATAAACTTAGGATGTGTTCCTAGCATCTTGCTCTTGCACTTTTATATTCTGATTATTCCTGCCATTTACCAACATTTACCTGATTAGTATCTGAAACTTTACAGACCTCTGAAAGAAGACTATAATCCCATTTATGGCTAGCAGCCACCTTCGTCAGGCTTTGCTATGGGAGTAATTACCACATATGGTACTTCTTTCTGACTATATTAGTCATGTTTCTCAGTCACTCTAGTAGTAAAACAAATACAAGGGAAAAATTTTATGGATAAATGCAGATGTTATTGCTTAATAAGCAGCCTCAAAATTTTCAAATTTCAGAGAATTTGATCTTCCTTGTAAGTCTATGAGCAACATGTATATATTGTATCAATAATTCAGCTTTTTTTCCTTCATTTCTGCAGCCATTTGTAGACACCCATGTGGAAAAAGCAGGGAGTGTGTAGCCCCAAACATATGCAAATGTAAACCTGGTTACACTGGTTCTAACTGCCAAACTGGTAGGTATGGTATTCATTAGTTCACATAATGAATTTAATTGATAATTGACATTTCTAAAACATGAGCTTTATTTTACGCAGCTGTATGTCATCCTGATTGCAAAAACCATGGAAAATGTATCAAGCCTAACATTTGTGACTGTCCCCCGGGACATGGGGGTGCAACCTGTGATGAAGGTGATAATTCAAATTAAAAATCAAATAACAGATCCAAAATAAAACTGTTTTCTTTAAAGTTTTTTTGTAAAGATAAACCAGTTTTACTGTGTTTATACTAATATATGCTCATTAATGCTGGTGGGGAAGTCTAAGCTTTTTAATGTTTATTAAAAATAATTTATTTAATTTTTAAAGATTTTATTTATTTATTCATGAGAGACACAGAGAAGCAGAGACACAGGCAGAGGGAGAAGCAGGCTCCCCGCAGGGAGCCCAATGTGGGACTCAATCCCAGGACACTGGGATCATGCCCTGAGCCAAAGGCAGCTGTTCAACCGCTGAGCCACCCAGGCATCCTTAAAACTAATTCATTTGAAGATTCTGAAAACTTAAAAATAGAGAATTAGACATCCAAAGAGTAATAGCTTATTTGTCCTTGGTAAAATTGTCTTCGGAAGTAATATTTTTGAGTGTTAGTTATAAGGTGCCATATCCCTACGTGTATTTTAGCTTCAAGCAAAGGACACCTGATTATTGAATAACTTGCCAAATGTGGCTCCAAGAAAGTGCTAAATCCAAATAGTTAGAAGATACTAAATAGTAAAAAGAATCCTGAAGAGTGATTTTTAATAACATGTCTTTAGCCATATAATTTTATTATTTTGGTTGAAATCTTTGGAGAGGTTATGAAATGGCATTTTAAAAATGGTTAATATTTTAAAAGAACACATTTGTTATTTTTATTTTTTATTTTTTTTTTTACATTTGTTATTTTTAATATAACATTTTAAAGAACACACTTTGATAGATGGTACAATAATTATGAATAAACTAAGTTACATTAAATACTTTCATGTCAAGCGTAGGTACAAATTAACAAATTAAATTCAGTAGAGAGTGAACTAATAGAACACTCAATATTGATGGCATATGAAAGTAATTGTGGAAATATAGGAGTATTGTATTTTTAGGGCAGGAACATGTAAGTCTAAGTCTCACTTTTCAGAAGAAACCTAAGATGGTATATTTCCATCCAACTAACCCAAACATGCTGATGATTTGCTGGTGTTTTTAGGGTATAAACCTGAATAGTCAATCCCACAGAACTAAATTTCATAGTAAAAGAGAACTGAGGTTGGGTGGGTGACTCAGCGGTTTAGCACCTGCCTCCTGCTCAGGGCATGATCCTGGAGTCCCGGGATCGAGTCCCACATCAGGCTCCTTGCATGGAGCCTGCTTCTCCCTCTGCCTGTGGCTCTGCCTCTCTCTCTCTCTCTCTCTCTCTCTGTCTCTCATGAATAAATAAATAAAATCTTTAAAAAAAAATAAAAGAGAACTGAGTTTATTATAAATTGCTCTTACAAGAAAGTTTATTGTGGCTATGATTTGTAAATATAAACTGACCTTTTCCTAATAGCTGATATAATAACATAATCTGTGTCTGCAGAACATTGTAGCCCACCTTGTCAACATGGTGGCACCTGCTTGGCTGGAAATCTCTGCACTTGTCCTTACGGTTTTATAGGACCAAGGTGTGAAACAAGTAAGCAGAACTCTCTTGCAGCCTAATGTAATGAAACTGCTCCTTTAAATAGTTGATGGCTTTAATACTAAGATAAACCCAGAGCCTAGTTATAGAACGTACATTCATGATTTATTATGACAGTTATCATTCTGCATACCACCAGGAGCCCTGGATGCCAGTACTAAGATAAAGAATTTTGTTCTTAGCAACTCTCTTCTTGACCATTTCTTTGAGATAATAAGAATTTCAGTTTGTTGATTTGCATGTAAGTGTATCTTGTTTCATTTATATCTATGATTATTTTCATTAATAACAATTTTCTCAAATAGCCAACTCTTATTTACCATTCAGTTCAGTGATTTTCTTCTTTCCCCATATCTATTAGCAAAAAAATAGCTGAATGTGAGAATCAGAGACTATTTAAAGCCAAAGAATAAATTATTTTTATTTTTCTTTCTGATCTCATTCATTAGAAAATGTGATAGGCAGTTATGAGCTAGCTAGGTAAGAGCCAATAATATAACCAATTCCAAGACTAATTTACTTTGCTTTTATTTTTATTCTATGACCTTAGTGGTTTGTAACAGGCACTGTGAAAATGGAGGTGAATGTCTTACACCAGATATTTGCCAGTGCAAGCCTGGCTGGTATGGACCTACTTGTGGTACAGGTAAAATAAATATTTCAATGAATAAATCAGTTAAAACAAATTTAAAGCTTAAAATTAATATGATAAGATTAATTTGAAGTTTTACTAAAACCCTATCTCTTATCTTGGTTCTTTTTCTTGTCTCAGACCATAGAGTGTATTTCAGCTTTACTGTTATCCACCCCAACCAATACCTTTCTTTTTCTTTCTTTCTTTTTTTTTGGGGGGGGGGGCTTTTTATTTCCATCATCCACTTGCCTTAGAGTGGAGAGAAACGGATCTGTGCTACATCTTCTCGATCTCTTTCAAGTTTTTTTTTTTTTTAATCACAACACAGACATTCTGTTTCACGAAACATTCAAGCAATTGAGTTAAGTGACACCATCACATTATTCTGTTTCTTTATCACAATATCAGGCTTACTTCTTTGCCAGCAATGTTTGCAGGTATCTATGTGTAATCTAATCTATTGTGATCTAATGACTTCACAAATTTAACTTAATGTTTATAGCTTGCCAACTATGTGTGAAGCATGATGCAAGGGGGAAACAAAGATCAGTTTGATGTTTGCCCTGACTTCAACTAGCATAGCATTAGTGAAGGAGACTTAGGATACAGTTATTTAAAAAGACTATGATACAGGTTGGATTATAATTGGCAATGTAATTAACGCACAGTTCCTTGGAAGCAGAGAGGACAGAAATTCATTCTGGCATGTACAGTTTGGAAGAAAATAGTATTGAGGTAGACCTTGGAGGATAGGTAAAGTCTGGGTTGAAAAATCGAATTGGGGGTGCCTCTCAAAGTGGGACAAGGGAAGAAGCAAAAACAGAGAATGCTTTTGAAAATGTTAGGACTTGAGTGTTCCGGGCAGCCCGGGTGGCTCAGCAGTTTAGCATGGCCTTGGGCCCATGGTGTGATCCTGGAGTCCCAGGATCGAGTCCCACATCAGGCTCTCTGCATGGAGCCTGCTTCTCCCTCTGCCTGTGTCTCCTTCTCCCTCTGCCTCCCTCTCTCTCTCTCTCTCTCTGTCTCTCATGAATAAATAAATAAAATCTTAAAAAAAAAAAAAAGAACGACTTGAGTGTTCCAATTTGGATTAGGAAGGAGACTTAAAGAGGTATTTGAGTAGATTACAGACCATCCCTTAGTGCTGTTGAAATGTCTTCTAGTTTCCCATCATGTTCTCAGCCTACAGAGGGCATTCTGAATTCTAATGATAACCTCCATATTCTTAGCGTGGTATTATTTGTAAACTTAATGAACAAACTTTCAAAGCTATTATCCAGTTATTTCATTCCTCTTATGTTTGGCGAAGTCAAATTAATTGTAGGTTATGGGTTTTACTTGCAGTAAAAATAAAATATTTCATTATGCACTCTTTTGTACTTCAGTGCAGCTTTCATTTTTTAAATAATAAAACTTTTATGGTGTCTCTTCCCCCTGCTGTTCAGCTTTGTGTGACCCCGTTTGCCTCAATGGTGGTTCCTGTAATAAGCCAAACACTTGCCTCTGTCCAAATGGATTCTTTGGTGCACAGTGTCAGAATGGTAATTAGTTTTTATGTCTTTCTTTTTTTTCTTATAAATAAAAAGGGAAAAGTATAAACAGAATTCAGAGTAAACATAAGATAAGTCTCAAAAGGGAAGATGCTACTTTTTCTCTATTTCTTGTGATGTTGCACCTGTGGCCACCAAATGACCAGATCATAGAAATGTATGAGTTATTATATAAAATATTTGTATTGGGATCCCTGGGTGGTGCAGCAGTTTGGCGCCTGCCTTTGGCCCAGGGCATGATCCTGGAGACCCGGGATCAAATCCCACATCGGGCTCCCGGTGCATGGAGCCTGCTTCTCCCTCTGCCTGTGTCTCTGCCTCTCTCTCTCTCTGTGACTATCATAAATAAATAAAAATTAAAAAAAATAAAAAAAATAAAATAAATATTTGTATTTATTCAACATACATTAGGCTCCCGACCTTGGCACTTGTCTGTGCAGTTCGATAGGATCAAAGTGTGAACCAAATAAGCAAAGTTCTCTTGCAGTCTGTTGTGTGCAGTGGTGTCATTTTTATTGCCCCCACAGCAAAAGCATTTGATTTATGGCTAAGCTAATGTCTGCTATTATCTCATGATCTCTCAACTTCAGTTTTATTAAACGTTTATGAAAAGCTAGCTATGCACGGCACTGTGCAAGGTGATATGGGGACCTAAAGATGCATCATTTCCCCCCTTTGTGGCCTGCTATTTTAATGCTTTTCCTGATATAGTAAGGATACAGGGTTTTGTTTTGTTTTGTTTTGTTTTTTCAAAATAACGAGCATGTCCTGAAGCTCACGGTGTAGTCATGAATTAATATCAGTAAATGGAATTTAAAATGTATTTTCTACATCATCATATCTTTGGGTTTATGCAAAATGCAGAGTAGATTTTTAGTAGAAACATGTCAGAACCTGTCATAATTCAATTCCTAAAACCTATACTTTCCTTGCCATGTTATACTTTGATGTGATTTCATTTCTTTTATTTGGAGGTTGGCTAGGATTCTTTCATTGCCATTGAGGTAGGGAAGAAACCATCACTAGAGTACTAGCTATATAGGCATGGCAGATGAGTTTTTCTAATTAAGATTTCCTTTAAGGAACTAGTTTGTGAAAGGGGAGGAAGTAAAGACTAAGTTAAGGCAAAACCTTGGAAACCAAGCGACTATGTCTAAACCCATATTTATGAGCTATAGATGTAGTTTTGACTAAGAATGTAAGAGAGAAATAAAAAGCTGATCTCTCTCATGCTCCTTGCAGTAGATGTAAGATAAGAGTGAGAAAACTTCTCTAAACTTTATATGCCAACTGTATAACTGGGAAAGGAGCAGATCTCTCAATTATTAAATATTGAACTAAAATGTACCTATTGAACATATGTCATGTTAGCAGGTTTTGGAATTAGGTAGCCTCTAAAAGTTGTAGCTGGCATGGTTTGAAATTTACTTAAAGTCTCTAGGATTAGACCTCCTGACTTTCAGGTTTGAACTAGACAGTTGCTGTAGGATTAAGTGAGACATACATACTGTAAGCACATGGCTAGCTACCATAAATAATAGTATTTTTTTTCATTTTTTCGTTTTTTTGTTTTTAGAGAGGAATAGGAGGAAGGGCGGAGGTAGAGGGAGAGAGAGAATGCTAAGCAGGCTCCATGCCCAGAGCAGAGCCCAATGTAGAGCTGATCTCATGACTCTGAGAAACAACCTAAGCTGAAATCAGGCTCTTAGGTAGGGCGCTTAACTGACTGAGACCCCCAGATGCTCCATTGTCTTTAAGACATGCTGGACAAGATGCAGGAGAGATAAAAAAAACATGATCTTTATTATCATTTACAGAAAAAATAAACTTTAAATTTCCAGGCAGGATTGCTTTTTTATTTTTTTTTTATTTTTTATTTTTTTTAAGTAAAGGCATTTAATCATCATGTCTGGAAGAAACATGAAACAATAAAAATTCTCTCGTAAAAGATGATAAATATTAACTTCTGAATTCCATGGAGCAGAATCATTTACACAGAAAATACGAGTAATAGCATAGTCAAGGTTATCCAATAAATATTCCTAACAAAGCCAAGGATTTATTGTTAAAATGAATTTTCACTAAGCATCCACAGAAATAAGTCACATATAAAGCTCTGCCTTTATTCAAAAGTCAATTTAAGATTATTTTCCAAAAATCCTATGACAGATTATTGACATTTTCTAATTTCTGCAGGAATAGATACATTTCTTATTTTGAACCAGGTTTTAACTTATTTTCTTGGTTCCATCCAGATCATTTCACTCACTCTTAACTTATAAGAGTGGTGAAATATAAGATTCATAATTTAAGCATTATAATACCAAAGATGCCATTTGTTGTGAACATTTCATCAATACATTTCAAATTGTGCTAATTCACTAGCTGCTTAAAGCTATGAGCATTGGATTTTATGATTTAGAAAGGATGGTTTTAATCACCTGCAGTTGTGATCTTTTATTTTAATAGCACATTTCTCTGCCTTATGGCCCCATAGATAACAAGCACATGATGCAATATGTAATATATAATAATTGAATTTGTAATATTCACAGATTGCTGCCATGTGTTCTTTTAGCTATCTGTCACCCTCCCTGTAAGAATGGTGGCCGCTGCATGAGAAATAATGTGTGCGCCTGTCGTGAAGGATATGCTGGGAAGAGATGCCAAAAAAGTAAGACACCACTGGATGTATTTGCCAACCACAGGTAAAGCAGACACATTAAATCTCAAAAGTATTGCTGTTTCAGGTCTGTTTCATCCTTTTACCTTAAGGTATCTGTGATCCCATGTGCATGAATGGAGGAAAATGCGTGGGACCAAACATTTGCTCTTGTCCTTCCGGTTGGAGAGGGAAACAATGCAACATAGGTAAGAATACTCTTCAAATGTTAAAGCCTCATGAGAACATAAAGCAGAATTTACTACAAAAAACATTTTCCTTGTTTTTGTTGTGTTGTGTTTTTTGTTCCTACTTTAGGGGATTCCCTTTTGAAATAGAGTAAAATGCCAAGCGCTCTGAATTCATTCTTTCAGGTTACCAGAGAAAGAGGGTGTTTTTCCAGTCTCTACACTGTGATTGCCAACATAAATGACAAGTCTTTAAGTCCTGTCTCCTTGTCATTAAGTAGAAGACAGGAGAAATGGTAAAAAATGACATTCCTCCACCCTGTCTCAGACCAACCAATTCAGAACCTTCCAAGTTGGGGTGCTCCTGCTTTCAAGTCTGGCTAGATTTTGAGGTGATAGCAGCTCTCCTCATCCAAATGATTCATTTTTTTTCCTTTTTTAAATTATTATTTAAAATTATCAGCTATTATAAGGTATTTATCAAAGTGAAAAATAAGAGGCAACTTAAATATCCAACAATTGAGGAAAAGTTGAAACACAATGCATTAGATCAGTGGAACGTTATATACTCATTAAAACCAACTTATTTGAGTCAGCAAGAACAGTGAAAAATATTCTTGGCAAAATGTTACGAGAAAACTTTAAATCATCAACTTTTAACTGGTTCTCTCCTTTAGTGAAATTTTTTGCAGTTTAATTTTTTAACTTTTTTATATTTCTGTTTACAGCTCTCTGCTTTCAGAAATGTAAAAATGGTGGCGAATGTATTGCTCCCAGTATATGCCATTGTCCTACCACATGGGAAGGAGGGCAGTGTCAAATACGTAAGCCTACAAACTTTGTCTTTTAGTCTACATTCTTGAACCTGAATCTTTACAATTATCAAAGTGTAGTGTGAGGAAAAATCACAGAAAAGAGCAAATCCCAGCATATTGATCCATTCAAAAAATGGTTTTAGAAATAAAGAAAATCTTATTCATTGTTACACCCATTCAAAAGGAGAAAATATGGTAAAATGATTTTAAGATTTTGTATGATAGAGTTAACTCCAAATTACAGTCTGTGCATTGCCTTTGAAGTTCTCTCAGGTGTGCTGAAGAAGCACTTAATATACACTTTGAGTATTTTTTCATATTATGAGAAAAATACATATTAATCATGAAAATAATAAAACATTAAAAAAAATTTTAAACTAAATTGTCCCAGATTTCACCACCCAGAACTAATTCCTTTTACGACTTTAGTATGTTAATATAGTTCCCTTTAGTTTTAGTCATAGATGTTACATAGATGAGGTGTCAGGATATTGAAGAAAATCAAATTTCATGGAATTTTGAAATTTATGAAAACTTGAAATACCATGTTAAAATATTTAAAAACTTGGGGATCCCTGGGTGGCTCAGCAGTTTAGTACCTGTCTTCAGCTCAGGGTGTGATCCTGGGGTCCTGGGATCAAGTTCCACATCGGGCTTCCTGCATGGAGCCTGCTTCTCCCTCTCCCTGCGTCCCTGCCTCTCTCTCTCTCTCTGTGTGTGTGTGTGTCTCTCATGAATAAATAAATAAAATCTTTAAATAAATAAATAAATAAATAAATAAATAAATAAATAAATATTGAATAATTGACTCAATGGGAAAAACTGGAAATCCCCCCAAATATTTTCAAGTGATCAATAATTGCATCATTTCAAAACTGATGATCCAAGTGCATTGTAAACTGAATATATACAGTTGCAAAATGACCATGTGTTTTTACTAGAAATACTTGCCCTGTTTTTTGATATTTTATGAACCACACTTCTTTCCATGTACCAGAGAATCTGCATATATCTTTTATGACTCTTTGACTTTATTTTATTGGTAACTGCTATTATAATTTGTACATTTTTCATCCTAAGAAAATATTATCAAAGAATTCACTAAGTGCTAGTACCTAGTTAGGAAATATCTGCTCAAAAGTTTGATCTGCTTGAAGGTCAGTGTGATTAAATTGCTAGAAAAAAGAGCTATTACCGTCAATTTGGCCTGCTTACTCTGGAGAGAGGTCTATGTGGACCAGGAGGGAGAATGATAAGATATTAAAAGCACATTAATGTGGGACGTGACCTAGTGTGTGTGGATTGAAGTACTCTGACCACGGCCTGAAGATGTGCCTCTAATTTTGTACCTTGCAGCTTCTCTGAGAATTTTTCAAAGTCCCCTTCCTCAAAATCCTTTATTTCCAACTGTCCAGAAATTCTAAATATTGACGTTACTTGAACTAGATGTCTTATTGCCATCTGCTGGAAAGTTCTTGTAACAAATATTCAAATCTATGATGTCTGTGATGTGAAAAGTTCTTCTTTAGCTGTGGAACTTTGTGCCTTACACAACCTGCCCAACCATACCTACCAGCCCTGAGAAGAACATAACCTTTTAATGTTGCACTTATACCAAAGAAAATATTATTCTTGAGTTATACAAGCTTTCATTATGAGCTCTGGAAGCAGATACCTCTCTCATGAAAAATAACTGTATTGTATGCAATTTTATATTATGCTTATTTTCACTCAGTATTACTTAAAAGCATTTTCTATGTCCTTCAAAACATAATTTTGAATGGAATATTAAGTTCTGTAATACATATAAAATGTAATTTTAAATGTAACATAATTTATATGTACATATATACATATGACATTCACTTGATTTTTACTCTTATTTTGAACATTATAGTCATTTACAGAGTATTACTCTACCAGGCATTTTCTCTATAAGTCAGTAGGTAGATAGATGATAGTGTAGGTTGATAGATTAGATAGATAGATGATAGATAAGTAGATCGATATTGAGGTATATTGAGATAGGTATAGGTATTAGATTTCATGAGAAGAGATTTTAAGGAAGAAATTGCTAGTGTAAAAATTTTTAGGAAGTTTCTTTTTTTTGTTTGTTTAAATATTTTATTTATTCATGAGAGAGAGAGAGAGGCAGAGACGCAGGCAGAGGGAGAAGCAGGCTCCATGCAGGGAGCCCAATGTGGGACTCGATCCTACCCCTCTGATATCACGCCCTGAGCCAAAGGCAGACGCTCAACCTCTGAGCTACCCAGGCATTCCTTTAGGGAGTTTCTAATAAAGTTATTACATTCAATGATAGTATATTAAATTGTCAATTTTTCCATACACTGGCCAGTACTGAATTATCTCTTTTAAACTTTTGCTAAATTATTAAAAAGCAAATTATGAATTCTATTTTATGTTGCTGATTTGTATCTCCTCTCTAAAGAAAACAAAACCATATACCTAGTGTTTAAAGTGTAGCCAATGAAAATTCTATTTGCTTTAATAATATCTTCATAGAAATGTGAAAATACTGTGTTGTGTTTTGAATGTCTTGTTTTTTTGTGTATGAGTGTGTGCGTGTGTGTGTGTGTGTGTGTGTGCATGCACAGTGGCTGCACAAGGATGGGACTGCAGTTGGTCGTTCATAAAATCTTATGACTATTTTATAGTTGAGTAGCTGAATGGCTTCAGACCACCAGAATAGATGATGTCATAAGCATTTGTGTCAAAGGACAGTAATTGTAAAAATCTGTGTATTGCAGCAATTTGCAAACAGAAGTGTCTTTATGGAGGGAGATGTGTATTTCCCAATGTGTGCTCCTGTCGCAATGGATATTCTGGAGTCAAATGTGAAAAGAAAGTACAGGTATTTTCAATTTTAAACAGAAAATAAATATTATATATTGACATCTGCTGTCTACTCAGATATTCTACTTAGCAATTGACACCTACCTATTATGTTTATTTTCTTTTACTTCTAAATAAAAAACATGGGAGGATTTACTATTTGCCTCTGAAACTAAAAATAATATCATTTTGTATCATTATAGAGTTATCTTATTCAAAATTTTGATGTGCACTTAAGGAATTTTAATGAATAGATATGACTGGCAAGTATAATGTTTTATTTCATGGCACTGGAGCTGAAAGAAAACCAATATTCCCCAATATGGACTTAAGACCATTAATTTATATTTTGGTCAAATACTAGATTAAAAGACTACCTTCCTCCTCCCTCAATTTTTTTTTTAAATCCACTACTTGATTGATTTGAGGATGAATTGTGTGCCATTAAAACTTTGTCTATCAGGCAGCCCCGGTGGCTCAGTAGTTTAGTACTGCCTTCTACCCAGGGCATGATCCTGGATCCTGGAGACCCGGGATCAAGTCCCACGTCGGGCTCCCTGCATGGAGCCTACTTCTCCCTCTGCCTGTGTCTCTGCCTCTCTCTTTCTCTATCTCTCTGTCTCTCATAAATAAATAAATAAAATCTTAAAAAAAAAAAAAAAAACCTTGTCTATCCTCATTCTTTTCTCAGACAGTATTTCTTTTCTTTTTTTTTTTTTTTTTTAAGATTTTATTTATTCGTGAGAGGCACAGAGAGAGAGGAAGAAACATATAGGCAGAGGGAGAAGCAGGCTCCCCAAAGGGAGCCCAATGTGGGACTCAATCCCAGGACCAGGATCACGGCCTGAGCCAAAGGCAGACACTCAAGCACTGAGCCACCCAGGTGTCCCATCAGACTGTAATTCTTTCTCTTTATTTGCTCCCTATTAGAATCAATTTCAGGGAAAGAAAAAAAAAAAAACCCTCTTCTTATCATTAGAATTTGGATCTATTTAAATTTTAAAAATCAAGAAAACAAAGGAAAAATAGATGCTTTCTTAGAGTTCCTGATAGAGCCCCACACTTATTTAGAAGGCCAGTGCTATAGAAACATCTATTTTAAGAGTTTCTGTAATCAAATCTGTGCTTACAAGATTAAACTGAATTTTATCTTGTCTCCAGTCTTAAATTTGTAAATATCTACAGCCAAGGTATTTTGTCAGTCCTAATTCCAGTATGTATGAGGGTAATGCTAATCGCAAAAACAACAACAACAGAAAGGCAGCAGAGCTCTCGAAAGTTTCTTAAAGTTAATCTGCATTAGTTTTAATTTAAAAAGCAATTATACAGCAGCCTGGGTGGCTCAGGGGTTTAGCACAGCCTTCGTCCCAGGGCATAATCCTGGAGACCTGGGATTGAGTCCCTGCATGGAACCTGCTTCTCCCCCTGCCTGTGTCTCTCCCCCGCTCTCTCTGTTTCTCATGAATAAATAAATAAAATCTTTTAAAAAATAAATAAATAGCAATTATATTCTATTTAGCATTTCAGAAAGCCCAAGGTTGTGAATATCAGTCTGCTGGAGTACCATAATTTGAAAAATGATAAAGAATTTTCTTTCTGAAGTGTGATAGTGAATCAATGTGGCTTAGAGGCAAAGTGGACATGCACTTGCACTTCTCCTTGCCCTGGTGTCCAGCCTGGATGCATACAAAACAAAAACAAAAAAAAACTCATAACATTACTGTGTTTTGAAAACCAGAATACCAAAGTTATTGAGTATCCATTTGATTAACTGTTGTTAAGAACAATAAATGTAAAAACCCGAATGCCCTGATTCAGCAGCAAACATGTCTATTATTTTATTTTATTTGAGATTTTTATGGCACAGAAAACCCTATGACTTCAAAAGCTTTCAAATCCACTTTGACATACTAAACTAGGTGTCTTCTCTATAACCTATATTTATCTATTTCTTCACTACCTCACTCCCTCCTCAGATTATCTTCATCCCCACTAATGGTGCTGCTGAGACTGTACCTGGAGTCTTATTAAGGAAGGAAAGAACAGTGGGTCATGGAGAAGGAAAAGGAAAACAAAACAAAACAAAACAAAAAAAAATAGCTCAGGGACCCCATGTCCTACTTTCCTATAATCTTCTCTTCCAAATTCTTGACTTCAGTTCTCACTTGAGCTTTACTCTATTGCTCATTGGTGAGCAATAACAGAGGGTAAAAATAAATTTCTTTTTAACAGGGAAAAACAAACAAACAATTACTATTTATGGGTTTCACAGAACCCTCCCTGACTCCTCCCCGAACTCCTCCCTGCTCCCTCCCTGTCTACCTTCCTGGCCCTTCTTCCAGCATCCTGAGATAGTGGGGGGAAAAATAATGGAAGATAGTGATTGAGTTGCTAGAATTTCAATGGAAGCAACAAAACGAGAATTTCTAGCTAGAAACAAGTGCTAAGGACAGGTGGATTTATGAAAGGCTTCCAGAGGTTTCAGAACTTGCTGCCAGCTCCTAGGTACATTTAGCATTGGCCCTGCCACTTATTCACTCTATGACCTTCAGCAAGGTATTGAAACCCCCTGAGTTTCAGTTTCTTCATCTGTACTACGGTGCTCATAACACCTAATCATAGGATTGTTAAAGGACTAAATTAACACATATGCCTAGTATGGAGAAAACATTGTGTAAGTTGGTTATCGATTATTACGATTATTACGTTGAATAGAGGAATAGACCTGTAGAAGGAAAAAAATGAGGAAAGAGACTGGAGAGAAATGTTGTCACACACTGAAAAAACAGTCTTTTCCTGAAAAGTTTCAGGAAGAAATGTCCTGGCTTCTATTCAGCATGGATGTTTCTTGAATACAACCTTTTGTCAAGATGGAGTAATGTAGTATCCAAGCTCCATTTAGTCACAACTGCTTTGATATTTAAATATGATCTGGATTAGATCTTAGTTTTATGAGAACAGTATTTAGTCTGCAGTGGCAAACGTAGAACCAAGAGCTTTCTGTCACATCAGAGAAAAGGAGGTACAAATAATGAGCAAGGGTCAAATGGTTTTCTAATATTCATTGAAACTTGATTTCCCTCTTCCTACTACAGACAAAACGCCATTAATATCAAGTTATGTGCATCACAAGCCTGTTGTAAGAATGAAATTTTTAATTCAGAAAAAGTTGAAGATAACTACTTGAAGTTGATTTGAACCTAATTTTAAAAATTATTTAAAGACTGAAGAAACTAATAACATATAGAATGCTCTTACCTGTCATTGTTAGAGAATATCAAAGAAGAAATCCAGGTAATCTGAATTGACCTGGAAATGTGATTTGTTATTTTCATATTGAGATGATGTATCTGATATTTGAGACATTCACCATAACCTAATAAACTGAGTATTTCCCAATTCTTACTGTGATGGTGTCTTTATCATCAAGAGTAAGTCATCAGTCAACATAACAGAAGCCATTTGATGTATCCAGATATGAAGTGTTTAATGCAGAATTAGGAACTCTGAGGATTCTTGGAAGAGCTGGAGGTGAGGGTGGGGAAAGGGGAGGTAGAGGTCAGGAAAGCAGCTGCTGGAGCTCAGAGAAGTACATATTGAAGACAGCCTAAAGGCTCAAGCAGATGCCTTTCAACTTTCTTAGAGCTGCTGCAATACTTGAGAATCTTTAAAAACTCCACCAATTTCTCAAGCAAAGCAGGTCATTATAAAAAAATTGTTGCAAAGCCACTGTAATTTTTTTTTTTATCTATCCAAATACCTAGATGCAAACACCTTGAAAAAATAATGACTTCCATTTCCATCTCCTGTCTCTCTGGAAAGCTTTTCTCATCAGCAAACTCTAACCGAGAACCACATAGAAAAGGGGATTCCGGAGAATGTCGCTCCAGCCTTAGAAGGAAGTCAGTGTTACCGACGAGACAATAGTAAGCTACTAGAAGACATACCCTGCATCGTACTTATTGCTTTGGGCTATATTCCAGAGACTAAAGCCATCATTTTTCCATGATAAAAATACTATATTTAGTTTTGCTGTTTTTTCCCCTCAAGTCTTTCTGTTGCTCTAACCTGTACCACTTCTGAATGAAGTGGAAGAAATAATGAAATTTTTGTCTTGGAAGGCTTACTTGGTCACTGTACTGATATGTAAAAAAGAGCATGAAATTGTCTGTTTCATTTTTCCATTCTTTTGGTACCTTGATCTATTTTGATGTAGAAGCAAAGAGAGAAACTATCAAAAAATCAAATCCTTCTACAAATATCAAAAGAGAAGTGAATGCTAAATAAAAGAAAAACTTTTTTTTTTAAGATTTTATTTATTCATAAGAGACACAGAGAGAGAGAGGCAGAGACACAGGCAGAGAGATAAGCAGTCTCCTCTCAGGGAGCCTGATGTGGGACTCAATCCCAGAACCCTGAGTCGAAGCCAGACGCTCAACCACTGAGCCACCCAGGCGTCCCAATAAAAGAAAACTTAATGGCATTAATTATTGGGGAAGTAGGTAATGTCAACAAGTATAAACATGTGATTGAAGGATTTGCCTCAGATATAAATAATTCTAGATTATCTACAGTTATAAAACTTTTCCTCTACTATCTCATATTTGACCTCACTTTGTCTTTTCCAGAAAATATTTTAATTTAAAAAAAATATTTTTATATTTATTTATGAGAGAGAGAGAGAGAGAAGTAGACTCCCCACTGAGCAGAGAGCCTGACACCACGCTTAATCTCAGGACCCAGAGATCAAGACCTGAGCCTAAGGCAAACATTTAACCAACTGAGCCCGCAGGCACCCCCAGAAAATATTTTAATTTGAAGATATCTATTTTAAAGCATGCAAGTTCACAAAACTCATTTTGTTCTTTTAAGTGGAAATATTGAGCATTCCTAAGTCATGTTTATTTTTTTTCTAAGTCATGTTTAAACTATAAGATAAAGTAAGACATTTTTAGACTAAAATTATGCTGACTTTGGTAAGAATCTTGTAAATAATAGCATTTAATGTCAGAATTAAAGAGATTTTAATTTATTTCATATTTACGGAAAGGTATTTTTAAATAATTATTTAAGAGGGATCCCTGGGTGGCACAGCGGTTTGGCACCTGCCTTTGGCCCAGGGCGGGATCCTGGAGACCTGGGATTGAATCCCACGTCGGGCTCCCGGTGCATGGAGCCTGCTTCTCCCTCTGCCTGTGTCTCTGCCTCTCTCTCTCTCTCTCTCTGTGTATCTCTCATGAATAAATGAATAAAATATTTTTAAAAAGAAAGAAAATACAGTATTTCACCATGTTTTACTTTGTTACCAAAAGTACAGATACATGAATGCAGAATGACAATGCAATTGACAATTAGTGTGTGTCTCAATTTTTGTGCTCTCATAAAAATATAAGTCCTAGAAAGAAAAAAAAAAACTAGATAAAACTGAATACTTTAAAAAAAAAAAAACTGAATACTTTTTAAAAGTTAATAATTGGAATTAAAATTCCTACAAAAATAGATGTAATAAAAATAGATATAATTTTAATAATTGTCTCTTTACGACCTTTGCTGTATTCAACATAGCAACTTTATCAATACCTTATTAAATTAATTTTCAATGTATTTTTTATGACTAAAAAGTTATAATTGCTCAAGGATTTATTCTGAAATGTCTAAACCAACACTTTTAATCTTTCATTAATATTTTCTAGATCTACATCAAGAACCCCAAGCTACAATTAAAATATTAATCAGTAGACTATCCATTTATAATAGATTTAATGGGCCTGTACATGCTAATAATGAAGAAATGCTATGGTTTACAGATTTTATATAAAAGCACTCTTTATGAAAGCTAATGACTCATGCAAATGAAAGTAATGTTTTAGAAATATAATATGAGTTTAGAAAAGCAAGTAATTTGATAAATTTATGGAGAAGAAATTTAATTTTTCTTACTTCTTGTTGATATTTTTACATTTATTAACTTTAAAATGTTTTATCCAGAATCCATTTGGATAATACTTTGAAGATAATGAGTGTCTGAGAACTTAAGCAAAAATGCTTTAAAATGTGTACCTTTCAATGTTTACCTTATAAATCATTTTCCAAAAAGAATTCAGATTATAGGCTTTGTTTAATATGCTTGGCTTTTTGTGTTTATTCATGTTAACATTTAAATGAAATGTTTGAGTTGTCCAATATTCCAATCCTTTCTCTGGCCCTCTATTTAAATATAAACTTCTCTAAACTTTTAAAATATCCCTGCCAGCCCTTTTTCTAAAATATTAAAGTATCATAATCTTTTTGATGGAATTATAAATATATCTTATTTTTCATATTCATGAATTATGAAACTTATCCAAATCACAACATACATAATAAAATTTTAAATTTTAGATTAAAATTATCTGTAAATATTTAGAATCAATAATGGAACATATATATATTATATATTTTATAAGTATCATTATTACTCTGTAATTATTTTTATAGTACTTATGTGCTAGAGTTTAAACCAGTGTATTTATATTAATTAAATAATGTAATATTTTGCTTTCCTTTATGCCACTTAATAATTCATTCTTCATGATATGTGTGCCTCTTATTTCTAAAATGATATGAAGTAGCCTAAATATTAAACATGTTAAATGGGGAAACAAAAGAGGAATAGCCTCTTTTGTTCATAAAAGATTTGTAGATGATCTATGTGGAATGTATTAATTACTTCTGAGACTTTGATAGCCCTGTAGCTGATATTTTCTCAGTCACTGTTTGCAAATGATACCAAAAACATCAACTCAATTCTTTATAGAAAAAGAAAATCCTGATAGTCTTAAGAATCCATACATTTTCAACATATTTTCCTCATCTGATGAAGAGGATGAGATGATATATTTGTAAACATTAGTAAAATACAGTTATGCTGAAATTTCTAATATTTAACATTGAATAAGAAACATCTGGGTAGCCCCAGTGGCTTGGTGGTTTAGCGCCACCTTCGGCCCAGGACCTGATCCCGGAGACCTGGGATCGAGTCCCACGTTGGGCTCCCTGCATGGAGCCTACTTCTCCCTCTGCCTGTGTCTCTGCCTCTCTCTCTCTCCCTCTCTCTCTCTCTCTCTCTCTCTCTGTGTGTCTCATGAATAGATAAATACATAATCTTTTTTTTTTAAAAAAAAAAGAAACATCTTACAAAGTCTTTTCCTAGATACCTTACATTTTTCATAGAACTCAGCCATTAATCCTGACAATGGGCGGCAAAAATGAGCCTGTTGATGACTTTGTCAGTTTTTCGCTTCCCAAGGACCTCCTCATATAACTCTTCAATGATGTTGAAAATGATGGGCAGCAAAAAAAAAAAAAAAAAAAGGATGGGCAGCATCATTGACACCATATCCTCTGATTATCTGTTCGCAACAGCCTGGAATACTTCAGAGTTTGCTGCATATATGTATGTGGGACGGCTACCTATCCCTTGTGTTGAAGAGTGGTTAACTGCCCCCAGCTTCCTTCATTTTCTGTCTTGTCGTACTTTGCTGAAAACTGCCTCTTTTCGAACATACAAAGCATCAAGTTGTAAGTCTAATTGAACGCCGTGAAAATGACTTAGTAAAAGAATATAGAGAAATCTCATAAAGCTCAAAGGCAAGATGCAAAGTTGGGATTAATGGGAACCAGAAACAATCAAGAAAATAGACCCACTCTTTTCTCTTACCAGAGCTGCATAGCTCATCTTCCCTTGGTTTTTCTGAAATTTTCTAGTTCTCTCTACTCTGCTGTCCTTTATGGATCCTCCTCAGGATCCAATATAGCCACCAAATCCACATGGCAGTCTTTCAGTTCCCATAGCAGCCACCCACTGGCTAGAAAACATCTCGTTTAGTTCAAAAGTCTAGAGTGAGAAAAAACTCAGAAGGTAATGAAAGTCTAAGGATTGGGTAGGCTTGAACCAGTGTCCAGCTCTGACTAGCCATGATCACAGCCAGAAGAGTTACATGGGTGGAGCTGCCTGTATTTAGGCTATGAGAAAGTTCATGTTCTGAGGTGGGTATATAAGACTTCTAAATACAGGAAGATCCCAGTATACCATGGGTTTTGTGATGCTGAAGTTAGTTGAGTTAAATAACTAAGAGTTTGACTTTGGCGCTCCTGAAATTAATTGAGGTAAATAATTAGGCCAGAATAGACCCCTATTCTTGAGAAATTATGGTAATTCTAGATAGAAAATTGTTGTCAAGGGAAGTTTTTTGTATTTGAGTTTTCTTTTTAACTATTTTAAAGATTTATTTATTTATTTTAGAGATAGCACTCATGCTCTGTCTCGTGTGCTTACCAGTGTGGGGAGGGGCAGAAGGAAAGATCTCCACCACACCCCTGGCTGAGTGGAGATTCCCCCAGCGGGACTCAATCTCATGCCCCTGAGATCATGACCTGGGCCAAACCCAAGAGCTGGATGCTTAAATGACTGAGCTACCCACGCACCCCTGGATTTTAAAAAAATTATGTATTTGAGGCAGGTAAACTAAAGCTCATGAGAATAAATGTCTGTTAAAGAAAAATGCTACCTATGATACTATCTCCAGTCAACATCCACTCTTTTTTCATAGATTTTTTCAGTAGCGAATTATGAGAATCAGAAGTATTTTCTTGATTTGAAGTAGATCAATTATGTGATTATCAAATTGTCAGGCTACATTGAGAGAAATAAAACTAAACTGTATTGAACACAACGCCAGGGATTTTAACTAATATTAATTATTTAGACCTCACAAAATTATGGAGATAAGGAGATTCATCCCCATTTTACAGATAAAGATTCCAAAGGCCAGAAAAGTCCAGTTGTTTAATATGCTGCTACTTATGTATTGCAGTGGTTGTATTTGAATGCGTATCTATCTGAAATGGAAGCCTATTATTTAATTGCATCGTATCACTTATTTAAAAAAAAAAAAGCTGAGAATTTTCAATGGCTTTCAATGGCTCAAGACCACTTGATAATTTCAATAAAGGATTCCTCTTGGGTATCTCTCCCCCTCCATATCTTTTCGATCCACAGTATGCACTGATAAAAAAGACAATGCATGTTAAAATAAGGGGTTTTAATTTATTCACTTATCTAGCAAAGGTATTTTTGAATGGAACACATTTCAAGAAGACTTTCTGAATTAGTAGCCTGTTTTATTTTAATTGTGGAATATGCATCCATATCTAGAAAGGAGTCTGATAAGAAAGAGCATTCTCCAGAAATAAAACGAAAGGCAGGAGAGCAGCATGACATTGGGCTGGGACTTTAGAGTTGGGGGAGCCTGAGTTTAATTCAGCCTCAAATCTTTGCTCCACCTCTTCCCAGTGATGTAGACATGCACAGAGAGCTTCACTTCCTTCATATTTAATTCCTTCATGTGTAAGATAGGGGTAAGTAATATTTATTTCATGGGAACACTGGGTAATTTTAAATTGAAAATGAGATTATTAGAAATGATTTTTCACAATGACTGTCATCTATTAAGTGCCAAATATGTGGGTTTATTATTTATATTTATTATCTATTATTTCTGTTGGTGAAAATAAGTCTGTGGAACCACCCAAGGACAGGATGACAAATCTACTCCCCTACTTGGGTTCTAGGTTTTCCAATGGTTCCTGTATATTGGTGTTTCTTGTTACCTGATTAAAGAATTTATTTAAAAAAAAACGGCATTGATTAAATAGTATGTGAGCTGAAAACAAGATAAAATAAGTGGATGTAAATTTTAAATCAAGTCTGGCATACAATTAGTGAGAATGAGACTAAAAAGGCTTTAAAAGCAGCTGGTGTAGAATGACTACAATTTGTGAACTGCGTGTGTGCCAGGTTGTGTTGTAAGTGCTTTACACGGTTCAGTTGATTGCTCCTCCTGACTCATCTGTGAGGAGTGCTCTTTCTAGCTCAGCATTGAGCCATCCATGGGTGCTGAGCCCTCCTGTCTTTCTGGGCCCCTTCCTCCACTTAAAAATATTTAAAATGATATTCTTCAGGTAGGTTGATAAAAAGGCCAATATATTAATATTATACTTTAAAACATTTTCTTGGGGCACCTGGATGGCTCAGTGGTAGAGCATCTGCCTTTGGCTCAGGTCATGATCCTGGAGTCCCAGGATCAAGTCCCACATCAGGCTCCCTGCATGGAACCTGCTTCTCCCTCTGCTTGTGTCTCTACCTGTCTCTCTCTCTATCTCTGTCTCTCTCTGTGTCTCTCATGAGTAAATAAATAAAATACTTAAAAAATAAATAAATAAAACATTTTCTTTGACCTATAAATGCTTTTTCCCCTGATTTTACAAAAAATTAAAACATTTTCTTGAGCCTCTAAAAGTACTGTGGATCCTAGTCACTGTGTCTTTTGTGCCTAATCAGAAAGGTGGCCCTGCCTGCCAGTGTAGCAGCCGGTGGCATACCGAGTCTTAGACCACAGTACTACCCACTGTGGATGCTCTGAGAGAATGAAAGAAATGGAAAACAAACTAGATGGCATTTCACCTGACATTTTTGTTGTAAGGACCGTCTTCTTCATTGGAGAAACAATTTTAAAGCTTTGGAAAGCTTTAAAATATTGGAAAGCTTTTGTAAAACTGTATCCTGCCGGATGAAATTAGCCAATTTTCGCCTGCAGGTGGTGCTAGATCCTCAGTTCCCAGGTAACACACCAGAAATGCAAAAGGACTTTAGTAAGAGAGCCTACTAAATATTTAATGCAAACAGGACATTCTTCAAAATTAAAATTCTTCATTAATACAGCATCAGTCTTTCCTGCAAACCTAGATATCTTCATCACTCCTGATGAGTAATCAATAATAACAGCCACATGCCTGAGTGCAGTGAACATTTCATTCAAAGATGTGGTGATTTACCCGATCTATACTAGATTAAAACTTTTGTGAGTAATATTAATGTAAGCAGAAAACCTTTTGATTTTCATATATACCCTGAACTTGGAAAATTCTAGCAATTTAAATAGCCAGTAGTTTCAAGTATTTCAAAATTACCTTTTTTTTCCTGTCCTTAAAAAATAATTCTAAATCAAGATTCATAGGATCTCTCCATGAAAGAGAAAAAAATATTTGTGAAGGATGCTTTCCTGAATATGCTCCTTCTTGGCACCAGCCTTTTGTCTGCAGTAAGTGGGATCCCCCCTAGCCACGTGTCTTGTACATGAGGATACCTAAAGAATCTTTGACTAAAAACACTATGAACTTGGGGAGCCCTGGTGGTTCAGTTTAGCGCCACCTTCAGCCCAGGGCGTGATCCTGGAGACGCAGGAGCGAGTCCCACATCAGACTCCCTGCATGGAGCCTGCTTCTCCCTCTGCCTGTGTCTCTGCCTCTCTCTCTGTGTGTCTCTCATGAATAAATAAATAAAATCTTTAAAAAAAAACAAAAACAAAAAACTATGAACTTGAGAAAAGTATAAGACTTACTGGATACAAATATTAGAGTAAGAATAATCTCAATTTGTTTTATTTTTTAATTCCCTCAGGCAGACAGATACATAGATCAAAATATATAGAAGGGTTTCTTTTTTTTTTTAAGATTTTATTTATTTATTTATTCATGAGAGACAGAGAGAGAGAGAGACAAAGACACAGGCAGAGGGAGAAGCAGGCTCCATGCCGGGAGCCCGACGTGGGACTCGATCCCGGGTCTCCAGGATCACACCCTGGGCCAAAGACAGAGACTAAACCACTGAGCCACCCAGAGATCTCGAACAGGATTTTTATTATTATTATTATTTCAAATCCTTTCTGGTGCCAATTTTCCATTCTTTCTTTGGAGTTGACATGAATCCTGTCTCCCTATATCAAAGAGTCAAGCCATTTCCAGTGTAATGTCATAAACACAGCCTGCTGCAGCATTACAAGTGAAATGAATAAAGCATTAACGATGTATATACATAGTCTGACCAATCATTTCCTACTCAATGGACTACATAGGAGAGTAGAATGGTTTGATCCAGGAAAAAAAAAAATCACAAGGCACCAACAGAGCTTGGCGTAAAATGTGGGTACCTTTATACAGAGAAAATGCATCATGCCTCACATGAGTTGCAAATACTTTGAAAAAATATTTTAGTTTTACTTGTCACCCCATAAGAGAAGAAATAGCTATAGGAAATGGAAATTTGCATTCCCAAAACATAAAGCCTGAATTGCTCCTTTTGAGGGTTTGGCATATGGCTGTGTGCCTGGCTCTGCAGAACAAGAGTGGGATTTTTCTAAAGCCATATGGTCAAATCAAGAAGGGCAACGGGCTAGAGCGGACAGAAGGCAGTTTACCGTTAATGATAAAGTCCTGATGCATAATATATTCTAAAAAGCTTCCAACATTAGATTCACGTTAAAAAAGGAGGAGCCTGCCAAGGAATACATTGTTGTTGTTGTTTCACCTAAAATGAAAGAACAAAGATCCCAGATAGAATACTATCTGTGAGCTCTGTTTAGCTGACCTAACCTTCCTATCACTGTTAAGACAAGCAAATTAAGAGAAAAATTCTATTTGTAATTGTTTTAAACACCATAACAGTCTTCCAAGCGAGTAAATATTGAGTTTCCACTAAAACAGAAAACTCCTTTACCAACCCAGACAGGCCTATTTCAGGCCCTGCCTTTCCCTTTAACAAGCATCAGTGAGATAACTTGCAGGGAAGAGGAACGGGGTGGGCTCCCCTCCCTTAGGAAATACTCAAAAAGACAAGTGTGCTTGAAACCAAAATGAATAACCAGTTTGTAACTTCTGATAGAATACTCATGCAGAAAATATACATGTGAGATTTTAACTAATGAGGCTCCAAGCTCTTTGTAAAAGCCACATTGCAATTAATTAAGATGATTGCTACTCATTATTCTTTAAAAAGCAAAGTAAATTCTTTATCTTAAGTGTAAGACTGTCAGAGGAGAGCAAATACTCTTATACTACCATGTGATAGTTTTTATGCTAAATTAGATAAAATATTTAAGACTAACTTTATTTTTGTTAAGTTGTTCATTTGAGTTGAAACTGACATACAATTATGAATACTTTAGTTAATATATAATATAATTGAATTAACAAGTGAAAATTAAAATCAAAATCTATAACCTTTCATTGATGCCCAAACTTAAAGAATTATCACATCTATTTAGTGCAATGAACTGGGACCTGCCAGTGAAAATTATGAGATATGGCCATTTAAGAGAGCACATGGAGGGCATGTGGCTCAGCGGTTTAGCGCCGCCTTCAGCCCAGGGCATAACCCTGTCCTGGGGTGGAGTCCCACGTTGGGCTTCCTGCATGGAGCCCGCTTCTCCCTCTGCCTCTCTCTGTGTGTCTCTCATGAATAAATAAATAAATGTTAAAAAAAAAGAGAGAGAGAGAGAGCACATGGAGATTTAAAATTATAAACTCTGGTATGTTACTCTTCTGATAATTTAATTATTAGGGCAATAAATAATTCCACTGCCAAAAATGTTTATTGTGGCATAGTTTCCAATACGAAAAAATAAAAAAATAATAAATAAAAATATTTAAGTGACTAATAGGAAAATAGTTAAATTATTGTATACTCATGTATAGAATTTCTATATACTCAATAAAATAATGATTCATGCAGAACTATGTCTTATATCTTGGAAAGATGGCTATGTTATAGCAAATGAAAAAAATGCAGAGGCAAATTTTCAGGCAATAATCATAGTATATACTCTGAGTTTAAAATGTATATGTTTGCATATATATAAACAGATGTGTATTATTAAAAGCATAGAAAATTTCTAAAAAGACAGATATTGGGACGCCTGGGTGACTCAGCGGTTGAGCATCTGCCTTTGGCTCAGGGCATGATCCCGGGTCTGGGGATCGAGTCCCACATTGGGCTCCCTGAGAGGAGTCTGCTTCTCCCTCTGCCTATGTCTCTGCCTCTCTCTGTGTGTCTCTCATGAATAAATAAATAAAAATCTAAAAAAAAAAAAAAGACAAATATCAAATGTTTAAAATTTTGTAAGTCAGGGAAGTGGAATTAGGAGCTGAAGGATGATGTAGGTAGATTTCTTTATTATTTCGTATATCTTTGTACTGCTTAAAATTTTAATAATAATCTTATTTTTACAATATAATTTTTTGCAGAATCTCTAATTAACCCCAAACAATGCAGCTTTCTTGAAATGCCAATTAAGAGACACTCAAAAAAATAGGAATTGAAAATCAAAGAACCAATGCGTAGTTTTCTTTAACTGAAAAGGGTAAATAAAAATGAGTTAAAATATAATATGTTCTTTGTATAAAATTTTAGCCATGATGCTTCTACTCTTTTTCAGAGAAAAGATTTTGCTAATTCATTTTTGCATATGTGTTTAACTTGGAAACCATTGTATTTAAATTAGGGAGAATGGTTTACAGTCCCTTGAGTATTATCATAAGATTAAAATTAATTGCTCAGAATTTTCATATGAGGCCAAACGGGACAGGTAATCAGTCACAGGCTAATGTTATTAGCTTGATTCATGTTATCAAACTATATTTCTAATACTATCAGGCAAGGGGGTGGGCAGGAGAGAAATATGCTACATATGAAAATGATGAAACCAAGTTCTTTTGTTTGCATTAGTTCTAACATTTAGAGGTCACACATTTACAGCTTAGAGTTGAGTTTATTACCTGAATAATTCAATCAAGGAGTTCACATTTGCCTAAATTTATGGGAGAACATATACCACAAAATAATGTTTTATACTTATATGTTGTAGAATGCCTATTATGTGAAATTTTTGGAACCTTTATTTTTTTTTAAGATTTTATTTATTTATTCATGAGACACAGAGAGAGAGGCAGAGACATAGGCAGAAGCAGGCTCCCTATGAGAAGCCTGATGTGGGACTGTATCCCTGGACCCGGGATCAAGACCGGAGCCAAAGGCAGATGCTCAACCACTGAGCCAACCACATGCCACTTTTTGGAATCTTTAGAGAAATGACTTAATGATACTTTATTTATTTTTATTTATTTTTTTTTAAGTTTTATTTATTTATGATAGTCACAGAGAGAGAAAGAGAGGCAGAGACATAGGCAGAGGGAGAAGCAGGCTCCATGCACCAGGAGCCCGACGTGGGATTCGATTCCGGGTCTCCAGGATCGCGCCCTGGGCCAAAGGCAGGCGCCAAACCGCTGCGCCACCCAGGGATCCCGACTTAATGATACTTTAAAGTGAATTTATGAGCATATTAATTTACAGATAGAATTAAAATGCTCTATTCATTATATATATATGTATATGCATATATATGTATGTGTGTGTGTGTGTATATATATATATATGGCAGATAGAGATGAAGCAACTTTCCCAAAGACTCATAAATCAAATGAAATGCAATGACTAATTTTCAGTAGAACTAAAGAGGTCAGTACTGAATACATAGAGATTTGTTTTGTTTCGAGGACGACCGGTACCTTTCTTTTTGAAAAGACATGTGGTATTTTATGCATGTAAAAGAAAATAGTATGTATCTCTAAGGTTATAAAACATACCAAAATAGACATCCACAATTCAGTCATCCAATCCAGAAATATGCTATGTCAATATGATTGCACCTACTTCTATGCTCCTCTTGTGACTCTGCTTCTCATGGCCCCAAGCTACTGCCCTGTATTGTGTCTATTACCTGTGCCAGGCAACTTCTAAGATGCCCACCAACGACTACCACTTTCTCCTAGTCATACCCTCATGTAATCCCCTTCCTTTGAGGGTGGGTTGCATTTAATGATTCACTGCTAACAAATAGAATATGAGAGAAGTAATAATGGCTGTCACTTCTTAGATTATAGAATAACTATAACTTCTCCCTTGCTCCTCTCACCCCTCCTCTCTTGATCTCTGGCTTGCTCTGGGGAAAGCCAATTGCCATACAGTCAGTTTACCTATGAAAAGGTAGCAAAGAATGAGGAGGGCCTCCAGCAATCAGCCATTAAGAACCGAGGCCTTCAGTCCAAACAACCCAGGAGGAACTGAATCTTGACAACCACTGAGAGATTTTGAAGTGGATCATGCCCAAGTCAGGCTTTGAGATGAAAGCATAGCCCCAGGCACCACTCTGATTGAAACCTAAAAGTGACCCTGAGCCAGGGGCACTCAGTTAAACCAAACCTGAATTCATGACCCACAGGAAATGGAATATAAAAGATGTGTGTTATTTTGAGAGACTGTTTTGGAGTGATTGTTTGTCAGCAGTGGACAACTCATATATTGTCCTTGCCTTGTATAAAGTGTTGATTAATGAACACAAAGTATATTAATTTCTGCTAAATCAAACTCTTAAATTATGTTGTTCAATTTCTTCACCTTGCAAATTTTTTAGCTGTTTGATCTTCCGATAATTTAGAAAGGTATTGAAATCTTTCTTTTTTAAAATCATTTTTGTATTTGTCTCTTTCTCCCTGTAGCTTTCTCAAATCTTACTTTATAGGGGCACGTACGGGTGGCTCAGGTTGCAATCCCGAGGTTCTGGGGTTGAGTCCTGCGTCAAATTTCCTGCAGGAAGCCTGCTTCTCCCTCTGCCTGTGTCTCTGCCTCTCTCTCTCTCTCTCTGTATCATAAATAAATAAATAAATAAATAAATACATACATACATACATACATACATACATAAATAACTTTATATTCTTGAGGCCATTAAAATGGATGCCTACAAGTCTCTAGTACAGTTAGCCTTTGATCAGGGACCATATCTTGGTGGTTTAGTGCATGGACTCTAGGGACATATTGCCCTCTGGATTTGAATCCTAAACTTATTAGCAGGGTGATCTTGAGCAAATTACTTAACCTCTATCCCTTCATTCTTCACCTGAAAAATGGAGATAGAAATAATGCCTACTTGAGGACTGAAATGAGGTTTAAATAAGTTAATACCTACAAACCCATAGTAGTAAGTTTACATACAGCTATTGATAAATCAATACATGTTCTGACTTCTTTATTCCTAATAATGCTTTTTTTGATTAATGGTTATTAAAGGTTACTTACAGGTTATTGATAGCTACTCCATTTTTTAAAAAAGAATTTTCCTGAAAAAAAAAAAATCCTCCTGAGTAATCGTTTTCTCCTGTGTTTTCAACTTTTTTCTCTTTTATGCATACCTCTTGAATTCAATATATAGCTGGATGCTGGATTTTTTTCTAAAAATACAATTAGTTGGGGCAGCCCCGGTGGCTTAGTAGTTTATCACCCTGCCTTCAGCCTGGGGTGTGATACTGGAGTCCTGGGATTAAGTCCCACATCAGGCTCCCTACATGGAGCCCGCTTCTCCCTCTGCGTCTCTGCCTCTCTCTCTTTCTCTCTCTCTCTCTCTCTCTCTGTGTGTGTGTGTGTGTGTGTGTGTCTCATGAATAAATAAATAAAATCTTAAAATATATATATAATTAGTCATTTTGTCTTTCAACCGGAAAGAACTGAATATTGTGATTATAAGTACTTTGACATTTCGATTTTTTGTTTTTTCTTTTTTTGCTAGTTGTCACATTTTTACTATTTCCCTCCCTTTCTTGGTTTATTTTTGGATTGACTGAGATATTATGTTTATTTGATTATGATTCATCTTTTTGTTTTAACAGGCTTGGGAGTAATTTATATTATATTTTGATCCTTTTGATAATTGCCTTTGAAATTTTCAATTGATGAATAAAATATAAATCCCTCTTCACTCTCATTTTAAAAAAATATGAGCCATTCACAACCTCCTTCCAAGTTACATGTTATTGTTGTATTTTTTTTTAAAGATTTTATTTATTTATTCATGACAGACACAGAGAGAGAAAGAGGCAGAGACACAGGCAGAGGGAGAAGCAGGCTCCATGCAGGGAGCCCGACGTGGGCCTCGATCCCGGATCTCCAGGATCACGCCCTGGGCTGAAGGTGGTGCTAAACTGCTGAGCCACCTGGGCTGCCCCTGTTGTTGTACTTTAATTTTATCTTCTTTTACATACTAAATTAGAATTTTTTATACTTTATTTATTTTTTTAAAGATTTATTTGTTTGTTTGTTTGTTTATACATGAGAGGCAAAGACAGAGGCAGAGACAGAGGCAGAGGGAGAAGCAGGCTCCCCACAGGGAGCCGGATGCGGAACTGGATCCCAGATCCCAGGATCACACCCTGAGCTGAAGGCAGAAGCTCAATTGCTGAGCCACCCAGGCATTCCAGAATTTTTTAGACTTTATAAAGATAATTTATAAAGAGAATTATTACTATTACTGTAAAAGACAATTATTTGCTTAAATCTAGTTAAATATTTATCAATATTTTCTCCATTCTGCCTTGCTTCTTCACCTTCTTTTTGCAATTAATTTTCGTCTTCCTGAAGTACATTCTGAAGCTCTTTTAGTGAAAGTTTTGAATGCCAACATTGCTTTTACCTTAGAATATTGCTGTGATTCCCTCATACTTGAAAATAGTTTTATAGGACACCTAATTATACATTCATAGCTATTTTCTTTCTATACATTGGATTCTTATTCCAGTGTTCTTAAAATTTCTGTTATCAATCTAATTATTGTGTCTTTTATTTTGGCTCTTTTCTCTTTCTTTTCTTTTTACGTAGTATGCTGTAGTTTGACTACAAGGTGAATGTTAGTTTATTTTTTATTTATACTGCTCACTAATTACTGTGTTTCTTGTATTTTTGGATTCATGCTATACCTACTTCTAAGATTTTTACATTGATTAAGTTAGTTAATGGATGTCAAATACCCAGCACATAGAAAATGCTGTATGTGTTTTCTATTATTATTATTTTTAAAGATGTATTTATTTTACAGACAGAGAGAGTGCATGCAGGAGGAAGAGCAGAGGGAGAGGGAGACAAGCAGACTCCTGGCTGAGCAGGGAGACAGTATAGGGCTCAATCCCATGGCCCTGAGATCATGACAGGAGCTGAAACCAAGAATTGAGCACTTAACCCACTGAGCCACCCAAGCTCCTCCACGTTTTCTCTTATTATTGGAAAATGACTACTTTTATTAACATCTCCTTTAATTGTGCCTCCTCCCTTTATTTGTGTTCTTTCCTCCAGAATACTCATTAGAAATATAAAACACTTGGGGCACCTGGGTGGCTCAGTGATTGAGTGTCTGCCTTTGGCTCAGGTTGTGATCCTGGAGTCCTGGGTCGAGTCTTGCATTGGGCTCCCCATATGGAGCCTGCTTCTCCCTCTGCCTATGTCTCTGCCTCTTTCTGTGTATCTTTCATGAATAAATAAATAAGATCTTTAAAAATAATTAAATAAATAAAAATTTAAAAAACAGAAATATAAATCCCTTGTTCTCTTCCATTCTGCGTGTCAATTAACTCATATTCCTTATTTTCCAAATCCTCTCGGTGCTACTGGATGATTTCTTCAGACCTATATCTAAATCGCTAATTATCTTTTAAATTTTGTCTAACCTGCTGTTTGACCCATTTGTACTGGTGGTTAGTCATTCTCTGCCTCTGTGCCTTCCTGTTGATTTTTACAGAGAGCCTTACCCTGGCTTCCTGCAGGGCAGCTTCTGAGGCAGCCAGGACACTTGGAGTCAGCAGCAGTAGATCTAAGATTATTAGGAGGAAGAGACATCAGGGTACTCAGTTCTCTCTCTCTCTCTCTCTCTCTCTCTCAGTGTCCTAGCCCTTGCATTTTAGCGGAATTAATATTTTACTTCCTTCTGAAGCTTCGATTTATTCTTCAGTAGATGAAAGACACAAAAACACAAAGGGTGTTTTTCCTCAGACGAGTGAGTTGAATTCTTCAGAGTCATGACTAATTCCCAAATAAATCAGGAAAAACAAAACATTTTTGCTTCACCTGAATACTGCCATGCCCATCATCTCTGGGTGTTTTATGTGGGATTGCTTCAACAATGTTAAAGATAAATAAGCAAATCCTTTTCCACTCTAAATAAGAAAGACAGAGCAATTCTCTATAGATGTAGCACATCTGGTAACAGAATGGGCATTGTTGAATGAAGATGGGAAATCTGATTACAAAAAAAAAAATTTTAATGCATAGAGATTTGGCATAATGGATCCAAAGTGTTTAGAAAAGGAAAAAATAAAGACTGCTGAAAAATGAATTTATAAGCTAAAATGTTTTTTTTCCTTGGCGACATAAAAGATGGTAATCATAAAAATGCTTTGTTACTTTTCTGTATAGTTTTATTATTTATAGGCAATTACTGCAATATTAATGACACATGTAAGGTAGAAAGATTGCAAGTTAACTTCTAGATTTAAGAAGGAAGAACGGAATTTTAAAAGTTGAAGAAATTAACTTCATACTGCAAGGAAACTGCTGCTTTAGCATAAAACTTCTTCATCTAGTCTATATTTTACAAATTTTCCCTACCATCTAATGTAGTTAAGAGTGGGACACGTGGGTGGCTCAGCGGTTTAGCACCTGCCTTTGGCCCAGGGCATGATCCTGGATTCCCGGGATCAAGTCCCACATCGGGCTCCCTGCATGGAGCCTGCTTCTCCCTCTGTCTGTGTCTCTGCCTCTCTCTGGGTCTCTCATGAATGAATAAATAAAATCTTTAAAATAAATAAAAATTAAAAAAAATAAATACAGTTAAGAATGAGAACGGACACTGCCATCATTCAGGCTCATTTTTAGTTTCCCTTTGAAGCTTAGGGGAACTGAAGCATGTGTACATCATTTCCAGAACTGCTTTTCTCTCTCAGCACTGCTACTTGGTGTTAGTAGCTGAAAAGCTTAACCAACTTCCCTGCCCTGCCCAATGACCATCTCACAAATCCTAACCTGTAATAGTGTCACCAAAGTCCTTGAGATGAGAAATAACAGAAGTCAATTTGTCCAAAGCATCTCTAACCAGTGACTCCATTCTTGAACTTTCCTTTTGACCTAATTGTGCTTTTAATCATCTTATAGTGACAGAAGTAAAAATAGTAATGAAATCTAGTATGACAAATGTTGACCCTTACATGCATGCTTTTTAGTTGTTAGGTCAAAGATGTCATTACTTACATGAAAAAATTGTCTATAATACTTCAATGCATATAAAACAGTTCAACTATTAAATTATAAAACATTTAAATCAAGAAAAAATCTAATGAGATCTGCTCTTTAACAAAGAAGCTAAAAAGTATTGGTATTCATGTGTTGCAATGGGCAAATTAAGTTGTTTCAGAAGTGCTACATGTATTTAAAGAGAAACCTCAAATTTAGAGTATTATTGACTAATGCAGTAGTGTGCCACTTTTGATAAGATGACATTTAAATGGAGGTTTGCTTCAAACCAACAAAGATATACACTGCATGTTTTGAAAGTGCTAAGGACAGGGCAAGTATGAATATTTCTAGAACCAAACCAAATTTATTTTAATTTTAAATAAATTGACTAGGGTATAACATCAAGGAAGAAATGTGAAACAGTACCCTTTGTGTTGCTTAAAATTTGGAAAAAAAAAACTATGAACAAATGTATCTGTCTTGAAAAATATATAACTGAACTCAGCAAACTTGATACTTTATCAATTATTAAGAATACATATAAAGGGAATTTCTCTGCATACTTTCCTTCTCCCCTCTGCCATATAGCTTTAAAGGTTCTTTGTTCCTTCTGATTTACTGTCCTGTTTGTACATTCCAGCCCCGGAGTCATAGTTAAGGGGACAGCCTAAATAAAGGGACTAAGAAATAGTCTGTCAATCTTTGCCCTTTGGGTAGAGGCTGCTATAAAGCAAATGAAAAATGAAGCATCATTAAGAATAAATTGTAGGTTTTGAGTATGTTCCTTTATTCTCAAAATGGTTTTTCTTTTTTGAGAATCATCTCTTTCCATTTGAATTGGCTTGTATTATAAGCTGATTGTGGCATTCTGTTTTCATCGGAGTCTGCCCAGATGTTCCTTCCATTTACAGGAAAAATTTCTACTTCACATACAAAATTCTGTATTTTTAAGGCCTATCTGATGAGTTAGGCTTCAAAGTCCTAGTAAAGTTTTCAGAAACTTTAAATATTTTCATTTTTATTTATTTTATTTATTCATGAGAGAAACAGAGAGAGAGAGAGAGAGAGAGAGAGAGAGAGAGACAGGCAGAGGGAGAAGCAGGCTCCATGTAGGAAAACCGACGTGGGTCTCGATCCTGGGTCTCCAGGATCGCGCCCTGGGCTGAAGGCAGCGTTAAACCACTGAGCCCCCAGGCTGCCCTCAGAAACTTTTCCTTTCTTTCACTCTACATTTTGCTTTCTAATTTGAAGAGAACTTCTGTTGATTTTTTTTGTTTGTTTGTTTTATTGAGCTTTGAAAATTATATTGCATTTTACCAGTTTTTTTCCATTTCAAAGCAGGATCTTCATGTTAAAACTGTAACCTGAATGTTCAGCTTTGAAATGTGTTAATAGCTTTATTTTTATTTTTTGTTTCCATTGATTATTACTATGGATGGAAGTTTTAATGTTTCTAATCATAGTAAATTGACAAATACAGAAAACCATATATAAATATGAAAAAAAAATGGTAGAAGAGAAGCCAGGTCTTGGCCACAGGTAGCCTACCCTACAAAATAGAAAGGTAAAAAAGAATTTCTCAGACCAGTTATTGTAGGAGTATCATTGGGAACAAGGTTAGGAATTCACAGAAGCCATTCCACCCACATCTCAATATCCAAATATAAGCGAGAGGAAATCTCTTCAGGTAATCCCTAGAAGCTGATGGAAGGCTACTGCCCAGACTCCTACAGTGGCAGGAAGGACTGTCCAGGGTACGTCAGCAAAAACAAGAGAAGAATGAGGACTCTACCATAGCCCAGCACCCTGCCACAGTGTGCCATCCTCCACATCTTGTCCTGGTATTCGGTGCCCTCCTTACCCTCCAGGCTTATTTCTCTTTCCTCCATGCCACCAGGCTGGACTACTTCTCAGCTGAACTACTGAAAAGTCACAGACCAATTTTTTTTAACCCACTTAAGAGTTCTGGCTCAAGTTTTATTTCCTAAAATAAAAGCCATTTCCTGGCTCCTCTAGGCAGCATGAGTATCTGCATTCCCAGAGCCTTGAGCATATTTTAGCTGTCTCTGTTTCCATACTCTATTATAAAGCTCCCAGCACCAGTCATTATTCCTTGTGTATAGGAGGTGATCAGAAATGTCTGGTAGATTCATGAAGGAATCAACAGAATTTTAGTTCTAAGTAAACCACAGACTGACACAAGATTTTAAAAATTGATTTAGCACATGGTTAATGAACTCTTGGTTATTATTGATGCTACCTTAAGGAGACATGTTCTTTTTTGGAACACATTTTAAAATTTATAAAAACTAGCTAATGATTTTTATGGATATAACTGATTCCAATATCCACTTTTACTGATTCAATCGCTGCTATAAAATTTAAAAAGAGGCCTATTCCTCAGTTATCCAGTGCAAATTGTCAGGCCATCAGTTTTCACCATGCTGAAATTTAATAAGAGTGTAGGATTTTTATTGTAAAAAGGTCTGAGGTCAAATTATAAGTCACTTTATAAGAATTGTATTCTCACTGTGACTGGAAATATTTCTTAGAGGGAACATAGATTAAACTCAGTTTTTAGCTACAAAGTGTTATCTATCAATCAAAGGAAACTGAACATTGTTTTTAGGCCCCGAGTGACCGAGGAGAGGACATGTGCAAAGGGGAATTACAAAGATTTTCATGTTTACAAAGTTGAGTTTCTATTTGAAGAGAAACTGATTAATTTATATCTTCATAATAAAAGGATAAAGAAATAAGTGTTACCCCAGCCCTATTTATTGACATATGATCTTTTCATTCAAATATTTCTGGCTCGTACATTTTATCACCATAACTTTTATATTTTAATGTGATTATCCACTGGCAGTTTTTAAAGCTTTTCCAGTGCAAAGATGGAAAGAGACAGCACACGGAATTTACAGGAGGTGAAGGTCTCTTTAAATACTCTTGAACTTCTTCAGTATGCAATGATTTAAGAATTGGATGACATAAAGCCATTATTTTTTCTTTCCATACCTTAATGTCATTTTTCACCAACCAACCAACCAACCAGCCCCACAATCCTTATTATCATACCCATTTTTCTCCAGGGCTAGTGGATTACGTAAGTCTATACACATCACTTTCTACCTGTATGTCACCTGAATTCACCACAGGTGCAGATCTTACTGATGCTGCGTATCCCAGGGACAATCACATCCTATTGCCACCAGCAATGGGAACTTGTTGGCATTTACCTAGTGTGTGATTGATTCAATTCCATTATTGTGTCTCAAGGCTTTACTTTCGATACTGTCTTAATTTTGCTTATCCCCACCCCAAGTCGACCTAAAACAAGGATTTGAGTTTAACTAGTTTATTGGAAGGTGATTCTAGATAGCATTTGCAGGGTAGTGAAAAAATGAGGCAAAGAAGAAAAGAAAGTTGATTAAGAGATTTTTTTTTTTTTTATTGAGGTCAGCTGAAGCCTGATCTCACACAGTAATGGCCTCATATCTCAAAACTCATTCACTGAGGCAGCAGTAGTATTTACCTACAAATTTCCACTAGTCACTGTTTGAAGGATGTTATGGGAGACTAGAAGGCAGGCATTATGTGCCATTCCAGTTGACATGGTCAAAGTGGAATAGCCAGAAAAATTCTTCTGGCAAAGAAATACACATGTTGACAATTAGAAGTAAGGTTTACATATCATGCTTGTTATGGAAGTCAGATTGAGGAGTAACCAACAAAATTACTTCTCATTTTATAAAATTCAAAAATATCAAGAGCAGACCAGTAGAGAAGCCTGCTACAATGGAAAAATCATTGATCATGTTACCCAGTTTCTAGACCTAAGCCATTTCTCATTCCCAATTGAGAGGGATGTTGAGTGCTATTAAGGAAAGACTCTAACACCATGGCAAGTAGAGTAGGTATTCCTACTCTTCATAGTATTCCTAGTCTGTCCCCAGAGGGATCCATGACATGTACCCATATAACTGTATGCAAAGGAAGAGTACAGATATTCCTCAGGACTGTTGGACACCGATTTGTGACTGATGCTGAAAACCAATATTATGCGATAGGAGGTAGAGCAGACAGCATGCAACCATAGACCCCATAGTTTGGTTTTACTAAACTTATCACCCAAAAGCTGCCGGACTGATCTGGAATGGCCTCTTAAATGCCCAGCTAAGGCTTCAGTCTGAGGATGAGTGGTTGGCAGTTGGGACATTATTATATAAGATGTAGTATATATGTTAAACCAAAAGCCATTATATGGTGATATTTTCTCAACAACTATAAATGCATGAGGCAGAGTCCCAGGCAAGTGAGTACAATTAGACTCTCTTATCATCACTCCTACTGACCCACCTGAGGAATGTGTGCTTAACTCTGACACAACTTTGGGCTTTGTAGGATTAGAGGTACTGGTTTAGGGAGGGGTAGGGGATGGAATGATTCTTTCAGGAAACACAGCAAAGTTTTGCCTGTAAGCCTATAGTTGTGGTTGCCACCTGGACATGTAGGATTCCCAATACCAAGAGACAAGCAGGCAGAGTTACTATAGTGGGAGAGGTCATGGATCTGATTATCATGAGGAGGTAAAGTTGCTGCTACTAATAGAGGCAGGAAAGAGTAAAGTTTGAAATTTAGAAAATTCTGTTGCATGTTTCTTGCTGTCTGTCATCCCCAGTGATAACCATGAATGGACAATAAACCATACACAATCCATTATCATATTGGTGAGGAAAAAACAGCATTTTGATGCTAGTTTGATATAAAGAATGTTAAGATACCGAGAAAAAGAGTTTCTAAATTTATTTGTAATTTTAAAAACTTAATTGTTATCCTTATTTTTCATTATCTTCTATCATAGAATATGATTTTTTAAATTAGAAAATGGGTTATGGATAATGTGCAATTAAAAAGAGATGAAGCTGTATATACAAAATCTACTTTTCTTTAATACCAGAGCTTGTTTGAAAAGCCACAGTGTAATAAGACTTCAACTGAAAATTGAGAAGGTTAAGCTATTTGTCAGAGAACATCTATTTCTAATTTCAAAGATTATTAAAATCAATTGAGAAACTCTGTTTTGCCTCATCCTTTCATTCCACTTCAGAGCACTCATATTGAACCCCACAGGGCTTGGACAATCATGGCAAGCTAGCTATCATGCAGCATCATTTTAAAGCCTGTTGGCTTATTACGTAGTCATTAAGGAGATTGATTTTTTTTCTAAAGTAATTTTCATATTTCCGATTAAACCTTTCCATGGATTTATTTAAAAAGTTGTGGGACACATCAGAGATGTAGAATACATTAAGCCTAAGTTGAAACCTCACTTAAAGCACTATTTGATAGTTTAACACATTTAACTAATTTGCTTCTGTAAGGGAGTAATTTTTGGAGATACTCATTTTTGTTTGGCTTCCACTGCTATGCCAACTACCTGCCAGTACATCTGCTGATGCCTTCTCCATCTTTTCCCACCCTGTTTTGTGCCTCAGGATGCTGAGCCCAGGATGCATCGGTGATTCCCTTGCTCACAGGCTTTGGCTTCAGCCAATGGGACAAAGCCAGGAGATTGGAGAGAGTGGGGAAACTCATGTCAAAGTATGCATTCTTTCATAATCAGCACCTGGCTGACTGTGGTCTGCTGCGAGGCCACCCTCTCTCCACAGCTTTCTTCTCTGGGATCTAATCACTGTTACCTCCCTTGGCCTCTATCAAGTTTGGGCTGGTAAAGGCCCTTGTTAGTTGCACAAGCATAGTGTATCACTCATTGATGCTTTTTCTGGACAATGCTTTCACTATTGTAAAGTCCTTTTTACTAAAAATTCTCCTTCATGACCAAACTTGAGCATACGTGTGTTTCTTACCGGGACCCTGGTTAGTATAATTACTCTAAGTATATTTTTCTTCCCTACAACAAAAAGCTAGCAAAATTATAAAAGGTAATTATTACTTTAGAATTCATGACTTATAATCGCTACACTGAATTTCCTTGGACACACACTCCTGAGCTTGTAAATCCGAGATGGATGACTGAAGTTCTTCCTTTACCGACAGAACACCTTTCTTCCTATTTTCTCAAATCAATTTTATGATCAGTTTACCTTGAGCTCCTTTCTTGTGCTTGTCGCCTCCTCCTATTCTCTGATTTCTCCAAGTGAACCAAAGATCTAGACTGTATCTTCCCGTTATATCAGCCTCCACTCCAACTAAAGCCTAGAACAAACACAGATGTTTGGAAACATCCTAAGCAATTTTCAAGCCCTTCTTTTATTTTGTTTAAAGATTTTATTTATTTATTCATGAGAGACACAGAGAGAGGCAGAGACATAGGCAGAGGGAGGAGAAGCAGGCTCCCTGCAGGAGCCCGATGCGGGACTCCATCCCAAAACTCTGGGATCCCGTCCTGAACCGAAGGCAGAGGCTCAACCGGTGAGCCACCCAGGCATCCCCAAGTCCTTCCTTTAACCAGTGTCTAAATGAATACAATCAGTTATCTACTGGAAATTTCTACCAAGTTATCAAGCACCTGTGATTTAAAATGCTCCAATATTGTCTTTATTTTCTAAGTGATTTGCTACAACATCCTTGCCAAACTAGAAACTGTGTTCATCCTCCTCAACTTTTCATTTTTTCTTTCTCTGACATCAAGTAATAATACTTATTAAAAGTATTGCACCAAGCATGCATTAATTACCTTTATATCCAGGCCCTAAAATCAGTACTACACATAAATTACTATTATTATTTGTTTAAGATTTTATTTATTTACTCATGAGAGACACAGACAGAGAGAGAGGCACAGGCACAGGCAGAGGGAGCAGCAGGCTCCATGCAGGGAGCCCGACGTGGGACTCGATCCCGGGTCTCCAGGATCGAGGCCTGGGCCTTAGCTCCAGGCCCTCAGCTAAGCCACTGAGCCACCCGGGCTGCCCATAAATTATTTATATAGCATTTACAATAATAGCTAATATTTATTGGGAAATTCTATTTATCAGATTCCTTGCTGAGTTTAATTTGTTTTAGCTCAATCTTCATAACATCATTTCAATGTTAAATATCATCTTCCTTTTCCCAAATGATACAGAAACACAGTAAGCTGTGTAATTTCACAAAGTTACACACATCATAGCTGACATGACCTGAATGCGGGTAGTTTGAGTTCAAAAACGTGCTATGAACCACTCCTTTTTTTCCCCTTTAACTCCATATGTAAGAACTATTACCCCAATTTCACAGATGAGAGAATGGATTTCCAAAGATGCTTAATAAGATTGCCCAAGACTATACAGCCAGTTGGAGATAAACATAAGTACAACACACAATTTTTTTCTTTAAAAATTCCCAGAAACAGAAATTTTATTAGGATTTGCTTATAGAAAAAAAGAAAAGAATAAAAATTTGCAAAAAAAAAAAAAGGAAGAAGAAGAAAAAGAAGAATTTGCTCATAGGTCTTCCAGAAAATTTTTACTTCGAAAATCCCCCAAACCTGAGCATTTGAGCAAATTTGGATTTAAAAAATAATATTTATGAACCATTTTTAAGTTTTTAAAAGATTTATTTACTTATTTGGGAGAGAGTGTGTGCATGCCCTTGAGTGGGGGGAGGGGCAAGAAGGAGGGAAGCAGACCTCCTTTCTCCCTGGAGGCACAGAGCCTGACTCCAGGCTCCATCTCACAACCCTGAGATCAGGAATTGAGCTAAAGTGAAGAGTTGGTTGCTTAACAGACTAAACCACCTAGGCACCCAGGACCATTTTTTAATGAAAATTGTGGGGCAGCCCTGGTGGCTAAGCCGTTTGACGCTGACTTCGGCCCAGTCCTGCGTGATCTTGGAGACCCCGGATGGAGTCCCACGTTGGGCTCCCTGCTTGGAGCCTGCTTCTCCCTCTGCCTGTGTCTCTGCCTCTCTCTCTCTCTCTGTGTGCCTCTCATGAATAAATAAATAGAATCTTTAAAAATATATATTAATAAAAATTGTGTGTACAATTATGTTCTAAAAACACCAATACTTGGCTATCCAGCTAGTAAGAGGAAGCATGAGGATTACAGCTAACAGTGTCTCACAGCAAAGCCCAGCTCCTTCATCTGCTGTTATTATCAGATACAAAAAAACAACTCTTTAAATTTTCCCTATTTCCTCTCGTTTTCCATCACTATTGCTTCACCATTCCTCATTTTGAGTTACTCCAATAAGTTAGTAATTGTTCTTCCTTCTTCCTTCCTCATTCCTCCTAATTAGAGGGAACAAATATTTGTAAATCATATATCTGATAAGGGCCTAGTATCCAAAATATAAAAGAATGCTTACAACTCAACAATAAAAGACAAATGACTCAATTACATTATGACATAAGATTTGAACATTTTTCTTAAAATGATGTAAAAATGGTCAATAAGCACATGAAAATATAATGAACATCACTAGTTCATTGGGGATATGCAAACCAAAAGCACAATGAGGTATCACTTCATGCTCGCTAAGATGATTCTATTCAAAAGGATGGACAATAACAACTATTAGCAATAATGTGGAAATATTGGAATCTTCGTACATTGCTAGTGAGGATATAAAATGGTGCAAGCTGCTTTGGAAACAGCCTGTCATCTTTTCAAAACATTAAACCCAGTGTTACCATATAACTCAGCAATTCCACTTCTCAGTATGGACCCAAGAGACCTGAAAATACATGTTTGCACAAATGTTCATAGCAGCATTATTCATAATAGTCAAGAAGCAGAAACAACCCAAGTGACTGTCAGTCAATGAATGGATAAACAAAATATGACATATCCATGCAATGGGTATTTCAGCAGTGTGGGAATGAAACCTTAAAAACATGGATGAACCTTAAAAACATTATTCTAAACAAAATAAGCCATTCACTAAAGGACACATAATGTATGATTTTGTTTATATAAAAATATCCAAAATAGGCAAATCCACAGAGTCAGAAAATAGATTAGTGATGACTGGGTGCCAAGAGGAGGAGAAAATGAGGAGTGGCTGGTATTAGGTATGGGATTTCTTATAGGCCAAGCCTTTCACTACAACTGTTCTAATAGTTATATTACCTACACCATATTAGTCAAGACAGACTTGGTAATCCTGTAGGAATAAACCCTGGTAAAATCTCAGTAGCCTAAAACAATCAAAAGTTAATTTCTCATGAATGCTGTAAGAAATATCTCATATTGGGTCATCTGGGTGGCTCAGCGGTTTGAGCATCTGCCTTTAGCTTCGGGCATGTCCTTTGACTCTGGGATCAAGTCCCACATCAGGCTCCCTGCAGGGAGCCTGCTTCTCCCTCTTCCTGTGTCTCTGCCTCTCTCTCTCATGTGTCTCTCATGAATAAATAAATAAAATCTTAAAAAAAAAAAAAAGGGAATATCTCATATTTACTAGAAAGAATCAACTTGTCAAACCACTGGTGAAATGTTAACTGTATCACACAGAGACTGAAAGGAGAGACAGAATTGCTTTAACATACCTTCCATTGACAGCATCCTTAGTAAAACATATTTTGCAATATAGGCTATATTTTGCCTCGTTTTTTTCTTTTAAAAAAATCCTTTAACTAACTTATTAAATTTGAATGAAGCCCTGAAAATTCATTGCTCTTTAATGACCTACAAAGATATTTGTCTTCCTAGTTTAAACATGTTTTATGCCCAATTAAAAATAAAATAAGCATGTCTCATGTGGTGAATTTTCATATCATTTTATGACTATAAGAAATAAAATTAAATTTTGTAGTCAACAGCCTGCTAATTTTTGTAGTTTAGTAATAAAAGCTTAGATGTAATGAAAATATATAGTGATTTACCTTGTAAGTAATCAAATGATTGAGGGCATAATTTTAAGGGTATAATTTTTAGTATAAAGTAATATTTTGTTACTCTGAAAAAAAAATATTTTGTTACTCTGAATAAACAACTAGTCAATTAAGACATTACTTCTTAAACTTTAAAAAGTATTCAGAAAGTTCTTAGTAGCTCAAATTTTAAGTTGCTACATTTCAATAAAATTTTGTTATATAATGAGGCAGAATTTGAAAGTTAAGCAACACATTCTGTAACAGTAGGATCAACTTCTTCGGTAGACAAAATAAGGATTGGCTTATATAATTTGAGGGTGTCTCTCCAAAGAAACTCCTACTTGCTATTCTGTCTTACATTCCAATTAAAGATTTAGTCACACAACAAATATTATCTACTATGTATCACACTTTGTTCAAAGTCCTGAGAATTCAACAGATAACAAAAACAAAGACCCTGTTCCTTTTTTGGAAACTTTGTTCATTGCCACTTTGATAAAGTTTGACTCGTTTGTGTGTGTGTGTTGTGAATTTATTATCTCTTTTGAGAAAAAAAAAAGTCTAAGCTGAGATTACTTTTTTTTAAATATTTTATTTATTTATTCATGAGACACACAGAGAGAAGGCAGAGACACAGGCAGAAGGAGAAGCAGTTTCCTTTCTGGGAGCCCAATGTAGGACTTGATCCCAGGACTCCAGGATCATGCCCTGAGCCAAAGGAAGACTTTCAACCACTGAGCCACCCAGGTGCCCCTAAGCTGAGATTATTAATAAGGGAAAAACAAATCCTGTCATTGGTGTGCTGGACAGTTTTGATTTGCTCAACTAGAAACACTATCTTCACCCTACTCTGTATTCTGGAAGACTGGACTTTTATGGATTATGTCAAAAAGCTCCCTTGTTGTAGGACATCATTCAAGGGAGGAAAATGAAATATGAATGTATTTTCTCTCTGGCTTCCTTCCTGTGAGGTGACATGGGTTGATGAAGTCCCTTGACTAGATCTCAGTACCTGCCAAGAATTCCTCTCAAAACAACTTTTTATCACTTCCCCTTCTGTCCTAAGGGTGGAATTAGTGCCAGGATTCATTCACTAGTCCCAAGATATAGGACTATTTCTTGTAGTTTCCCTGTACTCCGTCCACACACCTAAGGAAAAAAAAAATCATTTCATTAAACATTCCTCAAGTTATCCAATTTTTTAAAAAATACTTATTTATTCCAGAGAGAGAGAGAGAGCGAGAAAGTGTAGTGGGAGAGGAGGACCAAAGGAAGAGGGAGAGAGAATCTCAAGCAGACACTCTCCCACCCCCACAGCCACCACCACCACGTGCCACTGAGAGCAGAGCCTGACAGTGGGGCTTGATTTCACAACCCTGAGATCATGATCTGAGCAGAAAACCAGAGTCTGATGCTCAACTGACTGAGCCACCCAGGCACCCTCCTCAAATTACCCAATTTAAATGTATCACTTTTTTATTTCCTGATAGGTCCCTGACTAGCTCAGTCATTTATCTTCTGAAAAACTTCAGTGGTTTGGGACCAAGTATGTAGCACATACAATTAATCTTTCATAAAGAGACCTAATTTTAAAATGACATTTTACTGTAATGTTTTATATTTCAGAGAAAACACTCTGTACTAGCATTAAAAATTCGGGTCCCTGCTCTCTATTTCATTATAACTTATGGTCATTATCTAAAAGGGGCAAAAAGGGGAAGCCTAGGTGGCACAGTGGTTGAGGGTCTGCCTTCGGCTCAGGGCGTGATCCCAGGGTCCTGGGATGGAGTTCCACATCAGGTTCCCTGCAGTGAACCTCTGCCTATGTCTCTGCCTTTCTCTCTGTGTCTAATGAATAAATAAATTTTTAAAAAGGGGTGGGAAGTTTGGGAAATAAAATACAAAATTTCTAAAATAGCTAAAATCTCCTATTATCTGATTGCAAATACATATTAAATTTTTTTTTCTTATAATAAATTAGTTTTCAAAATTTAATGGCTGGTTCTGGCTACTATGGAGTAGCTAGGACCAAGTTTAAACTCCTGTTGTGAATATAATAAAAACTGGAAAAAACTTCTAAATTTAAAAAACGATTTGCTGGCAATGAAGAGCTATCACATGAGGTTACTTATGATCTTGAGCAAAGGGAAGAAGGTAAGATGAGAGCACCACATTCACTGGCTTTCTGACTGAGGCATTTCCCACACAGTAATTCAGGAAAACAGAGCCCAATGAGAGGGTGTAGTCTCATTGTGGGAAAAGAAAACAAAGATCAGAGTTCAGAGTTACATAATTATTTGAGATTTGAGAATCAGAGTACTGAAGAGGAGGCCAATACACTAGGCCTCAAAAATCTGCATAAAAATTTCTCTCTAATCTTTGGCCAACTCCTAAACTTTGCATATGTATTAAGAAGGGCTGGGAGGTCTAGCAGAGAATAGCTGTTGGGATCCTGAAGGGATGAGTAGAGATGCTGGAGCTGCACAGAACAGTGCCTTACAGGGACAAAAAACTAAGAGGAAGAAGATGGCTAAAGCTAACCAGGCTACACATCCCTAAATCAAGCCTTTTAAAATAGGTGGTGTTAATTTATTGCTGGCCAGAGGAAAACATGACAAAAGCTAGAAGAATATAATTAAGAACTCCCATATAAAATAATTCACAATATTTGGCATAAAGTTAAAAATTATTAAACAAGCAAAACAACAACAGGTAGTCATTGATATTCAAGATGTAAAATAGTCAACAGATTCAGACCCAGAGAAAACTAAGGAAATGAAGTTGAAGAAAAAGAACTGCAAAATAACTGTGATTAAAATATTAAAGAGAGGAAAATGAAGAAATGAATGAATAATGATTTCTATAGAACTTTAGAATCTGTAAGAAACTGGACAACAGGACAGCAAAATATAGTATCTGGAATTAATAACATTGAAGAGTTTTAGCAGCATACTAAGCAAGGGAGAAGAGAAAATTAGCAAATATGGAGATAAAACTTGTACATAAAACCCAAGAAGTTTATGCTCTGCATCCCGCAGTTCTTCAAAGTGACATTTAAGTGTTCTTACCGGTCTGCAACTCAGCTTCTCTTCCAGGTCAGCTGATTTCATCTGGGATTCTCTGTATTTGCCTATCTCTTCAGATTTCGCATGGTGATTTGCTCTGTAACCTCAGGTCTCCAATAAGCCCAAGATAAACCACAATTTTCAGTTTTTTTTTCAAAATTTTTCTTGTTGCATGATCTGAGTGATGACTTCTAAGTTCCTTACATGTCAGAGTTTAAACTGGAAGTCTGCATACATTTTAAATTAAACTTTTTATTTTAGAACATTTTTATACAGTTTTCAGAGTCTATCTGTTAATTGAAAACTAACATGTGCCCTGATATCAAATAAAGAAGCATTTTCCAGAATGTCCCTTTTTGGTTTTCTTTTCTCTCCTCTTGGTCTCTCTCTCTCTTACTGTCTCTCTCTTTTCTTTGTTTGTTTACAGATCAGTTTCCTCCAAAGGATGTGCCTGTGCTTGTTTCTTGCATGCATCTCAACTGCAATTTGGGAGAGACATGACAATCTTCTCAATAATGGTGTTGGGTCAACTAGTTTATGCATTTTTTAAAAAGAACCTAGACCCTTATTTTATACCACATACAAAATTATTCCAAGATTGGTCCCAGATTTAAATGTAAAACTAAACCTCTACAAGATACAAAGTAAGATATATGCATGTAGTGAACCATAAAACTATTAACATTTGTTAAATTAAGAACTTAACGTTTATTAAAATATGGGATGCCTGGGTGGCTCAGAGGTTGGGTGTCTGCCTTTGGCCCGGGGCCTGATCCTGGAGACCTGGGATCGAGTCCCACATTGGGCTCCCTGCATGGAGCCTGCTCCTCCCTCTGCCTGTGTCTCTGCCTCTCTCTCTCTCTGTGTCTCTCATAAATAAATAAATAAAATCTTAAAAAAAAGAACTTATGTTTATTAAAATAAATTATTAAAAGGATGAAAGGTAAGTCAAAACTGGGAGAAAATATTCTCAATACATAGTATGTCAACAGGCTCACATTTAGACCTCCTAAAGAACTCCTACTAATAAATAAGAAAAAGAACATTTAATTATTAATGAATAAGAATTAAACACTTCCTAAGAGAATCAAAAGAACCAATAAATATATAAAAAGATCCCAAAATATTAGTTATCAGAAAAATGTAAGTTAAAACCACTCCACATCCACCAGAGTAGCTTAAATGAAAAAAAAAAAAACAAAAGAGGATGGGTGAGGATGTGGAGCAACTGGAACTTTTACTGTTATCATCTATCACCAATTTGGAAAAATATTTGCTTTTGTACAAATGTTCAACAAACTCCCTGATCTACCAATTAATGCACAGTAACAAAAAGTAACTTATTACCGATACACATGACATGCATGAATCTGACAAACTTAATGTTGAGTAAAATAAGCCAGATGCAGAAGAATATTTGATGTAAGAACCTACTGATGAGGTTTAAAAAGTAGCAAACTGGGACATCTGGGTGGCTCAGGGTTTGAGCATGTGCATTTGGCTCAGGGATGGAGCCCCACATCGGGCTCCTGCATGGTGCCTGCTTCTCCTCCCTTTGCTTATGTCTCTGCCTCTCTCTGTCTCTCATGAATAAATAAATCAAAAAGTCTTAAAAATAAATAAATAAATAAAAAAGTAACAAACTTAATGTAGTGATCAAGAGTAGTGCCGTGTGTGTTGGGCGCGGGGACAGGGAGTACCGGTGGGTATGGGCACAATGGAATCTTCAGGGAGGTTTAGAATATTCTATATCTTGATTAGGGTAATGGTTAAATGAGTGAACCAACATGTAAAAACTTATTAAGTTGTGTACTTATGATCTGAGCACTTTATTTTGTGTAAGTTCTATCTCAATTTTTAAAAAGACATATTCTCCTTTCCCTTGCAAATGAAATCAATATAAGGTTGAAATCTTTCCTCCCTACACAATCAATTTTTAGTGCTGCTGCACAGACAAAATAGAAACATTATCTTCAAAATATAGTACAAATTTTCCTTTAAAATTTAATTGCTAATGTATTTTTTATGATAGTAATGTTAAGCTTCCTTTTAATTGTTCATGTTATAAAAAACTGAAGCAACTCTTTGCCAAGTATACACAGAACCATCTACCCTAATGTTTTTGTCAAATACTGAGAAACGGGTGGGATACTAATCATAATCAGAGATTTAAAGCAAACATATTTTTAGGATTGAATAAAAGTTTCTGTTGGATATTGCTCCAAAAAGAGAATGCCTCTTTCAGCTGTCCCCTCATTGTCTAGTGGAGTCCTGAAATGAACTAAGGATCATAAGTACCCAGTTAACTTTTTATATATAGTTTTCTGTAGGTTTACACAATATTTGCTTAGTAACAATCAATTCCAGTTAAACCAGTAAGCAATAATGTAACAAACCAAGAAACAGGGGAATGTTACCTTAATTTAACAGAAACATGACCCATGTATAAATTAAAATAGTGTAAAAAGAAATATAGTCCATGTATGATATAAAATAGCTTTTGGGGGCATTTTGTATTAATGATAGATCAGCCATTTGGAATGATTATAACACAAAGATTAGGAATCTGGCACCAATACTATTTAATTATAGGGCCTTAGCTGAAGCTCTTGGTCTCAACTTCATCATACATATAAAATGAAGGGTTATTTCTAAAGTTTTTTTTATTGCCTAAAAGAAAGTTCCATAATAATTTTTAATACACTGTATCATGACTTTCTACATTAATAGTCACTTATAAATGCAGAGTTATTAGGGATTTAATCATTTTCCATTTTAAATATAGATCAGTGCTTTGCAAACTATGAGAAAAAGAGTCATTTTGTTATGAGTGGCAGTACAATTTTAAGAAAACTTCATAGCATGCATGAGATTCCTCCATTCTCTCCCCTTTTCTTGCACTGTAGCATGAAAGTATTACAAAAATACTCATCTGAATCAGTAATTTCCTCTCAGTCCTATACCAATAGTACCCAGGGATGCCATGAATGCCCTGTTAGGTAATCAGGTCTAGCAGTCCAAACATAAAAGATACAAAAAATAGGCCAACAAATTGTTAAATATTTTCTACCTTTGTAAAAACAAATACAGCTCTACACAGTTGTGTGTGTGTGTGTGTGTGTGTGTGTGTGTGTGTGTGTGTGTTTAATGTCAGTAAAGAACAGTAGGATGGATAGCAGGATTTCAAAATTAATTTCATTCTTTGCCAAAAACATTGTGGTACAAGGCAGTGTAGGCAGCAAAGGAGAAGATTTCTTGAAGGCTTGAAGGCTTCTCTTTAGGTCTAGAATCCTCTGACCACCTAGTGATCCCAGGCTCTACCTCCTGGGTTCTTCCTTAAAAATCCTGCAAGAAGCCTAAGGCTGAAAGACCATGTTCTATTTGAGGCTTTTCAGATCAGACCTTGTGAGGAATTGTGTGTGAGGTTAAAGCTTGAGACACCATAAAAAAAGGGGGATTGGGGTGATGTCTAGGAATTCTGAGGTCCCGGGGAGCCCCTTCACCTTCAGCCAAGGGTGTGATCCTGAAGACTGAGGATCGAGTCCCACGTCGGGCTCCCTGCATGGAGCCTGCTTCTCCCTCTGCCTGTGTCTCTGCCTCTCTCTCTCTATCTGTCTGTCATGAATAAATGAATAAAATCTTAAAATAAAAAAAATAAAGGAATTTGGAGGCCCCAATAGACTTTCAGAGTTTTTTTCATCCTACAACTAATGTAGTGATGGCAGGAATTGGTCCAGTCCCATCTCCAGCTCTCTCCACTTTACCACCCACTCCTGTTCCCCATTCCTTCTCTCCCCAACAGCACTCTACACTTGTGCCTCTGGTGGCCAAAGGACACATTCACATCCAAGATCCATGGACATCCCTGCTAACAGCTGTCTCTTGCCCACCCTTGGGATATAAGGATGAGTACACGGGGCTGAAAAGTGGGCTCAGAAACAGACATCCAGAGTCCCAGCTACCCATGGTATGGTCTAAAGGCAGAATGTGGTCTCTGGATGACCACATGCCCTTAGTCCTATAAGGAGTGACATGGTGAAAAACAGCTCCAGAGCTCCAGCACCTGCCTGGGTAGATAAAGACCTCTGTTGTCCAAGTCTGAGATGAACTGATCACAGTGCTACCAGAGGGACAAAATTTAGTTAGAAAATTTAGTAGAACAGTTAACTGTGTTCAAATGTCAATGCTGTAAATAAAAAGCAGAATGCTGGCAAGAATGTTCAGTGAACAGAAAATATGATCAGAGATATATGCCTCTGATGTTCATTGACAATCCCATCTGCTCCTAGGCAGCACATAAAGCATGTGGCTTTTGTATTGATGTCTTCCCACTTTTCTATGTCCCCTCTGCCCTTTCAAGATGAGGAACCTGCTCAAAACTTGATAGTTATCTCACCCAGAATTATTTTCCTCATAAGGATATGACCTTATTATTTTCCCTTTCCTTCTAGAAATTCCCTTTATCTTAAGGAAAGTGATGCCACCTAAGGGAAAGGCAAAAAGCAAGGATGGGAAGAGCAGTCTCAACAGAATACTCTCAGAGAATTTTTTTATTTTAAAAGATGATACTCACTGGGAAAAATGAATCTTTCATTGGTGGATATCATATTACAGCAAAACTTGTTGAAGAGATCATTTGGGTTAATGTATTCTATTTTTAGACACCTAAGTTTAAATGAGGAAAATACTACAATCCTATTGGCACATTTTGGAAAATATGATAAAAGATACACAGGCTTCTTGTAAAGATTTTTTTTTAAACCTAGGAGCATTAAAAGTAACAGACTGTATATATAGTGTTAGTAATGGAGGTGAGACTGGAAAAGAGGAATAGAATATGTATAAAAATAATATATATAATTTCTATTAAACAGAAAATATCATAACTTTTTCAATGTAAAAAAAATTTAGCTGTCCCTTCCATTAAAAAAATTAGTGCTTTTTCAAATTCCTTATAGTCATTTATATATTGTCTATTCCAGATTTTCATTTTCCTACTTTACAACCTAGGAATGAGTTCTTAGAGGTGCAATTAATGACTCCATTCTCGTTAACTAATATGAGAGTATAATGATTTCATTGGAAGTCACTACAATGTAAGATTTTGTACTTTATTTTTTCCATAACTTTGTTCATATATTAGCTTCATACAGTGTCTACCGTATAAGATATTATAAGAAATTATCAGGAGAGATTTAATGTAGAAATAACTATGGTATATGATATCCCTACTTATTCATTTATGCTTATATAACCTCGGAGGTGCTCAAAGAGTTCCACAAATATTGAGTCATTAAAGCTTAGTACCCCTGTGAGGTGCACTTGGTTATTAACATTATAGCTTATTATTATTCCTACAGATCAAGTTTCCCCTGGAGTGCTGAGTGGCTCTGTAGAAAGTGTTGGCTTTTTAATATTCTGCATCTGAGAATCACATTTCAGGTTTATAAAATCAGTTCATTTTTCCTTGTCTCTTGTGAGTTACCAGCGGCCATCATCCACTTCAGGTAACATAGAACTAAGTAATCACCCAGTTTCAGAAAGCCTTCTACTTAAAAGGGCATTTTTGTTTCCTACCAGAGGTATGGATAAAAGGCAAAATACTTGAGGGATAAAAAGTAATCAGTGGATGGTTTGCTTTCCCACACCATCAAGCAATTCTCCAATTTTCAGTGAACATCAACTGGGTATCCTACAAATATAACTCAATCCAGACAATATTTACCTGAAGATAGCATCAGATCCTGCAGGTTAAGGGTTCAGCCCCACAACACTGCCCCCGCTTCAGACACCAACTTCAAGTCCAGATTGTTGGCTGTACTTGGAGTCACAGGCTAAAACCTGGAGTTCTCATGACCCCTTCTTTGAATTCAATTTGCTAGAATAGCTCACAGAGCTCATGGAAACATTTGCCAGTTTTTTATACGGGATATGGATGAACAGCCTAATAAATTGGTACACTGGGGATCCCTGGGTGGCGCAGCGGTTTGGCGCCTGCCTTTGGCCCAGGGCGCGATCCTGGAGACCCGGGATCGAATCCCACGTCGGGCTTCCGGTGCATGGAGCCTGCTTCTCCCTCTGCCTGTGTCTCTGCCTCTCTCTCTCTCTCACTGTGTGCCTATCATAAATAAATAAAAAATTAAAAAAAAAATTTAAATTGGTACACTGGGTGAGGTACAGAAGGTCCTCAATACAGGTGCTTCTGTGTCCATAGAACTGAGACTTGCCACCCCCTTGGCATCTGGATGCCTTCACCAACCTGGAAGCTTTCCAAATTGTGTCATTCTGGATATTTATGGAAGCTTCATTACACAAACATGACTGATTACATCACCAGACACTGATAACTGAGCTCCATTTCTGGTCTCCCCCACCCTTCCGCAAAAATCTCAGGGATTACATTGCCAGTTCCAACCTCTAATAGCTGGCTTTCCCAGCAACCAGTCCACCCAAGGAATTTTCCAAATACCACATCATTAACATAAATTCGGCTGTGATTGAAAGGGGCTTGCTATAAATAAGAGAAGGCATTTTTATCACTCCTATCACTTAAGAAATTCCAAACGTTTTAGGACCGCAGTACCAGGAATGTGATGAAGACCAAATACATGATTATAAATCACACAGTAGGTGATGTGAAAATTATTGGCAATTTAGCATCAAAATACAGCCTATTTAAATCAATTACTGTGGTTTTTTCATACAGTCCTCTTCATACAGTAAAATGTTAGCTTGACTTACAGTAGGGGCTGTTTTTAAAGAGGGAGGATGGAGAGATATGGCAACTTATGGAATCTTCCCTTTTGGGGAAACTGTGCCTGGTCTTAAGTAGCCCACTGGTAAATTAGGGCCATTTGGAGGTTTTGAGGTGGGTCAACTGATGGGCCCATCTGTATTCAGCCAGGAGGTTGCTGTGACCCTCTCCTACATCCCACAGCTCAAGCCTGTTTGCCTAAAAGTCGTCTCTATAAGGAAGATATTGGTTTAAGGTGCTGCTTTTAAATTAAGTGTGCTAAGTAATGTGAATATTCAAATAACATAGTTTTACAATTTCTAAAGCAATATTCCATATTGCTTAACTTAAAAACACAAAAGTTACCTGGTAAGGACTCAAAGGTAAAACATAACAAGTAGGGATGTATTTTTTAAAATTTATTTTAGGATGTAAATAGAAAAAGTCTTTTTACTCAAATCAATTTCAGATCCATGAAAGTTCACATTTTAGTAAACACCATTTAAAAGAATCTGACTTTAATCTTATTCTTAACTTTACATAGGTTATTACATATGCCTGATTATCTCCATTTGTATTTGTTCTAAACAGCGGAAATAATTGTTCACAAATTACCAACAGGGCAGAAAACTCAGTTTTGTTTAGGAAGTGCACCCTTCAAAATTTAAGAATTAAATATCTGAAGCAGATATGGGATTGGAATTCTTTGTAGTTCTATTCTCTTCTGGTAACTTAAAAAAAATGCTATTATCAATATATTCTATTCATGAATCTGGAATCCATTAAATAAAAATAAATTCATGGGAGGCCTGGATGGCTCAGAGGTTGAGTGTCTGCCTTTGGCTCAGGGCGTGATGCTGGTCTTGGGATTGATTCCTGCGTCAGGTTCCTTGTGAGGAGACTGCTTCTCTCTGCCTGTGTCTCTGCCTCTCTCTCTATCTCTCATGAATAAATAAAATCTTTAAAAAAATAAAATAAAAATAAATTCATTATATAATCACTTTAAGATGATACACATTGTCCAAAGTCTCAAGCCTTTTTTTTCTCTTAATTTCCTTTGATCCTGGAGACCCGGGATCGAGTCTCACATTGGGCTCCCTGCATGGAGCCTGCTTCTCCCTCTACCTGTGTCTCTCATGAATAAATAAAACATAAATAAGTAAAAAGTAATAATTTGAAATATATGTAAAAATGGAAAATCACTAATTAGAAAGTTAGGAATTCCATGAGCTCCCTTTGTCATTTTAAAACAATTCATAAGGGCAACCCCGGTGGCTCAGCGGTTTAGTGCTGCCTTCAGCCCAGGGTGTGATCCTGGAGACCTGGGATCGAATCCCAAGTCAGGCTCCCTGCATGAAGCCTGCTTCTCCCTCTGCCTGTGTCTCTGCCTCTCTCTTTCTGTGTCTCTCATGAATAAATAAAACCTTTAAAAAAAATAAAACTATTCATAAAATATAAACCTAAAAAATAAATTTAGGCTTGTATTTGCTCAGTTTCTAAAAATGTGCTAGTCATACACAAAAGGAATTTTAAGTTGCCCTAAGTTATCAGTAAAGAAGTGGCTGCAGGTTGGCTTCCTCTTCTACTGTGGAAGGAGTTGTCTCGGACTGCATGCATTCTGCTCCTAAGTCAAAGTGGTTAGGTTTTGTCATAATGGGGTTGTATGTAAGATGTTACTTTAAAAATAGGTTTCACAATTAAAATGATAAAAAATTCTGAAAACCACAGATCAAAGGAACAGAAATCTACCAGAAAAAAAACTCTCACAAATTTGCTGGTGATTCTTCTTTCTCCCTTTGGAAATTCACTAGGCAGAGCACACCCAGGTAATAGATCTTTTTTATTCCCCTATTGAATAACTATCAAGTTGTTTTGGTTAAATCTCATCTAATTTCAGATCATGCTACTTGAAACAAAATTTTTATTTTTTTAAAGATTTTATTTATCTATTTACGAGACATACAGAGAGAGAGAGAGAGAGAGAGGCAGAGACACAGGCAGAGACAGAAGCAGGCTCAATGCAGGGAGCCCGATATGAAACTCAATCCTGGGACTCCAGGATCAGGCCCTGAGCCAAAGCAGAGCTTAAACTGCTGAGCCACCCAGGCGTCCGGACACAAGATTTTTAAAACTATAATTAAAACATTAGTTGTAAACTTGCAAAACATGTAGTAAATATTGATTGAAATAAAAGCTTAAAACAAGTTTTTAAGTTCAGTTCAAGCAAAAAGTTTTGAGTTCAAAACCAAAACCTTCTTTGTGATTGGACAATTCTTTTAAAAACTGTGCCACATTTGGAAAATAAGTCACTCAATGTGTGAGTGAATATACAGTAAGAGTCAGAAAGTCAAGTGGGGCACTGGGCTGAACACTGAAGAACAGATAGGCTTGAGGATTAAAGAAATGGTCAAATAATTTTCACAGGAAAAGGGAACACAATGAGCAAAGCATGGATAATGGAAAGGACTATTTCCAAGAATGGCCAACATTTCAATCTGGCTGGGACAGAGGTGAAGGAAAATGACAAGAAAAAAGAGTGTGGATTTAGGTATGGCCAAAATATGGAAAGTTGTCAATACCAGTAGCAAGGAAATGGGCTTTCTTCAGTAAACAAGTTAGGGAGTAATAGCAACAGAGATTTCAAATATGAGACAGATTCCAGAGATATTACAGACATAAAACAGAATTTGACAACAGAATGGAAGCCAAATGGATGAAGAAAAATAAATCAAGGATGATGCAAAAGTGGAATTCAGGAAAGAACTGAAAGGACTTGAGAGCTCTGAGCTAAACGACTTTCAATATCTACATTGATTTGTTTTTGTCAAGGGAATTTCAAAAGTAAGACCAAGATACTTGCCTGATACAAATTTTATTTTTCATGCTAAAATGTTTACAAATTTTATTTTGTCAAACACAATTACAAGAGCAACAGTTACAAGTAATTAAAAAAATAGCATTTGGGAGCACTTCTATTCCTTTTACTAATATAAGCATGTTTTGTTACATGAACAGCAACAATAATTACAATTATAGAACTGCTCAACTTGGAAATTCAGCGTGTTATGGTGTTATGATGGAGGCTAACACATAATATTAGCAAAGAGTAAGTGCCCAAACATAGTCTTTCATTCTATATTATGCTTTATTCCACAAGTAGAATCATGGATTAGAATCTATCCAGTAATGCCATCATTCAAGTATCTGACCGATCAGGTCAAGTCAGCAAGCATTTTAAATTATTTTCCAAAAATCTTACTTAATATAGTTCTATAAGGAAATATAAGACAGAACACAAGGCATAGCTTGCTGGTATTTTATGCCTAAAACAAACCATTACATAACAAAATTATGCATATTTTGCAACTTGGCATTTGTTCCATCTTACACAATAATTAAAAGATGAATATACTTACAACACTTTAGAATCACCCAACCACAGCTGATACATTATCTCCCAGACTTCTAGTTTCTAAAATTCTGGGGGAAGTGGGACAGTTTGAACAATAATAGTCTACATGGTAGTAATATTACCTCTTGGCCATTGGCCCAATACTAACCCTTTTTGTTTTTTAGTATACAAAATATGCTGAAAACATTTCTCTTAAACACATTTCAATTAATGTAATTAAACAGAAGGCAACAATTTCCTTCTAGAAGAGCTATTTAGCTATGAAAAACTTGCCATATATTTGTTAAATTAATTTATGGAATAGTTTTAGGGTCAATACAGATATTTAATTTAGACTCTGTGCTAAACTTGTGTAAAAAGAACTATAAACATAATTATACTAGTTTTTTTAATGGAAATTATCATTTTTAATTTATCCCTATAGTAATTTTATAAATATATCACTTGCTTTTATCCAAAGTAAGGATAAATTTCAAAAATCCACTGTGAAATTTACATTCTCACTAAGCACAAAAATACACAAATGTTGGTTCTAATCAGAAATTTCAGCTAAGTGAAAATTTTTACTTTGAAATAAGATCTGGGATATAGAATAAAATTTTTGATTTAAGCACATCACAAATATATTGTTTTCATGTAAAAATAATTTTTTTTAAAGAAATAATGTTCAAGTCTTTTAACCCCATCTTCTCAAACACATATATTTTCCTTAAAATAAACGTTTCAGATAAACATCTCATTTAAAATCTGATTTTATGAAAAAGAGAAATAAAATTTAATTATTCTTAGATGTATTTGAGTCATGTAGTTGCTGCTTCCAGATACTATGACCTAAAAATCATGACACAATGGTAAATAACCTTTGGTTTGCAACCTAATAACTTGAAATTCAATTCACACTGCTCACCAAAGAAGTCTGATGTATATTTGTAAATTTAAAATTTTCTTTAAAAAAAAAATCCTGTATAACAGATAAGTATGAATTTAAAAATTTTAAAATTCATTGAGAAACGATTTTTATCATACCAAAGATCTACAAAATAATAAAGTATACTAATAGTATTTTTGAAAATACTAGCAAAACCCTCAAAATCTTATATATTAAGTGCAATAATCAATACATTTTTACAAATAAAACATTCTCAAAGGCTGGAAAGAAGATATGCTAATTTTAAGAGCAATGATGTTTTTGAGTCAATCAGACACGTTTTGAATTTCAAATCTGCCACTTCCAACCTTATGTATATTTCTTAACTTCTCTAGAACTCAATCTCCTCAGATATAAAATGAGGCATTGTCAGTATCAACCTTAGAGGGCTCTTCTGAGTAATAATCAGATAATGCACATAAGAGATTACTACAGTATATGACACAGTAAATAACTAATAAATGTTGTTATATTGAGCAGTGACTTACTTTGGGGGTCAAGCACCTAACAAACTATTTTCCAAAATGAAATATAATCATTATATAAAGAATTAAGGAAGTTTTAAAAAATTGAGGATATAACCTACATCAAAACATTCAGAATTATATTGCAGTAATGATAGTTTTTGTGTTTTGGCAATCATTTTCCTTCTAACACTGCACTGTATCACTTCCAAACTATAATTCAGAAGATCTAAATTGAATTTTGTTTTGTCATGAACTCTTAAGAGAAAGTAATTACCTCACTGGCTTAAAAAAGAAAAAAAAAAAGCATGAAAAACTGCTCATAAATAAAACCAATCATTTACATGTCATATACTATATTAAAGACGGTTATTTAGCAATTTCAAGCAATTTATTCGGTATTTAATATTTTCACACTGTTCTTATTTCTAATCTCAAATACATTAATCTCTATTATTTATAAATAGCCTACTCTGACAACGTATCAGTCATATATTTATTGGAATGATCAAGGAGTATAAATTCTAACAGAAAAAAATCAGCTATAGTTTATGCTATACCAAAATATTGTACAAGTGCTCATTTTTCATTTAGAATTATTTCAGGTACGGTACTAACTTTAAAAGTACCCAAATCTTAGTCCATCAATATTATTTTGATTGTCACTATTAACTAAGTAAATGTTTTCTCTGAGTTTTTTCATACTAACCTGAGTCAACAGGGCTTCCTAATGGACTCTATTTTAAATGACAGAGCACCCACAAAGGAAACAGAAAAACTAGATCTGGGCCCAATATAACTATTTACTAAGTAAGTAATCTTCTTCAAGTCCCATAACTTCCCTATGCATCTATCTCCTTCCTCTTCTAAAAGATGAGGATCCTGCCATCCTTTGACTCACAGGACCAGGGAAATTATATAAGAAAATTATGTAAGAAAAACATTATGAAAGAGCTCTAGAAGACCATAGTATCAGATATAATATCAATACACAGAGACTTGTTATAATATTGCATTTGGTTAGAACGACCAGTCTATTAAAAGTGTAATTCAAGAAAAAAATTATTCTTGAGTATCAGGAAAAAAATTTAACATCTTTACCATATCCTTTGAATAAGATCCAAGAGCAGTTAAAAAAAAAAATCAAAAACACATAACAATATCTACCCTACCATTATGCAAGAAAAAAATTCACTGAACAATGCTCATTCATTCTTCCCTATTTTTTTTTTAATGGCTATAATTTTGTTTCACCTGAATGTGTTTTTGTAATTTTATTAACTTACAGCCTACTCTGTTCCAGGCTTATTCTGGCAAGTTACTTAAACCTCTCTGAAAGCAGTAACAGGTGATCCTCTTTTCCTCTACTGTTGATTTGCACTTATTTTAAATTCTAGGTTTTTCTACCTTATACTTCATGGAATGTAGGTATAATAAAGAATTTTTAATTAAAAAAACGAAGACAAAAAAATGAAGACAAAATATTTAAAACTAAGTCACTAAAAGTAAATGTTCCCTCATTTTTCTATCTCTTCAGCAGACACTATGCATGCACTCTAAAAGGATATCAGAACCACAAATCAATAGAAAATTCCATTTAATTTACACTACATACCTTTCCAAGGTTAAAAGATACAGAGCAGAAAAATAAATCAGGATTGATTTTTGAAGGAGGCATATCTGAAGGATGATTTTGAAAAAAATGGTGATTTTGAAGTACACAGGACTCAAGGACAAGAAAACAGAATATGATTAAAAAGTTTTTCAAACATTTTATGATTTTCCACAGTGTCACTGAAATACTATTATCTCTAGGTAGACAGGTGACCAGTCAGGTATATAGAAAGACTTGGAAGCCCTAACAGATGGTTAATTAAAGGTTACAGAATTAGAAATTTTGAGGCAAAAGAGGATCTAAATAATACTCATGTAAAGATGTCAAAAGACAGGGAAAATGAAATGCAAGGGATTTGAAAAATACAAATAGAATCAATATATTAGAGGCGTGTAGTTTCAAGGAGAATGGGAGTAGTCAAAAAACACAGCAGAAGAAAAACATATTAAGACTGGATTTGACAGTGAGTCTGTAACAAATATGATGGGGTGACTTTTAACAGTGAAGATGGATGAGTTCGCAATGGATTAAGGTAAGACAAGCAGTTAAAAAAAAAAAAAAAGTTTGCGCATTCCACCCATTTAAAATGTTCACTCAGGAAAAGGTGGAGAAAATATGAAAGCTAAGGAGAGACCTGAGTGTTTCAAGGCAGAAAGGAGGCTTCATTCACTCTAAATAGTTAGACAAAGCTTGTTTGTTATAGCTGGAGTCTGACTGATACTAGGTATGTTTCAGATATAAGTTAGGCACTTTTTTGGGGGGGAGGGGGAGACCTGACTTCTGTCACTAGGAACCAGAAAGAAATTCATCTCAAGCCACGTATTTTATTTTATTTTATTTTTTTGGTATCACAGTCGGCCCCTACCCTCAGTGGTACGTATTTACAAGGTAATCAGAACCTGATAAGTGAAAAGGCAAGAAGCCCGAATGGAAAATGGTATTGAAGATATAAAACAACGATGTGAAAAAGTAATTTATACTTGAAAACAATTTTAAATAAAATCCAAATAAAAATTTGAAAATTTTAAAATGTAACCACTAGAGGCATGATATCCATGTGAAGTGCAAAGTGATTAATTTTTTAAAAGGATAATACAGCTCTTAATTTTGATATAGCCACCATCGCTTAATGACAAAATTTCTTGGATAATTTCTACCAAAGACATAATTTCCTCCTTAAAACAGGTATAAAATGGATGACATGGGTGACTTACATACCTAATAGTTGTGAAAAGTATCTCTACAACTTCTTAGTATGCAAAGCAATATTTAAAAAAAAGTGGAGAATCAAAATACTTTATTTCAAAACTATTTTATGCCTGATCCCATATGTAATTGGAACCATATTCACATTCTGTAAGTTTCTGAATTTCATTCTCCTGTTTATTTTTATGAGCGACTTACTTTGTTGAAACTGTACTTTGATATTTATTAAAGCTGTATAAAAGCCATGCAAAGTTTATTTACAATATTGTACATTAACTATGTTTGAAGACTACACAAAAATTTCACAAAACTTACTTACATGGAAAGACATGTGAAACGGGGCTTTAAAAAATTTTTAGGTACAGAACTTTGCAAAGATTATTTTGGTTTCTAGTGTTATGCAAGTACTAGCTTGAAATAAGACTGTCAAAATGTGCAAATGAGTAGATTTTCAACAAATGAAAAACTACAAATGTTTAGCTAAAAGCTAAAATATCCTGAAATACTACTATGTAGCAATGGGAATTTGTAAAACAGAAAAAAAGTTATTTTTTAAAAGTCTTTCATGAATAACAGGTTCTCGGTAATATTCTATAAAAACATCCAGAAATAAAGTTTCTCCAATTATGTTCATCATCAAAATTATGTTTCCAGTAGTCACTGAAGCTGTGAATTATAGATAATTATTTGTTGTCCTACCTGGGAAGTCTCAATGTCCCCATTAGGGGAGGAGGGGGAAGAAAATCAGCAAATTTAGATTCAAGTAAAAGATCCTGGTACAGATATGAACACAGAGTATAATGTACAAGTCCACACAATTTTAACTGTACCCCTAAAATGGAAGTGTAAACTTTAGGTTTGTTCAATTGAAGATCTTCTATCAGGAAGTAAGTACCTCATCCTTCCGAGTTCAGAAAAATATCAATAGGGATTTCTTCTCCAGTGGCATCTCTTTCGGTTTTTACTGTTGTGGCTGAAGTACATTTAGATACTCAGATTGCCCCAACTGATAAGTTGTGTTCCTTCCACAGTCAACATACTGGTACCTCTCCTGGGATATCTGTTCAGAGTGTCCGAAGTATGTTGTTGTCACAGTAACTCTAAAAAAGAAAACAACGAAAAAAAAAAAATATATATATATAAAACGTTTCCTAAACTGAGAATACTTCTATATATCAAAATTTTCTTCAGAGACTGATTAATGATAATTTTGTGGATGTGGACCTCTTGGGGACTATTTCCCTAATAGAAAACATAAATGCTGGTTTAGCAAGCCTTGCTCAAATAATTATACAAAGCAAAATATGTTTCCAGAACACTTATCATGAAATAAAAATACATTCATTTCACTCTTCAAAATAATTATAGAAGTGGCTGGGTGGCTCAGTTAAGCATCCAACTTTTGGTTTTGGCTCAGGTTATGATCTCATGGTCATGGGATTGAGCACTCCATCGGGCTATGTGCTCAGCAGAGTCTGCTTCAGATTATTTCTCCCTCCTCTATTTCTCAAATAAATAAATAAAATCTTAAAAAAAATCATATAGTTCTCTTATCACAGGAAAAGGATTATTTAGATGTCAGCTAATGACCCAAACACCAAACCTATAACCTACAATTTTTTAATGGCTTTGAATAATACCCATCTTTCAAACCAGTAACAGTATTTCTCATTACTTTTAAGGATTATTTACTACAGGCAGTCCTCCTCTCTGTCCCAACCCCCTCCTCATTTTCCAGCATTCTTGCAAGGTCCAGATTCACTGCTTAGTGGCCATGTCATCCTTCATTGCTTCCTTGAGCTCCTCTTTTCATCATTTGTAAAGTGGAATATTTACTCACCTCATAGAACTTTTATAGGGTTCAAAATTCAATTGAACTGATATTTGTAAAGGCGTTGCATATGCTATAAGCCAATGTTATACATCTTAATTTAACAAAGAAATACCTCAAAAAAAATTCATACTTACTGCATCATGAGTACTATGTTATGCACTTTGATGGACATCAGTGTACAGAAATCACTGTTAAAAAGAAAAAATGTGAATAAATGCAAGCTATATTATAAATTTAAAATTATTTAATTATGATTCCTCCTGTGTTACAACTAATAGAGATACTATAAAGAAGATATAAGTGGAGTGCCTGGGTGGCTCAGTTGATTAAGCATCTGACTTGATTTCAGCTCAGGTCATTAACTCAGGGTCCTGGGATCCAGCCCACCATCGGGCTCCCTGCCAGAAGGGAGTCTGCTTCTCCTTCTCCCCCATCTTCCCCCTCCCCACCTTGAGTGCTCTCTCTCTTTCTAAAATAAACAAATAAATCTTAAAAAAAAAAAAAAAGATAAAAGCATTTATTGACTCAAAACTTTCTATAGCTCAAATAATGGTTAAGTATCTTCATGACTTTTTATTCTAAAAACAGACATGCTTTCCTACTATAGAACTTGTAGAGCTATTTAACCCAGGCTACAAATTATTGCTACTTTTTACTCACTTTTTGAAATTTTAGTAAACAGTCTACTACTTAGAAATTCTATGTAAGCCTGGTATAAAGGTGATAAAAATGTATCTTTTTTCTTTTTTTTTTAAGATTTTATTTACTTATGAGAGACACAGAGAGAGGCAGACTCAGGAGAAGCAGGCTCTATGCAAGGAGCCCGATATGGGACTGGATTCCGGGACTCCGGGATCACGCCCTGAGCTGAAGGCAGATGCTTAACCGCTGAGCCACCAGGCGTCCCTTATCCCTTTTTTTTACTCAGTAAGAGTCAATAAGAGTCAATAATCAGTTAGATTCAACTGAAAAGCCTGAGAATTTCAAACCAATAATAGAGTATTATAAATTACTAGTATTTTTTTTTAGTTCTCTTACACTAAAAAGTCAACAAATACTAAAATATGTAAGAATATCTTAATTCTGAAAAATAAATAAGTAAAAAACAAATATTAAGTATATAGGTACATAATGTACATAAATATTATGTATGTTGACAAGGGCAAAGAGAACAGAAACAATCAGAGGCCAACAGGATTATTCCAAATGTGGTTTCCATGTCCATATACTTTATTCTTCATACTTTATAATTTAATGAGAAAATGATTAAAAATCAAAACTTACTACATATAACTCATTTCCTCTGCTATGATAGTAGGTACTGTATAATCAATCTGAAAAGCAAAAAATGAAAATAAGCCAACTGGAAAGAGGATCAAAGAGTCAAGTATTGCAGACACATTTCATACATAATCTCAAGGTTTAGAAATTTCTCCTTTTGCAAAGTTGATTCTAAGACTTTCTCTTATACATGGACGGGACACATGTCAAGGTCAGTTTTTTGTTTTTTTGTTTTTTTTTTAAGGAAATCTCCCCACCTCCCCTTGACTCAAGTTAATATGATAGACAAAGTCAAGATTCATTTAACTCCTCCAAAGTATTTCATGATGGAAGCTTACTTGTTTCATATCCAGTGGGCCAATATTGGTTATGTTGTTTAAGCGTGCCTTTCCAATAACTGTTTTTGAAAATTGAACTTGTGCAGTGATGTTTTCAACTTCAACAGAATAGTAGTTATTGTTTGTTATATTTAGTGTGTTCTGCAAAAGAAAGATAAAAAATGTATAAACATAACAAATATGTACTCAGAATTAATTTTAGGGGCACTGGGGTGGCTCAGTGGTTGAGTGTCTGCCTTTGGCTCAGGTTATGATCCTGGGGTCCTGGGATGGAGGATGGAGTCCGGCATCAGGCTCCCCACAGAGATCCTGCTTCTCCCTCTGCTAGGTCTTGGCCTCTCTCTCTGTCTCCCATGAATAAATTAAAAATAAATAAATTTTTTAAATGACCTCAAAAAAATAAAGACTTCAGCTGTGGCCATGCTTCAGTTATTAGGAGGAAGAAAAGTATTGCCAAAAATATCAAAGGACATTAAAGGAACTGCTTATTTGGTTTTATGGTGAGTACTATGTATATAATATGCTGATAATAAACACAATAAAAAGTCCAAAAAGTGTATTGTACAGGAATATAGAAAAATGAATGTTAGAAAATCTATTTGTAGTCTTAGCAAAAATTCTATTAAAAATTTAAGTTTCACCTAAGTTTTTGATAAATGTTAATATATAAATATCTTCACAGTCAATATTAATAAGCTACTTCCTAGTCTACTAAACACAAAGATGACCATTTAAAATGTTAAATAATACTTTAAATAAATTTTGTTTAAAAGAAATTGGATTTTAACTTCTGAGTAGAGATTCTAACTGGGTCACTTTGAGGAAGAAATGTGATACATTCAAAGTCTGTTGCAAAAAAATGGAGCTATATATTTCTATACTTAATAGCTGGGGCAACTTCTGCAATTCTAATTCATAATGATTATCTTAAATTATTTTAGAAAATGACCAATGAAAAAATGTTAAATCAAGAGACAAAAAATAACAAATAAAACATCCAGAATAGTCATCACGAAGATATCAACAGAAACTAAATGATAAATATTTGTAAGGCAGATTGTAATGGTTATCATCTACACAAAAGGTCCTTATAAACCAAAAAAGAGGGCAGCCCGGGTGGCTCAGCGGTTCAGCGCTGCCTTCAGCCCAGGGCCTGATCCTGGAGACCCGGGATCGAGTCCTACGTCGGGTTCCCTGCATGGAGCCTGCTTCTCCCTCTGCCCTGCATGGAGCCTGCTTCTCCCTCTGCCTGTCTCTCTCTCAGTGGCTCTCATGAATAAATAAATAAAATCTTAAAAAAAAAATCAAAACAAAACAAAACAAAAAAACAAAGCCTTAAGAGGAAAAAAAAAAGCAAAGCATGAGTAAACAAATCAAAAGAGTACAAATATAAATGGCCAAGAAACACTTAAAAATTCTCAAATTCATTTATGGTTGAGAAAAAGTTGAATTTAGTACAGAATATTGCTTTAGATACATTACACTAGTAAAACTTGTAGAAAGCAACAAATTCTATTCCTGACAGGGATATGAGCAAAAGGGTCTATTTTTACATTCCTGGAAAACATGTGAAGTCTTGCAACCATTCAAATAAGGAAACTAGCAATATCCACTAAAATAAAAATAATGTATATCCTGTGACCTATCAATCCTACTTTTGAGCATTTATTCTAAAGAAATAAAAATATTAGGATGTTAATGACAGTAACATCCTAAACAAACAAACAAAAAAACTGAAAACAAAGTGAATGCCCATTCACAAAAATGGCCGAATAGCATTAAATCATTACATGGAATATTATGTGGCCCACTGGAAAGAAGAGATTAACTCTAAACCAGAAAATTAGGAGAGATTTCTACAAAGTATTAACAGGTGAGAAAACCAACATGTATAAAATATGTACAAAATATTATTCTTTGAAAATAAGTATTAAACTAAAAAAAAGCTAAATGTGAGCTTATAAATTAATATGAATATGGAAAAAGGTAGAACAATGCCATATGGAGTAAATGGAAAGAAACAACAGTCTCAGTAAACAAGGATTAAAAAAAAGAACATGGTAGGGGCACCTAAGTGGTTCAGTCAATTAAGTGTCTGCCTTGGGCTCAGCTCATGATCCTGGAGTTCTGAGATGGAGCCCCACTAGCTTGCTTTTGGGCTCCCTGCTCAGCAGAGAGTCTGCTCTTCTCATTCTCTCTACCCCTCCCTCTCCCACCACCGTTGGTTTGCTAGCTTTCTCTCTCAATAAAGTCTTAAAAAAAAAAAAAAAAAAAGAATATGCTAGCAGTGATTTTGTGACCCCATTTTTGCACTAATTTATAGTTATAAATATAGAGAATTTTTAAATCCCATAATAGTAGAAATAACCTTTATCTAAATATATAGTTTCATTTACTTGGCTCTTATTACCCATGTCAATTTAATTTCTAAACGCTACAGGAAAGGGTTGTTAATCTGAAGTCAATAGACTTTCTGATACACGCCAAAGGGGATTCAGAAGAATCTTGGAATCCTTTGCACATGCAAAATAATGCTGGTATGTTTCTTTCTCTGAAGTGTCCATAGCTTTCAGTAGAATAGTGAAGGGATCAATGATGCAAAACAGGTTGAGAATAAAACTACAAGAATTAGAAAAAGATGTATTGAAGATTTTTTTTTAAAGATTTTATTTATTCATGAGACATACAGAGAGAGAGAGGCAGAGACATAGGCAGAGGGAGAAACAGGCTCCATGCAAGGAGCCCGATGTGGGACTTGATCCCAGGACCCCGGGATCACGCCCTGAGCTGAAGGCAGATGCTCAACCACTGAGACACCCAGGCGTCCCTAAAGTAGTTCCTCTAATGTACCGAAGATTAAAAAGATAACAAAAAACAACAGCCAAAAAAAAAAAAAAAAAAAAACCCAAGACAGAAAGTTTAGCATTATCAGACATTTTGTTGCTGAGAGCAGTGAGAATCCACTTAATCTGTAAGTCAAGAGATCACAGTCGTAAACTTTTAAGTAGGGCAGCCTGGGTGGCTCAGCGGTTTACCACAGCCTTCAGCCCAGGGTGTGATCCTGGAGACCCCGGATCGAGTCCCACATCGGGCTCCCTGCATGGAACCTGCTTCTCCCTCTGCCTGTGTCTCTGCCTCTTTCTCTCTCTCTCTTTCTCATGAATAAATAAAATCTTAAAATAAACTTTTAGGTAATGATGACTTATTATCAAAGGTCTTAAATGATCTGTGATCTTTAGTTAGCAAATTTACACTTAGCAATCTATCCTATAGAAGTAACCTGAAATGGTAACAAAGTTTAAGTACAAAGATGTTTTCTGAATATTTATAATAGCAAAATTAAACATCTACTAAGAAATGGTTGAGTAAATTGTAATACATCCATATAAAAGACTACATGAAAGCACTTAATATGGGAAAATTTAGTGAGATTTCACTTAAGGTAAACTGTGCATGTGTATACACTTATACACGTGTGTATCCCTTATATACATTATGAAAATACCTGACTACATTTCTAAATGCATATAAGTATGCAAATATATACATGCATTATTAGCAAATATATGTATATATTTATAGTTAGATCTAGGTAGAAATAAAAATATACATCACAGTATTTTTCAAATGTATTACAATGATTAATATGTTCATAAGCAGAAAGACAAAAGTTATTAAAGCAGAGTAAGCAGTACTAATGTATATTCATTTTAAGAAACAAACGCAGTACTATATAATCCACTTTTCAAAATACTGATAGAGAACCTATGGAAAACTCAACCTCATCTGATGGTAATCCAGTCAAGCTTAATGTTTATCTTATATAATAATATTATTTCTTATTTAATGTTCATACGTTCTAAGTGTTAGCATCCCAAAAAGTGGGAATTCCTGAATATTTACTGAAAATAAAGTATATTTACATCTAAATATATTTATATTTAGAATGGAACATCATAGGACTTTTTAATCTTTTATTATGAATTTATAATATTTGATACTAAAACAAGTTTCAGAGGTTGGCCAAAAGAAAAATCTGGCCACTGCCTTAAACGCTGTACAAAAAGAAAAATACAATTCTCATTCCAGATGACTGTTAAAGTGAGAAAATATGGGACGCGAGAAAATATGGGACGCCTGGGTGGCTCAGCTGTTGCCTTTGGCTCAGGTCGTGATCCTGGAGTCCGGGGACCAAGTCCCACACTGGAATCCCTGAATGGAGCCTGCTTTTCCCTCTGCCTATGTCTGCCTCCCTCTCTCTGTGTCTCTCATGAATAAATCAATAAAATCTTAAAAAATAAATAGAGTGAGAAAATAGTCAACAATTATTCACCAGTCATATGAAATGATTTATAATTAGCATTATGTTGTTTTATGCACATTTTTTTCCATAGATGCAGTTGTTTTTTTAAGCCAGGAGATTAACAACTTTTGGTGGTAAGTAATGAGGATAAATGGACCCAGGAGAGTTCTTTTTCTCCTGTAATTAATGAGCAATTCCATTTTAACATACCATTCCCCTATACTCCTGTCCCTCCAAACCTCTCTCCTCACAACTACAACCAGAGGTATCTCTATTTCTACCTCAAGGATATGAACCACCCCTGCAAGGAAAACCAACTAGAGTCCAATATTGCTCTTCCCAACAAACCACTGCCACACAGATGCACCCTTGTGGCATGACCAATACACATTTTCCTTTTTAATTATTTAGTGGTTTCCAAACCATGCTTCTTTTCAAACAAATGTTAACAGTTAAATAGGCAGACCTTCTCTGAGGTTTTGTTTGTTGCTTTCAGGAGTAGGGAGGCTGTAGAGTACTGAAACACCACTGTCCAGGAAAATACTGTGGATATTTTCCCACTCACTAATTTATAAGAGAAATCAAACAGTCATCTATACTTTATCTTTCAAGACCATAAAGGAATAGTCTGGTAAAATGACAAAAAAAAAAACAAAAAAAACCCAAAAAACAAAAAACAAAAACTGTACTCCACCAAATACAAGGAAAAGAAAATGGTATATTTATAACATTTATAGAATCAATTATTTTAACACTTTGCTAGAAGCTAGTTGAAGTCAAATGTTGAAAAGTGAACAAACTGTTAATATTTTTTTGCCCAAGATTGTTCATTTTACCATCTTAAAGGCAACTTCAAATGCTTAAATGATTCTTGTATACACAATTGCCAGTACTATTTGCCATTTTCAGCAGAACCAGAAATGATAAAGATCAATAGCAGACACACAGAAGCAAACTGACCAGTGCCACATTTAATATTCTCTAAAGGGACAAAGGCATACTTAATATCATAAAGGAATATAGTAAAATATTTAACGTAAATTTGTACTTACCGTGATATTTAAATATACTGTACGCTTTTGAACATCATAACTGACGTATGCTGATTTTACGCCAATGTATTTCACGTCAATAGAGCGAGGGAAAAGGAAAAATACAGCCAATCCAGAAAGGAGCAGACAAACAAACACAGAAGCCATCACATACAGCTTTCTGAAAAGAAAAATGAAGTACTGAAATACATGTGCATCAAAAAGTACATAATAAAAACATTTAGAGAAGATATTTTCAACTTGAATTTTCCCTATTATACTTGCAGTAGATGTACAATTTTACCAACTTTTTGTATTATAAAAATATTTAGTAGGATTGGGTTTGGTCTATTAAGTGTTAAAATGTCCTCCTTAAAAGACATATGTACCATTTTGGAGACTGGGATTTCAGGGCTATCGTAGGTAGAATATTTACTACAGTAATTCCTAAACCAGGCTATACACTATAATTAATTAAGCTGAGGAACTTCATAAAAAAATAGACTTCAAGACTCCCTTCTCTCCCTTCTGAATTCACTAAAGCAGAATTTTCACATGTGGGTTTTGCCATTATATAATTCCCTAAAGTGACGGCTCATCAGAACCTGTGAAATCCTTAAAAACATAATGACATAACCACATGCCTCATCAATCTCACCAAGTCGCACTAACACTTTGAATCTCTCATTCCAAAGTATTTATGTACTCCAGTTTTAAAAATACTGTTGACATTAATCAACTCTGCTTTGATGATGTTGTTAAACTGTTTTTTTGAAAATCAGGAAAGGAGTAATATTATGCAGATATAAGACAAGAAAAAAATAAACTTTCTATGCCTTTACTATTTTTCAAATTCCCCTTGAAATCTAGCTCTTCTTTTTCTCGCTCTTTATTTCCAATCTCCAGGGATCCGCCTCCATCCTCAAGTTTACCCTCCAAACTAGGGTTTCAAAATACAATTTTCCTGATTTCTCCAACAAATAACTCCACAGCAGCACCTTTGTTTCTTTCTATGTCTTGCATGTCACTTTATGTCATTTATTGGTCTGTTTCTATAAGTGAACTCTCCTCATTATGGGCCACATCTTTCATCTTCTTTCCATGCTTGGTAATTTTTAATTGGATGCCGACTCATGTATTTTACCATGTTGAGTGTTGGATATTTTAGTATTCCTGCATATATTCTTGAGTTTTGTATGGGGTAGAGTTGAGTTTCTTGAAAACAATTTGAACCTTTTAAGGTCTGCTCTTGGGTTTTGTTAAGCATGAGCATTACAGCTTTTAATCTACTGTTTTTTCTGTTACTGTGGAAATAATCCTGAGTACTCTACACAATTCCCTATGAATTATGAAATTTTCCATAGTGATTGGTGGAAACTATCCCTAGCCCTATGTGGGCTCTGAGGATTGTTCCCTCTGTCCTGTTTTGCATGGTTCTTCCTTCAGTCTCAAATACTTTCCTTATACACATACACTGACCAGTACTCAGCTAAACACTCAAGGAATACCCAGTGTGGCTCTCTACTGCCTAGTAGTACTATGTCCTATTAAGTCTGGTCTTGGCCTCCTAGATTCCCATTACCATTTATCTCCTCAGTTTAGGGGCACTGCTAAACTCTGTCTGGGCTCTTTCCATTGTGCTGTGGTCTGGTATTTTTCCCTAGACACTAATGTGATACGATTGTAGGACTTACCTTATTTGTTTTTCCTTTCTCAAATACCACTGTCCTGTACTGACTGATGCCTATTGTCCAAAAATATGGTTTCATTTATCTGTCTGGTTTTTTAGTTGTTTTATACAGAAAAATAAATCTAGTGCCTATGAGGATTCCATCTTGGTCAGAAGTAAAAAATCAAATTTATTTGATTTTGTATTTGTAGCCCTTTGTTTTTATGCAAAGAATCTTATTCCCTAATGGCATTAGTACATAACTATCTGCTTTATGTATCAGTTTCAAAATGATACTAACATTACTTCTAATAATGTAGCTATTGAGTGCAGTTTAAACTTTTGTTTTTAGTTGTCTTTGTCATTTAGAACATGTCTTACTAGACATTGACAGTCAAAATGAAATACTGTCAAGTCACTTAAAAGTGATTCTCTCAGGGATGCCTAGGTGGCGTCTGCCTTTGGCTCAGGTCATGATCCCATGGTCCTGGGATCAAGTCCCTCATTGGGCTCCTTGCTCGTGGGGAGCCTGCTTCTCCCACTGCCTGATGCTCCCCATGCTTGTGCACAGTCTCTCTCTGACAAATAAATAAAATCTTTTAAAAAAAGTGATTCTTTGATCTGTGGTTATGCCACGAACTGGAATTCAGTTAGAATCATTTGTTTCAGTTTTTAGGAATTTTTCTTTTTCCTTCTGATTTCAACTTTTAAGTTCTCTTTTTAAAAAAATGTATTTCTAAAGTCCAAACAATATAAATACATATACATACAGAGATCTCACTTGCTTACCTGTTCCCCCTTCCTAGTTCCCTCCCAAACTCTCAGAGTAATTGTTTTAGAAGTCTTTGGTTTATCATTCCACTGTTTCTCTCTCCTTCTCTGTATGTATGTGTTTATTCAGATAAAAACGTACTTTGGATATCGACAGTAGTACAATATAGAGTTCTCCCTCATTTCATCATCGTATAGATGTAGCATAACTTATTCTACTAGAACCTCATCACTGGCCATTTACATTATTTCTAGTCTTTTGCTATTACAAACATTGGCACAGTGGATAACTTTCACAAAAGCCACTGACTATATCTGACAATTATCCTTAGAAAAAAAATTTCAAAGTAGAATTCCTGAGCCAAAGGGTCAATGTATATGTAATTTTCCTAGGTAATGCCAAATCCCCCTTTACTAACAAGGTATGTGTGTGCTCATTTCAGACAGTACTGCCGACAAAACACTGTCAAAATTTGGAGTTCTGGCTAATCTGGTAGATAAGAAGTGGTATTTCAATGTTGTTTTAATCTGTTTTTCTCTTATAAGACTGAACATCTTTTCCCATGCTTAAAAGACATCTGTATTTCTTTCTTGTGGACTAGTCATTCATAATATCTGTGATAATGTACAGACATCACTCCCAGCTTGCCATTTATATTCTGGCTTTAATTAAGGTTTTTGTTTTCATCTTATAAAAGTTAATCTATGCTCTGTAAGATGAATTCCATCTTTTCTTTCCTCACTGGATTTTGAATCAAATGCAGAAAAGGTTTTTCATCCTAAGATTTAGAGGAATTAAGCCTAATTTCTTGAATATTCATAACCATCTACTATAGACTTAAAAATCCCTGGTTCATTTTCCTTCCATAGATATTTATTTTCAAAGGTTTTATTTATTTGAGAGAGAGACCACAAGCTGGGGAGAGGGACAGAGGGAGAAGCAGACTCCTTGTTGACCAGGGAGCCCGATGCAGAACTCGATCCCAGGACCCTGAGGCATGATCTGAGCTGAAGGCAGACACTAAACTGACTGAGCCACCCAGGCACCCCTTTATGAATGTTTAAATATTCTGCTCTACTGGTTACTTGTTTGGAGCACTGCAGTCAAGAAGCATGCTAATCTGATTTTCTGTCCCTTATAAATTAATTGATCCTTTTGCCTGGTTTTATCGAGGTTTTTTTTCTTTCTTTTTTTAACCTTCAAAGTCCAGTCATTTCACTAGGATGGGTAGAATATTTTGAAGTTCATGTCTTGTTTTACTTTAGAGAAGTGTTCTTGAACTGAATGTTTAGTATTTGTTCAGTTTGATTCCTTTGATTTTTCTTCAGAGGCTTCAATAACATGTGTGTTCAATCTTCTTTGTGTTCTATACCGTTTTATCTTACTTTTCATTAACTGTGTTTTCATTTCCTCCTTTGTAACTTCTACTTCCTTTGCCATACTTTACAATTTGCACTTGTGTTCTACCAGTTTTCATTTCCTTGGTTTCATTTCTGAAATTAATTTTTTCTAATTCAAAGTACATAGGTTTTCCATGTCCTCATGTTGTTTAGTCATCTCATTTCTGAGCTTTTCTATTTCCAACTCCTGCAATTCTTTCATAGCTTCCATAGTTTTCTTAATTTCTTTTAGAATAATTTACAATATTAAGTTCCAGTTTTCATGTCTCCTGATATGCTTCTACTATGGGTCAGCATTTTGTTTCAGTTCATTTTTTTTTTTTTAAGATTTTATTTATTCACGAGAGAGGCAGAGACACAACACAGCAGAGGGAGAAGCAGGCTCCATGCAGGGAGCCTGATGTGGGACTCGATTCCGGGTCTCCAGGATCATGCCCTGGTCCGAAAGCAGACGCTCAAGCACTGAGCCGCCCAGGGATCCCCACTTTTTTTTAACTGTCTTTGTATGATGCTTCATTGCAATACTTTTTTGTTGCTCATGTTTAAAGGACATGTTTTTGTACCTTTAACAGAAACTTGCATTTTAGATGATAAGGATGGGCCAGGGTGGCCTTCCTAGCTTCACTGCTCAAAACTCCTATTGGAATACAAAGTTGTTCTTTTTTTTTTTTTTTTTTTTTAATTTTTATTTATGATAGTCACAGAGAAAGAGAGAGAGAGAGAGAGGCAGAGACACAGGCAGAGGGAGAAGCAGGCTCCATGCACCGGGAGCCCGATGTGGGATTCGATCCCGGGTCTCCAGGATCGCGGCCTGAGCCAAAGGCAGGTGCTAAACCGCTGTGCCACCCAGGGATCCCCTTTTTTTTAAGATGTATAAACACTTCTATAATTCTGAGATTCTCTCTTTAGTTTTTTTTTTTTTTTTTTAATTTTTATTTATTTATGACAGTCACACAGAGAGAGAGAGAGAGAGAGAGGGAGAAAGACAGGCAGAGACACAGGCAGAGACAGAAGCAGGCTCCATGCACCGGGAGCCCAACGTGGGATTCGACCCCAGATCTCCAGGATCACGCCCTGGGCCAAAGGCAGACGGCAAACCGCTGTGCCACCCAGGGATCCTCTCTCTTTAGTTTTTGAAACTTTTCTTTTTTCCCTATTCTTTCTTTGGACAAAATGGATTCAATCCCTAGCAGGCTTTTCCTTAGGATATGTCTGTCCTTTTGAAAGAGTTTTTGGTGTTTTCCCAAGGTCTTTGAGAGATCAAGGTGGTCTAGTACCTTCTGATCTTCTTAAGGCCCGTTAGTGTATCTCTGTAGCCTTTTCTACACTCTTTTCCAAGGTATATAACACCAAGAGTCCTCCCATTTTGACAGGTTATCCAGAAGCATTTGCTGGAAGTGCTCTGTGTGGGATCCTCTTCTTTTGGGAATTATGTATCAGAACATTTGCTTTGTATATCAGGGTTCTCAGGACCTTCAGCAATTCTTCGTTCCCTTCACAAATTCTACACAGCTGCTAACATGCTTTGACCCTTGCTCCATTTTTATTCTGGGATGAGTAGGAGAACCTTAACACCCATTTTTTGATGAAAATGTTTCTGTGTTTCCTACTGCTATTCTAGGTTTGTCTGTTTTAGTAAATAGATCTGAGAAGATTCAGACTAAGCTGCTTTGAAGACGTTACCCCAAATCAGAAATCCTTTTTTTAATGATATGAAGCATCTGATGGCATAATTTAACAACCTGATAGCATTTTTCATTTTAATACTGTTAATTAGAGTAATTATATGTAATTTGAAAAGCAAAAAATACTCAAAAATTTTGCTATTTTTTTTTATCACTTACGTCCTTCTTGGCCTTAATCTCTGATCACTATATGGAATCAATGCCACAAGCTGGTTTTCTTGCCCTAAAAGTAAAAGGTTTAGAAATTTATTAACATAACATACAGTGGCTTTCTACCAAAATCTGGGTCTCATCTTATCTCTCTGGTAAATTGCTCTCGAAATTTTCAAAACTTATCTAGTAGACACAGAGTTCCAAACAGATAACATATTTTTCATAGTTTGATGTCTAGCTATGACTACAAATAATACAAAGAATGAGAAAGAGTAATCTGTTTACTGAAAGTCCCAGCTTTTGGTAGATCTGAATTTACCAAGACTTCTTTCAACTATTTTCCACGTAGATTCTGATTTGGTTATCTGGATAAGAACAGAAGAAATATTGCTACCTTAATGTCCTAAAATTCTCTAGAGGTTACTAAACTATGCCCCTTGAAAACCAAATCTGACATATAACAAGTCTCATGCTTTAAGAGAGCATACAAAATGAGGCTTCCACAACTCATACAGGCCACACACTATCTACAGTAACTCAATTTAAAATCCATCTTTTATTTCTTAGGTTGGGCTATATCCATATACTTAAATGCATAAATAGATCTTTAATAAACAATTTTTCAATCTTATCAGAAATGTGGCTCTTTGTACTAACTCTTAAACCACTATAGTCAAATTATTTTAAGCTTCCTATAATGCTTCCATTATTCCTCCATGCCCCTTCTACCAATTCTCCCCTCATGTACACACACTACCTCCCCACACCCACATGTAAATATATGTTATAATATATATTTTTCTCTCTGTATGTACATGTATCCTGTCTTGTTTGGGGGTATTCATTTGGCTAAACTACAATCCTGCTTAAAAGAAATCTTTTTTTTTTTCTTTTTTAAATTTATTTATTCATAGAGACACAGCTAGAGAGAGAGGCAGAGACACAGGCAGAGGGAGAAGCAGGCACCATGCAGGCAGGGAGCCTGATGTGGGACTCGATACCGGGTCTCCAGGATCACTCCCCTGACTGCAGGCGGCGCCAAACCGCTGCGCCACCAGGGCTGCCCTAAAAGAAATCTTTTAGCTAATATGCTGATATCCATATGGATAAATGTGGATAGAGAAAAATATGCAACTCTGCTCACTGGCCTTGTTTAGATCAATAATCTCAAGCGGCCTTTAATGATGTCAACCATCATACAATACTCCCTAGTTCACACTCTCAACTTGCCTCTCCAAAATCACAATTCTGTAATTTCACCTCTTGCTTCAAGTTGCCAATAGCTCCTTCCATATCCTCACTCTTAGCCCATGATGTGGTAAACAAGAAAGAACTTTCACAAGCTACCACTACCACATCCACCCACCTATTTCTGTATCTATATACTACCTTTTCTCCTTTTACAAAGAGTAAACTGTAGGTGCTCCTCTGTAAGAGCAGTCACCTAAACTTGTGCACTACATCTAATAATTCTCCCATCTCCTGCATTAACCATTGTTTTTCCTCATCAGCAAACATATTATTCACTCCATCTTTAAAAAAAATTCCCTCTCCTGGCCTCATAGCTCCCTCCAGCTACCACCACTCTTCTTCTTTATATATATACTATTATACATACTATATATGCTATTATATATATACTATACTATATATATACTATATATATGTATATATATAGTAAAACTCAAAAAATTTTTTTACTATATAACTTCACTCCTCCTGTGCTCTCTTGATCCCACTCTGTATATGCTATACATGCTTATGCAACTTGCCAAGCTGTTCTTTTAAAGGTGTCCACTACTCTGTATCTATATCATCAAATCCAATGGTCGGTTCTCAGTCCTTATATTATCTGATCTGTTGGTAGCATCTAACAGTTCCTTACTCTCTCTCTCTCTTTTTTTTTTTTTTTTTTTTTAATTTTACTTATCTACTCATGAGAGACCCAGGCTGAGACACAGGCAGAGGGAGAAGCAGGCCCCACGCAGGGAGCCCTATGCGGGACTCAAACCCGGGTCCCCAGGATCACGCCCTTGGTCAAAGGCAGGTGCCAAACCGCTGATCCACTCCCCTCACTCCCTAGTCTCTTCTCCTTAGTACACTTCCTACATTTATTTCCAGGACACCAGACACACTAGAATTTCCTCCTTCTCCTTTGGCTGCTTTTTCATTGTCTTTGCTAAATCTTTATCATATCACTGACTTTGAAATGTCACAGAGCCCTATGGTTCAGCACTACAGTGTCTTTTTAATTTACACTGATTGCTTGGTACTCTCATCCAACTCAGCTTTAAGTACCACCTATATTCTGATGACTATAGCAGAGGCCTTGTACTTGAATTCCAGGCACTTATTGTAACTACCTACCTACTGAATATATCCACTTAGATGTCAAATATGCATCTCCAGAATTATATCTGTAAAATAGAGCTCCTGATCTCTCCCAGAACATACACATACACTCAAATCTTTTCTCCATTCTAATAAAGAGCTAGCTACTTCCATTCTTCCAGCTGTTCAGACAATAATACTTTCCGGAGTCATCCTTGATTTCCTATCCACTTCCAGGCTACCAAAAAGCCTATTGGCTATACCTCAAAAACTCATCCAGTTGCTAAAATAGTCCTTTTTTCTCTCCTCTGAGCCTGAGGCACTAATCCCTTCACTTAGAAAAATCCTTTCATTCTCCAACAGCTATTTACCCCTGCAAAGATAAAACCATCACATTCAAAAGGCCAACTCTCTCTATATATAAACTTCCCCAACCCAGGGCGTTATTAGAAACTGGTGTATATTCTATTGTCACGTTGTCCTTCCCTCATGGTTTCTCCAGGGCTCCCTATCAACTTCAACCAAGAACAAAACAAGATTAGCACAAGGTATTTTTATTATTTCCATTGTGGCCACTTTTACTAAAATTTGTCTAGCCTACAAACAGCACATGAAGATTATTCCCTTCTGGATTTCCCTATGATATACCACAAACTGATTTTTCCCCCATATTGCTCATCTTCATTTACCATCCCTCTTCGTGTAGTTCCTCTTAAGAATGACTAATTAGGGCATGACTGGCTTCTTACTATTCTTTAGTTCATGAATAAAAATATTAGGTCACCAAACTACTTAAAATTGTTCCTAAAGCCCAACATGTGATTATGACCCCCTACTGATGCCAAATAGTTCTAAAATGTTTCAGTCAAGTGATAGTACGTATCTGCTATTGCAGGTGGGAAAGAAAAAATACTAGCGGTAGACGGGTGGTTTTCATGACTTCTTTAGGAACCTTAACCTGTGTATTTTTTTTCTAAATGTTTATGTTTGTTTCTCTGTGTCCCTTTAACTGAAGGCAATACATGGTTTTGACTTTAATCCTAAAAGAGTTTTAAAACAAAGGACTGTGCTTAGATCTATGGATTTTATATTACTTGTGCGAAAGCCTGGAATTACTCTTTAAAGGAAAAACAACACAGCAACACATACCTCTAGGAATTCTTCCCGTTCCTTGACAAGTGGGGCAAGTGACACTATCTCTTCCTGTAAATTCCACATATGGAAACTGAGAGACATCTCCACCTCTCCCATCTTCATTATGGACTTCATTATTAACCAGTCCATTCCTCATACTTTCAGTTGATGTGACTCCATCATAAGCATCTTCTTTATTTGAATGCAAAGGCAACTGAGAAAAAGACTTTCCCATGTCTAAAAGAAGAAAAATCTTACAGTAAATTTTAGGGAAAAAAGTATACATCAATACTGTGGGATTTTTATACCAATCTAATTAATATAGAGCAAACTACAAGGGAATATTCAAATTACTTTTGATTAGAATTATATTTAATGAAAGTAATGTCTGAAACAAGGGAGCCAGGAGTCCAAAGTGTTCTTCCAACAAAAAATTATAAAATGATATATCAGACTTATGATGAGAAGTCTACACTTCCCTAAGGGTTCTCTGAAAAGAAAGGGGCCTTCACTTTTCTTAGAATAAATAAAACAAAAACATTCTATCTTTAAACCAATTAGTGCTAAATGCTAAAATTGGTTTAAACAGATTATGATTACCTATTATATGTATAGCCAGGTAAATCTAAAAGACTACAACTACCTCCAGATAGACCTCAGGCTATACTTTCTAATTAAATTCTTCCTTCCAGTTTATCTCTTAACTCAGGCAAAAGACCCTGAGGGTAAAGCATCCCTATGGAGGGAAGCAAAACTAACACCTCAAGCAGTAAGAGGCAGCTTGACTAATGCAAGACAATGACGGATCTAACCTAACCTTTACTGCCCACCTGCATGTACCCACCCACCTTTTCCCCACATTTTCCTTATATAAACTCAGAAGTATTTTCTGCACTTGAGACAGTTTTTTGAAATGTTAGTCCGCTGTCTTCCCCATGCTGGCCTCACTGAACTAAATTCCTTTGTTTCACCACCACTCCTCTCTTTGCTTTTGGATTTTGTCAGTGGTGAGTGGTTGAACCTGGTGTGTTTGGGACTCCTGGAGCCAGGTTCTCTTGGGCCCCTAACCCCTGGTTATAAGTTCAAAGTAGTATTTTTTAGCCTTATAAAATTCATTCCCCTTTGTGATAAATAAAATCCACAATTCTTCTCATTCTCACATTTCTAGCCTTAACGTTTAAACATTTGCAACAAAAACTAAAAAAACCAATCATGCAGATTATTTTCATTCAACTGCTGGCAGTTAAAATTATGAAATTAGTATTCCAAAATATTTAATATAATTCACCAATATAAAAAACAAAATTTAGAACATTAATTTCAAAATTTTAATGATAGTATCTAAAAATAACGGGAAACCAAGTAAGAATAAGTAGTAGTACTTATACATACACCACGCCTATACTAAAATAATCCTTGCATGTAGGTAATGCAATAGCACTGCAGTTGAGTAACACAATTTTAAGGATGAAAAGTCATAATCCAATCTGCTGATATTCGGAGGGAAAATTAATAAAGAAGGAAAGCATAATTTAAAAATAACATTTCTTCTCTTTCTAAATTTGATCATGTATCTTTTACCAGTTCCTAAAAATAATTATAGACATTTATATGAAGAGATAAACATTTCTTTTAAAAATTCTCATTGATTTGAGTAAGGAAAACTCAGTCATTCAAGTCACACTATCATATGAAGAAAAGTTTTTTTAATATTGGCATGCCATCTAAGTGTTGGTATCATTGAAACATAGTGTATATAGCAGGATAAAAAATTATACAACTAGGAGACAAATTTAAAATTGTAGAATGAAGATGCTTACTTTCACAATTTTACCATTAAAAAACAAACTACACACATTGTCCATATAAGTTTAAAAACATAAATGATTTTGTAATTTCCACAAATGCATTATCTTCTTCTTCTCTTGGTTTGTCTCAATGACATTAAACCCAAGCAAAAAAAAAAAAAAAAAAAAAAAAAAAAAAAAAAAAAAAAAAAACAAATAAATAAATCCAAGCCAAACGAACCCTTGCCAATCACAGATAGTTGAGGGGTGAATTAACATCACTGTTCCCACACACTGACCTATATGGAATATCAGCTGAACAGGGATGGGAGGCCTCAGTAGTGAGGTCTCAGGCATCCTTTTTGGGATCTCAGTGAACACAACCGGCGTGTAAGGTGCACCGCACCAGAATGCTTTGGTGGAGGGTGAGGGGAGACACAGAAGGCAAGATCAAGATCAAGTGGCTCTCAGCATGGGCCTGTTTTCTATTCCTATCTGTTGTTTTGATGACTCGGCCTCTGACAGGTGTTTGTTTCAGCAAGGCTAGCTGACAGGCACCAGACTTTTGTCAGGTACTTCGTATCCCCGCCCCCCCGCCCCCACCGGATTTTCCTCACAGGGAAGAAACATTTACCACTTTTATTCCTGGAGACTCGCCGGTGTGTTTATGAGGAGGTGCTATGCCCCCTTCTCTTCCCTGTAATCCATGTTTTTCCTCACAATCTCTTACTGAAAACCCAACATGGATCTAAGGCAGCGTAGAGAGATTTAAAAAAAAAAAAAAAAAAAAAAAGAAGTACAGCACTCCATCCAATTTAAAAGGGTCATGATCTTCTGTGATAACGAAGTAAGCCATCACCTTTCATAAGCTACATAAACAAAACTCGGCGCACAGACTACTCCGGAGAGGTGAAAGGGCAAGGCAAGCCTGCAAGACAGCTCCACAACAGCAACACCAGGCCCCCTGACCGCGCAAGGTGTGAGGGCCTGGAATCAACCCTGCGCTCCGGGCTCGGGCCAGAGCCTGGAGCCCCCTGGGCAGGAGGCTGGGTCCGGGTAGGAGGTGACACAACACCGCCATCACCCAACCCTGAAAGCGCCTCTGTGGTGGCGGGCGGGCCCGGCTCCCCTGCGGCCTCTCCTCTCCCCCCCCCCACCCCTACCCCCACCCCCGTCCGTCTCGGCTCTTCCCAGGGCGCCGCTGCTCTGCTCCGCTCCGCTCCGCACGAGGGACGGGGGGGAGGGGGCGCTGCTCGTCCAGGGTCGCTCACCGTCACGCGGGGCGCTGCGCCGTCCGGAGCTGCTCCCGCGCGCAGAGGCCCGAGGACAGTGTCACGGGGTCGGCGGTCGCGACCGCTGGGGCTGGAGCGACAGGCCTGCAGGCGCCCGGCCGCCGCGGATACGGGGCGGGGGAGGGGCGGCCAGAGGACGGCATCAGCTGAGGCCGGGCGCTGCTGCAACCTGCGTCCGCGCCTGCGCACAGCGCCTTCGTAGGTGGGTGACCCAGGCGCGGGCCCCACGCATGCGTCCTTCTGACCCTTCGCTACAGCCCGGAAGCGCCGCGGCGGCTCTAGTTTGTTCACCCTGCACGTTCTGTTGCCTTGGTCTCCCAAGACCCAGAGGTTAAAAAAAAATAGTCGTCCTAGCCCTCGAAAATTTAAAAATAGTATTAACCTTTTTTTTTTTTTTTCTTCCTATCAGGCTTTTTCCTTTAGCAAAAGGAAAAAAAAAAAGACTCTGCCTCAACCCTCAGCTGAGCAGCTTTGCCGGTCGTCGCTGACGCTCGCGACGCTGGGAATGGGATCAACTGGTTGGTAGACAGGCGTCGGGCAGCCAAAAAGTCACATCCTTTAAAATTTAGAAGCTTTGACTTGGTAGAAGGAAGCTAAGTGCGGCAGGAGCCCTGTCTTTTGTTCCTGGTTGGTCTGGTGTTGCTGGTTTTGCGCGTAGGTCACCGTCCTCCACCCCCTGGTCCCCTAAGTCCCAGGTGAGTGACCGCGGTGGGAGCCCAGCCCGAACCCCGGTGCTTCCGATCGTCGCCGGGCCTGGAGGCTAGTGTCTCAAAGGCTGGGCTGTCTCGTTTGGAATAACAATACGGAGTTGTTTTAAGGATTAAGTTTTAAGGATTGAGTGAGATCCAGAAAATACCTGTCAAGCGCAGACTAGACTCTGTTGCCTGCAGAGAAATTTTAACGTTTCATGAATGTTAGCTGCTGTTACCATCATGGTCACCGCATACCTGGGAAGGAAGGACGGAAGGAAGGAATGGAATTTTATTTCTCTTTGGGCAGGACCGGTTTGTTTCGCTGGTGGAATATGAAGATACGTGAAAGTAAGAAATACAAGTCAAAAAAATACACAATTTTTTTTTTTGAAGATTTAAAGTTACTACAGCTAAGTCTTCACAATGTTGGTGAACATGCAATCTCATAACATGTATTAAGACTATTAAAATTTGGGGGCACCTAAAAAAAATTGGGGTGGGGGCACCTGGCTGGCTGAATAGAAGCAAGATGGGACTCGATTTCAAGGTCCTGAGTTACAGAGCCACCTTGGGTGTAAAGATTACTAAAAATAAATTAAGTAAACTAATTTTTGGGACTTTAATTTTCTCATCCTTTGGTGCAGCAATCTTACCCTTTGGAATTTATCTTAAAACTAATGAGAACTCTAAAAAAGATTTCTGTACAAAGTGTGTTCATTTAACCTAAATGCCCAACAATGGGACATTGATCAAATCATTTTCAGCCCCTCTTGTTTAGCCAAATCTTCCGAAGGTGAAGGAAGAGGGCAGGGAATGGCGTCTTCCACTAACATTATTTGAGTTTTCAAAATAAATAGCTTGGTTTCAACAAATCATAATCTTGGGGACCCTCCCCCTCCCAATGGAAAACAGAGATACACAACAGTATTTTGTATACATTTTCAAAGAGCTCAAAGTTTTTCTTGAAGTCTGTCCATTAAGACTAGAGTAAAAACCCTAGCTGTAAAATAATTAAGGATGGCAAAAAAAAAATAGGTTATAAAACCCAATTAGATAAAGATGGCTGTATTTAGACCTAAATCAGTAGTCCCAGTAATGGTGTTGTATCTGCTAGCCATTATTTCTCCTTGTTTTCAAAAGTGGCTTTGGGAAATGATAATTATGAATTAGAAATACAGAGGCAGGATTCAATCATGGTATATCAATACTAGGTGACCCCTCATTTCTTTTCAGAAAACTCTGAACAGTCTTCTTTTTATGGTTTTTTAAATGTCCTATTAAAAAATTATTTAAATCGAGTTTAACATTTAAAGGAATAGGTTTTAATTTTCACTTATGAAATGAGACACCCATGATTCTGGTTATAGGGGTTCTTCAGAGTTGCTTCAGTGGCCACCAAGGTGAGGAATGGTGGAAAGATGTCCAAGTAGGTTTGGTGTTTTGTGGATTGTCATTGTAAAAAATACAAATGCCCTAAGCATATAATCTTCTAATATAATACAGTAAATGTCATATGAGAATGAGTGAAAAAAAATTACTTGAACATTTAAAGTTTTAAGGGAGCTCCTATATAGAGAGTGCATCATTTCCACATCTAGTTATCCTCTGGATGGGAGAACAGGGCTAGCTGAGGACAAAGCACAGCTGATAACCCACAAACGACAGCCACCACCTCACCCCACCCCTGGGTGGGATATGTGTGGCATTCCTCACGAGGCTAATGCTAATGCCTTGCTAGAGGGAAAAGCAGTCTTCAATTTGACAATGGAAAGCCTCCAGTATCTCGTAAGGTACTTAGCATATGAAAATCCTTTTGGAATCTCCCTTTTGCTTACCTCCCCTAAACTCCTGGGTATATAATCAGCCATTCCTCACAAGCTCAGGCCAGAAGCTCTTCCTGCCCACAGATCCTTTCTCCATCCCTTAATAAAACCACCATTTTTGCACCAAAGTTGTCTCAAGAATTCTTCCTTGGTCGTCGGCTCCAGACCTCACCTGTATTCCAAAACTTCATCACTCTGACCTTGAAATAGTGTTTTTAAAAACCTAGTTAGAACCTGTAGTTAGAGTTATATTTTCTCATTGCATATTAAGTCTGAAATAGGAATTGGAAGTAGGTGAGAAGCTAAAGATTCCTGAGTATTCATTCCACATGTATAATTACCCAACATAACTCCCTATCATGAAGGATAGTTGGAAGGCAGCCAGGCAAGAACAGGGGGCCCCACCCTAAATGGAACCACCCTTAAAAGAAATTTATACCACCCTAGAAGGAGCCCTCCATCGTTTCCCAAGTGACAGGTGACAAAAACCTGATTGGATTACAGGCACAGGGAAGGTTAATCTGATTAAAACAGCCCACTAACAAGCCCATAATAACCCATAGAGTTAGAAAGTCCTATTGCTACCCTCTTGGGTCCCCTCCCTCGGGAGCTTTGTACTATCATTTTGCTGTCACTCCATAAACCTTGCTTTGCTGCCCACCACTTTTCTCTGGTCTGCCTCTTCATTCTTCAAAGCAGCAAAGAACCATGGTCTCCAAAGGAAAAAACCCTGCAACAACTAGTTACCTGGTCTTCTAGAGTCACCCTTTACATTAATAAGCAAATGAAATACCTGAACCCGGCAGCCCGGCAGTTTAGCGCCGCCTTCAGCCCAGGGTCTGATCCTGGAGACCCAGGATCGAGTCCCACGTCGGCCTCCCTGCATGGAGCCTGCTTCTCCCTCTGCCTGTGACTCTGCCTCTCTCTGTGTGTCTCTCATGAATAAATAAAATAAAATCTTTAAAAAAGGTAAGAAATAACCTGAACCTTCTCCTGTAAGGAGGCAGAGGTAGGGGTCCTCAGAAAGAGAAGTCATTTTAGGTCCTCAGCTATTTCCTGTGATATTACTGCCTCAACTTGCCCTAACACACTTCTTACAGAACTTCCTAGGTGTCAGAATTACAAATAAAAAGCAAAAACCTCAATAGTTAATGATTTTAAGGAAACAAAGAGAATGTAAAAACTAACATCTCTAAAAGCTGAGACATAGCCAAACCATATCAAAGACAATAAAAGAGTGGTAAAACTACCCCGAAGTCCTGTGTTGTTTCAAAAGTAAGCCAGGCCCTGCATTTCTTACCTGAAAGAAGGAGCCCAAGATGCATCCAGTTTATAACTGCTCTTTGAGTACACTGATAGTCCCTTCTCCTTGTCCAGTAGTTACCTCTGCTAATTGTATCAAAGTCTCCGCCCCAGGAGGAGCACAAGCTTTATTAACATAACAGACTATTGTTATGTTAAACATAGGGTGTATAAGCATGTTTTCCAAGAATGGTTGCACAATGCTATGCCCACTTTTCCTTGTAAATGAATGACAAAGCTTCCATTTCTGAAGATTCATCCTTACCCTAGATAAAAGAAACCCACTTAACCCACTTCTGGAGTCATGGCTTTGGGAGTTATTCAGTGATCTCCTTAGTTGCTGTAAATAAAGTTTCCTTTGTGTGACAACTCCACCTGGTGTAGTCTACTCATCAAGGAGAGAACTCATGTTACTTCTGTTCCCTTATACCTTTTCTTCAAAGGAGTGCATTCCCCAGTTTTTCTAAATATTTCTGAGAAGGGCTTACGACTCTGTTGGTAATTGACTGTCATTATTTTATGTGCTTTGCTCCTGGCTCAAATCTTGATCACTTTGTGCTATCTAATCACTGCTTCTGGATGCTTCTTTGCTCTCCATATACCTCTGCCATGTGTTTAAACACGGCTCCTTTCCATCATTTTACAATCAATGAACAGAAAGCTGTATGGACAACAAACAGATTACCAAAGACTTGTAGAAATAAAAAGGGACTTAAGCACAAAAAAAGGAAACAAAACAGTACCACGCTGATCTTTATTCAAGTTTAAAGTTCATTTTATGCCAAGAGTCACATAGTGATCCCCTTTCTTCCTGAGCCCAATTGTCCATCTCTTCCCTGGGGGCCTCCTCTGACTCTCTATTGAGCTTTTCCTAAATTCTAAGTACCAGAATCCCTTTTTCTCAAGCTGCTGCAGATGAAAATGGAGAATTTCTCTTATACAGACCAGTTCGATGCTATCTTTATCTCAACCTCTCTCTTTTGAAACTAGCCTGGAGACTTATTTTTTTATAACAAGACCTCCCCTTAATATTTGTTCACAAACAGCAATATCCTTCCAACCCTTTTGGAATGTGGTGATACAAGACCTCCCCTTAATATCTGTTCACAAACAGCAATATCCTTCCAACCCTTTTGGAATGCAGTGATACTGTTATCAAAATTTTAGAATCCTTTCTCTTTTGTTCCTCTATTCAAAATAGAATGATTAGAACTTAAAGGGACTAATAAAAATACGGAAATTCTTCCTCAGAGATGCCAATTATCAGTTCAAGCACTGGATGAAACTGTTTATTCTGTATATTCAGTGCTGCCCCACAAAAATATAATGGAGCAACAAATGCAAGCCATATATGAAATTTTGCGTTTTCTAGTAGCCATGTTAGAAAAAATAAAAAAATAGAATTGTAATAACCCAATATGTCCAAGACATTATTTCAACATATAATAAAGATAATAATGAGATATTTTACTCATATGAAGTCTTAAATTTTCCTGATTCAATTTAGATTAGCCACATTTCAACTTCTTAATAGCCACATGTGGCCAGGACATATTCTTTTAGACAACACAGCTCCATACAATAACACAAAACTACCCTAGAGTTCTTAGGATTTTTTGCTGACAAAGAGCAAAAAAGCTTTAGTTTAAGAGAGAAAATATCATTTATACTTTACCTTAATATCTATTGAGATTTTCGTGCTAACCCTGAACTTTCCTTTAATTTTCATCGTGCTTTTTCTTTTTTTTTTTTTTTAAACACTGAGTTCGAAAGCCTCTCCACACTAAGACTCCTAAATTATGACAGTTTGGTATGGCTTGGGCTGTTAACCTTATTATTTGTTACATTTTTCCGACATGGGACCCCTAGCAAAGATTTTGGGGAATTTTATGAACCACATGCAACCACATGCATAGGATGACTTCGTTTTAGATTTAAGACAGAGGAGACATGTAGAAGCTGGCATACCTACAAGATATGTCAGAATATATGTATTTAACATTTTAATTTCAATTCTCAAAGTTCTTAACTTTCAGTGTGAAATATTACATGTTCAATTCTGCTGATCTCCAGATTAGTCTTCAAATTTCAAACACCAGTAATTAATAATGATGACAAATATTAGCATAAGAAGAGGGTGTTGGGCATCAGTACAAGACAATGTCCATTCAAGTCAGTGTTCTACTTTGAACAGAAACAATGTGTGTTTTCTGAAAAGACCTATTTTAGCTCTAAGAAATCAATCTCAAAAATAATGTCTTTCCCCTCTATATTGCCTATAATTTAGTGACGTAAAGGAGTAAATCAACAAAACAATGAAATAATGTATATGAATAATAGAAGAATGCTATCTAAGTACCACTAAAAGATTTATTAAGATTCCCTTGATAAAGTTAGGAATGTGTAGGAGATTTTTAATTTATTTTTTATTTCTTTAAAGTATTATTGGGGTATAATTGGCATACCATTAACTGTACATGTTTAAAGTATACAACTTGAGAAGTTTGAACATATGCATGTACTTGTGAAACCATTAACCATAATCAAAATAATGAATATATTCACATCCACAAAAATTTCATTGTGTCTTATAATTCCATCTTGCTCTTCTTCCACTGATATACTTTCTTTCATTATAGATTAGCTTGTATCTTCTGAATTTTTCATTAATGGAATCAAACATTATATACTCTTCTTTTCCTAGATTTTTTTCATTCAGTGCACTTATTTTGAGATTTATGCAACTTGTTCCAAGTACCATAGTCCATCCCTTTTTATTACTAAGTATTCCCTTATAAATATGTACCACAATTTATTCACTTGTTGATGGATATTTCGGTTACTTTCAACTTTCTGGCTGTTATAAGCAAAGCTGCTGTGACCATTCATGTACAAGTCTTTCTAAGACATGTTGCTTACATTTCTTTGAAGTGTATACATAGGAGTAGAACATCTGTGATAGGTTTAAGTTTGAAGTTTTAAAAACTGCCAAACTGTTTCCCAAAGTGGCTCTATCATTTTATATTCTCACTGTTAGTGTTTAAGACTTTCCTTGATCCATAACTTTGTCAATTCCTAGAATGGTCATTCTTGTTAATTTTAGGCATTTAAATAGGTCAGTACTGGTTTCTTATGGTTTTAATTTGCATTTTTTAAGGGTTACTGATGTTGAACATGTTCTCAGGTACTTATTTGCCATCCTTATAGCATCTTTGGTGAAGTGTCTGTTCAGAATTCTGTCCATTTTTTATCATTATTTTATTTTTACTGAGTTATAAGTTTTTAATTCTAAATACAAGTATGGATTCTGCATCAGATGTGGTGTGCAAAAATTTCTCCCAGTCTGTGGTGGTTCTTTCATTCTCTTAACTGTGCCTTTGAAAGAGCAGAAGTTCTTAATTTCAATGGCATTGAACTCATCAATATTACTTAGAGCCTAGTGGGGAAGAGAGTTAAGTAAATCAACAATTATAATGTGATAAATGCTATGATAAAAATTTGCACAGGAGGCATACAGAAATAGCATTTGGTTCAGACTTAGGGATTAGTAAAGAATTTCTAGAGGAGGACATATTTGAGAAGAAATTAGCTGAGTAAAACTGGAAATGGATTACACGCAAAACAAACAAACAAACAAACATGTACACAAGCCTTGAGCTATAAAAGAGTATGGTTTATTTAACTATAAACATCTGATGAAAATAGCATAAACTGCATGTGAGGACAAATTAGAAAATGAAATTAGGCTGAACACTGAGAAAGAAAATTAGTCATTTTGGAGTTAGGGCTTAAGGAGTTATGACTTAATGCTAATTTAGAATTATGACTTAATGCTAATCATTAAGTACACTATATAAGTATGAGAAGGATCCAGAATAAAGGTAATAATGCCTGGTAAACAGAGAAGATGAATAGGTAGCAATAATTGGGAAATAAAATCAACAGGATTTGGTTATCACTGAGTGTTTCCTGAGAGACTATGGAAGGAGCTAAATATAGAATTTGGAGAAAGGAGTTTTTAATTTTGTAATTTATTTTTATAGATTTATTTATTTATGAGAAAGGGGGGAAGGGCAGAGGAGAGAGAGAATCTCAAGCAGACTCCTACTGAGTGCAGAGCCCAAATTGGTGCTCAATCCCATGACCCTGAGACCATGACCTGAGCCAAAACCAAGAGTCCAAGAGTAGGACACTCAATCAACTGAACCACCCAGATGCCTCAGAGAAAAGAGTTTTTAAACTTAAAATCAGTGATGTTGCTGAGGAATAGAGTCACATAATTCGAAATTTCATGATTTGTTTTATATATTTTATTTCCTGACAAACTGGTGGAATGAGAACAATGAGATAGCTGATAGATGAAGATGATCATTAAATTACTAATAGCTCCTGGTAATCAAAGAATAGAAGAAGCCCACTATACTAAAAAATATATATATAGCCATATGTTTTCCAAGGTCAAGATTATTTAAAATTCAAATAATATATTCTCATAGTATTGATATCCTAATTATTATCTCCCATATTCATTTTGGAGGTTATATATTAAATCAAATAATCAGGAGCACCTGAGTGGCTCAGTGGCTGAGTGTTTACTTTGGCTCAAGGCATGATCCTGGGGTCCTGGGATCGAGTCCTGCATTGGGGTCCCTTCATAGAGCCTGCCTCTCCCTCTGCCTACGTCTCTGCCTATCTCTCTGTGTCTCTCATGAATAAATAAATAAAATCTAAAAATAAATAAATAATCAGAACAGCAATCCAGGTGAGACAACAAATCTAATAAGTTATTTGGAAGACATTGAGACTATTCAAGTTGGAGTTTTGGTAAATAGAGGGAAGGGGAAATGACAATTTTTTTTTCTTCAGTGACCATAGCTATAGAAGAAGTTAGAGAATAATAATAACAAGTTTTATGTGCTCAGTTGGGCAACTAGTCAAGTCCAAAAGTTAAACACAGCTGGGAAGTAACATTTTCAGATTTAGGGTTAGACAGGATGGTTAGTATTTAAAAAAAAAAAAAAAAAGGTTTCAGAAAGAAGCAATCCTTAAAATAGAGTGAGAGAGCCAACATAATGCAAGTTAAGGATCTAGGCAAAATGTCTGGGCAATACATCTGTGGTAAGTACTTGTCCAAGAATTGAGCTTAACGATAACTAAAAGCCTTAGGGTTAAATTCAACTTATATATGTCCTAACAAAGGTCAGTCTTGTTCTCAAAGTCCAGGGAGACCCAGTTATGCATAGATAGAAAAGAAGGGAAACATGACTGGAGTGAGAGACTCCGGAAATAAGAAGCAAGGACACATATGAGTCACAGGGGGCCAACTAGCTTTTTACAACCTGAATGCAAGGAAGAACAATCAGTAAAATTAAGTGGTTAGGGGAGAAATGAAGTATTTTCAGTTTTTAGTAAGTGATCACCACCACTGTGGCAAAGTGGAGAACTGAATCCAGAAACCCTGGAGGAGGGTTCTGAAAGGGTTATAAAATAAGAAAAATACAGAGCCCAATTAGGACTTAGGAAGTTGCAAGAGAAAACTTTTGGTCCTCTTCACCAGCAAAAAAACAGAGAGAATTTTAAAAGTCAGTTAAAAACTAACAAGCAAACAAAAAGCTGGTCAGAGACCTGAGGACACAAACTTTAATAAATTTTAATACAAAAGGCAACAACTTCTTTCATTGCCTACACAGAACAGTTTATGACACGTAAAGTACCTTTATACTACATGAATGCACCATAAACAGAGATAAAGGGAGACCAGCCAAATGTTTAATGGTTGTGTGTGGATTGGAATGATAAATGACAGTCTCATGGAGCTCCAGTCTGAGTAAGTCTGCACCCACCCTATCTCTAACTCCAAAGGTTAAAATTTTCAAACATAGTATGTGAAAGGGAGGGAGTGAGGTAGGATTGATGGGAGCAGTCCCTTTGAGGATTCCAGGCTTTCATTAAGTGTATTGCAGCAGCCCTCTGAAGACTGGGAGCAGGGGAACAGGATGGAGACAATTATATGCAGACACTGAAAGACAGGCAAGACTGAGGAATAAAGAGAACAACTCTTGGACATACTGGAAGCTGGGTTTTTGAGCTAAAAGAGTAGCAGATAGTTTAGTGGGTGAGCTATCATGTACAAAGTAATTTCCAGGGTTTTGCCTGTGCTGAGAACCCAAGCACATTTTAAGGAAATGGACTGAATCTAATTAAAGCTTAAACAAAGTCCAGACTCAGCAAATCTAAAGAGTTAATAGACTCAAACTTCCAAACAAGAAGTCTGATAGAAAAAGTGGCAAGATATTTTTTAGGGCAAATACTATTTACTCTTCCTTTTTTAATATCTAGCATTCGATAAAAATTATGAGATGTGTGAAGGCAAAAGAAAATGTGAGCCTGGATCAAAAGGAAACTTAATAGAGGCAAACACAAAAATGCCCCATTTGTTGGACATTTCTGAAAGGGTTTTTAAACTCACCATGATAGGGGCACCTGAGTGGCTCAGTGGTTGAGAGTTACCTTTGGCTCAGGTGGTAACTGGGGGTCCTAGGACCAAGTTTCACATCAGGCTTCCTGCAGGGAACCTACTTCTTCCTCTGACTCTCTCTCTGTGTCTCTCATGAATATATAAATAAAGTCTTAAAAAAAAAAAGACAAATCCATGGTGGCAAAAGTCATTGTTTAAGAAGATATAAGTCTCAGTAGGTATGCAGCAAAGCCACAAAACGATATATGATACAATTAAATGATGAAATAAACAAATCTAGAATAAATAATTAAAAGAACAATAAAAAGAAAATCAAGAAAAGAAGATTTGAATAACACTGTATAACTTGATCCAATGAAGTTAACAGAATATGAAATCCATCAATCAAAAGTACAAATTCCTTTTAACTGCACAAAGAACATTCAGCAAGATAGACCAATTATATGCTAGCACATAAAAAAGTCTCAATAAATTTCAAAGTAACAGGAACAAATAATACATGTTCTATGACCACAGATTAGAAATAAGTGACAAAAATATTTGGAAAAGGGCAGAATACTTAGAAATTAAGTAATTCTCTTCAAAAATAACCCATGAATCACAGAAGAAATCACAAGAAAAATGAAAAATACTTTAAACTCTATGATGATGAAAACACAATGTATCAAAATTGGTAGGGTGCATCCAAAATCGGTGTAAATGGAAATTTATAACACTAATTGCCTGTATTAGAAAAGAAGGAGGAGGTATAGCTTTTACATTAGAAAAGATAAAACTAAACCCAACTTAAGAAGAAAAGAAATAATACATATAAAAATAGAAATTAATGAAGTACGGGATCCCTGGGTGGCGCAGCGGTTTGGCGCCTGCCTTTGGCCCAGGGCGCGATCCTGGAGACCCAGCATCGAGTCCCACGTCGGGCTCCCTGCGTGGAGCCTGCCGTTCTCTCTGCCTGTGCCTCTGCCTTTCTCCCTCTCTCTGTGTCTCTCATGAATAAACAAATAAAACCTTAAAAAAAAAAAAGAAGAAGAAATAAAACCAATATTAAATAAGTTCTTTAAAACAAACAAACAAAAAAACGGGAAGGAACAATTCCCATCAAAGCCTAGTAAATATAGTATCTAAAAGGAAAGTTATACCTCCATACCCCTTCTCATGATCATAGATTCAAATTTGTTAATATTAGCAGATTCAATACAGAAATACATAAAAGAATAATGCTAGTGGCTAACATTGAAGCTCATTCACAAAATCACAAAATAAAAATCATGTAATCACCTAAATAAATGCAGAAAAAGTAGTTGACTAGTTTTTCAATATTCATTCATTATAAAAATTTCACCAAATGAGGATAGAATCATATATGATGGCAAATTGATAAGTAACTTTCCACTAACATCAGGAACAAGGCAAGGATGTCTGTTCTCATTAACATTTCATCAGCATTTTATTGTAATTTCTAGCCAGTGCAGTAAAACATGAAAAAGATTGAAATGCATAATGTTTATAAATAAAACTGTAAAAAACAGGATTTTGGTATGTAGAATACCATATGGGTCCAAAAAAAGATAACTAGACATAATAAATTGTTTTAATAAGTGCTTAGGACAGAAGGTAAATATACAGAAATCAAATTGTAATGATATAGGCTAGTAATGACAATCGACAAATAAAAAAGTAAAAAATACCATTTATAATTGCATTTAAAAATTAAATACATAGAAACAAATCTAGTAAAACTCATGCAAGATATCTATACTAAAATCTACAAAATATTTAAGGGAGAAATTAATGAAGACTGAAACAGATACTATTATCATAAATTAAAAGATTCAATTTTAAGATATTATTTTCCTTCAAATTGGACTATAGATTCAATTCAATCCAAATCAAAGTCCCAGAAGTCTTTTTTTGATAAAATCAACAATCAGATTCTATATTTTATATGCAAGTGGAGGGACTTAGAAGAACCAATACAATCTTGCTGAATAACAACAGAATTGAATGACTTGTAATTTCACATTTCAAGCTATAAAGTTAATGTAATTAAGATAATGTATCATTGCCATAAGGATAGACAAATAAAATCAATAGAACATCACAGCAAGTTTAGAAGTAGACTCATGCATTAATCAACCCATGGTCAATTAATTTCCCACAAAGTCAACTCAATAGTGAAAGGAATAGTCTTTTAATCTGGAACCACTGGATGTTTATATAGAAAAAAAATAAACCATCTGAAAAGTCTTGCTACATGATTCCAATTACATGGCATTCTGGAAAAGACAAAACTACACGAGATAGTAGTGAGATAGGTTTTACATGAGGTAAAAAGTTTTTTTTTTTAAGATTTTATTTATTTATTCATGAGAGACAAAGAGGCAGAGATACAGACAGAGGGAGAAGCAGGCTCCATCCAGGGAGCCTGATGTGGGACATGATCCCAGAATCTTGGGATCATGCCCTGAGCCAAAGACAGATGCTCAAACGCTGAGCCACCCAGGCATCCCTGATGATTTCCTTCCAAAGAATACAGTGTAGAAAGGGGAGAAATAGTAACTTTGCATTTGAGAAATCTAACCCAGACTACCTGAGCCAGGCAAAGTTAATATGAATGGTGATAAGTCATGCTGATAGTATATACTCTTTGTATAATGAGATGAGAAGGGCACTTCTAAAGTCTTTGTCCCCAGAACCTATAACTGCAGTGCATTGGTCAGGATTCTCTAGAGAAACAAAACCAACAGGTCCGTCTGTATCTATATTGATATTGAAGGAGAGAAAGACAGTTGGGAACCAAGAAAGAATCAGTGCTACAGTTCAAGTCTGAAGACTATCTGCTGGCCAAATTCCTTCTTGCTCTGGAGAGAGCCATCTTTTATTTTATTCAGGCCTTCAACTGATTGAGGCTTACAATCTGCTTTACACAAATCCACTGTTTAAGTGTAAATTTCTTTCGCAAATGCCCTCACAGAAATATCCAGAATAATGTTTGACTGAATTTTGATACTGTGATCTAGCCATTACACTCAATCTAATCATGAGAAAACCAAAAAGACAATCTTAACTGAAGGACATTTTACAAAATACCTCGCTGGTACTCCTCAAAACAATGAAGGTCTCTGATAACAATGGAAGTCTAAGAAACTGTCACAGCCAAGTGGAACCTGAGGAAACATGACAACTAAATGAAATACTGTGTCCTGAATGGGAGGCTGAAACAGAAAAAGTACCTTAGGTAAAGACTAACAGAATGAGAATAAAGTTTGATACATGTATCAATATTGGTTCATTAATTATAACAAATGTACCATGGGATATTGGGTGTAGGGTACATGGGAATTCTCTGGTACTGTCTTCTTACTAACTTAGAGCAGGAAAAGGTTTATTATAAGATTTTATTAAATTAAATATTAAATATACATTAAAAAATTTATTAGAACTACGAAAGGAAAATAATGATATATTGGTTGTTCTTTATCAAAATTAAGGTTTTCTTCTTACCAAGTACACCATCAAATAGGCAAGTTATGGACTGGGAAATACAATTATCTGACAAAAGATGAACATATGAAACTTTTACAAATCAACAGTAAAAAGACAAAACAGCCAATTAAAAAGGCAAAAGACATGGCAGATGTCTTGCAAAAGTGTATATAGTAATGGGCGATTGGAAAGTGAAAAGATAATAAATATCATTAGTCATCAGGAAATGCAAACTAAAGCTACAATGATACACTGCTTGCCATCTACTTAGAGGTCCAAAAACAAAAACAAAAATCCTGACAATATCAACTGCATCAATATTGGCTTATTAATTACAACAGTTATCATACTAATGTAAAATATTAATATTGTTGGGGGTACATAGGAACTCTGTTGGTGAGTATATGGAATAACTAAAAAGTTCATAAGCTGCGGGGCGCCTGAGTGGTTCAGTTGATTGAGCACCCAACTCTTGATTTCGGCTCAGGCCATCATCTCATGGGTCGTGGGATTGAGCGCTGTGTCAGGTTCCACGCTCAGTGGGGAGTATGCTTGAAGAGTCTCTTCCCTTCTGCTCCCCCCACTTGCACACTCACTCTCTAAAATAAATTTTAGGATCCCTGGGTGGCGCAGCGGTTTGGCGTCTGCCTTTGGCCCAGGCCGCGATCCTGGAGACCCGGGATCGAATCCCACATCGGGCTCCCTGCATGGAGCCTGCTTCTCCCTCTGCCTATGTCTCTGCCTCTCTCTCTCTGTGTGACTATCATGAATAAATAAATAAAATCTTAAAAAAAAATAAAATAAAGTAAATTTTAAAATCTTTTTTTTTTAAAGATTTTATTTATTTTTTCATGAGAGACACAGAGAGGGAGTCAGAGACACAGGCAGAGGAAGAAGCAGGCTCCCTAAGAGGAGCCTGATGTGGGACTTGATCCCAGATCTCAGGATCATGCCCTTAGCCAATGGTAGAAGCTCAGCCACTGAGCCACCCAGGCGTCCCAATTTTAAAATATTTAAAAAAATAAAATGTTGATAAATTGTTAGTAGGAATGTACAAAATAAATTCTTTGGACAACTATCTGTGTGTTTAATTTCTTTTTTAAAGATTTTATTTGTGAGAGAGAGACAGATAGCAAGAGAGAACATGAGCCAGGAGGACAGGGAGAAGCAGGCTTCCTGTTGAGCAGGGAGCCCAATGTGGGGCTGGATCTCAGGACCCTGGAATCATAACCTGAGATAATGGCAGATGCTTAATCTACTGAGCCACCAAAAAAAAAAAAAAAAAAAAAAAAAAAAAAAAAAAAAAAAAAAAAAAAATCTACTGAGCCACCCAGGCACCCCTATCTGTGAGTTTCTTATAAAGTTAAACATACATCTGTCTTGTGACAGCTATCTACAGAGCCATCAAATATAAATATTTATAGAGGCGTATTCTTTTAAGGTTAATACTTGAAAATAAAAAAACCCCAACAAATATCCATTAATAGGGTAAACCAAATGATAAACATTTGTACATTTGTATAATAGAATACTAATCAGCAAAAAAGAATAAACTATTGATACAAACAACATGGATGAATCTCAAGAACATTTGTTGTATAAGAGAATCTACATGAAAAGAAAAAGAGAATCTATATGCAAAAAAGGAATACATACAATGATTCATTTACGTAAATTCCAAGGAAAGACAAAACTAATATATAGTTATAGAAATCTGCAAATGGTTGCCTCAGGAGGTGATAGAAATGGAAAGGTAAGTGGATATAAAGGAACTTTTTGGAATTATATAAATGTTCTATGTAAATTTTCTTATAAATGTCCTATATAAATATTCTTTATCATGTTTTGGGGGTAGTTAAAGGGTTGCATGTAATTGCAACTAAACACTTAGGATCGTCTTTTTAAAAATGTTTTATACTTTAATAAGAAACTTAAAATTCATGCTTAAAAAAAGGCAAAGTATTAGGCATGGTTTTCCTTCTCTTCACCTTACTTTATCTTCCAGGCTAGAGGTACCTATTTGTCTTGTCTTTCTTTCCTTTTATTTTTTTTTCTAAGATTTTATTTATTTATTTGTTTAGGGAATCAAGTGGGGCGAGGGTCAGAGGCGGAAGGAGAGGAAAAGAGAGAGGGAGAGAATCCCAGGCTGACTTCCTGCTAAGCAAGAAGCCCAAGGTAGAGCTTGATCTCAGGACCCCGAGATCATGACCTGAGTTGAAATCAGAGTTGGATGTAATGGACTGAACCAACCAGGTGCCCTTGTCTTATCTTTTAATTTTTGAGGCTCAATATTTCATATTTTTCCTATCAAACAATAAGTTCATAAATCTATCATAAATTTATTAGTTTGAGGCCCTGTGTGATGTTGGATCATATAATTCCCATAAATATTCAGAGTTTGGCTCTAAATTCCTATTGTATGAAAGTTTGCCTTTGTCTGGCCTGCGTTACCCAGTCTTTTTGCTTCATTTTCTTATCTCAGTTGCCCAAACTGTTTTCCTGGATTTTGAAACTATTGCCTCTTCTGACCTTTGGTATCTGCGTGAACTTTAAAGTTCCTTCTTGTGTCTAAATATTTTTATCAATCACTATACTGTCTCCACAAGCTACTTCATGAAATAGAGAAACCATATGTTGGTTTTGAAATAAAGGTTAACATCGCATACTATAATTTTGAAATATATTAATTTATACAAGGTAAATTAAAATAATGAGGGTGAATAATAAGTGGGATTTGATGCTTTGACTATATTTGAATAGATGCATATTCTCCTATATACCTGGCCTGATCTGATCATAAATAATTTAGATGAAACTTTTAAATTCAATACATAGAGTAAATGTCATAAAAATGATGATTTATTATATGCCTTAAAGTCTCTTGCATATTTACTATTAGTTGTTTTCTGATTTGTATTTAAGATTTGGTTAGACAAAGAGACTACAATGAGATATAAAATAGGCTTGTGATACTCAGAATTTTGAAACAGACAGCAGATATAGATTGAATCTTGTAAACCAAAGTTGACAGTGGCTTTAAGGAGTTGATATCAGATGTTAATAGCAACATGCCATTTGCACTTTAAAGAAGGAGATAGAGAATGTTGTCAGATACTAGAAAAAAGGAATTAGAATTGGTCCTGCTGAGCAGGCCAATAATTTCACACAAGTGTGCCCTTTAGTTTGTCTAGTCACATTTGTTGCAAAATTTAGCCCCCTTGGTATCTGACCTTGGGCATATGGACTTGACCGCTGCCTGGGATGGCTATTTAACAGGATACTGATGGCTTCTGCAAAAAATCCAAGTACAAACACTGTGAAGACTCTGCAGTCCTTGCTCTCTTGCCTTTTCTGTCTTATTCTTCCTACCACTGTGCTTTCATTTCTGCTCTGTTTTCTGCTTGGAATGTGCTTGTCATCTTCCAATCACAGTTTTATGGTTTTACTGCTTAATCATTATTTCTCAGCTAATGTTAAATACATAGTATTTTATCAGTGCCTTACTTTCATTATCTTCATTATTAAGAATTAATGATCTATGTGAAAGTGCCCCCCCCTTCCCATTTGCTTGTGGATTTATTTGACCTTTTTCTTTAATATAATTGTCCTGATGACATTTCCAACCCATTTGCATTAAAATATTTTGGAGAACTCATAGAATACTTGGCAGCAATACTTTGAGTCACAAATACAAAAGTAAACAACAAGCAGGGAACATTTGAATAGGCTTTGGCACCAGCCAAGTAAACCAATTGAAAGTCACAATCTGCTGTTTAAATCTACCACCTGATGACTAATGGAAAATTACAGAACCTCACTTCTAACCTTGACATTCTTATAAAGCTTTAGTTTTGCAAGAGATCAGGCATGCATATGTAATAAGTAGAACACCCAAACAAAAATAAGCCTTGCTAAAAACAATTATCTGTGAGAATGTTCTTATTTGTTTTTTTGTACTCCTGGCACCAGAACTTGGCCAATTACATAGAGGTCATTGTTGCAAGTATGCCTGGGAGGATTCTTTTATTAGGACTCTATGAACACTTAATGTTTATGTGTAGAATCACTGACATCACTATAGAATGAGAACTATATAAAATTTAGTATGCAATCAACTGGGAACATAATTATGTGCAAAAGACATTGGGTTTTCATATTCCTTTTTCACTGAGAAATTGCAATAAAATTCACCCTGGTATTTGTCAGAATGTCACCTTTTTAATCAAGTCTGGATTCATGTCTAGTGATTTCCAAGTCTGTTAGAGATTCTGCTGTGTTTCTCAATGCTTATGTTCTTTATTGGCTTATATATTTTTAAAATTCTTATTCCAAGTCTTCAAAATCTGTTTTTAGCATTGTGCTTATTAGTTATAATTTTTGTGAAGGTTGACATTTTTCGTATTTTTTAAAATGCTTAGTGCCAGTTTTATATTTCTAGAGACAGTTTATTTTTCTTTTTAGGGAAAATGCATTGTACCTCTCTTTTTCTTTTATGGATGTTCTTTGTTCCCTGGACAACTGCCTAAGTGGTTTACTCACAAGTGGGGTACAGAATTCACTTATTTTGAATGAAAGAATATAGCTGAAAAGAGCAGAAATATATTAACCATGATATTTTGTGTAATAAAAATAGCCCCTGGAGTATTAGTTCTAAACTATTTCATGCTGATATCAGTTACATTACTTACAAATAATTCTTAACATAGTTATATAGATTATTGAACCTCAAAATTTTTGTCCACAGTTATCTGAAAACAGGTGACTTAAGTATAGTCTTTTTTTTTTAAGTATTGTCTTAAAGAAAAAACAAACGGAAGGGTTGCTTTTTAAATATTAAGACCCAAGTGCCAATGGATGATATGGTTTATAATAATTGCCTGCAAACCTCATTATATAATTGATAATATATAAGATTATTTTTTTCTCTCTTGGCACAAATCATTCCTTAAGTTCCACTGACCTGTTTTCCATATTGGAACCTCATATAGAATCTAGGTGAGAAATAATACTTTCAGCTCTATCCCAAATTAATATTTTCTCACATAATAGTAAAACTAATTTCATTTTGACAAAATACGTTCGGAAAGCATTTTTGATCAGCATGGTGGTTGTAAATCTAAGAAATTGTTAACAAGATATGTGGGTAGCCTAGACATTTCTTAGGTGTGGCAAATGGGCAGACCATGTGTTGTTTCAAAGCAAAAATATAAGCCTTGTAAGTATACAAGGCTGTTTTCCAAATTACAATGTTGAAGATTTCTTCCTGTGCTTTTAAGTTATGTGTATACTTTTCTTTTATTTCAGTGTTTCATTCACCTTTTAAAAGTTTTTCACAGGTTGAAGTCAGAGGTACCTATCCTGTATAAGTGAAAAAGGCAAGGGAGCTAAAATTCACGTTCATCATGAAGTTTGAAAAGTAATTTTATCCCAGACCACATTTCCAGAAATATCATAGGTGAACAATTAGTTGTTGTATGAATAAATACATACTAAAGAGAGGAATATTTCTTACTACAATTTAAAACATATATATTTTTCTCAGTTAAATGATGCTAAAGCCTGAGATACGGAAAACTACTCCACTCATTATTATTAGTGTTTCATTATTACTTATGATCCTCATTTGTGTTGGCTCATTTATTGTCTACTCCCTCCCTGCCAGTTACTAAAACTTGCTGCCAACAAACACGTTACTGCTCTGAGCGCTTGTAAGCATTGGAACTTCTTCAGAAGACTCATGAAGCATACTCCAAGGAAAGAAGAAAGTAAGGAACCAACTATAAACTTGGGAATGATAAGGAGACTTATTATATAATAACATGCTAATTAATAGTCACTTAGGAGGACACTAACTAAAGTGGACCACATGGCCTGACTATAGTGCTATATTGATAGATAGCACCTGTATTACAGAGACAGCAAAAAGATCTTCCTTTTTTTATTTGGAATACCCAAAGTCTGGTAAAGATTTTTTCCCCTGGGATCCCTGGGTGGCGCAGCGGTTTGGCGCCTGCCTTTGGCCCAGGGTGGGATCCTGGAGACCCAGGATCGAATCCCACGTCAGGCTCCCGGTGCATGGAGCCTGCTTCTCCCTCTGCCTATGTCTCTGCCTCTCTCTCTCTCTCTCTCTCTCTCTCTCTGTGACTATCATAAATAAATAAAAAAATAAATAAATAAAAAAAAGATTTTTTCCCCTTTGTTTCCTCTACCTCCCAGTGGAAAAGCATTTAAGGTTAAGGATTCATGTAATGGTTATTTATTTATTTGTTTATTTATTTTCCATGTAATTGTAATTTATATTTCTTAGTTTTCTACTGCTCTGTCGATGAACTTCCACTCTGTGAGCCTCTTCTCTTTAAACCCTCATCTTCTTGTTCTGTAGCTCACCAACTATATATCAACATGTTTTCATCGATTGATCTGAAATATTCTCTTAAAACATTTACATCTATATTCACATGTTAATTTATATCAAAACATTTAAAAGTTACATTAATAAAAGTCACATTTGTTGCAGTAGAAATGCTTTGAAGGTGTCCTTTCATTGATTTACCATGGATATTTGCAAACATTATAAGTAGTAGTAATGATAGTACAACTAAATAATATTTCCTTACTCATATTAACATCAATTTGAAATAAAATTTATATCAGTGGTAAGTAGAAAGTATAGACAGTGATAAATAATTTTATTGGGAAAAGGCAGAATAGTATAAATATGAAACGCTAATGGTAACATCATGACATATGTTTTAACTTTAAAAAGAGAAATGGAACACTTAAATAATGGCGAAGTATAGTCTTTTAATCTGACCATGCATACTTGAAACAGATTTACTTTCCATGTGTCACACATTATAGGTATTCTAATATGAACGGGTGTAGGAGTCATTGAGGACTGTTCTAGAGAGAAATTTCCTTTAACAGGATCATAATTCTGCAGAGGAGTACTATACTATCTATATTGTTTTACTGTTCTATTAGAGTTTCCCCTGTGGATTTGACTCATCTATCAGCTTTAGCTTTCTAATGGTCTCCAAAAGGGAAGAGAGTATTTTGTTTCACCACAGCTGCTCTATCAGTTAGATGTATGTTGCTTTTGTTGTATAAAGTAATCAGATGTATTGCAGTTTAATGAGTGTTGTTTTTTGAGTTAGGAGAGCACAGGCCAATTATATGGAATTGAACTTCATTCAATTGAGTGGGTTGATTTAATTCCTGAAATCAGTACCGGTAAATCTGCTGGTAAGCCCCACCAAAATTATTTATCAATTATAGAATTGTTTTTGATATAATGGAGATAATAATAGACTCCAGATTTAGAGATATTGTAACTTAATTAACAAGCAATATGATTAAGTGTCATTTTCAAATAAATAATAATATCGATCCATTGTGAGTAACACATGTACTCATAGCAGTTCTTTCTGATATAGGGATCATTTGCATTAATTTAGTCTCTCTTTTTCTCTCTCATACACAACATACATACACATATTATATATACACACACAAACACAGTTTTCAGATTTAAAAGTAATGAAAAAGATGGAAATTAACTGATATATACAGGCATCAAAGTCTCATTAGCATACTGCTTTTATCAACTAGTTAATTTATTTTCTGCACTCTAAAAACTTTCCTGCAATATTCAAAAGCTTAAATAATTAAATTCCAAAGTCAGAATTTTTTATGTTCTAAGTATTACCCATACTTTGGTACAGATATTAAATGATCTATTTAGAAATCTATTAAATGGTCAATATATTTTCATCATAAGACTCAGAATAAAGGTACCATCTTGCATATAAAATGTCATATGGAAAAAAGTTGCTTTGTTTGTTAGAGAACACATCAGCTTGTAAGTGTTGTCTTCACAGTAAGTTTACCTCAGAATATTCTGGGTTTTCTTATAAAGATATGTTTATACATGGGTAAAGATTATAATTTGGTTATTTAATTAATAAGGATATTTTTTAGAATTGATTATTACCTCTTAGATTCGGTATCATTTGAAAACAAGAAAAGCCAAAAAAGAGTGGCGACCTTCATCCTTATATCTTCTCATATAGGGAGAAAACGGTGGCTGGAAGGGACAGGGCTGAAGATTCAGACAAAAGTGTCTGAATCCAGATTCATGGGTCTATGTATATATGTACGCATATAAGCCTTATTCCCTTTACAAGGTTAACATTACACTTTAATGAGTATGTGCCTACTAGGGGAATGGTAGGGTAAATATTTAGTCTCAAACATTAACAACATAATATTTTACTTTTACTGTGTAATGTAGAAATATATAATGACATATGACTTTAGAATTAGGTAAAATAAAATACTACAGTGATACCTTGTACTTTCAGTGAAAGACATCATTGGCTAGCCAATGGAAAGTGAATGACCTTTGAACTCTCCTCATTGGTCTGCAGTGACTCTATAAGACTGATTTGTTTTACATTCTTCAAGAATGGCTGGGATCCCTGGGTGGCGCAGTGGTTTAGCACCTGCCTTTGGCCCAGGGCGCGATCCTGGAGACCTGGGATCGAATCCCACGTCGGGCTCCCGGTGCATGGAGCCTGCTTCTCCCTCTGCCTCTCTCTCTCACTGTGTGCCTATCGTAAATAAATAATAAAAAACAATTAAAAAAAAAGATTTAGATTCTTCGAGAATGGCCTCATCTGAGCATATTTTACTTATATAAGTATTTTAGCATATTGTACTTATTATGAATATGCATAATGAATTAATTAGTATTTCTGATCCAATACTTTAATACTTTCTTTTTTCATTTATAATTCCCAGTTTATTTTTTTAACTGTGTTTTGTTTTGTATTTTATTTAAATTCAATTTGCCAACATATAGTATAATTCTCAGTTTAGACTTAATTTTTATCATGTTAATGAAAATTAGTTTTTTTAAAAAATATTTTATTTATTTATTCATGAGAGACACAGACAGAGAGAGAGAGAGAGAGGCACAGACAGAGGCAGAGGGAGAAGTAGGCTCTATGCAGGGAGTCAGACATGAGACTTGATCCCGGGTCTCCGGGATCAGCCCTTGGAATGAAGGCAGCGCTAAACCCCTGAGCCACCTGGGCTGCCCTGAAAATTAGTTTTTTTTTTTTTTTAAATTAGTTTTATCAAATAGTAACTCTATATGGTTTGTTAATGACTAAATTTAGGATAAGCATACTGGCTAGAGTCATCCTAAATTTAGGATAAGCATACTGGCTACTGGAAATAGGGGCAAGAGTATTATAGCATTCATAGAAGAATGGACAGTTTATGAAGTTTCCTTCTGAAAAGAGAAAGTAGAACTTAGAGATATAGTTTATGAATTCATTCTTTGTATGATGTCCAATGGAGGAATTGTTTTATTTTTATTTTTTTAAAGATTTATTTATTTATTTATTTATTTATTTATTTATTTATTTAATTTATGAGAGAGAGAGAGAGACAGAGACAGAGAGAGAGAGAGAGAGAGAGGGGCAGAGACACAGGAGGAGGGAGAAGCAGGCTCCATGCCGGGAGCCAGACAGGGGACTTGATCCCGGGACTCCAGGTTCATGCCCTAGACCAAAGGCAGGCGCCAAACTGCTGAGCTACCCAGGGATCCCCGAGGAATTTTTTTAGCATGTTTAAGTAATCTTATTCTAAACTTAGCTATACCCACAAACCCCAATCAATTTATTTGATGTCAGTCTCTAGATAATGCTTTCCTACAGAACTTTCTGCAATGATGGAAATGGTCCTTTATCTGCACTAATATGATAGCCATAAGTCACATAAAGGCATAGAACACCTAATGTGTGACTAGTGCAACAGTGGAATTGAATTTTAAATTTTCTTTAATTTTAATTTATTTAAATAGTCATGCACCTAGTAGCTACTCTGTAGCACAATGACACATTTTTTTTGACACTTATTTTTTTATGGTGTTCAGTAGAGGCAATGTTCATAATAATTATATTTTGATTCTTACTCTGATAGATTGTTTTATTGAGGTTTATTGAGTTTCAAGAGACACGTCAGCTTTGACTAACTTAAATTCAGAGGAGGATTTATTGGATACGTATTGAAGTTAACTCAGATTAAAATGAATTGATCAAACTTCAGAAAGGCAGCTCCAAGGATCTCAGTATCAGAAACATAAGATTGTATTGAGGGGCTTCCATTAAAGTGACTAAGCTTTTTTTTTTAAGATGTTTATTCATCCATTCATGAGAGACACAGAGAGAGAGAGAGAGACAGAAACATAGGCAGAGGGAGAAGCAGGCTCCCTGTGGGGAGCCTGATGTGGGACTCGACTGGAGGGGCCAGGGGGATCATACCCAGAGTTAAAGGTAAACCCTCAACTGCTGAGCCACCCAGGCATCTCAAAAGTGACTAAACTTTAATAGTCATCCAGAAAGGGACAGCTGGGTGGCTCAGTGGTTGAGCGTCTGCCTGTGGCTCAGGGTATGATCCTGGGATCTGGGATGGAGTCCTGCATCAGGCTCCTTGCATGGAGCCTGGTTCTTCCTCTGCCTAGGTCTGTGCCTCTCTCTCTCTCTTTCTTTCTGTGTCTCTCATGAATAAATAAATAAAATCTTTTAAAAAAGTAGTCATCCAGAAAGAATCTTATTGTCTTCATGGATCAAATGTTTCTAACTGGACTGATAGCCTTTGACAGGGGTGGAGGTGAATGGGAAATGGTATTAGTACTAAAGTCACTGGAAGAAGTGCGAGTTGGATAATCACTTTGTGTCCAGTAAAAAATGCTAAGTCAGATTAATATTTAGGAGGTTAGCATGGCCTGTAAAAGGATGACATTTATTATAGTTATGATATAGTGTGTGAGGAATTTCCTAAAATCTTCCCTTTCTTATTCAATGTGTTCCATGATCTATAAGCATCAGCATCACTGGAACTTGTTAGAATTTCAGACTACATCTAGACCTACAGAGTCAGAATGTGCATTTTGACACATTCTTTTAAATGATTTATATGTACATTAAGCTGGAGGAGACCACATAAAATTAGTCAAGTCAGCATAATGGTAGTTTCACATGATAACTTTTAGTCATGTATTATTATATAACTTGGATTTTTCTTTATAATTATTTGATTGTGGAATGGAATTTAGTTTCCCAACATAAAAATATTTAATTATGTTTGATAGTTATGTACCCATCAGTATAAAATTTTAGTTAACTCATTCTTCCCTTAGATTAGTAGTTACCATTCAATATTAAAAATATAAAGCTGAAATTGAAGAATAATTAATTTGTAACTGGTATGCTATATTTTTTTATCTGAAGGTAAAGTACACTTCAAATAATTTTTTGTAACTAGAATAAAGGAAACTGGTAAACATACATAAAATTGCATTTAAGAACATTATTTTAAATTTTGGGAAATGCAATACATACATTTATATGTATTACACGAATTTTTTCTCTGGTTTTAGGAAGCATATTATCATTTGGAGAACTGCTAGAACTTCTTAAACTCATGTATTTCAAGTGAAATACATGACTTAAAGAAATATACTTTTTTCCATTTTTTGGATGTTTCCTCTGATTTTAAAGTATTTATCTGGAATTATCTGTTCAGATCAGTGTGGAAAACGATATAAAAGCTGAATTCCTGCATGTTTGTGGTATCCATAAGAAGACATCTAGTGTAAAACTGAGAGTCTGAGATATGTTTGTGTCTGACATGTGAAAACATACATATAACTGATATTTATGGAAACTAGCATAATAAATTCTCTGCTAACTCAAATACTTGAAGGTTGTGGTAAATCTGCTAAAAACCCAGAATTTTAAAAAAAATAAAATTCCAAATTATTAAAGAACTGGCCTGCTTAACAAGATAATGATGAATAGATTTGGTAGAAAATCATATACTTGGGTTATTAATCACATGTAATATTTATCTTAAGTATTATTGACTCTTTATTTTTAATTTTATATACACCAGAAAGTTTAGAACTTTCATGCTAAGGGAGACTATATGACTTGTTTTAAATTCAGCCTTACTTGGACAACAAAATTATGTGTGAAATGACCACTTTATTCTGGAATTCAGTAACTTTCAAAGAATAAATGCAATTTCAAATACTATTGAAAAGTTGTTGCTAACTTTAGAAATTAATGATGAAAACAAAGGTGAGGAACTCATGCATACTTTTAGTACAGTACCTTAGACATTGACAAAAAATAGAAATATTATTTTGAGGTGGTCTTTGTTCTTTGGTTCCAGCTGTCTTAAATTATCTTTATAGTTTCTGCTATTATGCTAGGTTCTTTGTTTTGCTAAAGTATTTTTGTTTGTTTTGCTAACATCTTTAAAAGTATCACAACTTCATTTGTAGCTCTGGAAACCAAGGTATGCCCCCTGAATTCCGTTTCTTTAATCACAATTTGCTCTCTCACTCCTCTTCTTTTTTTCCCTACTCTGTAAAACTTCTCATACATTTATGCATTTATCTGTTGTGGGCAACTTGTAGCAGTTAATTATAGACAGTCTATTCCAATTCTTTTTAGTTCAACAACGTTGTTCATGTGAATTAAGAACTCTTTAACATCACTTAGGAGGAATGCAAAACAATCCATTTATTGGGTGTAGTGGAAAGAAGGCAAAAAACATGGAAATGGCACCAATCACCCTTTGGGTAGTTGCAGGGTAGAAGAATCTTAAAATTGTGGATGAATAAGGCCATTAATTGCATTTCCTAGATGAAAATTTAGTTATTGTTGAGCCCCTATTTTTATAGCTTTGCTGGCTGTTATGAAGGAAAAGACATGACTTGAGTTGGTTCTCAAAACACCATCTAAGCAAATATGGTATGCATTGCAGCAACGTCATTCCTTATTTCTGAGTCAGTACACACCACTCAGCTCTGATCCATTATACTAAAGCTGGATTGTGTGTGTGTGTGTGTGTGTGTGTCTAATACACAAAAGAGAAAGCTTATCTGCAAAGGATAATTATTTTTTTTCTCAAGAAAACATTTCATTATATTAGAAATAAAACTGACAATGCTGATCAAAACAAAATTTTCTGTATACTTTTGATTATAAACAGGTTCATGATCTAAATATCATACTATCCTATTCTATGAATCTTTTTAAGAAGAAAATTCAAACAGTAATATTCATTAGCTGATGACCTTCAAAACACAGGGTGACTCCTTTTCTTTTTCTTAAACAAGTTTAGACATTCACAAGTAAAAATATAAGAAATGGTTTCTTTGGAATCAGTGTCTTTGATCATATTCAACTCAAGTATATGCTTTTTTTAACATCAGGAATTAATATCAAGTTTCTATTGAATATTTTATAACAAACAGTATGCAACATACAGCCACTTATGACCAGAAATTCTAAAGTATCAAAAAATAGCTTATTACATATACAAATAAAAGTATTTATAATTTTGTTACTTTCTGTGACAAAAACAAGTCAAACAGAGGTAGCATGAAGAAGCAAACGTCAAATTAGAGAGAATAATTGAAGAAAATATTCCAGAAAATTTTTTTTTCCGGAAAAATTATATAATAAATTCATTAGCTAAGAACTACCTGCCTTTTATTGCCACAAGGAGCCTCACTCTCTAGCCACCCATGTCTTTTGTCATCATTTTGGGAAAAGAAATGGAGATGGAGACAGTCATTTAAAACATCTAGTATTGGGCAGCTCAGGTGGCTCAGTGGTTTAGCGCATGCCTTCAGCTCAGGGCATGATCATGGTGACCTGGGATGGAGTCCCACATCGGGCTCCCTGCATGGAGCCTGCTTCTCCATCTGTATGTGTCTCTGCCTCTCTCTCTCTGTGTCTATGAATAAATAAATAGAATCTTTAAAAAAAATAATTATAATCAGAATTATCCATTCATTATGCTTAACTATTCAGTGTTGAGTAGAATGTTTTATTAATCTCTCATCCATTAGATACCTGATAATGACACAAAGTCAAAGTATAAAATTTACATGTCACATGTTCCTTGGTTGTTTAGACCAATGTTTTGTGTAAATTTTTCAAAGTCATTTGGATGCGAATTTTTTTGTGATTTTCCTCAGCTTTTATTTAGAATAATTTGAATATGACACAATTAGAGAATTGTTTATCTTTACTAAACCAGCTTTCTTCTTTACATTTTCTTTCTTTCTCTTATTTCAATTCCTTAGTTTTCTTGCTCATGTAGTTGGGTTGAATTATATGAAATTGCAATATCTGCAATTTCTTTCATTTGGCTCAAATTATTATAAAAGAAATTATATCAGAAAATGGATATTTATCATACCAAGAGTATTTGTCTTTGAAGGTCCAATGAATAATACTATATGTTAATTTTTATTTTTTTAAAAATATTTTATTTATTCATTCATGAGAGACACAGAGAGAGACAGAGACATAGGCAGAGAGAGAAGCAGGCTCCATGCAGGGAGCCCGATGTGGGACTTGATCCCGGGACTCCAGGGTGACACCCTGGGCTGAAGGCAGCCGCTCAGCCACTGAGCCACCCAGGTGTCCCTATGTTTTTTTTTTTTCTTAAAAAAAAAAAATTGAAATTACTAGACAAATCTTAGATTTAGCTTCATTAATATAAACATATTTACCTCTGTCAAAATTCTAAGATCAATTCATATGAGGTTAATCATGCTGTAGCCATTATTATTTACTGTGAAATAACATTTATCTCACAAAGAAGATATAATATTTATACCTGAAAGCACACAAAGCATTTTCCTTCCTGATTATTTTGTCTTTAAAGTATGATAAATGACCATTCATACTACTGGATTGTGGATTCTATGTAAATTTCTAGTTATTATACAAATGGCCTACATTGACAGGATGGTTCTATAATGCCTTTGTCTTGCTCTATAAACAGTCAAGATGTAAAACTGATAGCTTTTTAAATAAATAAATAATACATAATAGTATGCTGTAATTATTTTCTATGCTCATATAAAATAAGTGACCAGATATCTTACTCTTCACTTATGTTTTGTTTTAAATAGAAGACTATTATACGGTAATGGTGTAAACAAGATGAAATGAGAATTAAAAATTGTACCTAATGTTCAAACTTTGTGCTCTAGTCAGGTTAGCATTTCAAGAAATATTTTTCAAAAGCTAAAATGCCTTTAAATTAAAAACTACAATATGGAAATAGTTTTAGAGAACTAAATTTCTTGAGTATTTTCCAGAAGTGGGCTTTATAGATGTTAGCTAAATTGTGTTTTGGTGGAATTAGAAGACAGAAAAATACAAATTTAGGCCACTAGTTTAATTTTTATCTCTTGGACTATAAATCTCTGGCAATTTAATTCTATCATAGAAAAATTTCCTTCCGTTCTTCTTTTTTCCCCCTTCTTGTCCCCCTTCCCTTCATTCTTTTCTTTCTTTCTTTCTTTTTTTTTTTAATAGACTCCATGCCCAGTGTGGATCCCAATGTGGGGCTTGAACTCACGATTCTGAGATCAAGATCTGACCTGAGATCAAGAGTTAGATATTTAACCAAGTGAGCCACCCAAACAATCTTTCTTCTTTCCTTTCTCTCCTTTTGATAGAAGTAATACAAAAGGGGGAAAATAAGTTGAATAGAAAAGATAGGAAATGTTCTTAATACTAGAAAGACTTTCAGTGACAAAATGACAATCTTAAAGATAAGGAAAGATTTATTAATACCTTTACTCATGGATTACCTGGGTGGCTCAGTCAGTTAGATGTCTGCCTTTGGCTCAGGTCATGATCCCAGAGTCCTGGGATTGGGCCTTGACTCTGGCTCCCAGCCCAGTGGAGAGTCTGCTTCTCCCTATCCCTCTGCTGCTTCCTCTGCTTGTGCTCTCTTTCTCTATCAAGTAATTAAATAAATAAAAATCTTTAAAAAAAAAATTCTTTACTGGAGTTATGGAGGCCTTTATCCCCCATAATGCTGTTTGTGAGATGACAATGATCTATCTTAAATATCCTCAGTGTAACTCTGTCTATCATTCTCACTATGAGGCTCTATATCCAATTTCACAGATGATAATTTCTAGTTTGTAAACCATTGGTTATCAATTAAAAGAAATCATCCAGAACTAAGTCTTTGGCTAGAATAATTAATCTTTATATAATTTAATCCCTATTTGACGAAGTGATTTGCATCAAAGAATGGAGTATTTACTCCAAATCATACCCTGGGTGTACTGGTAATCAATTTTTTTTTCTAATATTACAGTCATGTAGAAGAAAGGGAGCTGAAAATGATGTATTTCACATATAGGTCATCATTCATCATGTTACAAACCATACTGCTTCACTAAATTCTGAAGTCTTTACTTTCCTATGCAAGGTCAATTCTGGATATAAAATAAGGAATAATTAAATAGGATGACAAGGATTAAATGCTAATTTTTGTTTAGTGTTTAGTATATAATGTATTATATTATTTCTTTTCATTCACTTACACCAATAGTATATTACCAAATTTTTATATTATAGTAGAAAATATATACTAAATCTTGCTTAAAAATCTGTTTTCAAATTCTGTAACTACATCTTAAGATTGGATACGTCATTACTTTAAACCAATGGCTCTCAACTAGGGATCATTCTTCCCTTTAAGGAACCATTTGGCAATGTCTGGAGACATTTTTGTTTGTCATAATTTAGAGAGTACTACTGGCATCTAGTAGACAGAGGCCAGGAATGCTGCTAGCCATCCTACAGTGCACAAGACAGCCTCTTCTAACAAAGAATTATCTGGCTAAAATGTTAGCAGTGCTCAGGTTAAGACACTTGACTTAAACAAATATGCATTGAGTACTTTCTCTGTGTTTAATATTGTGTGTTGGAGAATACAAAATAAGCCAGGTAATCTGTTCACTCAAGTTGAAATCTCAGAGAAGAATTGGGTTGAAAGTCCAAGTAAGGGCAGCCCGAGTGGCTCAGCAGTTTAGTACCGCCTTTGGCCCAGGGCATGATCCTGGAGACCTTGGATCGAGTCCTGTGTCAGGCTCCCTGTATGGAGCCTGCTTCTCTCTCTGCCTGTGTCTCTGTGCCTCTCTCTCTCTCTCTCTCTCTCTCTGTGTCTCTCATGAATAAATAAATAAATTCTTAAAAAAAAAAGAAAGTCCAAATAAAGATGATGGTGATAGTAAATTGATTAATATGTCACAAAAAGACAAAATAAAAAGTCCTGAAGGCTCCGTGGAGCCCAACTCACATTTTTGGGGGGATAAGTAGTTTTACAAAAACTACTTAGCAGTTATGTATCCCTCCCCCCCCACTTTTTCAAAGTAGATAATTCTTGTACTTGGTTATAAAATACTAAAGGTAAAGAAGAGTACTCATTGAAAAATAAATTTACCCCTCTGGTCACCCCAATCATCACTTCCTTTTTCCCTTCCTTCTTTCTTGTGGATCCTATCCAAGGCATCCTATTCCTTTAAACACATGTATATTACATTATGGATGGATTATGACTTATTTAAAAATATCCCTATTGATAAGTATTCAGGTTATTTCAATTTTCAGTGCTGAGATGAATATATTCTTTTATACATCTGAGTGCATATCTAAAGGATAACTAGAAGTGGGACTTTAGTTTCAGGATTTATGCGAAATTTTCATTTTGAAAAATGTTTTCCAACTTGTTTCCCTGTGATAACAAGTCTCCAAAAATGGTCCCCAGTTATCTTTTACTCCTGAAATATATACTCCTGTGTAGCCCCCTTCCACATTGAACAGTGCCGACCTATGTGACAAATAGGATATTAGGGAAATGATATGTGACTACAGAGTCTAGGACATAAAAGATGTAGCAGTTACTACCCTGTCTTTTTTTTTTTTTTTTTAAATCTCTGGCTCTAGGGGAATCCAGTTACCAGGTCATGAGAACTCTCAAGTATCCCAGGGAGAGGTTACATATAGAGGATCTGAGGATTCTCATCAACAACCAGCACCAACTTACTAGCCAGTTATGTGAGCCACTTTAAAAATGGATCATCCAGCTCTAATCCAGCTTTAAGGTGACTACAGCCCTGTCTAACATCCAGGTTGCAGCCTCACAAGGGACTCTGAGTCAGAACTGCCCAACCTAAACTGCTCCCAAATTTCTGACCCAGATAAATTGTCAGAGAAAATAAATGTTTATTGCTCTTTTAAACCTCTGGGTTTTAGGGCAATTTGTTATGTAGCAATAGATAACTAATACATTCTTCATAGAAGGTATTACAATTTATATTTCCAATAGTAGTATATGAGTTTGCCTAATATATCTTATACCTACCCTGTCAGTGTGATAACTTTTTTTTTAAATGCTTGCCAATGATATAGGTAAATAATAACATGTCATTGTCAGCTGAATTGCATTCTCTGAGTGCTATTGAACATATTTTCATGTATTTAAGAATTATTGTTTTAAGATTTTAATTTATTCTTTTGAGAGAGAGAGAAAGCACGCACAAATAGGGGTGGAGAGGCTGAGGGAGAAGCAGACTTCCCTTCGATCAGGGAGCCAGATGCAGGGCTCCATGTGGGGCTCTGTGTAGGGCTTGATCCCAGGACCTTGGGATTATGACCTAAGCCAGAGGCAAATGCTTAACCAACTGAGCCACCCAGGCACTCCTATTTAAGAATTATTTAATTCAATGATATCTATTCATAAATTTTGCTCATTTTTCTACTGGTTGTTTATTATTTTCTTATTTATCAGAACTGATCATATGTTGAGAAAATTTGCCAATTTGTGTGTGATACCAATTGCAACTCTTTTTCCCTCTTTTGCTTTTTTAAAAGTGATCTTTAAAATAAAAACATTTAATTTTTTTTTCAAAGTCTTCAACATTTAAAATTGGATTCTGGGCTTCATGCCATAGCTTTAAGACTCACCCTATTTCTGAGATGATTTTTTAAATTATACCATGGGTTTTTTAGTATTTCTCGGTATCTTTTTTTATATTTAAATATTTAATTCATCTGGAGTTTAAGTTGTAAGGTAAGACTTCTGTTTAATTTTATTTTATTGTAAAAAATGGATATTAATTTATTGGAATGCCAATAATTATGAAACAATCTTTCTCCTAATTTGCATTTTTTTCTCTTTTATAGTAAATTGCATTGTATTTGATCAATTTCTGGTCCTTTTAGTATATTTCATTTTGGTTGAACTCTTTATGTTATGCTGACTTAGGGTTACATTGTTGTTTTTATGATATGCTAATTTTCAGCATGATTCTGACTATACTTATTCATTTCAATATTTACTGAGCACTTGCTGTTCAGATTTTAAGTGGTCAGGAATTTCTATTTTTGTGGAAATGCACCTCCTAGTGGAGAAAGCTAACAATCCCCCAAACAAATCAATCTATGATATGAAGAAAATAAAATAGTATACATAACTGTGTTTTTCTTGGAGTGTCAAAGACAGTTTCTCTGAGGAGGAATGAATGTGAGTCCATAGAGCACGGCTGGCAGATGGAACGAGGAGTGCAAAGTCTGATAGGCAGGAGCTTGAAAAGCATATTTCTGGAATATGACTGGAGAAAAGAGAAAAAAACAGAAAAAATAGGAGACTGAATAAGTAGGGCACTGGTAGGAAATGTGATCAGAGAAAGATTCAGGTACTAGAATGCCTAGTGGACTATGTTAAGAATTTTGGATTACTCTAAATATGCAGGAGAGCCATTGGAGCAGGCGAATGAGAGGTTAGGATATGATTGATATTATCAAAGGAACACTATTTTAGAGACTTGACTAATGGGTGGAGAGGAATGAGGGAGAGGATGCAAAGGTGGAAGCAGACAGTCCAGTTACACTATTTCAGTAACCCAAATGAAAGATAAAGGTGGCTTGGGCCAGTAGTGGAGGTGGCAAATGTGATCCAAATTCAATCAAAACTTGTGGAACAGCTAATGCCATTTTCCTTAGAATCAGCTTGCTTTATGTTTTTTATTTTAGTTGACATCGCATTAAGATCATAATTAACATAGGGAAAGTTAACATCTTTGTATTCTTCAGAATTTTTTTTAAACTCAGAAATATAGTATGCATTTTCTATTGATTGATATCCACGGTAGAACTTTAAATTTTTCTTCATAGATGTCTTTCATATTCCTTGTTCTTTTTTGGTCTTTCATTGCTGTGGCAAGAGGAACTCTTATGTCCATTATAATATCCTCTAACTGTTGTGAACCAGCACCAACTGCCAGACATGTGAGGGAACGTGTCTTCAGATTATTCCTGCCCCCAAATTTGAAGCCTTCTCACTAAAGACCTGCATACTGTGGAGCAGAAAACAGTCATCTCTGCTATGCTCTGTCTGAATTCCTGATGTACAGAATCTCTGAAGATAATAAATAGTTGTTTGAAGTAATTTCTTATATAGCTATAACTGGGAGAGAAAGTTCATTCTCTCTCTTCGAGTTGCAGAAGTCAGTAAATAGAATGTGCTTTGCTCTTATCAATTGTTTTTTGTTTCCCATTCACCCCTGCCTTCCACCAAATGAAGTATAGCAGCTCTCACTGCTTGCCCACTTATGTATTCTTTCTCCCTTATTGTAAAGAAGTAACTTTTGGTTTTGTATCTGAAAATGAGACACTTATTTGGAGAAGTGTTATTCTATCAGCAGTGTCAGGGATATACAGCTGGGGGCATCCTTTCTCCACATTTTCCTGCATTCTACTTGACCTGGGCTACTTCTGGCAGTCCCTTATTCTGTTCTCTTATTTTGTGAACAATGAGATTCAAATCTTTATCCTTTTCCAGCATTCTATGAAGGGGATTGTGATTATTTTTGAATTAAATATTATTTATGAATAAGCAACAACAAAAAATTGAAATACAGTGTCACTTTACCATCAAAATTTGCTTCCTTATTGGTTTGAACTAAAATTTAAAAATACTTGAGATAAATTTGCATTAGTTTATAATTTGGTGAAATCAAAATAGGTTTTTAGTTGAAGTATAAATCTTTGTGAAACTTTTCTTATATATTTTAAAATGGCAAATTATACAATATTCTCATGTTTAATTGTGTGTGTGTTTGTGTGAAGATTTTATTTATTTGAGAGAGAGCAGCAGGAGAAACAGAAGGAGAAGGACAAACAGACTGTGTTGAGCATGGAACCTGATGTGGGGATCAATACCATGACCCCAAGGTCATGATTAGAGCTCAAATCAAGAATCACTTAACTGACTGAGCCACCCAGCCACCTCTATTTAATTATTTTTTAAACTTTATTTTTATTGAGGTATAATTGACATGCAATATTATGTTAGTTTCAGATGTACAACATAATGATTCAGTATTTGCATATATTGCAAAAAGATAACTGCAATAAGTTAAGTTAATATCTGTTGCCATACTTTACTACAGAATTTATTTTTCTTGGGATAGGAAATTTTAAAGACTTACTCTTGGGACACCTGGGGGGGCTCAGTAGTTGAGCATCTGCCTTTGGCTCAGTCATGATCCTGGGGTGCTGGGATAGAGTCAGGCATCAGGCTCCCTGCAGGGAACTTGCTTTTCCCTCTGCCTATGTCTCTGCCTGTCTGTGTCTCTCCTGAATAAGCAAATAAAATAAAATAAAATAAAAAAGAATTACTGCTAGCAACTTTCAAATCTGCAATAAGTATTATTAACTATAGTCGCCATGTTTTTTTTTTTCTGCCATGTTATACATTATTATATCGCCATGACTTATTTATTTTATAACTGGTAGTTTGTACTTTTTGACACCTTTTGCCTATTTCATCATCCCTCCCCACCCCCCACTTTGGCGCCCAAACTACTAATTTATTTCTGTATTTATGAACTTTTTTTTTTTATTCTACCTGTAAGTGAGATGATATATTTGTCTTTTGCTAACTTACTTCACTTAGCATAATGCCTTCAAGGTCCATCCATGTTGTTATACATGGCAAGATTTCATTCTTTTTTATGAATAATATTACATAGTATAAATATATCACATTTTCTTTATTCCTTCATTCGTCAATGGATACTTAGGTTGTTTCCATATCTTTACTATTGTAAATAATACTGCAGTGAACATGGGGGTGCATGTATGTTTTTAAGTGAATTTTTTAATTTTCTTTGGATAAATGCCTGGAAATTGAATTGTCATAAGGTAGTTCTATTTTTTTTTTTTTTTTTTTTTTTTTTAGAAATCTATATGTTTTCAAAGTGGCTACACCAATTTACATTCCCACCAAGTGTACACAATGGTTCCCCTTTTTCCATATATTTGCCAACACTTGTTACCTCCTTTTTTTTTTTTTTTTTTTTTCATGAGAGACACAGAGAGAGGCAGAAACACAGACAGAGGGAGAGGCAAACTCCATGCAGGGAGCCCGATGTGGGACTCGATCGCAGGACTCCGGGATCATGACCTGAGCCAAAAGCAGGCACTCAACTGCCAAGCCACCCAGGCTTCCCGTATCTCTTGTATTTTTGATGATAGCCATTCTAACCGTTGTGAGATGAAATCTCATTGTGGTTTTGATTTGTATTCCTCTGATTATTAGTGATATTGAATACTTTTTCATATACCTCTTGGCCATTTGTAGACATACAAAGGGAAAACTTTGGAAAACTCAGCTCCTCTGACCATTTTTTTTTTCAATCAGGTTGTTTGTAGAAAAGTGATTACCCAGGCTTGAGGAATGAGGAAAATAGGGAGAAGTTGGTAAAAAGGTATAAACTCCAGCTGTAAGTTGAGTAAAGTCTGAAGACCTAATATAAAACCTGGTGATAATATTTGATAACCCTGTATTGTATGATTGAAATTTGCAAAGAGAGAACTTAAATATTCCTATCAAAAAAGCAAAACAAAAGAAATGAAAGAAGAAAGAAAGAAAATGAGTGGGGCATCGCACTAAGCACCTGAAATAGAGGGCTCTTTTATTCAAGTGTCCCATTGTCAAAGAGGTCACAGCTGAAGGGATCGACAATTAGCTTGACTGAATCATGAGTGACCATGGAGATCAAGTTAGGTTGGTGCCAAGTTCTTGTTGAATGTCAGTGTCACTCACTAGCAAACATGCAATTCCATAAACAAAGTCAGCATACTGGGATGAAGGTAGTCAGGTAGTCAATACAGCTTTTTGAGTAGGGGCTTTAGGGTAAATTTCCTAAAAGAACCATAATTTGCCCTAGTAACCAGAGATTTCTCTTATCTGTTACAGTGTAAGTAACGCAATTCACACTTAAATATCTTTGTCCAGGGTATAAGGCATCTTTTGTTCTTGTATGATTCAAATTCAATAAGAAATGATTAACAAAGGCAGCCTGGGTGGCTCAGTTGTTTAGCACCGCCTTGGGCCCAGGGCATGATCCTGGAGTCACTGGATCAAGTCCCATGTCGGGCTGCCTGTATGGAGCCTGCTTCTCCCTCTGCCTGTGTCTATGCCTCTCTCTCTGTGTGTCTCTCATGAATAAACAAATAAAATCTTAAAAAAAATGAAATTATTAACAAAAAATTGAATATGTTTTAGTAATGTTTGGCCTATTTTCTCTTTAAGACAGAACAGAAAGGAAAGAGATACCTCCTCATATTCTGCTGTTAGGAAAAATTATTTTACTAGTATATGCAATTATAATGAAACGTATATTTCAAGAGTTTATTTTTTAACTTCATAGGGTTTTTAGCATTGAGGCACATCATCACTTTGTCAAGAAGTATTATCATATAGAAGTAGATTATTATAAAACATTTATCCACACTTTGTCTTTCATTTTCTTATAATAGATATTTTTAAAAGAAAAATCAAGATCCCTGGGTGGCTAGCGGTTTAGCACCTGCCTTTGGCCCAGGGCATGATCCTGGAGTCCTGGGATCGAATCCCACATTGGGCTCCTTTTGTGGAGCCTGCTTCTCCCTCTGCCTGTGTCTCTGCCTCTCTCTCTCTCTGTGTCTCTCATGAATAAATAAATAAAATCTTAAAAAAAAAAAAGAAAGAAAAATCAGCAGAATTAGAAGCAAAGTTCTAGGGGTGTCTGGCTGGCTCGGTTGATAGAACATGAAACACTTGATCTTGGGATTGTAAATTTAAGCCATATGTTGGATTGGAGAGATTACTTAAAAAATAAAATCTTAAAAAAAAAGTTCTAATTTTTAGAGTTATCTCTTTTTCATAATGGAACTCAATTCAGTGTTTCTTTTTCTCATATGATACTCATATTTTATGTCCTATTTAAAAAAGGAATAGTCATAGCTACATTGTTTTATATATTAATATACATTAGCTTCAGCATGCTGTGTTCAACTCAGACTCACATTATAACCTGACACCTTTATAATCCTGTAATGTTATAAAGACACAGTCTCATGTTTATGCACTTTGGCTATTAAATAAATTCTCCCACAGTCATAAGCAGTAAGATGCCAATGAATGTCTGATGTACATTCTGGGTGCCTTGCAGAAAACATGTTTGAATGGAATCAATAATTTAGGGTCATTTAAAAGAGGCATATTTCTTAGTTTCCACCAGTTTATAGCATTTTCTCAGTATATATATGTGTGTATATATATATATATATATATATATATATACTCACATATATACGTATATATATTTTTAAAATTTATTTATTTATTCATGAGAGACACAGAGAGGCAGAGACATAGGTAGAAGGAGACGCAGGCTCTACAGAGGAGCCCGATGCGGGACTCGATCCTGGCACTCTGGGATCATGTCCTGAGCCAAAGACAGACTCAACTGCTGAGTCACCCAGGTGTCCCTCACGGTATATTTTTTAAGACCTTGAGAGTTTTGAAGATAACTGGTTAGATATTTTATAGAATGTTCCCCAATTTGGGCACAACTGATGTTTTCTCATGATTACACTGGGATTCTATGTCTTGGGGAAGAATACTACTTAGATGAAATGCCCTTCTCCCTACATCCTACCAAAAGCACATGATGCCAATACGTACAATGATGGGTAAGCTTAATCTTATTACTTGTTTGAGATTGTATCTACCTGGTTTCTTCACTGTGAAGTCGCTTTTTTCCTATCTTTTTCTTTTCCTATCTTTCCACCTGAGTCATTAAATCCTGTCCACACTAAAAAGAGTGGAATTGAACTCTCAATTCTCTGGAGGGAGGAATGTACAAATTTTGTGTATGTGTTAAAATGATCATAATAATCAATATGTATGGGACAGGGTATTTTGACACTATGCAACTATCTTGTTTTACCTTAAAGTTTTGCCACCCATCAGGGAATCTTATCACTGTTGTCTTCTAATGGTGATTTTCTACTTCTTACACTTCTATATTTACTCCTTGGAATTTGGTAAGGAAGATTTATCCTGCAATAGTAGAAAACTTTTATCATCTTCCCTTTAAGTTCTTTGACTACTCTAATAATTAACTTGGCAAAAGACAGATTTACAGAAGAAAAATAAATTTAATTTCATACAGTATAAAAGCACCGAAAGACATGAGAGGCTCTCATATAATCAGGCTAATTGAGGCTTCTGTATTATCTGAGCTAAGAAGAAGGGGATAGGGGACTGGGGCTTCCAAGAGAAGGAAGACAATTCATAGGAAAATGAGAAAAGCAAATGTGTGGTAAACAGAAGTTTCCCGTGCCATGCAGAAAAGTCTTTCTGATATAAAAAGTTACCTCTGTTAATAGCTCTTCCAGGTATAGGAAGTTAAAGGAGAGATTAAAAAGGGAAACTAAATCTTTCCTGAGTCTGCTGGGTCCTACTTGCCTTTGGCTCAGAGCAATCCACATGCAAAAGTGGCACATTTTGGGGTGATGTACTCTTCTCCCCTATAGTCCTTTCTCTCTCATTTATTTATTAATTGTAAGGGCTAGAAAAATTATTCTGATAAGGGCCAGATAGTAAATATTTTAGGCTCTGAAGGCTGGATTTTGTAGGAAGAATTAAAAAATATCTAATTACTACTTTATTCCAAACTTTGTAACTTTCTGTAATTCTGGTCTGTTAATTATGTATATGTAAAAGAGTGTTTCATAATAAGACAGATCTTTGAGAAACTGAGACATTTAGATGTTATCTTCTGGACACATTTTAATAAACGGAAGGTAAAATATACTCTTAGGTGAGCTTGTTTGTATTTAAAGATATGACAATTGGACAGTATCTTTTCTTACTGGAAATACAGTCTCTTAAAACCTCAGCAGGCGTCAGAGGTCAGTTCTTCTATTTTATAGATTATAAAACTGAGGCTTGGAGGACTTAGGTAAATTGTGTGAGTCATATATAGGGCTGGGACCAGAATGCAGACTCTAATACTAGTGAATTGTTTCTTCCATTACCCTTTGTTGCCAAATACAAGAAGAAATGAATATGTCAGATAAAAAATGTAGGGTTAAACTATTCTTTAAAAAGTTTTGCAACTAAAATGATTTAAAACTGACCATTAGATATAATCCTGGAAAAAAAGAAAATTCTTGTCTATTTGGTTTTTATGACTGCTCACTGCTGTGAAAGGTGGCGAGCAATAAAATAAGTTCACAGAAATAAAACAAGTGCTCTGGCTACCATTTATTTTGGCAATTGTCAGGAAAGATGAATTAGCTAGTACAAATTCCCCAGAGGTGGCATGATGTGTAAGACTAATAAAATGATGCCTGATGATTCCCTTGGAGAAGGAAAGCATAACCTCAAAGAAGAATCAGAATTAACAAGAAATGAGACCAATCTTTCACAGCAGCATGAAGGTTAGAAAGATAAAGCTATAGTACTCTAAAAGCCATGAAATTACTTCTAAAGGCAATAATCGATTGAGTGGGAAACATTAGAAAACTACAAGTCAAAAAACAACATCAACAAGAATGGTAAGTCCTGGAGGTCATAGCCATTGGAAAAAGTGCCTGGTAAATCCCCCCACTCCCACCCCTGTTAGATTGATTCTATGCTGAATCCTGAGCCTAAAACGACTGTTTCCTGAAGAGAAACCTTTTTACTTACTATGAATTACCTTTCCCTCACTTGCTCCTTGCAGAAAAAGGAGGAAGGAAGGAGAAAAGGGAGGGAGGGAAAGAGGGAGGAAGAAATAAAGCAAGGGGAAAAAAAGAGGAGAATATCTACCACTGGCCATTTCCTTTTTTGATTATTTTCTTTACTAGATTGGTTGATCAAAAAGCCTTCGATGGAGTAGACTAATGGCACATTAGAATATAATTGTGTAAATCATCACAGGTAATGATTTCCTTAATCATTTCAAATCTTTTCTGAATAATATGCATTGCTCTGTGCTCTGATAATCTTCATCGATTCCTCTTACATTCAATTGTCAATTGGATATTTTCAATTTATAATTAGTTATTTGGCTGGCACTTTATTTTGTCCTGTGGAGACTGAGATGAAGAAAGTCTCAGTATTCAAGCAAAACAGTGATGTTTAGGTGAGTGGTTCCTTCATTCATTTGGATCATTTCCTGTGTGAGGTAGAACAACTTTGGACATTGGCTAGGGAAGTGTAACCAAATTAAAATGATAATTTTCTGAAATTTCTAAGTTTTATAAAATGAGCACATATTTTCTTTGATAATAACAACCTTAACCATTAAACAAATTAAAGACATCAAAACAAATTTAGATGATTAAAAATGAAAAAGCATGAACAAGGGCATCCCTGGGTGGCTCAACTTTGGACATTGGCTAGGGAAGTGTAACCAAATTAGAATGATAATTTTCTGTAATTTCTAAGTTTTATAAAATGAGCACATATTTTCTTTGATAATAACAATATTAAACATTAAACAAATTAAAGACATCAAAACAAATTTAGATGATTAAAAATGAAAAAGCGTGAACAAGGGGATCCCTGGGTGGCTTAGCGCCTGCCTTTGGCCCAGGGCATGATCCTGGAGTCCTGGGATCGAGTCCTGCATCAGGCTCCCAGCATGGAGCCTGCTTCTCCCTCTGACTGTGTCTCTGCCTCTCTCTCTCTCTCTCTCTCATGAATAAATAAATAAAATCTTAAAAAAAAAAAAAAAGAAAAAGTGTGAACAAGATTTTGCTTCTTTAATTTTATTTATACAATTTTTGTCAAATATATCTTTTTGAAGGATTGATTGATTTTTCTATACTCTCTCTTTTGTTTTAAAGATCTTATTTATTTATTCATGAGAGACACAGAAAGAGGCAGAGACATAGGCAGAGGGAGAAGCAGGCTCCCTGTAGGGAGCCTGATGAGAGACTCCATTCCAGAAACCCAGAATCATGACCTGAGCCAAAGACAGACACCCAACCACTGAGCAACCTAGGTATCCCTAGTCCTCATTTCTAAATAACAAGTACATGGTGATATTTCCTGATTTTCAGTTGCAGGTATCTAGTGAATTCCTCCATAGCTGAGGTTTCATTTTTTTCTCTTTGGTTTCTCCCCTCCCACCACACACATTTTTCCTATTCCTGTAGTTCCAAAACACATATTCACAATCATTGGTTGAATCAATATTAGCATTAGCAGTATTTGGGAATACCTAAATATCCTTCACAACAAAAGGCTGTAGATTTTCTAACCACATAAAATACAACTCTGACTTATCTTCTAGGAAAGAAATTGTGTTGGTTGCCTTCCATTGCAGCTTCTGTTTTTTCCTGTGGTAACCTTGAAACTTTTTTTTCCAGTCCCTCAAAGAGAATATACTCGCAGAGGAATAGTGAGAGAAAGATTTTACTAAAGTCCCATTAGAGGTGTTGGGGAGGAAGAATTTCCTCTAGCTTTCAAGGTCCTGGCTGGACTTAGAGTCAAATGGACATGAAACAGATTAAAAGGAGAAAATCAAATTTAATAGTGTATGTATGAGGAATCCACAAAGAAATGGAAATTCCAAAGACGGTCAGGCAATATGATGCTTATATGAGCTAAGGAGAGGGGTAGGGGTCTGAAGATACAAAGGGGTAAAAAACCATTAGCAGGAAGGTAAAGGTGATGTTTGAAAAATAAAGGTGTCCTACTACACAGATAAGTTTCTTAGGTAAAGAGGAATCTCTATTAATAGCTCTTTTCCTGATAAAGCAGGCAGTTGAAGGGAAGGTAAAGGACTTTTTCTGAATCTGCTGGGTTTGGACTGCTTTTAGCTAAAAATCATGTTTATGCCAAAGTGGCCTATTTTGGGATGGCCTACCCTTGGCCCCTACAAAGGAGAAGGCTTTAAAGGGGCACAGGTCAAAAAAAAAATAAATAAAGGGGCACAGGTCATATACTATATATGATATAATATTTTTACATCTTTAAAAATCTCTGGAGGAATCAGTTCTCATGTCTCTTTTTCTCATTTGCTAGACAATGAAGATCTCTTTATTTTGCCTCCTTCCTCATAATTTTTTTATTTTATTTTTTATTTTATTTTAAAGATTTTATTTATTAATTCATGAGAGACACACAGAGAGAGAGGCAGAGACACAGGCAGAGGGAGAAGCAGGCTCCATGCAGGGAGCCTGACGTGGGACTAGATCCCCAGGTTTCCAGGATCACTCTGAGCTGAAGGCAGCGCTAAACCGCTGAGCCACCTGGGCTGCCCTCCTTCCTAATAATTTATGTAATTCTCCCTGCATAGATCTTGCTCTGATTCTCCCCCTCCCCCCCTTTTTTTTTGCTTTGCCTTGATACGTTCTTATGCTATATATTTTAGTCCTCTTCAGGCTTCTCTGCCTTTACAATCTTAGAGACAAAATATGATATCTGTGTTATGTGTCAGGATAGGCCATATTATTCCCTGGTAATGAATAGCCCCTACATTTCAAGTGCTTAATATTTAAAAACAAATTTATTGTACGTGGTACATGTGCAAAGCAAGTTGGTAGGAAAGATCTGCATCTGGTGGATTCATGTTTCTGTGATCATGGCAACAGCGGGAAAGGTGACACATGTAATCTCCACTCACATTTTATTAGAAAAAGCAAGTAATGGGCAGCCCAGGTGGCCCAGCGGTTTAGCGCCACCTTCAGCCCAGGTTGTGATCCTGGAGACTCGGGATCGAGTCCCACCTCAGGTTCCCTGCATGGAGCCTGCTTCTCCCTCTGCCTGTGTCTCTGCCTCTCTCTTTCTATCTCTGTGTCTGTCATGAATAAATAAATAAAATCTTAAAAAAAAGAAAAAAAAAGAAAAAGCAAGTCTTATATCCACACATAGCTTCCATAGGGTCAAGGAAGCATTATACTTACCCCACTGTGTGCCAGGAGGGGCAAATGGAATATTTTAAAATAGTTCTAATGACAATCTTAACCAGTATGGTGAGTATAGAGACTATATTAAGAACAGAGGAGGCTCTTGCAGGTAACATATACTTTATTTTATTTTATTTTATTTATTTTTTAAAATATTTTATTTCTTTATTCTTGAGAGACAGAGAGAGAGAGAGAGAGGCAGAGACACAGGCAGAGGGAGGAGCAGGCTCCATGCAAGAAGCCTGACCTGGGACTTAATCCTGGGACTCCAGAATCAGGCCCTGGGCTGAAGGCAGGGCTAAACCACTGAGCCCCCCGGGCTGCCCCGATAACATATATTTTAAAAATTATCTGTGCAAATAACTTTTTCTTCCATTACATACAAATATTATTTAAAGATTTTATTTTTTTATTCATGAGAGACACAGAGAGAGAGAGAGGCAGAGACACAGGCAGAGGGAGAAGCAGGCTCCATGCAGGGACCCTGATGCAGGACTCAGGCCTGGGAATCTGGGATCACATCCTGAGCCAAAGGCAGGTACTCAACCGTTGAACCACTCAGGCGTCCCTACCATTACATATATTTTGAAAGCTTCTAGTAAAGAGGCCCCAATTAACCTGACTCACTTCTGACTAACTCACTCATTGGATCACATGTTTGTTTAATAGAGGAAGATATTTCCCTTATTTTGAGATGTCTTCAGAAAACATACTTTTGTGAGTTTACTTTTAAGTTCCTCAAATAACAAATGGATTTAAAATATTACAAAAGCTGGTGGTGCCTGGGTGGCCCAGTCTGTTAAGCAACTGACTCTGGATTTTGCCTCAGGTCATGATCTATTGATAAGAGTTTCTAGGAATTTAGAGTCATCCTTTTCTTTCTAGTACAGAGAGGCAGACATCCTAACAATGGAGATTTCCCTTATAAATGTAAATGTCTCATAAAAGGGTAGTTTCTTGTTTTACAGAACTTTTCCAGTCTGCAGTTTAAAATAATCAGCTTAATACAATCCTTATGCCAAAAAGACATTTTAGGGTAGGCAATTCTGCTCTCCTTCATTATTATACCACGTGTAAGTTTTAATTATTAAATATCTAAAATAATACTTATTTAATATTTAGAACATTGAAAATATTGAAGATATTTTTGCCTTAGAGAGTAAAATTCTAGTCAGAAACTGAATACCAATTAATATAATATATTAACTTTAGGGCCTTGAAAATGAATATTAGTATGATAATCTAGGTGTTTACTCAGAGCAGAAAATATTTCTAATTCAGGTAACTATCATTCAAGTCCAATAAGCAAATAGAGACTAACCATTCATTACACGCAAGCCTCTCATGAGCTGCCTATGGAAACAAATGTCTCTCATTGCTCAACTAGGTTAGATTTAAATACGTGACTTGGAGGTGAAAGGTTGTGGATTCTGTTATCAATCATCTAAGCTACCCATTGCTCAAGAAGAGAAACACTGGCTCAGACAAGAGGGAAGAATTATTTGACTCAATTCATTAACACATTAAACTATTCTGTTGGTAAATATCTTCTTGAATAAAACAACCTTACAAAAATCAGCTTCTTTTTAAAATTGTAATATATGGAACGTATGTGAAGAAAATGTACCAATTACAATGTTCTGCAAATTGCTATAAATTGCTAGTGAGAAAATTCATTTGTAATTCCTAGGTATTTCTTCTTGTCTGTGACTGTCAAATAATGGCAACATGATGGATTGTGTCACCACAAGCATATCTCCCATGGACAGAGTCTCTGGCCTCTGTCGGATAGCATTACAAATCTGACTTTTATACTCACTGTTAACATACTTGGAGAACAAATTATTTACTTTTCTGCCACACTATTTTCTATTTCTTTGCATTAAATATATTGGAGAGTAAAAAATGATTGTTGAGACGTAGCTGGCAGAGAAAACAAGGGCTATAGTTTGGGATACTCATTACTTCATGAGGGTATTTCACTTATGTAATTTCTTACAATGGAATATAAAAAGATAAAGACAGAATATAGTTTTGTGATTAGTAATCATTAAATTTTCAATTAAAGTTTGAAATGTACTCTTGTGCTTTTCTATGGGGCATTTTGAACTTCTCAAAGCACTATGGCAGAGTATTCTTTCTGGTCCTAGGACTTAGAGGGCATTCCACAGGACAGCCAAGAGGATCCTTGACTTCATGCATGATAGAAATCAAATGCAAACGGAGAAGAAATGGAGCAGATTTTATTGATGATATATAGATAGTGTAGTTACAGACAGAGCGTCTGGGAGACTTGTAAAGAAAAGGAGAAAGAATCTCATCTTTGCTTGGGGGTGTACGGTTTTTTATAGAGGATAGTGGTTTGGTGTACATGTCCTCTCAGGCATCCAGGGACTGGTCAGAACAAAAAAAAGGGTCCAGGAGTCCTCCATCAGTCACTTATTCTTTACAGCCACAGGGTCTTAGTGTCTAGATGTCTAGTGCCAGTGGTCTGGAATACATACAGGATGGCTTCAACTGGTCATTTTCACCTGGTCATTCCTTGGATATTATTTATTATGCTGGAAGTCTCCGAAGAAATCATTAACTCCTTGATCCTTATAAGGAGGACATACATTATTTTGACTATGAGGCACATGTAAAGTGGGGGTGCAGGTCCTGGCAAGAATAGAGGTAGCAAAAAAAACAGTCCTTCCTGGGGTCCCTTCAATTTCCCTATCTCAATAATAGTGATAGTTTTAATAAGTACTATAAAAAAAGAAAACCTAAAGCAAGTGAAAAGAGACACGCAGTTTTCTCCCTTAGATAAGTGACTCATAAAAGGCCTGTATGAAGAGATAACTTGGAAAAAAAGAATGCCAGTTGCGAGAGTATTTAAGGGAAAATTATTTTTTTTAAAGATTTATTTATTTATTCATTCAGAGAGAGCGAAGAGAGAGGCAGAGACACAGGCAGAGGGAGAAGCAAGCAGGCTCCATGCAGGAAGCCCAATGTGGGACTCGATCCCGGGTCTCCAGGATCACACCCCAAACCGCTGCGCCACCAGGGCTGCCCAGGGAAAATTATTTAAGGCAGAAAGGACGCCAAATTGAAGGAGTATAGTAGAAAATTTGCTTGGAGTGTCCAATAACTGGCAAGAAGATCAGTATGGCTGAAGAAAAATAAATAAGGGAAGAAGAAATAGGATATGATATAAAAGTTATTCATGGGCCGAATCATTTGGGCCCCAAGTCACATAAACGATTTGGATTTTGTTCCAAGTCTCATGGGAAGACTTGAGAGCAGGAAACTGATATATGATTTACCTGTTAAAGTATGTCTCTGGCTTTTGCATGGAAATAGACTCTACAGGGTCAAGATTTGAAGAAGCTTTTGTAGTAGCCCAGGCAAATGATTAGAACCAAATGATTATAAGAAGTGTTGCTTTTCTGGACATAGCTGATAGGATTTTTCAGTCTGAGAGGCACAAAGGCATCAGTAATGGTTCCAAGATATTTTAACTAATCAGCCAGGTAAATGGTGAGGCATTAACTTAGGGAACACTAGAAGAAAGGCAGATTTGAATGTTAGGGGTATCAATACTCTATTTTGGACAAGTTTAATTTGTGAGAAGATGCTTGTTAAATCCCTGTACTTATTTTCTATGATGCATAAAAAAATCACCACAAATGTAATAACTTAAAATAACATAAATTTATTATTTCATGGTTTTTGTGGGGTTGGAGTCTGGGCATGGTTTAACTGGGTTCTCTGCAAGCCTGCAAATAAGGTATCAGCCAGCTGGGTTCTCATCTTTTTTTTTTTTTTTTAAGACTTTATTTATTCATAAGAGACAGAGAGAGAGAGAGGCAGAGACATAGGCAGAGGGAGAAGCAGGCTCCATGCAGGGAGCCCAATGTGGGGCTCGATCCCAGGACTCCAGGACCACACCTTGAGCCAAATGCAGACACTTGAAAAACAGGCAAGACGGCGGAAGAGTAGGGTCCCCAAATCACCTGTCTCCACCAAATTACTTAGATAACCTTCAAATCATCCTGAAAATCTACGAATTCGGCCTGAGATTTAAAGAGAGACCAGCTGGAACGCTACAGTGAGAAGAGTTCGCGCTTCTACCAAGGTAGGAAGACGGGGAAAAAGACATAAAGAAACAAAAGGCCTCCAAGGGGGAGGGGCCCCGCGAGGAGCCGGGCTGAGGCCGGGGCGAGTGTCCCCAGGACAGGAGAGCCCCGTCCCGGAGACGCAGGAGCTGCACCGACCTTCCCGGGCGGAAAGGGGCTCGCAGGGAGTTGGAGCAGGACCCAGGAGGGCGGGGATGCCCTCGGGCTCCCGGGGACAGTAACAGACACCTGCGCCCCGGGAGATGCGCCGAGCTCCCTAAGGGCTGCAGCGCGCACGGCAGGACCCGGAGCAGCTCGGGGGGGCTCGGGGGCGGCTCCGCGGAGGGGGCTGCGGGGCGGGGGCAGCTCGGGGGGGCTCGGGCAGAGGAAGAGGCTCTATGCGGTGGGGGCTGCCTGGAGCAGCTCGGAGGGGCTCGGGAGGCGGCTCCGCGGAGGGGGCTGCAGGGCGGGAGCAGCTCGCAGGGGCTCGGGTGGAGGCTCCGGGAGCAGCTCGGGGGGGCTCCGGCAGAGGAAGAGGCTCCGTGCGGAGGGGGCTGCAGGGCGGGAGCCCGAATCCAACAGCGCAGGCCCCGGAGCACAGGGCGCCGGGACACAGCCCAGGATCTGGCCTCCCCCCGGGACAGGCAGAGGCCGGGAGGGCCCAGGACAGCAAGGACGCTCCTGCCCCGAGCTGAGCAGATCAGCGGCCCCGCCCCAGAGCCTCCAGGCCCTGCAGACCAAGAGCTCTGGAGTTACTGCGGGGGCTGACTCCAGGGCTGGAGAGCTGGGCCCGCCACTGCGGTTGTTCCTCCTGGGGCCTCACGGGGTAAACAACCCGCACTGAGCCCTGCACCAGGCAGGGGGCAGAGCAGCTCCCCCAAGTGCTCACACCTGAAAATCAGCACAACAGGCCCCTCCCCCAGAAGACCAACTAGACGGACAAGTTCCAGGGGAAGTCAAAGGACTTAAAGTACACAGAATCAGAAGATACTCTCCCGTGTTTGTTTGTTTTGTTTTTTGCTTTTTGATTTCTGTTTGCTTCCCCCACCCTTTTTTCCCTTTCTTTCTTTTTCTTCTTTTTTTTTCTTCCTTTTTTTTCTCTTTTCTTTACTTCTTTCTCTCTCTTTTTCTCCTTTTCCCAATACAACTTGTATTTGGCCATTCTGCGCTGAGCAAAATGACTAGAAAGAAAACCTCACCTCAAAAGAAAGAATCAGAAACAGTCCTCTCTCCCACAGAGTTACAAAATCTGGATTACAATTCAATGTCAGAAAGCCAATTTAGAAGCACTATTATACAGCTACTGGTGGCTCTAGAAAAAAGCATAAAGGACTCAAGAGACTTCATGACTGCAGAATTTAGAGCTAATCAGGCAGAAATTAAAAATCAATTGAATGAGATGCAATCCAAACTAGAATTCCTAACGATGAGGGTTAACGAGGTGGAAGAACGAGTGAGTGACATAGAAGACAAGTTGATGGCAAAGAGGGAAACTGAGGAAAAAAGAGACAAACAATTAAAAGACCTTGAGGTTAGATTAAGGGAAATAAACGACAGCCTGAGGAAGAAAAACCTACGTTTAATTGGGGTTCCCGAGGGCACCGAAAGGGCCAGAGGGCCAGAATATGTATTTGAACAAATTCTAGCTGAAAACTTTCCTAATCTGGGAAGGGAAACAGGCATTCAGATCCAGGAAATAGAGAGATTTCCCCCCCTAAAATCAATAAAAACCGTTCAACACCTCGACATTTGATAGTGAAGCTTGCAAATTCCAAAGATAAAGAGAAGATCCTTAAAGCAGCAAGAGACAAGAAATCCCTGACTTTTATGGGGAGGAGTATTAGGGTAACAGCAGACCTCTCCACAGAGACCTGGCAGGCCAGAAAGGGCTGGCAGGATATATTCAGGGTCCTAAATGAGAAGAACATGCAACCAAGAATACTTTATCCAGCAAGGCTCTCATTCAAAATGGAAGGAGAGATAAAGAGCTTCCAAGACAGGCAGGAACTGAAAGAATATGTGACCTCCAAACCAGCTCTGCAAGAAATTTTAAGGAGGACTCTTAAAATTCCCCTTTAAGAAGAAGTTCAGTGGAACAATCCACAAAAACAAGGACTGAATAGATATCATGATGACACTAAACTCATATCGTTCAATAGTAACTCTGAACGTGAATGGGCTCAATGACCCCATCAAAAGGCGCAGGGTTTCAGACTGGATAAAAAAGCAGGACCCATCTATTTGCTGTCTACAAGAGACTCATTTTAGACAGAAGGACACCTACAGCCTGAAAATAAAAGGTTGGAGAACCATTTACCATTCAAATGGTCCTCAAAAGAAAGCAGGGGTAGCCATCCTCATATCAGTTAAACTAAAATTTACCCCGAAGACTGTAGTGAGAGATGAAGAGGGACACTATATCATACTTAAAGGATCTATCCAACAAGAGGACTTAATAATCCTCAATATATATGCCCCGAATGTGGGAGCTGCCAAATATTTAAATCAATTATAACCAAAATGAAGAAATACTTAGATAATAATACACTTATACTTGGTGACTTCAATGTAGCTCTTTCTATACTCAATAGGTCTTCTAAGCACAACATCTCCAAAGAAACGAGAGTTTTAAATGATACACTGGACCAGATGGATTTCACAGATATCTACAGAACTTTACATCCAAACTCAACTGAATACACATTCTTCTCAAGTGCACATGGAACTTTCTCCAGAATAGACCACATACTGGGTCACAAATCGGGTCTGAACTGATACCAAAAGATTGGGATTGTCCCCTGCATATTCTCAGACCATAATGCCTTGAAATTAGAACTAAATCACAACAAGAAGTTTGGAAGGACCTCAAACACGTGGAGGTTAAGGACCATCCTGCTAAAAGATGAAAGGGTCAACCAGGAAATTAAGGAAGAATTAAAAAGATTGATGGAAACTAATGAGAATGAAGATACAACCGTTCAAACTCTTTGGGATGCAGCAAAAGCAGTCCTAAGGGGGAAATACATCGCAATACAAGCATCCATTCAAAACCTGGAAAGAACTCAAATATAAAAGCTAACCTTACACATAAAGGAGCTAGAGAAAAAACAGCAAATAGGTCCTACACCCAGGAGAAGAAGAGAGTTAATAAAGATTCGAGCAGAGCTCAACAAAATCGAGACCAGAAGAACTGTGGAACAGATCAACAGAACCAGGAGTTGGTTCTTTGAAAGAATTAATAAGATAGATAAACCATTAGCCAGCCTTATTAAAAAGAAGAGAGAGAAGACTCAAATTAATAAAATCATGAATGAGAAAGGAGAGATCACTACCAACACCAAGGAAATACAAACGATTTTAAAAACATATTATGAACAGCTATATGCCAATAAATTAGGCCATCTAGAAGAAATGGACGCATTCCTGGAAAGCCACAAACTACCAAAACTGGAACAGGAAGAAATAGAAAACCTGAACAGGCCAATAACCAGGGAGGAAATTGAAGCAGTCATCAAAAACCTCCCAAGACACAAGAGTCCAGGGCCAGATGGCTTCCCAGGAGAATTTTATCAAACGTTTAAAGAAGAAATCATACCTATTCTCCTAAAGCTGTTTGGAAAGATAGAAAGAGATGGAGTACTTCCAAATTCGTTCTATGAGGCCAGCATCACCTTAATTCCAAAACCAGACAAAGACCCCACCAAAAAGGAGAATTACAGACCAATATCCCTGATGAACATGGATGCAAAAATTCTCAACAAGATACTAGCCAATAGGATCCAACAGTACATTAAGAAAATTATTCACCATGACCAAATAGGATTTATCCCCGGGACACAAGGCTGGTTCAACACCCGTAAAACAATCAATGTGATTCATCATATCAGCAAGAGAAAAACCAAGAACCATATGATCCTCTCATTAGATGCAGAGAAAGCATTTGACAAAATACAGCATCCATTTCTGATCAAAACTCTTCAGAGTGTAGGGATAGAGGGAACATTCCTCAACATCTTAAAAGCCATCTACGAAAAGCCCACATCAAATATCATTCTCAATGGGGAAGCACTGGGAGCCTTTCCCCTAAGATCAGGAACAAGACAGGGATGTCCCCTCTCACCACTGCTATTCAACATAGTACTGGAAGTCCTAGCCTCAGCAATCAGGCAACAAAAAGACATTAAAGGCATTCAAATTGGCAAAGAAGAAGTCAAACTCTCCCTCTTCGCCGATGACATGATACTCTACATAGAAAACCCAAAAGCCTCCACCCCAAGATTGCTAGAACTCATACAGCAATTTGGCAGCGTGGCAGGATACAAAATCAATGCCCAGAAATCAGTGGCATTTCTATACACTAACAATGAGACTGAAGAAAGAGAAATTAAGGAGTCAATCCCATTTACAATTGCACCCAAAAGCATAAGACACCTAGGAATAAACCTAACCAAAGAGGTAAAGGATCTATACCCTCAAAACTATAGAACACTTCTGAAAGAAATTGAGGAAGACACAAAGAGATGGAAAAATATTCCATGCTCATGGATTGGCAGAATTAATATTGTGAAAATGTCTGTGTTACCCCAGGGCAATTTACACGTTTAATGCAATCCCTATCAAAATACCATGGACTTTCTTCAGAGATTTAGAACAAATTATTTTAAGATTTGTGTGGAATCAGGAAGACCCCGAATAGCCAGGGGAATTTTAAAAAAGAAAACCATATCTGGGGGCATCACAATGCCAGATTTCAGGTTGTACTACAAAGCTGTGGTCACCAAGACAGTGTGGTACTGGCACAAAAACAGACACATAGATCAATGGAACAGAATAGAGAACCCAGAAGTACACCCTAAACTTTATGGTCAACTAATATTTGATAAAGGAGGAAAGACTATCCACTGGAAGAAAAACAGTCTCTTCAATAAATGGTGCTGGGAACATTGGACAGCCACGTGCAGAAGAATGAAACTAGACCACTCTCTTGCACCATACACAAAGATAAACTCAAAATGGATGAAAGCTGTAAATGTGAGACAAGATTCCATCAAAATCCTAGAGGGGGACACAGGCAACAACACCCTTTTTGAACTCGGCCACAGTAACTTCTTGCAAGATACATCCATGAAGGCAAAAGAAACAAAAGCAAAAATGAACTATTGGGACTTCATCAAGATAAGAAGCTTTTGAACAGCAAAGGATACAGTCAACAAAACTCAAAGACAACCTACAGAATGGGAGAAGATATTTGCAAATGACATATCAGATAAAGGGCTAGTTTCCAAGATCTATAAAGAACTTATTAAACTCAACACCAAAGAAACAAACAATCCAATCATGAAATGGGCAAAAGACATGAAGAGAAATCTCACAGAGGAAGACATAGACATGGCCAACATGCACATGAGAAAATGCTCTGCATCACTTGCCATCAGGGAAATACAAATCAAAACCACAATGAGATACCACCTCACACCAATCAGAATGGGGAACATTAACAAGGCAGGAAACCACAAATGTTGGAGAGGATGCGGAGAAAAGGAAACCCTCTTACACTGTTGGTGGGAATGTGAACTGGTGCAGCCACTCTGGAAAACTGTGTGGAGGTTCCTCAAAGAGTTAAAAATAGTCCTGCCCTACGACCCAGCAATGGCATTGTTGGGGATTTACCCCAAAGATTCAGATGCAATGAAACGCCGGGACACCTGCACCCCGATGTTTCTAGCAGCAATGGCCACGATAGCCAAACTGTGGAAGGAGCCTCGGTGTCCATCGAAAGATGAATGGATAAAGAAGATGTGGTTTATGTATACAATGGAATATTCCTCAGCCATTAGAAACGACAAATACCCACCATTTGCTTCAACGTGGTAGAACTGGAGGGTATTATGCTGAGTGAAGTAAGTCAATCGGAGAAGGACAAACAATATATGTTTTCATTCATTTGGGGAATATAAATAATAGTGAAAGGGAATGTAAGGGAAGGGAGAAGAAATGTGTGGGAAATATCAGAAAGGGAGACAGAACATAGAGACTCCTTACTCTGGGAAACGAACTAGGGGTGGTGGAAGGGGTGGAGGGTGGGGGGTGGGGGTGAATGGGTGACGGGCACTGAGGGAGCACTTGAGGGGATGAGCACTGGGTGTTATTCTGTATGTTGGCAAAGTGAACACCAATAAAAAATAAATTTATTATAAAAAAAACCAACAAAACAAAACAAAAAAACAAAGGCAGACACTTAACTGCTGAACCACCCAGGCACCCCGAGGGTTCTTATCTTGACATAATCTGGGGAAGGATCTGCTTCCAAGCTTAGTGAGGTGACTGGCAGTCTTCCATTCCTTGCAGCCTTAGGATTTATGGAATCTTGCTTGTTTAAAATCAGCAAGGAAAACAAGACTGTAAAGCAAGTTAGTAAGCAGGTTGGAGTCTTGTATAATGTAACATAATTACAACAGTGATATCCCAGTATCTTTGCCATATTGAAGTCACAGATCCTATTCATATTCAATGGGTGTGGACTCTACAGGCGAATGAGAGCCAGGATGTGAGGATCATAGGGACCACTTAAGAGTCTATAGATACCAAAGTAAATAAACTCACTTGAAAATTGAATATAGATTACAGAAGGAACGCCAGGCTTGGAGATACATTTTTTTTTACATTTTTAAAAATTTAGATTCAATTTGCCAACATATAGTATAACACCCAGTGCTCATCCTATCAAGTGCCCTCCTCAGTGCCCATTACCCAGTTACCCCATCCCCCCCCACCTCCCCTCCCACACCTTTTTGTTTGTTTCCCAGAGTTAGGAGTCTCTCATGGTTTGTCTCCCTCTCTAATTTTTTCCCCTCAGTTCCCCTCCTTTCCCTTATAATCCCTTTCACTATTTCTTATATCCCAAGTATGAGTGAAACCATATGATGATTGTTCTTCTCTGGTGGACTTATTTCACTCAGCATAATACCCTCCAGTTCCAACCCTGTGGAAACAAATGGTGGGTATTCATCTTTTCTGATGGCTGAGTAATATTCCATTTATATACATTTTATATACATTTTATATATATACATTTATATACATTATATATATATATATAAATACCACATCTTCTTTATCCATTCATCTGTTGAAGGACATCATGGCTCCTTCCACAGTTTGGCTATTGTGGACATTGCTGCTATGAACATTGGGGTACAGATGTCCCAGCATTTCACTACATCAGTATCAGTATCTTTGGGGTAAATACCCAATAGTGCAATTTCTGGAACGTAGGGTAGCTCTATTTTTCTGGAGATATAAATTTGAGTTATCAAGATATTGATATCTTAAAGCCGTGAGTCTAGCTGAAACTATAATCAATATTGACATGGAAATGATAGATATTTTATTCCAGTAGACACACAGAGTATTCCAGCCAGGTAGATTAAAAAAAAAAAAAAAAAAGAATACAGAAAATAATTCTTAGACCAGTTTTTTTACTTAATTAGTCAATTCTTGTCTGCCTTAACAGAGCTACTACTCTTGGCTATTAACAGATGTTTAGAATGTGCCACACAAATACTGTGCTAAGAACTTTGAAAAGATCATCTTACTTTATCTCTACAATAAACTAATGAGATAGATTATATTACTTCTCTTTAGTTGATGAGAAAATTAATGCTGTAGTTCATACAGCCACTAAGAGGTATAGTCAACGAATGTGGTGTGACTCCATAGTCTGTACACTTGCCCACATCCTGTATAGTCCCTTTGTGTGCAGGTTGCCTAGATCAGATCCTCTTCTGATCATTAATGGGCATTCTTTATGCCTGCATGAGTTTGTCATTCTTTTTTTTTTTATTTTTTATTTATGATAGTCACACAGAGAGAGGGGGGTGGGCAGAGATATAGGCAGAGGGAGAAGCAGGCTCCATGCACCGGGAGCCCGAAGTGGATCCCGAGTCTCCAGGATCCCGAGTCTCCAGGATCGCGCCCTGGGCCAAAGGCAGGCGCCAAACGGCTGCGCCACCCAGGGATCCCGAGTTTGTCATTCTTGATTTGTTTTCTCTTGTCTTCCATCCAAATCATATCAACTTACTTCCTCCTTCCCTTGGGAGGTGTCAACTGTTGTCTTTGTAGCCCACAACTGCTTTATCATTGCATAATAGACAAAATCTTTTGTAAACATTAGTCCTTTCATCAAAGACTAAAATATCTGTGGAATTACAAACTGAATAAAGTTAGTGCACAGGAAGGACTCAGAAGAAAATCTGTAATTTTGAACCTGAACGAAAAGGAAATACAAGAGGAAAGATGTATTTTTGAGTAGGAGAGAAAGAAGTAAACATATTTATCATTCTTACAATTATTAAGGAAGTAAGTTATGTTCTTTACCTATGAGAGTAACAAAAGAATTATGAGTTGAATGAATTTACTTTCTCAGTATCAAAAAAAGATGGTACAAAATGTGTTTCTCAATTATAGTGAAATGCTTTATAGGAGAAATTTTAGTTGATTCCTTTTTAAAATTTTTTATTTTGCACTTGGCTCCTGGTGAATGGTTATAACTAACGCTTATTATAGAATGTACTTATTTCTGTGGTTCAAATTATTTCGGATGGATGTGATTTAGTATTTCTCTTTTACCTAAGTGATGTTACCCTTGACTCAATATTAGCATTAAGATGTTTCTACTGAATATTCAAATCGAGGTGGACAAGAACACAATTTTTTTTCTCACTGAAAAACAGTCTAAGATAAAACAAATTATTCTAGTTAAAAAAAAAAAAAACCTAAAATTTACACTAGCTTTTTTTTTCAATGGAAAACCCTAATCCAATTTTTCTGCATAAATAAAATATGCATTTTATAGACTATATGAGAACACAATCACATCTACTGATGAAAAACTGACTTCTGCCTATGGTGTCACACCTTCAGGTTCCGGATTATTTCTACAAGCATGTAACATCCCTATGGATCAGTTTCGGTTTGAAAGAACTAGAATTAAGATTAGGCAAGACAGGTAACTAAACACCAGAAAAGTAACAGCACTTTTTGTAAAATGTCATGTGTACCCAGGACTACTGTAGCAAAGTATCACACGCTGGATGGCACAAAACAACAGGCATTTTCTTGTCTTGCAGCTTTGGAGACCAGAAGTCTGAAGTGAAGGTGTTGGCAAGGCTATTCTCTTCCTGAAGTTTACAGGTAAAGGAACTTCCCCTGCCTCTCTTCTGAGGCTTAATTCCTGTAGCCTATACCGTGCTCTGGCTTTTAGTAAATGCTTCTCTCCAATCTTGTGTCTTCACGTGACATTATCCCTGTGTATATTTGCATCCTCTTCCCTCTATTTGTGTCTGTCTTTGGGTCCAAATGTCCCCATTTTATAAGAATGCTGGTCATAATGGATTAGGGCTAAGCACAATGACCTATTGAAACTTGTTTACCTTGTAAAGACTTTATTTCTAAATAAGCTTACATTTGGAGGTACAGCGGGTTAGGATTTCAACATATCTTTTGTGGGTACACAGTTCAGCCCGTTACACACACACATATATATAAAGTCACACATTTAAAGTCACACATTTAAAGCTTTTGTGCTGAAATATTGGATGCAGATTGCCGTTGATATTGATGTCCTCATGTTTACTGCTTCATGCAGACTAACTGCATTATTTAACTTATTTTTAATTGAACTCATTCAGGGTCCTATATATTATCAAAATACATTTCTTTTCCTTTCCTTTTGTATAATTCAACATGACAGAATATAGACTCAATGAGAAATTCATAGTATTATCCCAACAACAATCTAGAAAAGAGATGCTATAAGCAATAAGCAACAAATATGTATCACACGACTGTAACAAAAAAGTGAAGATCCATAATTATGAGCAATAATAATAACTAGACATTAATCTACATTTAAATACATATTAAAGAAATCACCTATGGTTAGTATGTGAGTTTAACTGTAGACATGAGTTTAAAAAGTTAACTATCGGCAACCCTGGTGGCTCAGCGGTTTAGGGCTGCCTGCAGCCCAGGGCGTGATCCTGGAGACTGGGGATCGAGTCCCACATCAGGTTCCCTGCATGGGGCCTGCTTCTCCTTCTGCCTGTGTCTCTGCCTGCCTCTCTCTCTCGCTCGCTCTGTGTCTCTCATGAATAAATTAAAAAAATCTTTAAAAAAAAAGTTAACTATCAAGTTAAAAAGGTAAATCCCAGTCTCTAAGCTTATGTTCTTTTATATTTATTTAGCACAGTTTAGAGACAAACTATTAATATTTATAACTATCAAAACCATTAGAAGTTCAATGAGTTGTTATTGTGTATGCATCTCATCAGTGAAGTGAAATTCTTAGTACATTCTGTCTTGACTAGGATTGTCCATACAGAAAGACTTTGAACAGTTGTTAGAATATGGTGCTATTGCTGCTACTACTACTACTACCACTACTACTACTAGCTAACACTTAACCAGATGTTTTTATTTATTTAAGTGTCATGACAACACTATGAGGTAGGTACTATTATTGTTTGCAACAGATGAGGAAAAGGAGGCACAGAAATGTAAAGTAACTTGTCTGAGATCACATAGCAATTTGTCAGATCTGGGATTAGAAACCAGATGGTCTGAATTCAGGGAACAACTATTTATTACTGTTATGACAGAGCATTACAAATAATCCATATGGAATTATCATCATGCTTTTTTTGGTTGCTATTTTCCCTAATATTATTATTTTAAATCTAATATGGTTTGTCTTGACAAAGGAAGTAGAAATAGAGGCCTTATTTTAAAAATCAGCTAACTTTTCTTTGTGCTTACTTCATTTGATTTTTAGATTTTGGTCATAAAATGGACATTAAAGTGTATATTTTGAACTCTGTCTTGGATCTTGGTACACAGCAGTGACTGAAATATATAAAGATTCCTGACCATGTAAATGGTCATATCCTAATGAAAGAAGAGTATGCCAGCCTCTTAAATCTATGAAAACTCTCTCTCTCATGTCTGAATGGCAATCAGCTAATAATTTATTTATTTTTTATTATTTTTCATTTTTAATATTTATTTTAAATTCAATTTGCCAGCATACTAATAATTTAGTCTATTAATTTGCAAATTATAATACAGTAGAATGAGATAATTACCCTAAAATATTTTAATTTTAATGTCTTTTTTTAAGATTTAATTTATTTGAGAGAGCAAAAGCAGGAGGAGAGTCAGAGGGAGAGGGAGAAACAGACTTCTCACTGAGCAGGGAGCCCGACATGGGGCTCCATCTCAGGACCCTGGGATCATGACCTGAGCCCATGGCAGACACTTAACTGACTGAGCCATTCAGGTACCACTTTAATGTCTTTTAATTGTGAATTATCTGAAGAATAGTAAAGTTTAGAGACACCAATAGTATTTTATACTGCGAATTCAAATTCATTGGTCTCAATTTTCTAATGTCTTGAAGAATACAACTTTGAATGATTCTAGATATATGCAAATCAGTATTATTTATTTATTTATTTATTTATTTATTTATTTATTTATGATTTTATTTATTTATTCGTGAGAGACACACAGAGAGAGGCAGAGACAGGCAGAGGGAGAAGCAGGCTCCATTCAGGGATCCCAATGTGGGACTCGATGCCAGGACTCCAGGACCACACCCTGAGCCAAAGACAGACATTCAACTGCTGAGCCACCCAGGGATCCTGCAAATCACTATTATATCTGAGTTATAGAGTACATGCCTATATAAAATTACATGACTAAAATTTAACTTTTTAACAGAATAAGCCACATGTATAGTAGTTACTAAACTCTCTTAAGCTTGTTTATCATATTAACCTGATTTAAAGGTATAAATATAATCTGGAGGATTAAGCATTCTTGAGAAGATTTTTTTTTAAATATTTTATTTTTAAGTATTCTCTAAACCCATCATGGGGCTCAAACTCATGACCCCGAGATCAAGAATCACATGCAGTACTGACTGAGCCAGCCACGTGCCCAGGGAAGACTTCTAAATAGCAAACATAGTACCAACAAAGTGTTACTGATTGAATGTGTTTCTACCAAGGCCAGTTGTTTATTTTACTCATTTTAAAAAGAGTTTATCTTTAATTAATCTCCACAGCCAATGTAGGGCTCGAACTCACATCTCTGAGATCAATAGTCATATCTCTACTGACTGAGCCAGCCAGGCATCCCTCTCTTTTTTTAAAGTTTTTATCATAATTCCAGTTAGTTAACATACAGTGTTATATTAATTTCAGGTGTACAATATAGTGATTCAACACTTCCATACAACACCTGGTGCTCATCACAAGTGCCCTCCTTAATCCCCAACCCCTGTTTCACCATCCTCTTACCCACTTCCCCTCTAGTAACCATAAGTCTGTTCTCTATAATTAAGAGTCTGTTTTCTGGTTTGTCTTTCTTTTGTTTTTCTTCCTTTTATATATTTATTTTGTTTTTTATTTTGTTATTTATTTATTTATTTATTTTTGTTTTGTTTTGTTTTGTTTTTTTAATTCCATATATGAGTGAAATCATTTGGTATTTATTTTTCTCTTACTTATTTTGCTTGGCATTATATTTGTAGCTCCATCTATGTCATTGCAAATGGCAAGATTTCATTCTTTTTTTTATGGCTGAATAATATTCTTTTGCATATATGTATACCACATCTTTTTTTATCCATTGAAGGATATTTGGGTTCCTTCCATATCTTGGCTGTTGTAGATAATGCTGCAGTAAACATACAGGTACACATATCAATTTGGATTAGTGTTCTTGTATTCTCTGGGTAAATACCCAGTAATGTAATTGCTAGATCATAAGGTTTTTTATTCTTAACTATTTTAGCAATCTCCATCCTGTTTTCTACAGTGGCTGCACCAGTTTGTATTTCCACCAACAGCGCATAAGTGTTCCTTTTTCTCCATGTCCTCACAAACACCAGTTGTTTTTTGTGTGTTTGTTTTTAGCCATTTTGACAGGTATGAGATGATATCTCATTATAGTTGAGATATTTTACTCATTCTTTTTTTTTTTTTAAGATTTTATTTATTTGTTCATGAGAGACACAGAGAGAGGTAGAGACATAGCAGAGGGGGAAGCAGGCTCCATGCAGGAAGCCTGATGTGGGACTCAATCCCAGGACCTTGAGATCACGCCCTGAGCCAAAGGCAGACGCTCAACCACTGAGCCAGCCACAGGGGAAACAGGCATCCCTTGTTTCTAAATATATTATCTCAATTTGTATGTTATCTGTCTAATTTAATTAGTTCTTTTATTTATGGCATTTACTCTGGACTTTTATATTTTATTTTGTGTTCTATGAAGAAAATGGGATTGAATGCTTAGTTAACCTAATGCTTAGTTAGGTTTTTTCTTAAATTATAGTCTTTTTCTTGTTATTTTTACTTCCAATACTGTTCTACAATCTTAAGAAAAAAAAAAGGTAACTGAATTTTTAGAACTATGCATTTGAGAGTTGGTCCCTAAAAAAAAAAAAAAAAAAAAAAACCACAGGGAACAATCCTCCACAGATTCACACTGCATTTGGGCCAGGGTGTTGCAGTTTGATACTAATTTTCTCACCTTCCAGTCTTTTGAAGGAGTAGAATGACACTAAATACCACTTAGCCATACTCTTGTGTTTTCTAACTTTTGAATCAAATTCTGTGTACTTTCTAACCATGTACTAAAGACATAGAAGCAATAACAGTTTTATTAACAGTGGCTGGACAGTGACCAGCATCTTCTATTTTTGTACTTCGTAGGAAAATATCAGTGCAAAGAATTCCAGCTTGTTTTCTGACTTTTTTTGAAATTTTAAATTTTTTTTCTGATTTTTTTTTTTTCCTGAAAGGAGTTATAATCTGTTTAAAGGGGAAAAATATGGTAAGTGGCTTAAAGAGATTTCACCTTTATGGGACTTAATTCTTCAGTGTAGAGGAAAATTGAATTTATATTGCAGGTGATACTTAAGAATCCAAACCACTTAGCTTGCCACAAGGGCTTCTTGCTTTTAATACTTCACTTCAGAAATTAAAGACAGGCCTTATTTAGTCAAAGTATTCTACAATATTTTCCCTAACCTTCATATTTGCATATAAATGTCCTTTTTGTGGAAACATTAAAGGTTCTTTATACCATTTCTAATGCTTACAGCAAGCATTGGCAACTCCAAAGTATAGCTACTCTAACATTAAACTAGAGTGCATTATTATCTACGTGAAATTATTTAAAATATGTGATGTGTTCTGATTTCATTCTAGATTTACCACTTAGAAAGTCGTGATGATCTTCAAGCAATATGACTTAAAAATTGTTCCAGTCTGTTCTGGCATATCTCTTTTACGTGTGTATTTCTCTTGATCAATGTATTGAGTTTTTGCTTGAATTATGACTTCATGCTTCAAAGCCCTTACTATCAAGTCTTTGTACAAAAGATTTCAATGTTAATTTTTTATTAATAAAACTTTATGTTGTGAAATATTTTTAGATTTGTTAAAGAATTACAAAAAGAGTGCAGAGAGTTACTGCATGCCCTTCAGCCATTTTCCTTTTACGTTGACATCCTACATAACCAAGGCACACTTGTCAAAATGATAAATTAGCATTGGTATTTTACTGTTAAAAAAAATCTAGTCTTTGTTCAGATTCTTCCATTGAATGTCTATGAATGTCTCTTTTCTGTTCCAGGATCAAATTTCTATCCCAGGATACACAGTGAATGTAGCCAATATTAGTTTGGAAGCACTGGGGTTTTATTCATTGCCTTCCTTCATTAAGCTCTGTTTGGGCTTGCTCGATGGTCCTGAGAAGGTCCTTGTGTTCCTGCTGCTCTCATCAATTGCACACTCATTTGAATTCCCTGGTCTCAGTAGCTTCCGTGTCTAAATTGTTGAATTGATGTTCTCAGTGGAATTCATAGCCATCAATGACAATAGATGGTAGAGAGAGATGACAATGGCAAGCAAAAAGAACATAGAAAAAGAGGTTTAGTTAAGTTCTTTTTGGTAGACAGATCTCATGCATGAGATCTCAATTTACAATGTTTGCCCATTATTGCAACACCATGAAAAGACCTAGGATGTCTTAAATATTCACAAGACAACAGGACCCAGGACATCAATTAATACCATACACTCAGCCTTTGGAACTGAGTATATTAGGTTTAGTTTTCCTAAATCAGTCAAAAACTAAGATTATTTTTATATAAAATGTGTCATTTAGCAAGTTAGTGGGTTAAAAATCTTAAGGATTATACATTTAAATATTTTGAAATGTGTCTTAGTTATATGTATGTATATGTTATGTATATACTTATACACACATATAATTTAGATATGTTTAAAGATATTTTAAAGTATAACCTTTAAGATTTTTAATCCACTATCTTTTTTAACAAATATATATGTGTATACATGCATACATGTATTTAGTGCTAGAAATTTTTCTCTTAGCACTGCTTTAGTCCTTCAAATTTTGATTTTTTTTTTGCATTTTTAGATTACCATTTGAATTTATGGATATTGTCTTTTTAAATTTCTCATTTATTTTTGGCTCTTAGGGCAATGCCATCTTTTCCTTTTTTTTTTTTTTAAGATTTTATTTATTTATTCATGAGAGACACAGAGAGAGAGAAGCAGAGACACAGGCAGAGGGAGAAGCAGTCTCACTGCTGGGAGCTCGATGTGGGACTCGATCCTAGATCCTGGGATCATGACCCAAGTCAAAGGCAGATGCTCCACCACTGAGCCACCTAGGCATCCCTAATGCTATCTTTTCCATAGGGAAAAAAAACAAGTTCAACTCAAAAAAGAAATTTGAAATGTGGGGGCACCTCAAGGGCTCAGTAGATTAACCATCTGCCTTTGGCTCAGGTCATGATCTTGGGGTTCTGGGGTTGAGTTCTGCAACAGGCTCCCTGTTCAGTGGGGAGTCTACTTGTCCCTCTGCCCTTCCCCTGCTCATTCTGTCTCTCTCTTTCTCTCTCACTCTCGTGCACAGCACACACACACACACACAGAAGCTGTCTCCAAAATAAATAAATAAAATCTTAAGAAAAAAAAAAAGAAATTTGAAATGTAGGACAGGACAAAACCAAGAGTGGGGGGAAAGGGTGGGGGTATGGGTGACAGGAAAGGGTAGTGGGAGGGAATAGCAAAAGAAAGAGATAAGATGTTGCCATAAGACAGAGGGTCTCTTTGTCCCCTCTCTGGAGGAATGACCCAAATATTTAGGTGATAATACCCCCTTTCCATATATACACTGCAGGGCTGGTTTTATTTGTTTGTTTGTTTTGTTTTGTTTTGTTTTGTTTTGTGTTTAAGGATTTTATTTATCTGTTTATGAGAGACACAGAAAAAAGGCAGAGACATAGGCAGAGGCAGAAGCAGGCTCCTCGTAGGGAGCCTGAGGTGGGACTCGATCCCAGAACTCCAGGAGCACACCCTGAGCCAAAGGCAGATGCTCGACCACTGACCCACCCAGGAGTCCCTGGGTTGTGTTTTTATTAAGAAATGACGGGGGATGGGGAGAGCCTTTCTGGAGGCTTTAGGGACCAAGTCTAGTCCTTCTTCCCCTTCTGGGCCCCCTTCTCTAACCAAAGGAAAAGGAAGGAATTCAACATGTGAAGGAGGATGAGTAAGAGGGAAGATCCCACTTAACAGAGTGGGGTAGACTCCTGAAAAGGAAACAGCTCAGGATAGAGCTTGGAAAGAGACTAAAAATGGAGATACTACTGTTAACAGCTCCCCTGAAGCTAAGAGAGGAGCAGGTAAATTCCTGGAAATTAGGACGTCAATAGCCTGGATCCCTCTTCAAAACTGCTCTGGAATAGAAAACCTTACCTTTTCTCATACATACGTCTACCTGCTATGAGGTAGCTTGGCTTACTTTCCCCTGGGTTAACACACAGGCTTAGGATAACGGCCATGGATCTGAGTTTCCAACACGTGGATCTAAATGGGATCTGATGAGGCCCAGCTTCTTAGAGAATTATCTTCAAAAAGCAAAGGGAAATATAAGCTGGGCAGATGGGAGAAGTGAACACCAAAAGGAAATACAGGGCTACCTAGAATGGCAGAAATCTAAGTTTCCCAAGAGTAGGAGAGGAGACATTGAACAAACAACAAAATATTTATTGAGCTTCTATGATGTGTCAAGCACTGTTCTAGGGCCACATCCTCCAATAAAGGAAACAAACAAAAAAACAAGATAGAGGCAAAAATGCAAATTCTGAGGGAGAGGACAGGGATGGTTGGGGAAGAAGGCTGAGAGAACTGAGAAGCCTGAGGTGATGGTGCTCTGCCTGAGTCCTCCGCTTCTGCTGTGGCATCCTGGTATTGCTGGTACTTGAAGACAAAGTCGTTCATATTGCTCTCAGCTTCAGTGAACTCCATCTCGTCCATGCCCTCACCTGTGTACTGGAGGAAGGCCTTGCACCATTATGTGACTGTGAACTGCTCTGAGATGGGCCTGAAGAGCTCCTAGATGGCCGTGCTATTTCTGATGAAGGTGGCTGCATCTTGAGACCACAGGGTGTGATACCACAGACAGCTGTCTTGACATTGGTGGGGATCCATTCCACAATGTAGCTGCTATTCTTGTTTTGCACATTGAACATCTGCTCATCTACCTCCTCATGGATATCCGACCATGAAAGACAGCAGCCATTGGTGAGATAATGGCCATGGCTAGAGTCACAGGCAGTCATCATGTTCTTGATATCAGAGACCTGCTGCATGAATTCAGGGACAGTGAGGGCCTACCTAATACTGTTGGCTTCCACTGCTGGTCACTGGGGCAAAGCCAGGCATGAAGAAGTGGAGAGGTGGGAAAGGCACCATGTTGACTGCCAGCTTGTAGAATTCTGTATTGTTTTTGACTGTATTTTTCTGTTTGGCTGTTTAGTGGATGTTCTATTACATTATATGTGTGTGTGTCTGTGTGCCTGTGTCATATCTATATATTTGTATTATATCTTTATATCTACGTCTATATTGTGATATGTCTCACAGTCTATTGGTGTCATTTCCTCAGCAGTTTTTTTTCCCTTTTTTTTCTCAGCAGTTTAAGTGAAATGTAGAAAACTCATCTCCCTTTATCTCCTTTTATCCTCCTCCATTTATAATATTTAAAAATATTTCCTTCATATATATTTAAAATAATATCAGTGTTAGAATTTTTGCTTCAACCATCAATAATTTTAAAAACTAAAGAGAAGGAAAGTCTATTTTATTTACCCATAATTTTCCTTACTGTATTCCTTAGCAACACATTTTCCTTCATCTGATGTTATCTTGAATTTTTCTTCATTGTTGAAGGATATTTTTACTTTATATCGGACTCTAGGTTGAGAGAGTTTTGTTGTTGTTTTTGCACTAGAAAAATACTGTACCACTCCTTCTGCTCTCTACAGTAAAGTATTCTTTTTCTCTAGCCATTTCCAAGATTTGTTTTTAGTTTTTAAACTTTTATTATGATATGTCTTAGCATTGTTTTCTTTGGGTTTATCCTGCTTAGGGTTCACTCAACTTCTCAAATATGAAAGTTGATGTTCCTTAACATATTTGGGAAGTATTTAGCCATAATTTCTTTTAGCACTCTTTTAGCTTCATCATTTTTTTCTTTCCCTAAATCATTTGTTATAGTCCCAGAAATCCTTGGCGGTTTGTCTATCTATCTATCTATCTATCTATCTATCTATCTATCTATCTATCATCTATCTATCTATCTATCTATCTATCTATCTATCTATCATCTACTGGGGTGTATATTCTTTTTGTTGTTCAGACTAGTTAAAGGGTTAGATAAGAAAAATCCATTAAACATTCTCCCCTGTGATGTGACTGAAAAAAATACAATAATAGAACACAATTGTCTTTGTAATGAAAAATATTTATATAGTTATAATAAGATAAATGCTGTCATGGACTATAAGCCTTTATGGCAATTAATATTAAAAAAAATTCAAGCTTAGTTAACATTATTGAATATAAGGTAAATGTTACCAACTTTGCAATAAAAATATGCTGGTGACAGAAACTGAATGATAGAGTGATGAGAGGTGGGAGAATGATAATACTATCAACTTGCAAAGTAAGGAGTCAAAAGATCATATTTGAGAATGATGGAATAAAAAATAAGAGTTTGAACTGTTAAGCATTTCATAGTAACTGTGTAAAATATGACTGGGTGCTCATCAAACTTTATTTTTAGTACAGCTAATCAAAGTTTCTAGCTACAGCTTGCCACAATTATGGCCAGTGAAATGTAGAAAAAAGTAATATACACTATATGTTGACTTCTCAAAATCATATCGTGTTTTAATTTTCTACATTTTTTTCATGCTTTTCTTATATAGCTTTATTTTCCCTGGAATTGCTTATTATCTTTTTTTTCCTGAAAGATAAAATATTTCCCTTCCTCACCATATCTTTATTATTTTTGGCATCTCATTCAATCATTCTATTTCTTGGTATCTGTTGTATTCTTCTTTCTTATACCTGCTGACTACTTTCTCTGATTTGAACATTCACATCATACTTGGACTATGGCTTTCCTGGATAGCTTTTAAAAATTTTTCCTCATGATTCTACTTTTAATTGTTGAGACATTCTATGCTTTCATAAAATCTGCCAGATTTTCAGAACTTATGAGTAAGAAGAGGTGAATATTTGTGCCAAAATTGCCACCTGAAACCAGAAGCCCGTGTTAGCATTATAAATTTTACGTGATTCAAATTAATTGCAAAAAACAAGCCAGGGAATATATCATAGAAGCAATAAGGTATATATTATCCATGAATGCATCCTAATATTATGTCCTGTTTTTATTCATCTTCGAAAAGATGACAGATATTTTATATTTATATATTAATAGTATATAATATATAAGACTTAGTGTATATCTTCCAACATCTGAATAGAATTGTATAATCGCTGGAAAACAACTTTCAAAAGTTAGCAGGAAAGAATGGTGTCCTCATTTAGGGGAATTGTTAATAACATATCTCTTTTTTATAGTTACTCATCTTAACATGCATCTTATCTCTAATGATCCCACAAGGCTGGCAAGGAGTGAAAGTGATGGTGGTGAAGAGATATTCCAAGTGTAAATGATAGATTAATTGATTAACTTGTAAGTATTTGAATACATAAAAATCTTGAAATCAGGCCCTGTAACTAGTTAATGTAAGCTTTCTATGTTACCAGTAACAAGATGCTAAGATCTCTTAGATTTTATCTCATTGTTTGCCCACTTCTTAATGGAAGAGAAACTGTGCAAGCCAGTAAGATTCTTGTAGGCCTATATTAGAAAATGTTTAATAGTAACATATTGGTAAGTTATTTTAAAACTTAGTGTTAATAATTTTATACTGGTTTAATCTTCCCAAAATTGTATGAGCACTCTGCTATCAATTTAGCAGGATTTCAACCATTGTGAAATATAGTAAGTTAATGTTTCTGTTTCAGCTCAACACTTACCAGACTGCTTTGCTCAAAATAAGTATTATATTAAACTTTAGTAAATGATTGTTTTTTGGATTATTGAAACTAAATCTATGGTTGTAGTATGGAAAAAAACCTTTTGAGGAAATAAAACGGGCTTTATTTTAGAGAAAGAATATTGAAAATGTTTTGGGTGAGCAGATGGCAGCTCTTGGGTTTATGTGTCTGGGCGAGACATAATGTCATAGGCTATTGTGTAGAGAACACAGAATTATAAGCCAAACTGAAATTTACAGTGGCAGAGTCAGTGGCAAAAGGGATACATGAGACAAAATGGCTTAATGCTCTTATTGTTTCCTGATGATATTATTTCCCATAACTAGAAATTCCTCTTATAATTATGAATTCAGCAAGATGTAAGATACATTTGTTCAGCCTTTCCTTTAAACATGGTGTTTTTTTCTTCATAAGAAATAAGTTACTAAAAAAAAAATTAAAAAAAATTAAAAAAATAATAAAAAAAAGGAAATAAGTTACTGAGCACATCCAGATTTGAAAATAATTCTATTTTATTTTAGATGCCTTAGATGTTCATTCAAAATTTGAAAAATTTTAGTAAGAAATGGGCTATCTGAATCATCTACCCAGAATTCTTATAATCCCTAAAAGGGCAATTAAAATTCTTGATAATTAAAGGCCTAATATTCAGCTAGCTGTTTAGTTTTAGATCAGGTTTGTGATTCTCTCTCTCTCTCTCTATATATATATATATTTTTTCCCCATCTAAGAAGTTTGCTTTCTAGTTTTCTCAAGTTCAATAAAACTCTCTACTATCCATTATATATACATATATTTTTAAAAATTATTTTAAATTTTTATTTATTTACTTGAGAGGGAGAGAGAGAAAGAGCACAAGAAGTGGGGAGGGGGAGAGGGGAGGGAGAAGCAGACTCCCCGCTGAACAGAGAACCTGATGTGGAACTCGATATCAGGACCCTGGGATCATGACCTGAGCCCAAGGCAGACACTTAACTGACTGAGCCAACCAGGCACCCTATCCATTGTGTATTTAATCAAAAAATATAAACATAATTCTAGACTCTTCTCTTATTCTTCTGCCCAATTCAGTACATTCCATCACCAATATTACTCTGAAATCCATTCACTTTTACTTGCGTCCATTGTCAATGTCCTTAACTAGGCTACATAGCCATACTTACCCAGTCTCCTCTTCTCCATTCTCCAGTATTTACCCTTTTTAAAATACAGACTTGAATATGTCATTTCTTTCTTAAAATCATTCAGCAGCTTCCAGTGGACCTTCAAAATAATGCTCCTAAAATTCCAATAATCTGACCTATAGTTAGTTGCCTTTCTAGTGTCATACGTACAAATCTATTTGCTCAATTCATGCCAGTCACTCTGGCTTTCTGTATAAGCAGATAATACTTTTTCCTGTTTCGATGTTTCTGTGCATACTGTTTCATATTCCTGGAATGTTCTATCCCTTCTCTTTACCTTATCTAAATGGTGGTCCTCCTTCAATTCCTAGTATGAATATTGCTATGACAGTAAACATTTCCTGATGCATGTAAATAAGCTGGATCCCCAAATTATACATTTCCCTATCACTATGAAAATCTACTCTCAACATTTTGCACATAACAATTTCTCAACAGCTAGTAAATAGTGGTACAGTTTTCCTTCACTGTTAAATGTTGAGAGTAAACTCCATAAGGTAAGGCACTATTTTGTTATAACCATGTCTATCATATGAATGCATGCTATTGTCTGGTAGGTATCAGGCATACAATAAATATTTATTAGCCAAGTGACAGATAAAGTAATTTAGAATTTAATATACAATTTTATATACCTACAAAATTTTCTTCCAAATATTTTTGCATCCCTTACCATGCTGCGCTTTGTCAGGATAGTAGATGAGATAAAAGGAGAACTGCAGAATGGGAAAGCAAAGAGGAAGGTAAGAGAAACACTGATATTGAAGAGTAATATTGTTTTATTTAAACATCACAAAACAAGACCCAGAAGTCTTTTCCATTTTTTTCTTTCAACACAAGCTTTGCCATATAGTTTAATCTTACTACTTAGAAGTTAATTAACTAGAATATTGTCTCCATATCTTTATTCCTATTGATTTTTTGACATTTATGCTGGTCATTAACACTTTCTTTACAAAGTGACCATGGGAAGGAAGGCAATTTGCGTCCTGTTGACAGATTTTGTAATATGATTGATGGGGGCAGAAGGTGAAACTATGTGGAAAAATGAGTTTTTTGCATTATCTGTGTATTTCATATATCACTGCCAGTATTTCTCAAACTGCAGGTCAAGACTCCAGAGGGAAGGGTTGCAATATAATTTAAGGGGTTTTATATATGGGAACTACTTGGAGGTGGAAATTGTGGGCTATATTGAGAGTATGAGTCTTCTTTTTTCCCTCAGCTCTCCAAACTTCTTTCTTTCTAATCTGTTACAATTTCTTTTTAACAAAAGCTTGCCAGTTAGAGGATATAAAATGGTTAAGTCATATTAGTCATAGTATAAGCACTTTAAAGTAAACAGTGTTAAAACTCACTGGTCTTTTCAATGCTGCCTGCAAATCTTGCACAGTGCCTTAAAATCAGTTAATATCTGTAGGTTGATTTGCTTTCCATTTATCAGAAAGAAGATGACTATATTATGAAAGAAATTATAAAAATGTGAAGGAGATGGGCACTACCTATTGTATTAAATACCGGTTACCTTAGAGAAGAAAAAAATGAAAGCTGAAAAAAATATTCTTACTTGATAAAGATGTTTGGGCTTCTGATAGAGTATCAACTCCAGGATTAACAATATTTTCAAGGTTATCTTTACATTTTATGTTTGGTCTCAGCCCTCAGTTATCCCATTATTTCCCATTTTTATATTTCCTTTTGCATCACTTCTCTGTTTTATCTAAGAAAATGTCCTTTTGTTTGTGGACTATGAAGATTTCTATTGCTTCCTAAAATTTTATTACCTAATTAACACACTCATGTTGAGTCAAGCAACTTTGGTTGAATATTGGACCCATGTAAACATTTTTCTTTTCAGTACATAAACATGGAAAATAATGGAATAAAATGTGAATCATTTTCCTTATCTAAATATTACCAAAAGAAATAAAAATTATGATAAAATTTCATTTTAGAATTGTTTGGTATAGGTGATCTTATCATTAACTGACAATCCAACTTAGAGTCTAATAGCTAGATAAGCTGATACCTGTAGTCATATATTCTATTTTCTTAGTATTCATCATTAAAATGAAATTAAAGGAATTGTCAACATTTCAGCTAGTTATTCTTCTAAAATATATTTCAATATTTTTGTATCAACATTTAAGGACAATTTTTGCAAGTGATAGACCCCCTACTCAAACTCTTTTAAGAATGAGAGAGGATTCATTGGCCAATAAAACTGATTTGCTAAGGTGACTTTCAGTTGGAAGGTGTGATGAACACCAGGATTCTCTCAGTTTACCTGCTGGTATCATTTCATTTCTCACACATTGCTTTCTTCCAAAACTAAAGCCATGGCATATGATAACATTTTTCTCACATCCTTATAGATTTACAAGAAAGAAGAGCAAGAACTTTCCTTTCCCAAATCATAGGGAGAGATTCTTGGTAACATGACCTGGATTAATATTCATGGCCTGACATGATAGAAAGTGGTTGCATTATGAATGGTCTGGCTTGCATTTCCAGCCCATTCCCAGTTAATCAAAAAAAAAAAAAAAAAAAGAGTGTAGTACAGAATGAGGATATTATTGTGAATTCAGACAGTTGCCCCAATATGCATCTACAAAATTTTCATATGCAATTAAAAAATCCAAATTATATAACACACATGCAACACACACACACACATAGCAAGCCAAAAGCTCTGAGAAATATTGTGCACATTAAAATCTTAGGATACAAGGACTGTCTGAAGTCATTCAGTGTTATATTTCATAACTGTTTATTGAATTAAGATTTTTAAAATTTAAATTTTTATTTTATTTTTTAAAAGATTTTATTTATTTATTCATGAGAAACACACAGAGAGAGAGAGAGAGAGGCAGAGACACAGGTAGAGAGAGAAGCAGGCTCCATGCAGGGAGCCCGATGTAGGACTCGATCCCGGGACTCCAGGATCATGCCCTGGGCAGAAGGCAAGCACTAAACCGCTGAACCACCCAGGCATACCAAATTTAAATTTTAGGTACTTAATATACAGTGCAATATTGGTTTCTGGAGTAGAATTCAGTGATTTATCACTAACATACAACACCCAGTACTCATCACAACAAATACTCTCTTTAATACTCATCACCCATCTAGCCCATCCCCCACTCCCTCCATCAACCCTCAGTTTGTTCTGTATCATTAGGAGTCTCTAATGGCTTGTGTTTCTCTCTCTTGTTTTTCTTTTTCCCCTTCCTATATGTTCAACTGTTTTTTTACTTAAATTCCACATATAAGTGAGGTCATATGGTATTTATCTTTCTCCACCTAACTTATTTCACTTAGCATAATACACTCTAGCTCCATCCATATCATTGCAAATGACAAGATTTCATTCTTTTTGTTGGCTGCATAATATTCCATTGTATATATATATTCCATATCTTCTTTTTTTTTAAGGTTTTATTTATTTATTTATGACACACACACACGCACACACACACACAGAGGCAGAGACAGAGGCAGAGGGAGAAGCAGGCTCCATGCAGGGAGCTGATGTGAGACTCGATCCCGGGATTGCAGGATCATGCCCTGAGCCAACGGCAAATGCTCAGCCGCTGAGCCACCCAGGCGTCTCTTTACCACATATTTTTTATCCATTTATCAGTCAATGAACATTTGGACTCTCTCCATAATTTGGCTATTGTTGATAATACTGCTATAAATATTGGGGTGCTTGTGCCCCTTCAAATCACTGTGGATAGAAACATATCCTTTGGATAGATACTTAGTATCGTAACTGATGGATCATAAGGTAGTTCTATTTTTAACATTTTGAGAAACCTCCATACTCTTCTCCAGAATGACTGTACCAGTTTGCATTCCCACCAACAATGTAAGAGGGTTCCCCTTTCTTCTGCATCCTCACCAACACCTGTTGTTTCTTGTGTTGTTAATTTTAGCTATCCTGACAGGTATGAGATATATCTCATTGTAGTTTGGTTTGTATTTCCCTGATGATGATGATGATGTTGGGCATCTTTTCATGTGTCTGTTACCCATCTGGCTGTCTTCTTTGGGAAAATGTCTATTCATGTCTTCTGCCCATTTCTTAACTGGGTTATTTGTTTTTTGGGTGTCGAGTTTGATAAGTTCTTTGTAGATTTTGGATACTAACCCTTTATCAGATATGTCACTTGCAAATGTCTTCCTCCATTCTGTAGGCTGCCTTTTAGTTTTGCTGATTGTTTCCTTTGCTGTGCAGAAGCTTTTATCTTGAATAAATCCCAATAATTCATTTTTGCTTTTGTTTCTCTTGTGGTGATGTGCCTAGGAAGAAGTTGCTATGGTTGAAGTCAAAGAGGTTGCTGCTTGTGTAATCTTATTTTTTTAAACTTATTTCTCAGATCATAAAGGATGATTTGTTTTATTCATAAGCCTTTCCTTATTTCATTTAATTGTAATGTAATTGTGAGTACAATACTTCTTTCTTGGATAAGAATCATTGTGGGCATAAGAAAGCTTCTGAGAAATAATTCTTAACATCAAGTATAGCTATCCTGAAGGGTAAAAAAAATAAATAAAAAATTTAACAGAGTCTCTGTTAGTACAGACAACATACACTTAGAATAGTCCATTCAGCGCACAAAAAAATTAAAATTCTTAAGAAAAAACATCTTGACAAACTTTAGTTTGGGGCCAAGATGGAATGAAAGAGATTGGATTTATCCTCCTGTCTGAAGAGTGAAAACCAAATATGTATACATAGAATAATTTTCAAGACACTGGACATTAGTCAATTAGGATGGAGCTCCTTTAAGAGAGTTTTCAGATGACAACACAGGAAAGGGAAACCTAGGTGGAGTTCAGTAGACACAGTGAGTTGAGGCTATGGAACTGAGAGTTCAGTGAGACCAAGGCAGCTGTAGTTCACAGAATGGATTTTTGTAAAGAGTGGCACAGAGAGAAAATTCTGGAGATTTTCAGAGGATTCTCCATTGAGAATTCAGCTGATTACCAATCAGCACATGTGTGTGAGGATGCAAGGTTAGGAAAATAACCTTCCAAATGTAATGATGCTCAGTGCTCACATGGGGCCAGGAATAGTGTTTACTAAACAAAATGGAAAATCCCAAATGTCATGGAGCATTGGGCAGAGTACAGAGAACCTTTCCTCAGTAACAAAGAACAGATGACTGTAGATTGATCACTGCATTGTTCTCATAAAACAAATGTTACAAGCAAGATCAGAAAAGGTAGCATTGTTTCTGAGTAATTTAATTTGATCCCAGAAAAACAATGTTTAAAAATATATATAGGAGCAAAAAAAATTTTAGCACTCAGCAAGTTAAAATTCACCATGAAAACTTACCAAAAAAGGGGGGGACAGGAAAATGGAGCTCATAGTGGCAAGATCAATCCAATAAGCAAAACTGATCCAGGGCTTAAGGACTTTAAAAAAGTTACTCTAAAGGTATTCAATATGATCAAAGTTAAGTGAAGATATAAAAGATATAAAAATGACCTAGATATAACTTCTAAAGATAAAAACTATAATGTGTGAGGTGAAAAATACACTGGATGGCATTAATGGCAGATAACAGTTTGCAGAAGAAAAAATTAATGAAATTGAAAATTCAGCAATTTTTTTGCTATCCAAAATGAAACCAAGAAGGAACAATAGGGAAAAATAAAAAAGTAAACTCAGTTTTGTATCAGTGAATTGTGGGACATCTTTAAACAAGACTTATGCACCTAATAACAGAGATTGAAAATATGTAAGGTAAGAACTGCTAAAACCATAAGAAGAAATATACTAGCCCACAATTATAGAGGAGATAGAACTCAATAACAGATAGGACAAGAGAAAGAAAAATTAGTAATAAATATAAGATTTGAATAACATTGTCAATTGACTTCATGTCATTGACATTTATAGAATGCTCTACCCCAAACCATACATTCTTTTCATGTATTCACAAAACATTTACCAAGATAGATTGCATTAGACCATAAAACAAATCTCAAAAAATTGAAAAGGATCTGTCAGTCAGTGCATGTTTCTGACCACAGTGGAAGGAACTAAGTTAGAAGTCATTAATAATATGCTTTCTGGGAAATTTTTCCAAAATTTAGAAATTAAACAATACACTTCTCAATAACATGAGTCAAAAAAAAATCAAAGGACAAATCAGAATTTTGAGTTGAATGAAAAAGAAAATGCAATGTATCAGAATTGTGTAATGCTGTTAAAGCATTATGAATGGAGAAATTTATAGCACCAAAAGTATATATAAGGAAATAAGAGAGATATAAAATCAATGACTTCAGTATCCACTGTAAGAAAAAAAAAAGAGCAAAATAAAGCCAAAGTAAGTGGGAAAAGAAATAGACCAGAGCAGAAATTAATGAGAATAAGAACAAGATGGCAGAATAGGAAGACCCAGCCCTGTTTTCCTATGGAGACACTGACTTAGCAGTATAAGGACCAAAATATCTTTATGGGAACTCCAGGAACCACTTAAGAGGTTGTATTAACCCAAGGAGATGAAAAGTTCAGAACAGCTACATTGAAATGAATAGGAATTACTTAACTTTACTCCCAATTGCCCCATCCCCAAGCCAGCACATCTCAGTGTCATCAGCGAGAACTCTAGCTCATGTCTTTTCCCTGGGGAAGGAACAGGAAAGTGGAACATATATCCAATATACAAGTGTTTTAGAGGGCTGCCTGGGAGACTTGTTTCTTTCTTATCTGACTTGAAGCACTGGCCTAGCTGGAACCAGCATAATTTGCTTGGGGGCCACTAAATTAAGAGAAAATGGGAGCAGCTTAATTTTGCACTGGAGGACCTGCAGTGCACAGACACCCATGTGACTTGGTGCTGTTGGTAAAAGGCACCCAACTCATGGCATGTTGGAAAGGAGGAGCTTTCATCCAGATTTACAGAGGGCTGCCTGAGAAACTGGTTTCTGTCTGATCTGACTTGGAGCCCCCTGACAGGGAATCAGGATACTTGGATGCCTGGGGGTTGCTGAGAACAAAAGAATGCTGAATAATTTACTACATAGTACCAGCAAACTTGCAGTATTGCACAGTCACCAGGGGGAGCAAAAGATTATGAGCTCCTGAAAAGGAAACAAGCAAATCTCTAATTGGGAAATTTACAAGCCCAGAGAAGTCACATCCTCACCCCACAAAAAGTTTCAGAGGCCCTCAGAATCTGGGTTAATTGGTGAAGGTCTTCCCTTGTCCAAAGTGAGCCATAAGGACTGACAAAAGTGCTGTTTTTTCAAATGCAAAAACTGAGGAAAAAAATTACAGAGACACAAAGAAACAGAGAAACATTGTACAATCAAAGGAATAAAATAAACCTAAAGAAACAGAGATCTATGAATTACCTGACAAAGAATTAAAAATAATTGTTTTAAGGGAAGTCAGTGATCTACAAAAGAACACAGATAAACAAAGAAAATCAAGAAAATACAAGAACAAAATGAGGATATCAACAAACGACAGAAAGTATATAGAAGAATCAAACAAATTCAATAACTTAATTGGAAAATTCACTAGAGAAATTTAATGTTGAATTTGATTACACAGAAGAAAACAGTGAACTTAATGACAAGTAATTTGAAATCATTGAGTCACAGGAGAAAAAAAAGAATATAGAAAAGTGAAGAAAGCTAAAGGAACTCAAAAAATACCATTAGGTAGCCATTATATGCTTGTGGGAGTTTGCGAAAGAAGGGAAGGGAGGCAGGGAGAATATTTGAAGAAATAATGGCTTTTAAAGCTTTTTCAAGTCTGAGGAATATAATGGTCACCTAAGTTAAAGAAGCTTAAAGAATTCCAGCTAGGATGAATCGAAAGAGGGCCACACCAAAATACAAATTATAATAATTAAACTGTCGAAGTCAAAGTTAAAGAGAAAAATCTCAAAATCGGAAAGAGAAAAGCGAACTGTCATGCACAAGGGAGCATCCATAAGATTATCAATATATTTCTTAGGAGAAACCTTCAGAATGGAAGAGAATAGGATGACATGTTCAAAGCGCCCAAAAGGGGAAAAAAAAAACCCTGCCAACCAAGAATACGTTACCTGGTAAAAGTGTCCTTCAAAGATGACAGAAATAAATATGTAAACAAAAGCTGAGGGAGTTCATCACCAGCAGATCTGCCTTATAAGGAATGCTAAAGGGAGTCCTGCAAGTTGAAATGAAAGGATGTCATTCAGAAACATGAAAGCACGTGAAAATACAAAGCTTGCTGGTAAGGGCAGCTATATAAGCAAGTACAGATTACTGTAATACTATATTGGTAGTAAGTAAAGCACTTTACCTTAGAATTTAAAAGACAAAAGCATTAAAAATAACTATAGCTGCAAGTGTTAAAAGATTCACATTATATAAAAATCTGATTTGTGATATCAATAAAATAAAGTGGGGGTGGGATAGGTAAGAGTCATTTTCATAAATGATTGATGTTGTTATCAGGTTAAAATAGATTGTTATAACTTAGATGTTTTATATAAGCCCCATGGTAACCATAAAGAGAATATCTACAGAAGATACATGAAAGAAAATGTGACAGTAATCAAAGCATGACAACATATCTAAAAGTAAATGTGACAGGAATCAAACTATGTCAGCACACACACACAAAATCAATGAAACACAGCAAATCGAACTTCAATAAAAAAACATTTAAAAAAATCAATGAAACTCACATATTTTCCACAGCTAATATTTGTTAAAACACTTTGAAAAAGTGACAGAGATGCATTTTACCAGCATAAATTGATTGCCATGAGATTTTATTTAAGAGAAGTTTTAGGTACACAACAAAATTTAGAGGAAGGTACAAAAATTTCCCATATACCTCTTTCTCCCACTAATGCATAGCCTCCCCTATTATCAACATCCCCCCATGCACAGGGATACATTTGTAATACTTAATGAACCTACATTGACACATCATTATCACCCATAGTTCATAGTTTGCATTAGGGCTCACTCTTGGTGTTGTATATTCTATAAATATATTATACAAATGTATTTATATACATAATACATATATATAATAACATGTGTCCATAATTTCAGCACCATATGAACTATTTTCACTGCCCTAAAATACTATTCATCACTCTGACCTTAGCCTCTAGTAACCATTGATCTTTTTCCAGTCTCTACAGTTTTGCCTTTTCAGAATGTTGCATGGTTGGAATCACACAATCCTTAGCCTTTCAGATTGGCATATTTCACTTAGTAATATACATTTCAATGTTCTCCATGTCTTTTCTTGGCTTGATAGTTCATTTCATTTTAGTGCTGAAGTATATTCCATTGTTTGAATGTACCACAGTTTACTTATACTTTCACCAGCTGAAGGGCATTTTGGTTGCCTCTAATTTTTGGCAATTATGAATAAAGCTGTTGTAAACACCTATGTGCAGATTTTTGTGTGGAAATAAGTTTCTAGCTCCTGTGTGTAAATACCAATGGGCTCAATTGCTGGATCATATGCAAAAGTATGTTTTATTTTGTAAGAAACTGCCAAGCTATCTTTCAAAGTGGCCATACTGCTTTGCATTCCCATTAGCAATGTATGGTTGCTCTTGTTGCATCACATACTCTCCAGCATTTGGTGTTGTCAGTGTTTTGAATTTTAGCCATTCTAAGAGATGCGTAGTGATATCTCATTGTTGTTTTAATTTGCATTTCTCTGATGGCATGTGGAACATCTTTTCATAGGTGCTTATTTGGCATCTGTATATCTTCTTCGGTAAGATGTCTTTAAGGTCTTTGGCTACACATATTTATTATGAGATATATCCAATCTTTTCATTAAAAAATTTTGTCAAAATGTAAAATTCTAAACATCAGTGCTTTTTAAAAAATTAAATATAATGTTAGTCAATTTAATATACTTTCTGGCTATTTTAAATGCTTTCTAATATAATTAGTAGAAATATATTCACATTTTTAATTGTTATTAATTTTGAAGTATCTGATATCAGTTACAAAAATTATTATAGTTCATAATTAAAGTATATAGTTTTGGATGCTAAAAAATTCTGCATGTTGTACATAAGCCTGAAGATTTTAGAATTTTATGCACCTTAACACATGAATTATATATGATGATACATTGGCCAGGTTTCTTCTGGCAGTTAAAAGCACTTCATTAGAGACAAAGGGGGGAGGGAGTAAAATTTTATTTTGTATTTCTCTTAGTTGCTAAGATATAAAAAAGTAACAACTATTTTATAAAAGTACATAAATAACAAGATCTCTAATATATGATGTGCCCAACTAGTAGATTATCCACAAAAGAGAATGGCTTTTTGGTGATTGAAAGTAGTCTTTAAATATGACACAAGAAAATTTTAATAGGAAATAATTTTTCTCTGTTGGTAACTTACATAGAATTGGTAATTTTCATTCATAATAACTATAGCATTTGCTATATAATCAATATTTAAGCTTTATTTTAATAGAAATGATAAGTTTGGTGATCTAAACTAATCTAGCCTTGTCTATCGAAAAATATTGAGTAAGTTGTGTAATTAGAATAGTCAAATTTATTTTCCTCTTAATAGTGATACATTTATATTTTCTATAAAGTGAAAAAACAATAGTGATACATTTATATTTTCTATAAAGTGAAAAAAAAGGTAAAATTACTTGAAGGATCCAGATGCTTTTTTTTCTTTAAGATTTTATTTATTTATTCATGAGAGACATAGAGAGAGAGAGAGATGCAGAGACATAGGCAGAGAGAGAAGCAGATTCCATGAAAGGAGCCTGATGTGGGACTTGATCCCCAGACTCTAGGATCACACCCTGACCTGAAGGCAGACCCTCAACCGCTGAGTCACCCAGGCATCCCCAGATGCTGTTTTAAGAAAAAAATTATTTCCTGGATACTAGGAGCTTCATCAGGCAAATATGTTATCCTCATACTGAAATCTCATGTATGAGAGGAAGTCAGTTATTGTAAGAGTCTCTAACTAGGGAGAATGGACAATACTTATCATGTATCTCTACTCTGTCAGAAGTGTTCACATTTTCCTACTTCAACTCTTGTCTGAGCACTCATGTCTGTAGTTTTCATATACAGTATGCTAGAATCAATATGCATAGGTATCATTATTACCAAATCTGGGTTTTATACCACTATTTAATATTTAGAAAAAAATACATAATTGTTCAATACTTTAGTATGACCCATGATTTTCCAAGCAATATTCCTTTTTTTATACAGAAATGTGCTTTTCTTCATATAGTAATAGTTCTAGCAAAGTTCTACCTTTGTGACATGTAAATATGTATAGTCTTTCCCTTTTAAAAACATCAAATTGAGGGCTCAGTGGTTTAGCACCACCTTCAGCCCAGGGCCTGATCCTGGAGGAGACCTGGGATCGAGTCCCACATCAGGCTCCCTGCATGGAGCCTGCTTCTCGCTCTGCCTGTATCTCCGCCTCTCTCTCTCTCTCTGTGGGTCTCTCATGAATAAATAAATAAAATCTTAAAAAAACCCAACAACATCAAATCGAGGTATATTTTATATCATATATCTAGTTAAGTGTATAGCTTAATGGATTTTATACAAAGTGAACACTTGTGTAGCCATTATTCCAATCAAGATATAGAAAACTATCCAACATTCCAAAAGACTTTCTTATGTCCCTCTCAGTCATTACCTCCATCTCTCCATCCAAAAGTTGCTACTATGCTGGCTTTCAGTTCCACAGTTTAATTTAGCCAGCTTAAATTTATGCGAATAAAACCACTCAAGGTGCATTCTTCTCTCTGGCTTCTGTCATTTAGGATTATATTTGAAAGACTTGTCCATGTTGTTGCACATATGGACAAGGAAATTCAGGGTGATAATACCTAAGAGTATAATTGCTAACAGGTCATAAGGATATATATATATATATATATATATATATATATATATATATTCAGCTCTATTCAGCTATATCTGCTTGCCACCATTTTGTGTGGTCAAACAATTTATTCAAGATTAAATGTGCAGTAGTATTTTACTGTAGTTTGTATTTGCATGCCCCTAATGACTCATGGTTTTGACCACCCCATTAGTTTATCATTGGTCACTTGGATAAATGTATTCTCTTAAGTGAAATGCCTGTTCAATTATTTTGCACATTTAAACATTTTCCTGCCATTTTCCCATTAATTTGTGAGAATTTTAATATATTATGGATGTGGGTACTTTGCCAGATCAATTAGAAATGTCTTCTTCAAGTTTTGTGTCTTCTAAAATTATAAGAATGAGGATGCCTGGGTGGCTCAGCATTTGAGCATCTGCCTTCAGCTCAGGGCATGATTCCAGGGTTCAGGGATCCAGTCCTGCATCAGGCTCCCTGTGAGGAGCCTGCCTCCCCCTCTTCCTAGGTCTCTGCTTCTTTTTCTGTGTCTCTCATAAACAAATAAATATAATCTTAAAATTATTAGAAAGGAGGAAAAAACTGAGGGATCAGGATATATTACATTATCTGCATCAGTGGTTTTTCAAACTTTACTACACATTAGAGACACAAAGAAAACTTTAAAACCCCTAATGCCCATGCTGTACCCCAAACTGACTAGTTCAGAATCTCTTTTTGGGGGGGCATCTAGGAATTAGTATATTTTAATTTGTATATAGAGCGTTTAGGCAGAGAAAAATCAGTAATGGAAGGACAATATAGGAGCAAATTTGGTTCATATGAAATCTGGAGCTAGGGGCAGCCCTGGTGGCTTAGCGGTTTAGCACCACCTTCAGCCCAGGGTGTGATCCTGGAGAACTGGGATTGAGTCCCACTCATGCTCCCTGCATGGAGCCTGCTTCTCCCTCTGCCTGCATGGAGCCTGCTTCTCCCTCTGCCTGTGTCTCTCATAAATAAATAAAATCTTAAAAAAAAAAAAAAAAGAAAGAAATCTGGAGCTAGACTGTAAGGTTCACAGAATATAGGAATGGTGAGTCTCACAAGATGAAAAGCAGTAGCTTATAGAATTTTGAGTCCAGAATAAAGATTTAGATTTAATTATACAAATAATAAGATAGAACAAAATTTTTATGAGGAAATTAATATAATTAATCAATACATTAAGAGAATTAAAGTGGCAGTGGGGGTAGGAGTAGATTGGAAGTGGGGGAAAGGAGCAAATTTCCAAACTTACACTTGTGGTCTGGCTGCTGTAACTGCTAATCATCAGAGACTGCAAAATTGACTGCATGGTCAGTTTTGTGTGCATAGAATTTTTCAGGTAAGAGGACATAAAGCTATCATCATATTCTGCAAGGAATCTGAAACTCTCCAAAAGCTAAAGATAATTAGATTAGAGAAGGAAATCAGTTGATGGTTATTATTACACTTAAGTCATTGAACATCTAAACCATGTTTGTGGTAATTGACATAGAAAAGAGATGACTGATGGTAAAGATAATTATGGGTAGACTAAGGGGTTGTTAAAGGATGGGTCGATGTGTGTGTGTTGTGTGTTTGTGTGTGTCTGTGCATGCAGACAGAATGAGAGACAGGAGAGAGGGATGGGTGGGGAGAGAAAGAGGGAGAGAGATAAGTGAGGAAAAGATATTAAAAATATAACTTGAACAGGGAGAATGGACTTGTAATTAAGACGAAAATGATCAACATGAATGAGCAGTGGAAAAGATATTAATATATCTTTTAAACCTTGAGTTTGACAATTAGATGATAGAACTGAATTTCTAAATATAGATTTTTTAAGTTATCAGAAAGAAAAGTCAATCATCAATCCAGGATCTTTATGTTTTTTCCCATAAGCATTCAATGGGTATGAGAGGTAGAAGACTAATTTTCATCCTGGTCATCCGTTCTTTGCCAATAAAAATACATCTTTTTATTTTCTACTTGGTGGTCTACACTTTAAAACACTTTAAAATATGTATTGAAAACAGAATAAGTTCCTGTGATCATAGATTTCAAAGCAAGAATTATTCTAAATTATAAAAACATGTATTTAGAAGTTTAAATTTAGATACAACTGTTGGAAGACCATAGGAATTCATTATAATTATGAAGGGATACATCTTTAAAACCTCAGTTTTCTAACATAAGGGCAGGAAAGAATTACTGCACAAGGATCTGACAGATGAGCTAAATCTTATCACTGCTTCACAAATAATGCTAGGGTGAATGAAACAATAAGTGGTTAATGAGAAAAAAATTGGCAGCATCCTATCTTCAACCATATAACATATGTGTAGGGCCAGAATGATGACATTAGGTGCCCTTGGGTTAAATAAGAAAACAGTGAGAAAAATAATGGATTTAGTTTTTGGCAGATAGGGTTCATAAAGGGAAATCACATTCAATTTATACCAATAAAATAAATTGAGGGTTGCTTAAGAGCAATCTCTGCAAATGGTTATTATTTCAAACAGAAAGTGAGTCATCATAAAGTCTATCTGTGCTTATCATCTTGCCACTTGATAGATTGATTTCTCAACTACAGTAAGCACACCAGCTTTTCATGATAAAATTAAATCTTGCTTTCAAGATTTGGCAATCTGATAACTTCCATAGAGCTAAATATACTAATTAACAGTTTAGTTTTCCTTTTTTCTACCACCCCCCCCCCCTTTTTAACTTGTTATAACTTCAGAAATTTGTTGGGCTTTATTGGAATCAGTGACATTTGTAAATTCTAGTCCTGCATCACTATTGTTGATAATTTTTTTCTAGCAGATCTCAGCAACCTAGGAGCAAGCTCAAAGACAGTGTATACTTATTGAGATTTTGGCAGAGGAATGGGAGGAAAAGCCAAAGATTGCAGGGAAATATATTGATGCAGTTATTGAGCTAGATAGAGGGGACAATAAAAGTAGGATGATGCTACCAAGTGCTACCATCTTTCCCATGTAGATGGCCCATTTGAGATGGCCATCTCAAATATTAAGAACGTGGAATGGGAATAAAAGGAAGAGAATGAAAATCTGGTATTTATACTTAGAATGTAAGTTCTTTCATAAAATTGATGCTCAATAACTGTTCTTCCTGGTGTCCTTTATTTCCTCCTCATCACATATCAATCGGGTTGTGATTTGACTTCTTTGATTTAAAAAAATAAAAAATATTCTTTAAAACGATTCCTTATGTTAAGTAAAAATAGAGATAAAATGGCTATGGCATGTTAGGAAAGGAATATAAATAGAGAAAAAGTGACTTTTAAATGACTAAGTAATATTATTTTTACTTTAATATTCATTTTAAAAGTCTCCTTTACTGTAATAATTATAGTGTTCATATTTTTTGCAATGTACTGATTAAGCACAGTTGGAATTAGAACATATGAAGTATTAAACTACTCTAAAAGAAATAATATCACACTATTAGCCAGTTTGGTATTCCATGTATATTAAGTAACCTAAGGTGCTAAATTATAGATATTCAAATTACCTTTATTATCTTTTTATGGAAAACTTACTTAAAGATAGTATAAAAATCTACCTAATATACAAGTGAATAAAAATATGTGCCACAGTAAGTTAACTCTGATGCCAATTCTTCCTGCTTGACAAATCCTCTTTTGGAGGCTCTTATTATAAAAGTAATAATAAGAGACTAATATGTAATTATAATTGCTTTTAGGTGACAAGATAAAAACATTAAAAAAGCAGAGATTAATTTATGATAAATTATACTGCTTGATATGATCCAATTAAACTTTTGTTCAAATCTATAGTTAGCTTTGTTAAAAATGATTTAAAATTACTTGTTGGTGTCTATTTCCTCTTCTTACCTTCTCATGATGTAATTGCTCTCATTTTAATAGAGGAGAGAGAGGGACAGATATTAAACAAATAGATGTGAAGAGAAATTTGCCTTACCATTTATTTCTATTATTGGAAAGTATGTTGAAATTTATGCATGAGTTTGATTGAAATTTGTGGCAAAGCAAAATATGTTCAAACTTAAATGGAGTGTCTGAGTGAAATTAAAGCCTATACAAATATAGGATTCATAGTAATTACTATGCTGTTTAACCTTCTCCTTTGCTCATAAAAGTAATAAATAATTGCTACCCCCAAGAAGCTTACCATCTAGAAGAACAGACAAGCAAATGTGTGTACAGTAAGTAGAATGTTTAAGATGTATGAAGCTTTAAGAATATTTTCTTCAGACTCTAAAACTAACTTAAAGATGGAGAAGCTGCATAAGGAAGATAATAAATACTTTGATGGAAACTAGTGGGCAAGTTGGATTTAATCTGATTTGGCATATTTTATAAATCTAAATTGTCAAAATCTTAACAAGTACTGTGACTTGTAATTCCTCAGTAGTTACCACAAAACCTCATGCCCTGAAAACATCATCTCTGATGCATAATATGTATTGGTTGCTTGTCAGGATATAATGACTCTTTACAGAGCTGTAATCATGTATTAACTATATTTCCTCTTATTTACTGGTTAACAAGATTTTTTTAACAAGTGATACTGTTACTAACTAAATGTATTTCAGACAATGTAAATGATTATGTATTTCCAGAAAAAAATAATGGAAAAAACCTATTGCAGCTGCAATCTACTTATCTTCCTTTTTGTTTTTATTTTTTTTTTAAGATTTTATTTATTTGACACAGAGAGAGAGAGAGAGCAGAAGCAGAGGGAGCAGCAGAAGGAGAGGGAGAAGCAGGCTCCAAGTAGAGCCGGGAGCCTGATGAAGGGCTGGATCCCAGGACCCTGGGATCATGACCTGAGTTGAAGGCAGACACTTACCTGTCTGAGCCTCTCAGGCACCACCTGCAATTTACTTATCTTCTTAAATAAACCCATGCATGGGGATCCCTGGGTGGCTCAGCGATTTGGCGCCTGCCTTTGGCCCAGGCGTGATCCTGGAGTCCCAGGATTGAGTCACGCATCGGGCTTCCCTGCATGGAGCCTGCTTTTCCCTCTGCCTGTATCTCTGCCTCTCTTCTCTCTCTGTCTGTCATGAATGGATAAATAAAATCTTAAAAGAAAAAAAAAAAGAAGGAAACCCATGCATGACAACAATATGTTTAAGATTAAGAATATGAATGTGTGATTTAATACAAATATCTCAGTAATTTTAGTAATTATAGGAGTTTACTACTATCTTTGAAAGGAACATGATAGCTATATTTAAGAAAAAGAGGCTTTTTAAAGTAAACATATTCTGGATCTGCTAAAAGCTTGTACAGTGCTGCCAGTTGATGAGCTTGATAAAGAGGTTAGTTTGTGTTTAGAGTACTATACTGCTGGCAGTATAGATGGATTAGAGAAAATAGAGATCTGGAGGGAAACTGGATGAATTATGGGTTGCACAGAGCAATTTTGTTTTTTAACTTAATGTGGGAGCTATTCAACATTGAAAAATTGTAGTTTAAAATATTTTTAAACCAAGAAATGAGCTTCAATCAATTCTGTAAGATTAAGAATAAAATCAAGTATATTTTTTATCAGGAGAAAAGACTAAAACTGGAACTTATAGAAGTACACTTAAATATGCAGGGATTGATAGAAATATTCATTTAATACTTAACATGTGAAAGCTTGAAAGAAGTATGCAAAAATTATATATAATTCAGTTTAAAGTTTAAAAATGCTGACAATGGTATCTCTAATTCATGTCTGAATTTCATGTCAAGAAATTCTTAACTGAAGGAGCAAAGCTAGGGGAAGGTAATTAATCTTCAAAAGTGAAAGTATTGTAACAGCAATTGTCCTTTTTTGAGACATATAATTGAATTTCAAGAATCATAGAATCATCTACTTTTAAAGGTGAAAACAAAGAACATGTGTGAATTTATGACACTTTCTTAGCATCATTTTATTTTTTTAATGAAGAGTCTCAAACTGTTAATCTAGGTGAGAAGTCTATAATAACTGATCAAGACAGGTTGACTAAACAGTTCATGATCCTACAGTTAGTGACAGAGTTTAAATGGTTTTTATCAACAAAGACTTCATGAGTATATTTTTTCACATTCTTTTCTTTTTGTGCTACCACCTTAAAATATTTTTTTCATGAATTATATAAAGTTTACAGCATTACTTTGAGTCAGATAGGACTTGTATGCCCTTCACTGATAAGATTTCAAAGAAAGTCCTTCTCTCCCATGAGGAATGTTGGGAAGGAAAATTTCATTTACTATTCAGCATAGACTGCAGGCCCAGGCATTGTGATGTACAATGGTTTATATTGCTAAATAAAATAGAAAGTTTTCTTGCACTTTGGTGTTTTCCATCTATTGAATAAACAATGGTCAGGAACAAGACAGGGGTATCCACTGTCACCACTGTTGTTCAACATAGTACTGGAAGTCCAAGCCACAGTAATTAGACAATACAAAAGAATAAAAAGCATCTAAATTGGCAAGAAAGAAGTCAAACTTCCACTATCTGCAGATGACATGATACTCTGTATAGAAAACCCAAAAAGGGCAGCCCGGGTGGCTCAGCGTTTTAGCATTGACTTCAGCCCAGGGTGTGATCCTGGAGTTCTAGGATGGAGTCCCGGGATTGAGTCTCCTGTCAGGTTCCCTGCATGGAGCCTGCTTCTCCCTCTGCCTGTGTCTCTGCCTCTCTCTCTCTCTCTCTCTCTGTGTGTGTCTCTCATGAATAAATAAATAAAATCTTAAAAAAAAAAAAGAAAACCCAAAAGACTCCGCCAAAACAATCTTTTTTTTTTTTTTTTTTTTTTTTTTTTTAAGATTGTATGTATTTATTCATGAGAGACACAGGGAGAGAGGCAGAGACATAGGCAGAGGGAAAAGCAGGATCTCTGTGGGGAGCCTGATGTGGGTCTCGATCCCAGGATCCCTGGATCATGACTTGAGCCAAAGGCAGATGTTCAATTGCTGAGCCACCCAGGCACACACACCCGTTTTTTAGAACAAATTGTGCTGAGATGGTGGATAAACAGTGTTCAGGATGTAAACAGCAGGAGACTATTTAAAGAGGATATTTTTGGAAGGCCTTCTTAGGAAGGTAACTTTTATGCTGAGATTTGAAATATGATGGAGAAATCGCTAGGTGAAAACAACTGAATATGGCTTATATGAAGCCATATGAGGAAGAAAAAGGATGTTGTCTACACTGTTACCCTTGTAGGTCAGTTAAGAACAATGACACACAGATATTAGGTTTAGGAATAGGAAAGGCTTAAGTTGTTTTGGCAAAAACAGTTTCCATTGAGTGGTAGAAAACAAAATTCAAATTGTTCAGGTTTGAGTAATACATGAAGCCTAATGATGGTGAAAGGAAAGCCATGAACATAAGCACCCCACATGGAGACTAGAATTACTTACACCAAAACCTGCCACCCTAGACCTGGCAGTGGCATATTTACAAGGGTAGGCCTGACTGTAAGCCAGCATAGCGAGCTTCTCACTCAGAAAACCGACTAGGCCCTCTGCACGCACCAACACTACAGCTCATAGGGTGCTCCAAAGTTCAGCTCCAATTCTGGTAGAAATACAATCAGGCTTTTTTTTTTTTCTTCCAGTTTCTAATCTTTTACTTTAAATTTTTTATTTATCTATTTATTTTTTAAAATTAGGTTTTTTTCTTTTTTCTTGGGAATCAGGCTCATAATTTTTTTGTTCAATTGGTTGGTTGGTTGGTTTCCTTTTCTCATTTTTCAGATCAGGCTTCTTTCTTTCTTTCTTTCTTTCTTTCTTTCTTTCTTTCTTTCTTTCTTTCTTTCTTTTCTTTCTTTCTTTCTTTCTTTCTTTTTTTCTTTGGAATCAGGTTTAAAGTTTTTTTGTTTGTTTGCTTGCTTTTTTGTTCCTTTTCCTTTTTTCTTGGATCAGGCTCCTCGCCCCCCCCACCCCCCCAATCAGGTTTAGCTTAACAAACGAATTAAAGCACACCTAGATAAAGATCTAAACACTTCCCACTGCAAAACAAGGAGGAATTCTGCAGAAAACTGGCCTGTGGAAAAGAGCAGCCAAAATACAGCAGAGTGCACACAGCATACACCAGAAACACCTCCTGAAGCACCAGGCACTGGACAGTGTAGGACACCTTCTTAATACAGTATTACTCTCAGGAGCAGAACAGCTTTTATAGTATGCCAAAGATAGAAACAAGCTTTTATAGAACACAAAAGACAGAAAGCTACACATAATGACAAGACAGAGGAATTCTCCCCAAAAGAAAGATCAAGAAGAAATCATGACCAGGAAATATATCTAAACAAAAATTTATTTATTTATTTATTTATTTATTTATTTATTTATTTATAAAGATTTTATTTATTTATTCGTGAGTGACACAGAAAGAGAGGCAGAGACACAGGCAGAGGGAGAAGGAGGCTCCTCATGGGGAGTCCAATGTGGGACTCGATCCTGGGTCCTAAGATCAGGCCCTGAGCTGAAGGCAGATGCTCAACTGCTTAGTCACCCAGGTGTCCCCTAAACAAGAATTTAGAACAGCAGTCACAAGAATACTAGCTGGGCTTGAAAGAAGCATAGTAGACACCACAGAAACCCTGGCTGCAGAGATAAAAGATCTAAGAACTAGTCAGGCTGAAATAAAAAATGCTGTAACTGAGAATCAAAATTGACTAGATATAATCACAAGAAGGAAGGAAGAAGCAGATAAATGAATAGGTGATATAGAAGATAAAATTATGGAAAATAATGTAGCTGAGAAGAAGGAAAGAAAACTATTAGGTAATGACTACAGACTTAGACAACTCAGTAATTCCACAAAGCACAATAATGTCTGTATCACAGAAGTCCCAGAAGAAGAGTGGGGAAAAAATGGGCAGAAGGTCTATTTGAACACATTGTACTGTAAACTTCCCTAATCTGGGAAAGGAAACAGGTATTCAAGTCCAAGAGGCACAGAGAACACCACTGAAAATTAAAACAAGTCAAAACCAAGACATATTATAGTGAAACTTGCATAATATCGAGATAAAGAGAGCGTTCTGAAAGTAGCTGGGAATGAACATCCTTAACCTGCAAGGGTAGACACATAAGGTTAACAGCAGATTTGTCCACAGAAATATGGCAGACCAGAAGAGAGTGGCACAATATAGTCAATGTGCTGAATGGGAAAAATATGCAGCCGAATCCTATATCTAGTAAGGCTCTCATTTAAAATAGAAAGAGAGAGAAGGAGTTTCCAAGACAAGCAAAAACTAAAGGAGTTCATGAACAATAATTCAGACATGCAAGAAATATTAAAGGGGACCCTTTGAGTAGGAAAGAGAGACCAAAAAGTAACAAAGACTAAAAAGGAACAGAGAATCTACAAAAATAGTGACTTCACAGGTAATACAATGGCACTGAATTCATATTTATCAATAATTACTCTGAATGTAAGTGGATTAAATGCTGCAATCTAAAGACATAGGGTATCAGAATGGATAAGAGAACAAGGCACATTAATATGCTGCTTATAAGAGACTTTTTTTTTTAAGATTGTATTTATTTATTCATGAGACACACAGAGAGAGACAGAGACATAGGCAGAGGGAGAAGCAGGCTTCCTGGGAGAGCCTGACGTGGGTCTTGACCATTGAGCCACCCAGGCATCCTACAAGAGACTCATTTTAGATCCAAAAATACCTCTAGATTGAAAGTAAGGGGGTGGAGAACCAGCTATCTTACGAATGGATATCAAAAGGAAGCTGGAGTAGCCATCCTTATATAAGACAAACTAGATTTTAGACCAAAGACTGTAATAAGAAAGAGGAAGGACACTATATCATAATAAAGGGGTCTAGCCATCAAGAAGATATAAGGATTATAAATATTTATTAGATCAGGAATAAATGATAGAGAAATTTAGAAAAACAGTAGAATAGATCAACACTAGGAGCTGGTTCTTTGAAAGAATTCAAATTGATAAACCCCTAGTCAGACTTATTGAAAAGAAAAGAGAAAGGGGCACCTGTGTGGCTTAGTGGTTGAGCATCTGCCTTTGGCTCAGGGCATGATCCCAGGGTCCTGGGATTGAGTACCACATCAGGCTCCCCACAGGGAGCCTACTTCTCCCTCTGCCTACGTCTCTCTCTGTATCTCTCATGAATAAATAAATAAAATATTTTTTTAAAAAAGAAAAAGGACCCAAATAAATCAAATCACAGAGAAAGAGGAGAGATTGGGCAGCCTGGGGGGCTCAATGGTTTAGAGCAGCCTTCGGCCCAGAGCCTGATCCTGGGGACCCGGGATCGAGTCCCACATCGGGCTACCTGCATGGAGCCTGCTTCTCCCTCTGCCTGTGTCTCTGCCTCTCTCTCTCTCTCTGTCTCTTATGAATAAATAAATAAAATCTTAAGAAAAAAAAAAAGAGGAGAGATCATGACCAACACTGTGAAATACAAACAATTATAAGAAAATATTATGAACAAGTATATGCCGACAAATTGGGCAATGGATAAATTCCTAGAAACATGTAAACTACATAAACTGAAACAGGAAGAAACAGAAAATTTGAACAGACCCATAACTGGCAAAGAAACTGAATCAGTCACAAAAATTCTCCCAACAAACAGGAGTCCAGGGCCAGATAGCTTCCCAGGGGAATTCCACCAAACATTTAAAGAGGAAGTAATACCTTTTCTTCTGAAGCTATCCCCAAAAATAGAAATGGAAGGAAAACTTCCAAACTCATTCTACAAGGCCAGCATTACCACGATCCCAAAACCAAAAAGCCATATTCCTGACGAACATGGATGCAAAAATTCTCAGCAAGATACTAGCTAATTGAATCCCATAGTACATTAAAAGGGTTATTCACCATTGTCATGGATCCAGGATAGTCAGAGGAGATGATATGAGGAAAGACTCAGAGTCTCACTGAATTTTAATCTGGGGGATGGGGGACTGAGACTTGGATTAGTCTCCTCCAGTTTTTATTAAGAAAGCTATCAGATTATCTATAGGAATGATTATCTTTGGGAAGCAGAGAAAAACATGTTTACTTCAAAAGGTAAAAGAATAGGCTATTGACTCAAGGAGGGGGAGAGGAGAGGAGCTGTATCTGAAGAACAATGTGGTCAAGAGTCAGTGTGCTGACTCAGGACCTCCCGTATTCCCAGTGTGTTGAGGACTATGAGATTCAGTTCTCAGGTAGGTGCACTGCAGCTTGTTCCCTACACCCTGTGATCAAGTAGGATTTATTCCTGAACTGCAGGAGTGTTCAATAATCACAAATCAATCAACATGATATATCATATTAATAAAAGGAAGGATAAGAACCAGATACTCCTCTCAATAGATACAGAAAGAGCTTTTGACAAAATACAGCATCCTCTCTTGATAAAAACCCTCAAAAAGGTAGAGACGAAGGAACTTAGCTCAATATCATAAAGGCCATATATAAGATTCCCATAGCTAATATCATCCCCAGGGGAATGAACTGAGAGGTTTTCCCCTAAGGTCAGGAACGTGACAGGGATGGCCACTCTCATCACTATAAACCCCAGCCTTAACAATCAGACAGCAAAAAGAAATCAAAGGCTTCCAAATTGTCAGAGAAGAAGTCAAATTTCCACTCTTTGCATATGACAAACATGATACTCTATGTAGAAAACCCAAAAGACTCCACCAAAAATTTGCTAGAACTTGAACTTGCTAGATATATGAATTTGGCAAAGTTGCAAGATGCAAAATCATAGAAATCTGTTGACTTTTTATACACCGATAATGAAGCAGCAGAAAGAGGAATCAAGGAATTTATTTCATTTGCAATTACACAAAAATGATAAGATACCTAGAAATAAACCTAACCAAAGAGGTAAAATATCTGTACTCTGAAAACTATAGGACACTTATGAAAGAAATGGAAGATGATAAAACGAAATGGAAAAGTATTCTATGCTCATGGATCAGAAGAACAAATATTGTTAAAATGTCTATACTACCCAAAGCAATCTACACATTTAATACAATCCTGATCAAAATAACACCAGCATTTTACACAGAGCTAAAACAAACAATTCTAAAATTTGCGTGGAATCAGAAGAGACTCTGAATAGCCAAAGTAACATTGAAAAAGCAAAGCAAGAGGCATCAAAATTTCAGACTTCAAGCTGTAATCATTGAGACAGAATGCTACTGGCACAAAAACAGATACATAGATCAATGGGACAGATCAGAGAACCCAGAATAGGCCCACAACTGTATGGGCAACTAATCTTTGACAAAACAGAAAAGACTATCCAATGGATAAAAAGACAGTCTCTTTCAACAAATGGCATTAGGAAAACTGGACAGCAATGTATAAGAGAATGAAACTGGACCACTTTCTTACAACATATGCAAAAATAAATTCAAAATGGATGAAAGACCTAAATGTGAGACAAGAAACCATCAAAATCCTAGAGGAGAACAAAGCCCTTTTGAACTTAGCTGCAGCAGCTTCTTACTGACATATCTCTGGAGGCAAGGGAAACAAGAAAAATGAACTATTGGCACCTCATGAAGATAAAAAGTTTCTGCACAGCAAAGGAAACAATCAAGAAAACTAAAAGGTGACTGACAGAATGGGTGAAGATATTTGCAAATGACATATTGGATAAAGGGTTAATATCCAAAGTCTATAAAGAACGTATCAAACTTAACACCCAAAAACTAATAATACAGTTAAGAAGTGGGTGGAAGACAGGGCACCTGGGAGACTCAGTCAGTTAAGTGTCAGCTTGTGGCTCAGATCATGATTTCAGGGTCCTGGGTTGGAACCCTTCATCAGGCTCCACACCCAGGGGAGAGTTTGCTTAAGGATTCTCTCTCTCCCTCTCCCTCTCCCTCTACCCCTTCCCCCACTTGTGCTCTCTCTGTCTCTCTCTTAAATAAATAAAATATTTTAAAAAAGAAAGAAATAGGCAGAAAGTCTTAATAGACATTTTTCCAAAGAAGACAACCAGATGGCTAACGGAAACATGAAAAGATGCTTATCACTCATCATCAGGGAAATACAAATCAAAAGCATAATGAGATACTACCTCACTCCTGTCAGAATGCCTAAAATTAACAACTCAGGAAACAGATGTTGGTGAGGATGTGGAGAAAGGGGAACCCTTTTGCACTATTGGTCGAATGAAAACTGGTGCAACCCCTCTATAATAAAGTATGGAAGTTCCTCAAAAAGTTAAAAACTGCACTACTAGGTATTTATCCAAAGGATACAGAAATGCTGATTTGAAGGGGTACATGATAGCAGCACTATCAACAATAGCCAAATGATGGAAAAAGTCCAAATGTCCATAAACTGATGAAAGGATAAAGAAGTAATATATATATATATATATATATATATATACTATATAAAGTATATATACTATATAAAGTATACTTTATATGTACTATATATAGATTTATATATAAATTTATAAGTATTTATAATGTATAAATAAATATATGCTCTGATACACACACACACACTAGAATATTACTCAGCAATCAAAAATAATGAAATCTTGCCATTTGCAATGACATGGATGGAGCTAGAGAGTATTATGTTAAGCAAAATAAGTCAGAGAAAGACATATGATCTCACTCATATGTGGAATTTAAGAAACAAAATGTATGAACATAAGGGAAGGGAAGGAAAATTAAAATAAGATAAAAACAGAGAAGGAGGCAAATGGTAAGTGTCTTAACTATAGAGAACAGACTGAAGGTTGCTGGAGGGGAGGCGGGTGGTGGGCATTAAGAAGGGCATTTGTCGTAACGAACATTAGGTATTCCATGTAAGTGATGAATCACTAAATTCTACTCCTGAAACCAATACTATACAATATGTTAACTAACTGGAATTTAAATTTTAAAAAAAAGGAAAAGAAAAAAGGTCACTAACTTGTAAATTGAAAGGCAGAATAGAGCACCTGGGTGGCTCAGTCAGTTGAGTGTGTGCCTTCACCTTGGGTCATGATCCCAGAGTCCTGGGATCAAGCCCCACATCGGGCTCAGTGGGGGAGCCTGCTTCTCTCTCTCTCTCTGTCACTCCTTCTGCTTATGCTCTTGCTCTTTCTCTCTCTGTCAATAAAGAAAATCTTAAAAAATAAAATAAGTAGGGCAGCCTTGGTGGCTTAGCAGTTCAGCCCTGCCTTCAGCCCAAGGTATGATCCTGGAGACCCAGGATTGAGTCGCATGTCGGGCTCCCTGCATGGAGCCTGCTTCTCCCTCTGTCTGTGTCTCTGCCTCTCTCTCTGTCTCTAATAAATAAAATCTAAAAAAAAAAAAAAAGTAGAATATAATATTGGATATACAAAAATTTGTAAAAATATAGAAATATATGTGACTGTAGCACATTTTCTTATGAATATATGCAAATAGAAAGATATGTCAATATTCTGTATCATAATCCTATACTTTGTCAGTATATAAGTATATTAAAAATATAATGGCAAGAGCTTATATATTCATTGAATATGACAGGTGTTATATGAGTATAAAAAGGTGTTATCTCTGTGTGACAGTTTTATTGACATTAGTATCTTTACAATAAATTACTTTTATAATAACTTTTAAAGATTTTATTTATTTTATTTTGGGGGGGGACTTGTGCATGTGGGAGGAGCAGAGGGAGAGGGAGAGATAGAGAATCTCAAGTAGACTCCACCCTGAGCTTGGAGCTGAAGTGAGACTCAATCTCATGAACCCAAGATCACGATCTGAGCTGAAACCAAGTCAGATGCTTAACCAACTGAGCCACCCAGACACCCCTATAATAACAATTTAAAAATTATGCATTGTAAATAAAGTATAATAAGTTCTAAAATTACATGGACTTGGTTCAAATCTATGCTCTGGTATTCACTAACTTAACTTCTCTGAGTCACACTTTTATCTTCTATTAAAGTGGAATTATAAATTCTTACAAGCTTTGTAAGATCATATTGACGATGTGTGAAGACTTTAACACTTTAAAAAATAATTATACTTTCAATAATTTACTGCTACAGACTGAATGTTTGTGTGTCTCTCAAATTTATATGCTGAAATCTAACCCCCAGTGTGGTGATATTTGTATGTGGGACCTTTGGAATGTGATTAAGTCATAAGGGTGGAGCCCTCACAAACTGGGCTAGTGCCTTCAGAGAGTTGCTGGCCTGTTTCTATTATATGAGGACCCAGCAAGATGGCTTTCTATTGGCTAGGAAATAAGCTCTCACTAGACACCAAATCTTTTGGCATCTTAATCTTGGACTTCCCTCCAGAATGGACCTGGATTTCCAGAATGGTGAGAAATAAATGTTTTTTGTTTAAGTCACTTGGACTATGGTATTTTTATGATAGCAGCCCAAATGGACTAGGACATTTTCCATAGTTTACCAAAAAAATTATATATAACATATATAAAACTTATATTTTAAGTTATATTTATAAAATATATATATTCGATTAGCTATATAAAAAGAACAATGGTACAATAACCTAGCAAAAGACAATAGAATTTTTAGTGAATATAATTATTGGATAAGCTAATAGGTATAAAATATAATATTAGTGAGTCCATATTGCCTTATATTTTTAGAATAAAAATAGTAATTTTTGTCAGGAGAAAATCTTTATCATCCATAATATCCTTTGAAAATTTTCTGTATTTGTATTAACAGAAAGTATCCTTTCATCATTGACAATATGCTTATGTATCCTACAGAAACCAGATGTGATCCACTGAGATGTTCAAGGGATAATTGTGCTTCTGGAGTTTGGAGAGTAGAACTCTAAAACGTTAACCCAGTAAAATGCAAAGGGCAGTTATAAATTGGGCCCACAAAAATAAAAGGTGGGGATTTTCCAATATGACTTTATAAAAAGCAGAACCAAGTCTTTCAGTTTTTATTTTAAGGCTAGGTTAGAAGATAAACTAACTCCTTTTCTTCTCATGATTAAGTTTGTGTAGGTTTTGTAGTAAAATTTATTCCTTCCTTAAAAAGTAAGAGCAAAAGAGAATGAAGTTTTCTATACCTAGGTCTAATATGGAATTGCAACTCAGACAAATTTCTCTTTCATATACCCTCTAATATAAATCCAGGTTCATAAATTTCAGCTTTCTCTTTGGATATTCTATAAAAATTATAATCTCAATTTAGTTTAGTAAATATCTATTTATATAAAAATCTTTATATACCACACACATGCATTAATGATCTTTTATTATAATATTTATTACTGTCTAACAACTATGATATTTAGGTACACACAGGAGGATGTTGGTGTAGTCCCTACCATAGGGTAATTGTAGTTTATGATAACAGTCACATAAAGAGTATTTGGGCAGATAATACCAATATCAAACAAGAAATTTAAAAATAATAAACTGATGTTTTGGTGAATTTTGAAAGAAGCAAAATTGTTACAGATTCATATTTAAGTAAGTTTAAAAAAATACTTATTTCTTCTATGGTCCTAAGGAGAAATTCAAGGAAAATACGAGACTTTGGTGCTAATTAATAGTAAAAGGATATAAGTCAGAGAGAGCCAGGGGGTAGATACACTTGAAATCAGAGAGATTTTGAAATCAGAGTGGTGAATTTTGAGAATGTAATGAGATTATATATCAACTATCAAAATACAGTTATATGGTGGTTATTAGTAACCAACAATTGAGAGTCCCATAATTATACTTGCAAGATGGCAGGAAGCAATATTGACAAAACAACTGATATTATTTAAAAGATCATCTTTTATGTGAGATGATTCTACTACTTGTTTGTTTACTGATCAGAAGTTCATCTCTAAGCCTACATTTTCTTATCTGCAAAATAAAGATAGTAAATAGTTCTTGCAAACCTGTTCTTCAGGTCCAGCAGTATTGACTTATGGTTTTAGATTGATCATCAAGTTCATGAGACACAATATCTTTGAACCAGCACCATTTTTCTTTAGCTTTAAAGGAAGGAGAGAAATGAAATAAATAACAGCACACAAGGCAACACCACAGCAGAGACTATGTATTCTGCATGACTAATATGCATTGCTTTTGATGTGCCAGTCATTCTATACTTGGGACAATGGAATCATGATATAAGATGCTAGACAACCTGGACTTAGGGGAGTAATCAGCACAGCAATCTCTTTCACTTTTTTCTTAATTAGGCACACAGTTGCCTCAGGTGCTCATAATTAACCTCAGTCTTCAAAAAAGTTGCTTTTTATCAATATAGATTATTCATTACTTGCTCTGGACAATAAAGCAAGTGCTTGGTTTAATACATAGTTTTTGACCGAATTCTCACTTATCTTCTATCTGGTGTCCTATTTTTCTATAAATTTTGTGGACTATATTACTAAGAGACTTGACCAAGGGTCAAGTCCTCAGGTAAAGAAAAAGCCACAAACAGAAGTCAACCTTTTTCCTTCCAATGTCACATATGGGTTTTATAAGAGTCAAATGAAATAGTTTTTCTTTTTTTTAAAGATTTCATTTATTCATTCGTGAGAGACAGAAAGAGAGGCAGAGGCACAGGTAGAGGGAGAAGCAGGCTCCCTGTTGGGAGCCTGATGTGGGACTTGATACCAGCACCCCGGGATCAGGATCTGAGCTGAAGGCAGATGCTCAACTACTGAGCCACCCAGGTACCCCTCAAATGAATACTATAATTATAATGGTTAGCACAGTGAATGGCACAGAGTGTTTAATGCATATCAGTTAGTTGTCAAATTCTAGTGAAATTTACAAATAGAAATTGAAATTGATGTTCGATAGCATTAATTTATATACATAGCTCTAAAAGCTAAGCAGACAGGGAAGTGATAGCATTTTGCATTATTAGTCTTCAGAGAACTATAGAAGTAAAGCAAGGAAGGAAAGCAAATAAAGTTGCTACGTTGTTTCCAGGGCTGCCTTTCCCCCATGAGTTCCTAAATCCATAAAATAAAGAACCATCACACATTTGAGTATCTGAGGGTCCTCTGACCCTAGGCAATCTTATTTTTTCAGATTTTAAAGGCTTTTGGAAAAAGTTGTTGTAGGAATTGTATTTTTGGTTATGACATTGTTTCTTGTCTCTCTTCCCTTTCTGCCATTTCTCTTGCCCCTGTATTCATCTTGTTTCTGATTTAGTCTGGTAGTATTACAACTTACTTCAAATAGCCAGTTCAACTTAGTCAATCCTTAAGGGACATTATAAACAAAGATTTTGAAAAGTATAAGACAACAATCATCAACCCAAATCAACCAAAACTGGGACAATTCCCCTCTTATATTTTATCAATTCTTAGGTTTGTTTTCTCTGAGAAAGGATGCTTCTTCCCACAGGAGGAGAAAATCTTTTCTATGATACATATTTTGATAAATAATCTATGAACTTCTGAAGGAGAGAATGAATGTTTTTAGAGATTGCCTTTAAAAGGAAATGTGCCAGGAGATCAACAGGGCAACTCTTTTTGTCTTCAATAATTCTGTGCTTACACAATATGACTCTTTATTTCCCAGCAAGAGTTAGGACTTTTAGACTTTTAGTAACATAATGCATTAGTTTCCCAGCGAGTTCATGACTTAATCAGGACTTAATCACGTCCTAGCCTACATACAGGCTTGATAGTAATACATACTGAGGCCTTAGAGTCTCAGGCTGATGAAAAAAAAGGAGGAAATATTAGAAGCAGCTTGGTGGGGGCAGGAATATGAATACAGACACAGAGCTAAATCTTGCATTGAATAATTATCTGCATATTATCTGAATGGCTCAGAAAAATCATGGATATAGAAACTGTGGCCAAATGATAGAGCCATATGATTCACTCAGGTTCAGCAACATGAAAAGTCTAGCTGGCACAATGTGCGACTTGGTGGCATCCTGGTCCAGGTGATCTGCCCACTGTGGAAGAAATCTGACCATTGGGATTGGGGTGGGTATACACAGTGGTTCTGTTCAGTGTTCTAAAGTGACAGCAAGAGTTAAGAAAGACAGGACATCAGTACCAAGCAAAGAAGGTGTGATTCAGGTAAATGAACCTTCCCTATTTGAGAGTTGGTACTCAAATCAGCACTGGAATTAGAATTACAAGTTTGTATATATTAGCTCATTCCTGCTGAGAAGTTGATGTAGACTGTGGCTGGGCTGGGCTGGATACCATATAATGTATGTACACTGACAAAACAGTTATAATTCTCACAGAATGGTAGGCCGAGGAGATTGAAGACAAACCCGCTGAGCACCTCCTTCATACCACTCATTGCCATGCTTCCATGGGATTCTTAGGGACTCTTGAAACACAATAGCAAGATGAGTAATTTTAGGTAGCTGGAATATATAAGCAACAATTTTATAGGTAGCCAAAGTATACAAGCATCAATTTTAAAGCTCTTCAAATAAACTTGATTTAATTAAGTTATTTCAAGTTAGAAATATAGCCAATAGTTGTGCTAACCTATTAGAGCCCAGTTTGTTTCTCAAGCAGTAGAGTCCAGTGTCTGATATGAGCACTGCAGTGGTTTTCTATAGTAGACATTCATTCTGTGAATTCTTCTCTCTGATTTCTTTCAAATACAAAGAATACTAAGATTCTCACTGCAGGAACTCTAGGGTTCCTGGTCTAATATGTTTAGAGACTATTTAGATGATATAATGGGTGTTCTTCTGACCTTGAGAAGATGAAGAAAACTACTTAATTGAGATTATGGGTTTATGATCTTGTTTGTAACTTGCTTCCACTTTAAAAAAGTAAAATTGTGGGGCAGCCCTGGTGGCTCAGCGGTTTAACGCCACCTTCAGCCCAGGGCCTGATCCTGGAGATGGAGTCCATCCTGGGATGGAGTCCCACGTCAGGCTCCCTGAATGGAGCCTGCTTCTCTCTCTGCCTGTGTCTCTGCCTCTCTCTCTCTCTCTGTGTGTCTCTCATGAGTAAATAAATAAAATCTTTAAAAATAAATAAATAAATAAATAAATAAATAAATAAATAAAATTGCAGACATTACATTTTAGACTTGATGGTGAGCATTTATGCTGCATTAATACTGCTCTACTACAAAGCTAAGGAGTCAGTTAGTGGATCCATTCCTCATTCCAGTACTTCTTTACCTTGCAGTTGAAAATAGATATTCAATATTCACCAAACATTGGTGATTGTCTACTGTGTGCTGGAGACTGTTATGTACCAGTGGCCCAAAATGAATGAGACATATTTCTGTCTTCAAGAATTATATCATACATGGGAGATAGAGTTCTAAAGCACATTTCAATGTGATACATAGTGCATTAGATAAACACAAAGTGCAATAGGAATAAAGGGAAAAAATAGCCACTTGCCCTAGGAGAGAAGAGGAACATACATTATTTCATAGAAGATCTGACATGTGAGCTGGGTTGAAGCAAGTTCCCAGAGAAGCAGACAGATGTCTTAGAGAGAGAAAAAAATAATATCCTCGTGCATTCAGAAACAATGAGAAATTCTGGTCCCTGAAGCCTACAATGCATAAGCAGAAATCCAGGGTCTGTGAATTATAGTATGGATACTCTACCATCTATAGGTGATGAGGAATACTTAAAGAATTTGAGGAAGTGGTGATATGACTAGATGGAGTTATAGCTGCTTATGTATGAAAAGGAAAGTAATCTCTTAAAAGGCAGTCTACCTTATTATCTCACTGCACAAAACAGCAAAATAACATTGGTTTTTATGAATGAATATACAATGTAAAATAATCAGCTTTGATTTTTTTAATGGAATTGATTGCGTAACTGCTATCGGAGACACACCATCAAAGATTCCAGTTATCTTGCTATTGGCAATGTTCCAAATGACACCAATTCTGTTTTTATATAAAGTAAAAAAAAATGCACTTGTTAAGTATATAAACATCTGAATAAAATGGTGTTACTTTTAAATTCTCTTCTTTTCTATTTGAATTTTCTGTTTGTACATGGAATTCTTAAATGCAACCAGCTGTGACAGCCACAAGTACTGTCACACACACCACACCAAAGTGGCCTATCCCCATGTTTGTCCTTCATCATCTCAGAGTTCTTATTCGATCTTCAGGGACAGAGGAGAAATGAAAAAAGCCTAAGGAGAGGCCAAGGAGATTCACTGACTATTTATAGAATAACCTTCTGTTAGAGAGAATCAGCTCTTCAAAGAGAGGGACTAAAGCTTTGTGTGTGTGTTTAAAAGAAACAGCAGCATTGTGAAATATAAGGAAAGAACTCCTAAATCAAAGGAATACTTCGTAATTCTAAAAGAAGAAGGTAGTAGATAAATGTAAAATTTAACAGTGAGCTAAAGTGAAATGATTCTTTGTGTCATCTATTCTTTTATTGTTCTCTTGGGTTGTTATGTTTTGAGAATATTAGATAAGTTCTGCTGCTTCCACAAGACCTGCCCAAATAGTAAAATAGTAGAGTTAACATCACTTTTGCATCATGAATACCAGCTGTATGCCACAGTTGATTTTTTTTAAGTACAAAAATTGATAAATGTTGTCACAAGTGACTTCAAAGTAACTATGCCATTTAAATAGTATTTACAATTATTTAAAAAATCACACTCTTGTGGATCATAAGTCTTGCCCAATTTAAACATTGGAATTGTGAGAGATTCATTTTCCTTTTTTGTTTGGAACCAATTTCATGGAGCTGTAGTTTTTTGCAACATTTTTATTATATAACCAAACCCAGAAGATCCCCATCCCCCATCTTTTCACTATAATGTTTTCTTCCCATTTTATTCCAGAAGATGCCAAGACAGCCTCCTGGTGGGTTACCTTGGCAACCTCGTGTGTCATGTTTTAGAGTGTCCCAGGGCTGCAGTTTTATTTCCATTTGCATGCACTTCAGTCAGCTAACTGTAAATTTAAAAGGTCTGTTGTAGAATCAATCTTTTTTTGTTGTTGTTGTTACAGAATGAAAAACAGATAATTAAGATTACTGGTCAGTAAAATCCACTTATATTTAGTACAGTTTGTAGGAAACCTTGGACTCCTCTTACTTAAAGTCATGATTATTTTTCACATGGCTCTTTATAAGCTGATGTTATAATGCCACATAATATAATATACAGTGTAACATATACATAATACTCAATGTGACAGCTTGATCTCCTCTTTGAAAAGCATGTCACTTTACAATCTTTTGATGACAACTATACAAGGCTTTACCCAATGGAGCTTTTGACATGTCAATCAGAGTAAGACTGCAGTGACTCAAGATTATTTTATTACACCCAGTTACAAATTTCAAAGAGCCCCCATCACATACCAAAAATATATCATTTTAGTATTTCTCATGTAGAGTCACATCTTTTTAGCTATATTGTTTCAAAGTTACTGACGTAATTGCTTTTTGATAAGTTTAAAATTCTTTTAAACATATTTTTGTAGAAAACAGCTTACTATTTGTATTAGTCTTCAAAGACAGACTTTGGCAGTTTTATAAAAAGCAAGAGATATAGAAGGCCTGAAATTTGAGCAAAGTTGTATATAAAGTTAATAGCAAAGCTGAAATGAAAAGTAATTCTCTTTGAAACGCCAGTATTTATTAGGTATCAGAGCAGGAGTGATAGATCATTGTTTTCGCTTCAGGAAGAAAACCACCATTGTGTGTGCCCCACAGTCTGCAAGATACTTTTTGCTTCTCTTAAAGATTTTAGGTATTCTATAATCACAACATTCTAGGAGGATATTCTGTATGAAATAGTGACATTTTTCTGTTTGACCCAGACTCAATGTTACCTTGAAATTAATACCTTCTTTTTCAAAGAAAGGGTCTCTGAAGAGCTTTACTGAGTAATTTTGAGTGCTGCCATAAATTGAGCTATTTTCCCCTTTCATTCTTTGGGGGCATGGTCTGAACATGCTTCAATATGCACAGGGTAATTCAGTGGCTACTTTCTTCTCCTAGGCTTGATTATCCGTAGCATGCCATATTTTAGCTTCAAATTTGATGAAAAGGGTGGAAATAGGTCATCGTTGTTCATCAGTTTTCTGTTTTCCAAAGTCTTCCCCACCCTAAGAGTTTTAGAAGAATCTTTTAATATGGTGCACCTATTAAGGATGTCTGTGTCTACATAGACATATTCATTCTTTTGTGAATATCCTTAAAGTAACCTGATTCCTTTAGACATGATTTTGTAACAGATCATTCAATAAATAACAGAGGTCTGGATAAGAGATGTCATTTTCCCCCCAAACTACAAAGGGGAATAAAACTACCTTGAAATCTTAACTTATTGTTGTAAAAATCCGTTGAAGTAGATAATGAGGAGGGGTGCCTAGGTGGTGCAGTCCATTCTCCTCTTGGTTTTGGCTCAGGGCATGATCTCGGGGTCCTGGAATGGAGCCCTGTGTCAGGCTCCATGATCAGTATGGAGATTCTCTAAAATAAATAGCTTAAATCTTGATGTAGTTTCAAGGAGACAGAACTGGTGCCCAGACTAACTTTGACAGAGCCATTCAGCTTGCTCATGGCAGATAAACTAACATAATTCAAATTTGCCTGAACTACATCTTGTTCTTAAGACACTATTAAAATCTTTCCCAAACCTTAATTGTTCATGACACCAATGATTGTTTCTATTTTTTTCTTTTTTAGGTTAATAGTATTAATGTTAATCTATCAAAGACTGGTTGCTTTTCCTATAACCATAGCAAGGTTAGCTAGCACTGAATGACTGTGGAAAAGATTATCTCTGTGCTGAGCAGTGATAATTGAAAGCATTGAGCAGATCTTTTAGTAGAGCATGATTTCTCATTTAAAATATTTTGAGAGCAACTTATGCGAAGGTGGATGAGTTAAGCTCCTCTTTTCCAATTCATAGGATGTTGTTAGCTATTGCTCTATGCAAAGCTCCTTTCTTGTTTTCATTTTTTTCTCTTATTTTTCACTACCTTATTGCGGCATAATTTACATAAGAAAAACTGCACCTATGTAAAGTGTACAACTTGGTGAGTTTAGACCTATGAATACACCTATGAAACCATCACTACAATGAAGATAACAAGCATATCCATGAGCCACAAAAGTTTCCTTTTGCCTTTTTGTGCTCTCTCCTTCTCACCATTCTCCCAATCACAGATCAGTTTTCTGTTGGTATAGATTAGTTTGCAATTTCTAGAGTTTTCTATCAATGGAGTGATACAGTATTCATTAATTTTCTTCTGGCTTCTTTCATTATTTTGGGATCCATTCAAGTTGCAGAGTGTATCAGTAGTTCCTTTTATTACTGAGTAGTATTCCACTGTACAGAATTTGTTTATCAATTCATCTGTTAGTAGCATTTGGGTCATTTCCAGATTTTGTCTATTACAAAATCTGTGTGGACATAGGTTTTATTTCTTGTATAAATATGTATAGACAGACGCCTGGGTGGCTCAGTGGTTTAGTGCCTGCTTTCGGCCCAGGGCATGATCCTGGAGTCCCAGAATGGAGTCCCACACCAGGCTCCCTGCATGGAGCCTGCTTCTCCCTCTGCCTGTGTCTCTGCCTCTGTGTCTCTCTGTGTCTCTCATGAGTAAATAAATAAAATATTTAAAAATAAATAAATAGGTATGGAATGGCTGGGTCATATGGAAAGTGGTTCACATTTTTAAGAGTGCTAAACTGTTTTACAAAGTGGATTTACCTTTTATAATGTCACTATCTTTATACAAGGTTCACCAGTCAGTTTTTTAGTTATCACTATTCTAATACACGGTTAGTGGTATTCCAGTGATGCTTTAATTTGCACTTCTTGATGACTAATCATACTGAGTTTCTTTTCCTTTTTTTTTTTTTTTGCCAAATGAATACCTTTTTTTTTTTTTAAGATTTTATTTATTCATGAGACAGAGAGAGAGAGAGAGAGAGAGAGAGATTGAGGCAGAGACACAGGCAGAGGGAGAAGCAGGCTCCATGCAGGGAACCTGATGTGGGACTTGATCCCGGGTCTCCAGGATCACACCCTGGGCTGAAGGCAGGCGCTAAACCACTGACCCATCAGGGATCCCTGGATTCCTAGTTTTTTGCATCCTTGACAGCACTTGGTATTAAACCATATCCATTTTTTTTTAGTTCAATAGGTGTAGAAGTATAATATCTTTTTACTTTGCATTTTTCAAATTGCTAGTAAATTTGAGCAACTTATTTACAGGTAAACTACATGAAACTATATGAGTTTCTCTTTCTGTGACTTGTCTTAATTTTTTTGGTCAATTTTTCTATCATGTTTGCTATTAATTTCCAGTTTATTTGTGGGAGCTCCTATATTTAATGTTATTCTATAAAGCTTTCTGTAGTGATGGAAATGTTTTATATCTGTGCTGTATAATAGTACAGTAGTAGTGATGTATGACTGTTGTGCACTTGGAATATGGCTAGTGGCACTGAGGAAGTGAATTTTTAATATTTTGTAATTCCTACTAATTTACATTTGATTAATCACTTGTGGCAAGTGTCTACTGTGCTAAAGAGTGTTGTGCCTGACATTGCTCCCTTGGCAATATTGAATATTTTAGTTAGCTTATTTCTGGCTGTTGTCAGTCTGTTACCTTTCCCTGTGGTCTTTTTCATTCAATAGAAATCTTCATTTTTGATAAATAAAAACACATTAATTTTTGACTTGCGGATTTTAGTTTCAGTGTTTTTTTTTTAATTTTTATTTATTTATGATAATCACAGAGAGAGAGAGAGGCAGAGACACAGGCAGATGGAGAAGCAGGCTCCATGCACCGGGAGCCCGATGTGGGATTCGATCCCGGGTCTCCAGGATCGCGCCCTGGGCCAAAGGCAGGCGCCAAACCGCTGCGCCACCCAGGGATCCCTCAGTGTTTTTTTTTAATATGTACTTTCCCATGTTAAGATCACAAAAATACTCTCCTGCTTTTTTTTTTTTTTTAATTTATGGTGTCAATTAAATGATTCAGTCTTATTTTCCTCTGTGTAATCATATGGAGTTTTCCTTCCATAATCTATTAAATAATCTCTTTGCAACTAATTGTTTGTGGAGCCTTATTTATCATGTATCAAATTATGTTTATGTCTTTTTGAGCTCTGTATTCTTCCTATTGGTTATTTCTCTGTTGTGCTTATTCCATATGCTTTTGTTACCACTGATATGATGTTTATTTATTTATTTATTTATTTATTTATTTATTTATTTATTTATTTATTTATTTATTTTGATGTATTTTTAATACCTAACAAGGCATATACCTGGTTTTTTGGTTAATTTTCTCAAAATTGCCTTAGTTTTATGTACTTCTTTTTGAGATTTGTATTTGTGTTATGTGCATTAAAAAACTTATTTTTAAACCTTAGTCTTTATTTATGAAGGTATAATTTACATATAGGATGTAGCGCAATTAATGCATATAATGCATATAACCATGTCACTATCATCTAGAACAAAATGTAGAACATTTCCATCACCGCCAGAATCTCTCCATGCCCCTTTATACTCAATATCACTTATCTCCAGAGGTAATCAATATTCTGAATTCTATAATTATAGGTTACTGTATTCCTTTGGTCTGAGTTCCTTCAATCAACAGTATGTTTCTGAGATTTAGTTATGTTACTGCATCAGCAATTTATTCTTTTTAATGTCATATATTATTCCATTTTATGGTATACCATCTTGTGTTTATCTAATTTCATGACACTTGGATGGCTTCCATTTTGTAACTATTCAATGGTGTGCACTTGATTTGCAGCATTTGCTAGTTCCCCTGGTGTAAATGCTTTCACCATGGCCAATTTCAAATTGCATGGCTTAACAATAAGCTCACAAAATTCCTTGTGAGCTTCTGCAAGCTGACTGCAACATACCCCTGGAACTATCTGGAATAAAGCTGCTCTGGATATTCTTGTGCAAGGGTTTTTGTCATTGTTGCTGTTTTTCTTTTGGTATATAAGAAATAATTTCACTTGAGTATGTACTAATTGCAGGATTTCTGGGTCATAGCATAGGCATTTGTTTAATCAGTAGATAATGACAAATTTCCTAGTTTGCTGATAATTTTTATAGTATATAGGAATAGACTTTATCAATTCCTTTTCTCCATATATGGACATAATCTTGATTTTTTCTTTTTGACCTATTAATAAGAAGAATTTTATATATACATATATATATACACACATATTTTGATGGTAAACTTCACATACATTCACAATGTCAGTCATATTTGATCTTATTATAGTCTCTTTCGAGTACATTTTTGGATTTGATTAGCTAAAAGGTTAGGCATATTTAGGGAGAGGAGGAGGGAGAGGGAGAGAGACTATTTTTTACTAAAATGAAAGCAAAAATATAATACTAGTTTCCAAATTAAGGTGAAAATTTAAAGTGTATAAAGTATATAAATACTTGCCCAAATTTTCTATTGTTGAATATTTTTAACATGACTTTCTCCCTATTGTTATAAATTTTTACTTTCCCTACTCTTTATGGCCATAATCCTAAAACTATCATTTTCAAGCCTGGTAGTACACTGGAATCACCTGGAGAGCTAGTACACTAATTCCAAGTTCTTACCTATACAAATCAGAATCTTTGGTGTTGGAACCTGGGCAGTCTTATTTTAAAGCTCTACAGGTGGTATCTGTATACAGCCAGAATTGAGATTCAATATTCTGAAATATGTTAGAGTATGAGGCAGGCTGTGTAAATGTTGAGAAATGGCCTTAAGAATCACATGGGTCGGGGATCCCTGGGTGGCGCAGCGGTTTGGCGCCTGCCTTTGGCCCAGGGCGCGATCCTGGAGACCCGGGATCGAATCCCACGTCACGCTCCCGGTGCATGGAGCCTGCTTCTCCCTCTGCTTGTGTCTCTGCCTCTCTCTCTCTCTATGTGACTATCATAAATAAATAAAAATTAAAAAAAAAAAAAAAAAGAATCACATGGGTCATCTGTCTCTACTCACACAGAATTTGCTGGCTGGAGATATCTAGGTGATTGTAAAATACACATGCATGCAACACATACAAACCTCAAGCCTCTCATAAGGTAAAACTCCAATTTTCAGCCACCTTTTTTTTTTTTTTTTTTTTAATGATAGTCACACACAGAGAGAGAGAGGCAGAGACATAGGCAGAGGGAGAAGCAGGCTCCATGCACCGGGAGCCCAACGTGGGATTCGATCCCGGGTCTCCAGGATCGTGCCCTGGGCCAAAGGCAGGCGCCAAACCGCTGCGCCACCCAGGGATCCCTCAGCCACCTTTTATCAGGTGTTCAGTGTTGAAACATAATATACCTCCTAGTATTTTAGTTTTGGAGGAACTCTCTGCTTTAGCTGCTCCAGCTCTTCCACCATCTCAGCAATGATCTTCACCTACTGATTGCAATTTGTCAAAATTTGATTAAGGAGAGGGATAAATTAGACGGCCTCTAGTTCTGCTCTGGCTATGAAGTTCTGTGATTCTTAGATGTTAATTTTCTTACTTAGCTTTCTTAATTAGTTGTGAAGCTTACTAACGAGCTATCCAGTCGTTTCAAGTGAAACATGTTTTTTTTTTTTTTTTTCCATTTTATGTCCTCATTATCATTTGCCCATGTTGGCTGAAGAGAAATGCAGAAAACTTTCCAACTGAGAGTCTGCCACATGCCCATGGTCTCAATAAATTCTTTTGATTTTCCTAATAGGAGAAGCCCAGTATTTTTTACTTCTTTCTCTCCTCCTCCTTGCTATAGATAGGTTTTCCTTGTTTATTCATTCATCCCTGTCTAATTTTGCAAGCCATCTGCTTCCCTAAAAGCCTATTAAAAGAACTAATTTAAAGATCTCACAGGGCACCTGGCTGATTCAGTCAGTTAGGCTTCTGCCTTCAGCTCTGGTCATGATCCCAGGGTCCTGGATAGAGGCCCACGTCTGTCTCCCTGCTCAGCAGAGAGTCTGATTGCCTCATGCTCTCTGTCTCTGTCTCTCTCAAATAAATAAATAAAATCTTAAAAAAAATCTCAAATCCCTAATTAACAAAGTGAAGTGTTCTATATTCTTAAGATTATTTTGGGTTTACTTGATGAGGTAACTTTCAAATCCAATAGTAGAGCCTTTGCACATATCTTCTTTTTGATCCTCAAAGTATGAGTTAAGAGATAACTGAGACTCCAGAGGAACCCACTATCACAAAGCAAGTGAGCCCTAGCCTGAAGCTTGAATTCAGGTTTATCAATATTGGTCCTGAAGTCTCAATAAGGAATAGAGAGTTGTTGTTGTTTTGTTTGTTTGTTAAGTCTGTTGAGCCTAACTTTATTTGTAGAGCTCATGAACATTGATCAGATCTGATCCAGGTCAGTGAAATGAAGAAAGGTATACCAATTATAAAAGTTAATTTGGAAGAATGGAAAGAATATAAGACTCAAAACAAGTGTGAGTCCTTGCTCTTGTTTACTGGTTGTTGTTCAAGCAGCTTCAGTTTTCCCTTCTCTAAGATGGAAGACAAATTCTTCTCCACTTAATTCAAATACCTATGAAGAATAAATGATGTAATAGACATGAAAGTTTTTTGAAATTTGAAAAGTGCAAAAAACATGAAGAATTTGTGAAGGTGAAGTGAAATCACTGGGAGGAGAGCGTGTGTTTTTGCAAGATGTCCATAGAGGTAAACAACACTAGAATCCTAAACTGGAGTTCTAATAGGCTCCAGTTAATAATGATATTTCCATGATCTTCGTTGGATGCCTTTTAGTTTACTTAACTTTGTTCCATATGAACAAGGTTCCATTGCTACAGATAGAATTAATCTCTTAGAGGGATGCCTGGGTGGCTTAGTGGTTGAGCGTCTGCCTTTGGCTCAGGTCATGATCCCTGGGTCCTGGGATTGAGTCCTGCATCAGTCTCCCCTCAGGCAGCTTGCTTCTCACTCTGCCTATGTCTCTGCCTTTCTCTGTGTATCTCTCATGAATAAATAAATAAAATCCTTACAAAAAGAATCTCTTAGAAATTATGTGAATACATTTTACATAATTATTTTAGTGCAGTTTTCCTCCCATGATCAGCAAACTAAGGACTGGCATTAGACCTTTTATCAAAGAAATAAATTATATGTATTTTAATTCAATATGTAACATCTTTTAATTAACTTGTTTTCATAAATGAAATAAGATTTGAAAACCTTGTCTAACATGGTATGTTGCATTTCTTTTCCATTTTGTTAGATTCAATCTGTAAATTTTTCATGTATTTACATTTTGAGTGATCTACAATGCCCTTGATTAGTGTATTCATCCATTTCCTATCCATACAGGGCAATTAATCTTATTCTTTCCCCTAGATTTTATTTTTAATATATTAAGGAAAGAAAATGGAACATAAAGTGCCAGTTAAGAAATTGCCACGCATTGCATTCACTTTCAGCTTTGAATAATATAGGTAAAGTATATGATAGCCTCAGGAAAACTCTCAGTGTTGTCTCCTTACCGCATAAAGCATACTGGGAATAATTTATAATGTAGAGAGGTAGATTTTTCCAAACTACTTTTAAAATTCAGTATTTGAATGGTGTAGATCGATGGTTCTTTAAGGGGTAGAGAAGATAATGTTGCTCCAATGGAACTTTTGGCAATATCTAGAGGCCTTTCTCATTGTAATAAATGAAGGGATACTACTGTTACCTAATCAGCAGAGGTGAAAAATGCTGATTAAACAAAATTGTTAAACAAAATACAGTGCAGAGGACAGCCCCATAAGAGTTACCCTGCCCAAAATGTCTGTAGTGCTAAGATTGAGAAGCCCTGATTTCGATTCAACTGGCAATCACTTTTCATTATTACTTGAAAACAATCTATTCATTGAAGTTTATGGATAGAAAAGGAGAAATTTCATACAGATTGAAATAAGTGTTTTTAAAAGTCATGGTTTCAGCTTTCCGCACTGTAGTGCTGTGGCGTTTCTGTTGCTTCCACCTCTGACATTTTCAAGTTAGAAAACACAAAATCCAGAAAGGTGAGTATGAGAAGGGAATAAGAATACAGCGGTGTCCTTTGTTGTTGTTCCATGCAGCTTATTCTGAGGGGGTTGGTGGGGGAAAGGTGTCACAGTGTAAAGGAGTTGGAGAGAATATAGAATGCTAGACTCAGGATTAATTCTGAATGGGAAAGTATGTACCAGGCTCTCCACTCAACCTTAGATGATAGAGCAGACCTTGGTCCCAGGATCAAGAGGGTGCTGGGACACAGAGTTTAGGTTCGGGCCTGGCCACTTGAACAGCAGAACACGTGTCTTGAGATCCGACGAACATGCACAGAAAGTGGGCAGCTAGGGCCAGGGAGCACCGTCGGTCCTCCACAGGAAAAATGGAGAGGTCATTTGCCCATGCCTACTGCAGCTACCACGAGGCTGGAGCAGCATCTGACGCAGCACAGGCTGTGGCGGGGCGTTCGTGGGGAGGCAGGGTGCACCGCCTGGAGCACCAGGCAGGAGGAGCAATCCACAGGTACCTTCTTGGCGAACTCAGGTCCTGAGTGCAGAGCTTGCCTGGCTCTGGGGACCAAGCAGCGTCCAAGTGATGCCTCCCTGTGCCCTGCCGTCCTGTGCCTTTTGTGTGCTTGCTGAGTGAGCTTTGGCCCACATTTCCTTTCCTGGAGAGAGCCAAGAGGAACCCAGAGTACACCACGAGCCAATCCCGGACCCCTCTGCCCCCACAGGACCTCAGCTCTCTGTCCAGGTTTTTGGCCTAGAACCCCATAGCCAACACTGTTGATTGTCGGTTTTGTCTGCTTAGACATCTCAAGAACTGAAAGTTCCCAAATGGTTCCTGATTTCCCCCATTTAGGCTGGGGGAAGAGTTGGGAGATTTGACTTTACTGGAAGCAGTTAAGTAATTTAAATTAGCGTGTTTATGAGATAGTTTTTACCATTCCAACTTTCTTCATGGTTCCAAAAGTCCTCTTTTATTCCTTTGAACAAATATGACCTGAAGTTAGACTGTGGAAAATGAAGTTCAAGTTGAGAGTAACATTTAGAAGGTTCTCACTGAATAAACAGACTGATTTAATGGAATAGTTCTTTCTGTTCAGCTCAAGCAGGGCTGGTTAAGGATATGGCAGGATAAGTCCTTTCAAAAACTGAAGATAAATTCTCATTATCTGTTTCTTCATCTAGAAATAACGTTGGTTTTTATGTAAAAAGAAAGTTAAGGTTAGTGCCAGTTTTGTTAAACAGAATCCTGATACTGTGCCTATTTCACTGGAAAATACTTTTGAACAGTTCTGTGAATGTAACCTATTTAGAAGAAGAATTTTTTGGGGGAGGGCGGAAGGCAGACAAAGTGTTTTGGAATGTAAAACAAATCTAATGCCATATCTGCAAGCTATTTTAATACAATTTCAGTTAGTTACATGACAGAGTAAAAGGAGTCTGAAGATTTTTTGGAGCTTTGCTAATTTTGTGGTCTAAAACAAGTCCCTTAACAGGTTGAGGCCAATTACCTTAATCTTAAAATTAAAAGGCAATCAGTGGATTGATTAGTGGGAATATTCCATGTATACTATATGTAATATATGCTGTACATGCCATAAGGATGAGAAGTTGCTCAGGTGACCTTAATTTAAATGGAGGCACTTAGGCAGTGGGACACAAGGGAATCAAATTAGCACTTAAGATTTAAATTAATGGGTGCATGCCATTTAAAGGTTTAAATAAATGGGTACATGCCCCATTTTTCACATGGGACAAGCCTAATCACCTTCTCCGCTCCCAAAAACTTTTGTTTGAGCAGATGGAGGTGAGGTAGGATATTTCTCAGGTGATTCTGATCAGCATCTTTTCTTCATTAGGAAATCCTTCAATCTTTCTAGACTAGAAGCTGGGTAAGTTATCATTTGATTTCATAAACTACTGGATATTTGATTTTTCTGCCAAAGGTTTCCCCCTTAGTCCTTTTGTTTTTTTTCTTCTGAAGCACGTAAGTAGTAAAACAATAGGTTTTAAGCGAGCTGGCAAGGTGAATACTTGACCTTTGAGTTGTGATCAAAATGTTATTCAGCTGAAGTATTTTTGTCTAAACATGAATATAGCATGCCACACGTGTCAAATTCAGTATGTGTGTGCAGGCCTAGACTTTTGAGAATGAATAGTTTCAGTTTTGTTGGGTTGTAGGAAAATAACTTTATAAGCTAACCAAACCTTTACATTCTAATTTGGTTCACTTGTGTCTTGCAACCTGGGTGAGTGCCTTCATTTAAATTAGGCTCACCTGAGCAACTTCTCATCTTTGAGATGAACCCTCTTTTTCCTGATTGTACTGGATTTTACCTCAGATCATTAGTATCTATGAATTTTTATATTGTTGAATACTTAATACATGTCATCAGTAAGCCATAGTTAGAGATTATCCTACATTTTATTTATATGGATCACTATACTATATCCATGTAAATACATTTGAAGGTAAGTAAAATATTTGCTCTGGTTTTATCATGAATATACATATATCTATGGGATTTGGAGGGATTGGGGATTTGCTACACCTTTTTTCCGGTTGATATTAAATTGAGTAAAGAGTTTTCCACTCTCGTGAGGTGTTATTTTGCATTGCTTACGTTGGATGGATAGTTTTTGCAAATAAATTCTGTAAACTTGTTCATCAGCTATTTCCAAGGTTATAGTTGGGAAAATGCTCCCTTTTCAATTTCTTTCTGAGATACTCTTAGATGGTGTTAAAATTAGAAAATTTCAGCCAAAGAATACAAGAATGTACCACTGTGTTGGGCACATTCCAAGTCAGATCTATACTACCCAGTGGGACTTGGAAATAGTGAGATCAAGTCTTTAATTCTGAGCTTATTAGTTACTAGGAGAATATGTTAGGAGGAGCTAGAGGTTTGATGAAAACCTTGAGACCTGTGGATAAGGCTTGTTAGGGCCAAATGATCAGTGCTTCCAACTCTTTTGCATGGAGGAATGGAAGAGGATGCTTTTTATAAGGAGGGGAATATTCCCTCCTAACCTGAAATTAACTTGGAGAAGCTTCAAAATGTCCATTCATTGGGCCTGATAACATTTCCTGGAGTTTGGGAGATTAATACCTAAATATGTATATATGCCTCAAAAGACAGATGCCCCTGCCTGACTACAGAGGGCCAGAGAGCTGTCTTAGGAATAAAGTGCACTGACATGTGGTAGGTGAAGGATGTATATGCTGAACTGGTTCTTGAAAAGGACTTGGCTTGAAGCCATTTTGAAAGTTTATCTACCCAAAAGTACCAAAGGTAGACTGAAAACACAGGGAACTTAGGGGGAAGCCACCAACAGAGACAAGAATATTCCATGTTAGAAGTTCAGCATTGATAGTGAATAAAGCTTTGAGAATTTGACAAATGTGTTTATTCTTCTTCCTCCTCCCATTCCCCCTCACCCCCTACATCAGGACTTGTCCTTCTTACCCAGAGGAACCTAACTTTACATAAGAGTGGCACCTTCCCCTGTCTCCACTGCACCATCTAACTACTACTGAGTCACACAGTCTGATAAGGGAGAGAGAAGAAAGCCCCTAAGCCATCATTACTACAGACTTCATGGCCCAAAGTGGACTCAAAATGGGAAAATAGATGTCTTTTCCATTAAGTCCTAGACTTTTTTTATAGTAAATGGACATTTTGGCTAGTGAAATTATTATTTTGACTACAGTGAACTAGAAAGGTGCAGATACTTTTTTGAGGTTTTAATTAGGAGCAGGAAAGAACTAGCCCACAGAAGAAGGTTGAAAGACAGTGGGAGAAAGTTCTCCATGCACACTAGGGAATCTCTCTTATTTAATGAAATGGTTATTCCATATTCCTTTGACTTTGGCTCCACTGTGTGATCTTGGCCAATGTGATTAATTTTTCCAAAGCTCTGGTTTCTATATCCATACATGAGCATAACATGGGTACCCATCTCAAATTTTATTGTGAGAAATAATTAACAATGCCTGACAACATAAGTAAATATTATGTATTAATATCACTGTTGTTTTTTAACATCAATTCCGTAACTCTTGGTTCAAGTATTGGGCTCAATTAGGTACTGATTTACTGTCTCTTATGACTTAGCTGAGGTGATAGAAACCAACAGATTTCTGAATTTGGATTAGAAGAATGTGGTGACCAGAAGGATAAACTTGTCTGACTCCTTGATTCTGGCTGTTGATCCCAGATGTGAGAAAGGAAGCTGCAGCTTCCTGGAACATTCTTGTTCAACTCTGTCAGTAGTAAACATAATAAAACCGCTTTTTAAAGATACAAGTAAATATGTAGTTATGAAAATTGAAAGTCTATTGGTCATTGTTATAAAATAGTTTTAGGGGGAAGAAAAAAGTTCTGGTGATAAAGTACAAAATGAAGTTTGCTTGTTAGAAAACAAGGAAAGTTGGGGCACCTGGATGGCTCAGACTGTTAAATATCTGACTCTTGATTTCAGCTTTGGTATGATCTCAGGGTCATGAGGTTTGAGTCCCGCATGGGGTTCCATGCTTTGGCGTGGAGTCTGCTTGAGTTCTCTATCTCCTTATTCCTTTGCCACTCTTCACCCACCCCTCTCTAAGTAAAACAAACAAAAAAAGAAAGCTAATACTTCTAGGTCAAATTATATAGAAGTCCAAATCCCAGTGAATTCTCTTCAAATAACTCAACATCGAAGACACATGGAGCTGTGGGTAATATGTAAATATTTGACATCTCAGAACCATTAATTTGGCTTTAAATGCTAGTAAGGTTAGTGCTAAAATGGTGACCATCTAAGAAGTAACCATGCTTTTGCTTTCTTTGGCTTTATAACTTGTAGTTGTCTGAGGAAAATAATACAATGTGTTATGAAATGAGTGACTAATACTAAATTCCAGAGGAGTGATGTGTGTTTAGGAAGGTGTTAGAAATGTGTGGATAGGTTTCATAACCTCATAAACATAAAGCCTGAGTTCTAACCTTTTTGTTATTTTTAGTAAAATTACACAAGGAAGTATCTGCATGCGAGGGAAAATACATTCAGTTAGTAAATACCCAAGGGGTAAGGCATCCAGTCTCAAAGTACTTCACTATGACTTGTTTGACTATATGTATTGAGCTATAATATATTTAAAAAAAAAACAAATATCCATGGTGAATTTCTGTTCTTTAAAACAAAACAAAACAAAACAAAATGGTGCCTAGCACTTTTATCTTCCTGTCTCCAGTCTCTTGCCTTTTAAACATGGTTTCAAGGACACTTATTAATATGTAATCACTAGGATCCAACAAAATAACTGTGCAACTCCTTGTTCATTGTCCCTCCACAGCTTCTTAGTTCTTAAATTGCAGAGATTAAAAAAAATGAAGTGTGGGAGGCAAAGGATCAGTACAAATCCATCTGACCTTGGAAGAATATTTTTATATTTTTAACTGTTTCCATATTGGGATATACAGTATCATTATCTTTTCATAGTATAAGCTATTTGTTTTGAAGAAAATAAGCAAAGTTTTGAAGAGCAGTAAATAATATAGTTTTAGTGAATATGTTGTTATAAGCAGGATTTTACATTTTTAAAACTTTCATATACTGTTTTGTCTTATAAAAGCAAGTGTTTTAAACAAGATTGGAATATAATTTTGAGTTGATAAAGTATACTCTGAAGCCAGGTCCTGCTCCTTCATTTTATAGTTGAATTTTAGGCTGTAGATCAACTAATAGGGTCAGGACTGAAAGCTGAAACCTACATATGCATCTTTGTTCTCATGATAAAAAGCAGCCCAAGAAAGTTAAGAATCTGTGACAACATCTTGTTTGGTTTGGTTTGGTTTGGTTTGGTTTGGTTTATTTAAAAGGTTGATTTAAAGAAAAAAAAAAAAGGTTGATTTTGGTCAATTTTATGTAAGTGCTGTGGTAGAATAATTATGTATGATATAAGTCTTATTTAAAGAAGGAGTAGGGAGTAATATTTTAATATAATTTGCATACATTAGTTTATTTAGAGCATTAAAGCTCTAGTTCAGAAATGTGGGAGAATATTTAAAAGTTATCTAGGGGGAAAACAAGCCATAGTATTTATTAATAATCTTTTTCTTCTTTAGTAGAATTTGGCAGAAGATTTTTAAACTCTCAATCTTTTTCAACATCGTCTGGATTCAAACTTTTGTTGAGTAGAATGAAAGAACTTTGAAGAAATTTGAACCAGCATTCTTCTTTAAATTATTTTTAATAGGGGGCACCTGGGTGGCTCAGTGGTTGAGTGTCTGCCTTTGGCTCAGGTCGTGATTCCGGGGTCCTGGATCAAGTCCCAGGCCCTGCAAGGAGCCTGCTTCTCCCTCTGCCTATGTCTCTGCCTCTCTCTCTGTGTCTGTCATGAATAAATAAATAAAGTTAAAAAATATTTTTAATAAGATTCTTTTTATAACTTTATTTTCAGGATTTAACATACTAAGTATTTTATTATGTACTGGTGTATGCCCTTGAAATATTCAAATTCTGTAAACATAAATAGTTTTGAGTTCTATGGTGTTTGTTAAACTTACTAACTGCATAGTATACTAGTTTTCTTAAATAGTTTGATAGGAGTTTACTGGGTTATATATTAAAAATGATTTAGTTTATGCATTCATAATCTGTATAGTACCATATATGCATAGAGATTCATTTACTTATGAAAAGTCTAACTTGAGAATTTTTATAGATGAACAAGGAAGTGTTTAATAAGTAATGGCAAAATTAGCAATCCATTTGAAAGGAATCAGATTGTGCATGAATTAAAATGTAATATTTAAAAAATATTTCAGCTCTAATTAGACCATATTTAAATTAAAATTACAGAAGATAATTTGTTAACTTATGATTGAGCCTTATGATTTATAAGGCAAATGATTGTGTTAACACTTGTGTGATTGAAATCAATACATTTTGATATCAAACAGTGAATAAATTAACCATTCTATTTTCCTTACAAACTGCTGGAAATTTCTATAAGATTTAGAAATTTCACAGGTATTCATCCACTCTTCAAACTCCTTTAAACTTTTTTTTCAATCATATGATTTAAAGTAAATTGCCTTTTGCATTGGGCAAAAAATGTTCTTAATTTAACCAACCGTGTGACAGACTTGATATGAGAGTAGGTAAGTAACAATGAACACTGCTCTTAGAGACAAATATAAAACCTCTTCAGTAGTTTCACAGGAATTTTCATCTGTTTAATGTATAGTGATGTTAAAATCATTGGGAGTACTTGAAGGAAGATTTGGGTCGTTAAGTAAAGGGTAGATGGTGGTTCATCCATGTCAACTCCTGAAATTGGCTGTAAAATGCATCATGAAATAAACTTCTCCCTTTTACTGTTTTGTCCCTATGTGTCTTTGATATTGTGCATTAGACTACTAGACTGGAATTGTGGGACTTAAGTACTTAATTAGGTGATCCGAATCAAATATTAAGTAGGGGAATCTGAAATATATAAATATTTTAAATGTTGTGGCTAAAACGTCCTACTATATTTAAGGCATGATTGAACTGGGGTGTCTTCTAGTAATTGTTAAATCTAGTTCTTTTGAAATTATATTGTTATTAACTTGTAATTATTATTGTTTTATCACAAAATGACCATGCTCTTGCTAGCCTAAATCAGTTGTTATCAACATGATATGATTTTCAACTTGAAGTTATATTGCCAAAAGTTGGGAGGATGTTGCACTCTTGACTTAAAAACACTAATCCATTAATGGTGGAAAGTGTGGACCCTGGAGCTAGATTGTATGCAAACCTTGGCTTTACCATTTTTTAGCTGTGTGATTTTGGGCATATCTTCCTTGAGGCTCAGTTTCTTACTTTGTAAAATGACATATTTATGCATTTTTCAAAGTATTGCTAGGAGTATTGAATGACTTAATACCTATAAAGCACTTAGAATATTGTCTAACTTATAGAAATTATTAACAAATGTTAACTACCAGCTAGGTTCCCCCATCCCCCTTCTTCAAACTCTAGATCTTTTATAGTTCTCTTGTGCTAAATTCTTATCTCTTGCTTTATCCGGTTTCTTCCATAAATTCAGTTTTTTTTTTTAAGATTTTATTTATTTATTCATGAGAGACACAGAGAGAGGCAGAGACACAGGCAGAGGGAGAAGCAGGCTCCCCACAGGAGCCCAATGTGGGACCCAATCCCCAGACCCGGGATCCCACCCCGAGCCAATTCTCTGAGCCACCCAGGCATTCCTCTTCCATAAATTCTACAGATAGAGTGTAACTTCTCTAGGACAAGATTATCCATATGTGGGCATATAAATAGTATATATAATTATCAACAAAGGTTTTGTGTGTGTGTGTGCATAAGGGTGAGAGAAGTAATATTTTGATGGAAGATGATCAGAGGTATTTATAGGCTTGCTCTTTACTCCAGTGAGCCATCTTATTAGATGAAGTTGTGTGGACTCGTCTATGTATGCACTTAAACAGTGTTTAAAAGCCTTAATCAGGGACCATTACAAGACATGCACATCTGTCATTGTGTATATTAGGTCACTTGTTCCCAAACTTCTTTGAAGATTACTTTAATGATGACAAAGCTGTGAACCAGAACGTGATAGTCAATTTTTTTTTTTCCTCCAAATGATACTAAAAATTCGATGTGGGCAGCTGCCAGTGTAGTGGTTAGGGTTATTGACTGAAGAGCATGTAGGAGTCTCCCTTGGTTGCTTAATAGCTGTGTAATTTCACACAAGTTACTTAACTAGAGGTTCCTCTTTAAAATAGTTTGAAAGTTATTTATTTCTCATAATTCATATAAATGCATTCATAGAGTTCATCTGATTCTCATAGTTCAAGTAATTAAAACAAGAGCTAAAAAAAGTGTAAACAGTGAAATATGGTATAGCAGTTGTTCTACATTTAACCTTTCCCAATGGTCTCAAATATTTGCCTTTGTTGATAAAGGGAGCTAAGAGAAAAACCACAATTATTTCCCCCAAATGAAGGATTCTCTAAGAAGCTCTCTAGTAGTGAACCAATACGACATTTTTATTTTTGAGTAATTTTTTTTCAATGAAAGTAACATTTGCAAAATAGCTATCTTTATTTTAATTTGGAAACATCAAACATTTTCTTAATGTCAAGGTGCAAAATTAGACTATATCTCACACATGAAATAGTTTTCGATAATTGCAGGAAAAACTGTAGTGTCAAATGATCTGCATGTTCCATAAGTGTCAGTTCTTTGAAGTTTCCTGCAGAGCAGTCTTATTTCTTCATCAGTTCAAAAGTCATGAGAAACTTCCTTAGTTTTTAATTTTGCTTTGGTTATAGAAACTCAACCTTGGCAGTAGTGCTTCCAGATATGGCTTATCATACCTTGTCCTGCCAAAATCTAAACAGAAAGAGGAGTTCTTTCTTATTATAGACAGAAACAATTTGTGAGTTCCCCAGTGGCAGTTTTTGCAAATGTTGAGACTTCAGAAGATCTGTTGATGTGGAAAAAACAAAAGTTCGTGGTTATTTCAAACATATGCCCTTAAAGTTAATCTCAGCAAACAAGCCCCCAAATCAAACCCCAACCCAGAAAGTTTTGTTTTTCAATAAAAGGATGACAAGATATAAAATAGTTACTCCCCAGTGCAAATCCACATTTTATTAGAGTTTTTCAGAATGTTAGATAATAGATTCACATAAAATGAAAGGAAATGTGTTTGTGAGCTAGAAATAAAGAATTCTGAATGAGCAATTAAGGCTTTTGTCCACATGCCTGGGGACAGCTGCAGGGTTAGAGGCTTGTGTGCTAAGTCACTTAATACTTACAGAATAACCAGTGTGGGGATGTTGAGTTTTGAAATATGTAGCAACATCTATGGCATATATTTAATAATTGCATATTATTTTAGGAATAAATTAAGTTGCCTAAGAACCTTTTCAAACAGTATAAAATCAAGCATTTCTTAGAATGGACATTATTGTTTGAAAACAGTATTTAGAGAGCCTACTTTTAACTGTGACACATTCATAATCCTAAAACCCTGTTAAGTTAAATAAAACACAAAAATGTTAAAGGCTTTATACAATATTATGCTCTCCTAAGAGATCTTTTGTAAGGCATTACCCTTGCTAAAACAGCAGTAGATAAGGTAGTCTATAACTACAAATATCTAGGGAGATAAAAGATAAGTTATCATATATGTACTTTAAAGCACCTTCTGCCAAGAAGGTAGAAAAGGTTAGGGCAGGAGAGAGGTATTTTTTATTCTTTCTTCAAAGGTTTTGGCTGGCAGGAAATGGAAAGAACCAATAAGAAAAATTAATATTCTCCTAATAAACACAGCTCAAATTTGGCTTTCTTCTTCTCTGCATTGGCACTGGATGGTGGAATGTCAGGGAGTAGGAACAGGAAAAGTAATCTGGCAGATGGGTATCTGCAAGCTGGGAATCGTATAGACGAGAAAACATGGAGATAACAGTTGCGGTCATTGAGGACAGAGGGGCAAAAAAGAAAATTCAAAATCTGAGATTAGATAGAGATGGGAATGGCATACAAAGTATTTCTGACTTAAGAGTTAAGATTCAAAAAGACTCTATGTTGGAAGCTATAGAAGAGACAGTGATAAGCTAACTATTTAAAGGACAGAAAGACATTAACTGTACTTCTTTGAACAGTCTCATATATCACAAATTTGAAAAATACTGATTTTTTAAACTAAGAACTTAGCAAAGAAGTAATATAATGAAAACTTTCAACTTACCGTTTATTGCCACTCTCTCTTTGTATCTCTTGCTTCTTAATAAAATAGCATCCATGTCAGGCCTTTGCCTTAATACTAGTTTCTAAAACTATCAGTGTTTACTGTTTTTGTATTTTTTTAATGTTAATCCTTTTTAGGACTTTCTCTACTCTTTTCTGGCTATTTAGTTTTTTTTAATGTACCTCTATTACCTCTATTGTGTTTTATAAATTATGAATTTTTTTTGCTTCTTAAATGGTTGAGCACATAAGTCTTTTCTTCCTTTTTTTCAGATTTATTGTGCTACAATTGACATAAAATTGTGAGATACATAAAGTGTACATGATGATTTTATATACATTATATTATGAGAGGATTCCATGCATCTAGTTAGCTAACATATCCATCACTTCATGTATTTATCTTTGTGTGTGTGAGAGAACATTTAAGTTCTTGTCTCTTAGCAAATTTCACTTATACAATACAGCATTCTCAACTATAGGCACCATTTTATACACCAGATCCTCAGATCTTAGATATCTGATAGCTGACAGTTTGTATTCTTTTAGCAGCTTTTCCCTATTTCCCCCACTCCACAGCCCCTGGCAACCATTTTTTGGTTTCTCTGAGTTAAGGCTTTTTATTTAGATTCCGCATATAAGTGATACCGTATTTGTATCTGACTTATTTCATGTACTCTAATGCCTTTAAGGTCCATCCATATGTATTGTTGTAAACAGCAAGACTTCCTTTTAATGGCACAATAATACCGCATTATATATATACTATATCTTATTGATCCATTCATCTGTTGATGGACATTTAGGTTGTTTCCAATTTTCTTGTTATTTTAAACCTCTCTAAAGGGTCAGATCAGTCCTTTACATTTTTCAATTATGTCCTTAAATTTTTCTACTTGCAGCCCTCACCTCTTTCACTAAATTGTGAATACAGAATTTAAATGATTACTACTTATGAATGCTTTTTTTTTTTTTTTATAAGTATGAATCATGAAAATGCAACCCCAAACAGAATGCACCTCTCTCAGGCATGGATGCCATATTCTAATTCTCCTATGTTCATTTTTTTATCCTATTTATAGTGGTGTAGGTATTTTCTTACTATGTTTTTGCCAAACGAGATAAAACCTGTGACCTCATCCTTTTACTCTGAGTGCTACAGCACAGTCAATATGGGAATCCATTTAAAAATTTTTGCTCCCCATTTTGCTAAAAATCTTTATTAATGCTTTGCTTTTCAAATTGCTCTTTTCTGAAACTTAGCTGGATGGGTTATTCTTTTCTTTGGTTTTTAATTTAAATCTAGTGCATCCCTGTTTGTCTATTTTTTTCTTCTAATTCTTTTTTCCAACATCACTTTAAGTAATTTGCCACATTTTCTATTTTACTTTGTAATTGATTTAACTTTATTTGCATTGTGTTGCCAACATTCCAGTTGACACCTCTGAGGGACTGAACAATGAATGTGAGTGACTAATATTAAAGAGGCAGATTTGAGTGGTAATGGGTTTTATATTTATAGATCATCAATTATTTCCTTAGATTTTTGACAGTAGTGTTTAGCTTTTTTATCCTACCTTGTAAGTTCATGGATTTGGAAAAGGAGTATTATGACAGTTGAAGACTGCTACAAATGTCAGTATACAAGTATAGAGAAAATATCCTTAAGGACAGATTGTGACTTGACTAAAAGTCAAGTGTGACACGCATGGAAGCTTCTTAACCTCTAGTCTCGGAGCTATGCCAATGCACCGTGGAAGATCCCCTGCTGAAAGTATTCATTTCTGGATGCACAGATACCATCTTTCAAATATTTTCACTCCCCCTCATACTTTCAAATACTGTTCATTCCTTTTTTCTTCCCTCCTTCTCCTCCCTCTCCTACTCTTTTGTGATGGGTTTCTTAAACTTCTAGCTGCTTTCTCTTTAAGAGATATCTTTGAAAAAACTAATAGACTAATATTTGAGCAGTTCAGGTTTTCAAGATGAATTGAGTAGGTGTGCAGAGAGCTTCCCATATATTCCTCTCTCCCATCTACTTGCAGTTTTCAGTTATTAACATCCTGCATTGGTATGACCCACTTGTTATAATTGCTGAATGAATATTGATATGTTAACTAAATCCCACAGTTTACATTAGGGTTCAATCTGCTGTTTCTTCTGTGGGTTTGACAAGTGAATAATGTATCTTGGCAATTACCACATGATGCAGAATAGCTTCACTGACTTTAAAATCTGCTTATTCATCCCTGCCTATTCCCTAATCCGTGGCAAACACTGCTATTGTTCTGTTTTCATAGTTTTTTGTTTTTTTTTTTCTATTTGACTCCTCGGTAGAGCTCTCTCTTACAAAGTAGCTGAAGGAATTAGCTTATAAGTTATGTACATAAACAACTTTTTAGATTTCTATGCTGTTTCTATTAGATTGCTAATATGAAAGCATGACCTACTTTTCTCCAACTTTCCAGGATGTTGTATAGTTGGGATTGCAAAATATGTAGCCTTTCCAGATTGGCTTACTTACCAGTTTTCTTGATGAATCTTCACTCTGACTGGTCACTTAATGGTTCTGTTGCTGAAGTCTTTATACCTTTTCCACAGGTCTTCATGGAAGGGAATTATATGACTCCATCCATACCTGTTCCTTCATTTATGTGCCCTGCATTTGGTCTATGGAAAATCTTGACACATTCTTCTTCCCTAAAACTGAGTACTAGTTGATCCTTTGTTCTTTCCATCAGAAAGATAGCCAGGTGTTACCTTTGCAATTTTGAGGTTAAGGTCAAACACCTGTCAAATGGATCTAGCTTCTTTCCTCCAGCTCCTCTTCATTGACTTGGAGTTGGGAGATGGTGCTTCCTATTCCTTCATTCTTGGGAAGTACTCATTATCCAGTGTGACTGAGGGGTTAGGAGTCATTTCAGTAATCTCAGTCATCATTATAAGTCCTTGTCTAGAACTTCACTTTAGAAACCCAGTTAAACATTTTGTAGCAGAAATAGAACATATTTTTTAATTCAAATATTCAGAGACTTATCAAGAATTCCTCTATCTTCTCTTATTTATGCCAAGATATCACTCAAGCAGTGACATTCCCAGATCCCTCAGTGTCCTCCTTATTGTTTTCATCTGGATGTCACCAAATTAAAAGTCATTAAATATGTGGCAAGTAAATCAACAGACCAACAAAATTACTAAAACAACGGAAGACACATATTTGTGACAAGGTTACAAATTAGATGCAAATAGTATATGCTGAATAATTTTGAATATTTTACCTATGAGAAGAATTGATCCTGGGGTTTTAAAAATATAAGAACCTGAGAGCTATTTGACTCCTCAGTAGAGCTCTCTCTTACAAAGTAGCTGAAGAAATTAGCTTATAAGTTATGTACATAAACAACTTTTTAGATTTCTATTAGATTGCTAATATGAAAGCATGACCTACTTTTCTCCAACTTGAGCCTCATAGTGGATATTTGCTCTCTTTTATGTACTATTTTCTCCCTGAGTTGCTTTCTACAGAAAGCATTTCCAAAATTGACTCATTACAAACAGACAGTTATGCAAATCTTAATCAAAGATGCATAGTTTGTATTCATCTGGTTCACAATTCTGAATTGCTAATTTTTGTTGAATTATTTACATAAAAATGAATACATTGTAAGTGTTCTTTAATTAGCAGTGTCTAATAATATCTATTGCTACTAGCCTTGTGGACATTAAGAGTGTGGTTCTGAAAACTCACTTGGCATTTTGGGAGTCTGGCCTAGATAATTCCATCGGTGGAAAATTACTGATTTATGCCAGAACATACTTTAAAAATCTCTTAAAATTACATCAGTTTTCTCTTTTATCTTTAATTCAGTCCATGGGGCCTTTCTATTTTTATCTTAGGTTGTTTGCCTTCTAACAAGTAACAACTTGGGAAAACTTAGGCAAGTTCCAGCCAGAGCAAGAAAGCTCAATAAACATAGTGTGACAAGCTGCTAAGAGCAAAAGAAGTATAAAGCCAAACTAAGGGAGTTTGACTCATGTTATTTTTTAGTGGGTTCTATTGGGTAGGTTTCTTATGTATAAAAGCCAGGTAATAATAGTACATTAGGGTAGAGATGAGGATTAAACGAGTTAATATACAAAAGGGCCTCTCAGTGAATGGGAAATGGAAAGCAGTAAATATGTGTGTGGTTTAGTTCATGTAAAATAAAAAATAGCTAGAAAAAATGCCAAATCTTGATCTTTGTGTAGCAGTGATAGAAATTACACCAATTTTAGTATTTTTCACATAAAACATAAATTAATTGAACTTCTATCCTGAGATTACTCTTTGTATCAACCTTAGCATACTGGCTTGAGAAACATAAAAAAAGAATCAAGCACAGAATACGAGAATTTAAACTGACAAGATTTTTTTTTTAAAGATATTGGCCACAGTCCAAAATATGGAAAAAAAAATTCAGAAATGTCCTTTGTTGATGAGGATGCTGAATCTTTTTTTTTTTTTTAAAGGAAAAGAGGTGAGGGGGAGGTGGAGAGTGAGAGAAATCCCCAGGCAGACTCCCTACTCTGCATGGACAGCCCCCCTCCCCCAATGTGGGGCTCCATCCCAGGACCCTGAGACAATGACCTGAGCTGAAATCAAGAGTCAGACACTTAACCAATTGAGCCACCTAGGAGCCCTGATGATGTTTAATGTTATATCTTAGGGAAAAAACAATGGTTCTCAGTAAACACATCTACTCTGAAAAGATTTCCAAAAAGAAATAACATGGCAACTTGTGCATTTCTGATGTTTGTGGTTACCTGACTTGCCTCTCACAGAGGGGCCTCTCTTAGGACTCCTAACACTGGGGAGGGTCTGTGCACTTCCAGAACCTATGACTAGGAATTGGTGGGCTTGGTCTTTTGGGGACTTAAATTACCTCTTTTGATTTGGGGGCAAAGTATCCTGAAAAGTTGTTCACATTCTGGCATCCTATCTACTTTCCTGTTGACTTGTTTCCCTTTTCACTTGAGTGCTTTTCTCCTTATAAATCTAGAGATGGAAACTACTGGAAGTTTGTGTTCACATTGAGTGTCACAGTGAAGGAAAAGGTGGATTAGGTTTCCCTAGTTCTCTCCCCATCCAGCCCCTGTAGACCTTCTGCCAATACCAACACTAAAGGATAGCTTGTAGGATAAAATTCAAAGATCCAGAGGTTGTTTAAAAAATGTCTCTGAAGTAGCTAAGTTGTCCATTATCTTTCCTATATTACTATAACTTTAAAATAGCAAATGGTTTCTCCTCAAATTATCCATTTCTAATATATTGTATATTTCATAAGTTTTAACCTATATGGTCAATAATGTTACACATTTTAAAAATAACTGATCCTCAAGTTCCAATATTAATCATGGCTCTATGTGAATCAATCCTAATCTTGCAGGCAAATTAGTCTTTACATTGACCAAAACAAAGTAATTATATGCATATTAGTTAGGTGCCACAACATAAATTGAATTAATTTAAGAGGTGAGGGAAAAACCTATAGTTTTTTTATGTTACTTGATAGTTGAAGCTTTCAACCTTAATTCTCTACTACATTTTTACTGTTATCAAATTATTCCAATGGCTAAACCATCAGCCATCTGCTCATTAAGTGAAATAAAATATGTAAAATGTCCCGTACAATGTCTGGCACATAAAGGGGTTCATTAAATATTATATTCTTACCTCCCTCAATTTTTATCTTTCAAAGTGAAGATATTAAGAACTTGATCAGCTTTATTATATAGGTATAATTCTAGAGAATTGCACTGGAATCAAGGACCAAAAGCTGCCCTGTGATTTGACTGGTTTATTCTCTGAGTGTGGTGTTGGATAGATATTGTAAACTGGGGAAGTGTTGAATTATTTTGTAAGAGCATCTAATAAAAATAAGAGATCATCTCTCTTTGCCCACTTCTCTGCCCATTCAGTCCTGATGTATACATTTCTTTTGAAAACTACACGTTTGAACTAGTTGTGTGAGTGTGTGTGTGTGTGTTTGTTCCTGCTCTCCCTCATGTGCACACGTATGTATGCACACACAGTGTCAAATATAGAATGCACCGATCCATACAGCACCAAAATCATCTTTACGATACACAGCATGAATAAGTCTGGAGATACCAACTATACATGTTGAAATAAGAGATCACTGTTCTGTACTAATCCATCACTACAATTAATAGGGTGAGTCATATAAAATTGCTGATATTCAGCCATTTTAGACTTTCAGAAAAAGTCAAACTCATGTCTTGGCCTCTTCCAACATATCTAGTCATTTCTGTGCCAGTCAGCAGTCCCTCTACCTGTGAATAGACCACATAATGCAATGGGATAACAGTGTAATTTTTGCCTAGTCAGGGTGTTGCTGTTTAGGGTTTTGTTTTTATTTTTGGTTGTACCTTCAATTCTGTTCTCCCAGCCTATGTTGCTTAGTGGGGTTCTCTTTTTATTCCACTTAAGGTACTCTCTCTTTCTTTTCTCTGACTGAAGACACTTGGGATAATCCATTTTAGTTTAATTTTTACCAAAAAGGAAGAATCTTGACTTAAAATAATTTTGGTTGTATGCCCAGTGAAAACAACAAATAAATAAATGCTAAGGGCCTCAGTTTCTACTGGAATGGAGGGGGAAGGTAAAAAGCAAAAGACAGACTAAGAATCGGTATCTCAAAAAAGAACACAGCCAAATATGTGATCTCTTAATCTTTTGTATATCATACGCAGAAATGATAACGCAGCTTATCTTTTTATTTTGATTCCTAACAACATTACATATTCTTGGATACATGAGGCAGAGATGCATGTGGGTGGAGAAATGGGTGGTTTGAGTAAACCAATGCTTCATAACTTGCAAGTGATGAACTGCTCTCCACCCCACCCCACCCAGCCCCTCAACTACTCCTGGACCAATACTTCTGTATATACACTAAATATGGATTACTAGAAGTATAAAAAACTCAAGGTCTCAAATTCAATCTGTTACTTGATACAGTAGACCTAAAATTTTCCATAAATCTAAGAATAGACATAACAGGACATCTATATGTGTTGTACAGTAAAAATGATGTTTTGGGTATTAATTTAAAAATCACTATTATATGCATAACTGTGCAGTTGTAACAAACAGTTATGAAGGGACTAAGGATTTCTCATTGTCAACACCTATTTGCACACTTTAGTCTCTTTGTCATTTAATGGGATGCACTGCTGGCGAAATAATTTAAACTAGACTGAATTGACAGACTCATTATATATGAGGGGCAATGTCCTATATTGTATCCAAATTTTAATGATGCTTAGAAAAAGACCAGTATTCTATAACTATGTTGACAGGAACAGAGGAAGAAATTTTAAAGCAATTTTAGCAAGTTCAGAATACTCTTTTTAACTTCTATCCAAAATGAAGCAAGTGATCTATAATTTTCAAAAATCACTTTCAGCCCTTCATCAATAGCCATTCTAAAACTTACCCTACAAGAATATAGTTGAGTTTAAATTGTCTTTTGTTTTAAGAAATTGATTCCAGATCTGTGAATTTCCTATGTATAGGTTTTTTTAATGGAAAATAAAATTAATAATTCTTTGTCAAAATATAAAGTGTTTATCAAAACCTTTTATAGACAGAAAATGTCAAGATAATCACCTACTTTGTTGATAATTGTTAGATTGTTGCTGTGGATTTGTTATACCTATCAGTAGAAACTTTTTCCTTCTACACTTCTCAGTTTATTTTCCTTCAGATCTTATCTACCATTGAAAATAATGTATTCCTTAATTGTATGGCATAATATAATTTAAAATACTGAAAATATACGACCAATTAACAAGTCTTGGTGTCAAATTTTCATCTTTAAAATTTGGGCATCATACATTTATTACTATTCAGAAAAACTAGGTATGTGTTTCATACTGTAAACTTTTGCAGAACTTTCCCCATGATAAACCTCTTACTTGAGCAATGCAGTATTAGTTCTTTACAGTTATCTTCCATATTATGCTAGGATAAAGAGAATCCTTCATTTGACACATACCATATGATTTAAATAATTCCCATCTTTGTTTTATCAGTTACTAAGTACACTGTTCAGTTATCTCTTATATTGTTTTTCCCAGCAAGATTTCTTTTCAATGACAGAAGCAGTGTGTGTCATTTAAATTCTGGCATAAACTCCTTAACCTTTGTAACTACTCCAGAATATTTTTCTGTCATTGCATTTACATTTTGGATTTTACTCTCACACAGACTTAAACCCCAGACATTTGCCAATGGCAATTACACACTTGTTTTTTGAGGCAACATCAACTGTTTACTACAATTTTTGTACTAATGGCAGATTGATAAACAGTTCACAGATCAGCACTGATCTATGGCTTTGATTTTGAGAAGTGTTGATTTAATGAGATGTTGCAAAAACACTTCCTTTAGGCACCAGAAGCATCCTCACTAAAGCAGAGCACATAGGACAGTAGTTTCTTTGCCAATTAACCATTCTTGCCACCTGTTATCCCTGTCTTTTTTCATTTCCAGGATTTATCTCTCTTGCCCATTTTAGAAAGCTTTAATTTATGTGATTGGGTGATACCCAGTGATATATATATGAGGCCTCCTATGGCCCTTCGGTGTCCTTTCCCTTCAGTCCCTAACATGGTAGTGAGTATAGAATAACTGCTTAATTTTACTTGATTTGTCCACAATAGGTCACTGTTTTGTCTTGATTTTTAGGAATCTGTAGGAAGTGTCTTTCTCCAAATTTCCAAGTTGATTTTAAATCCAATCAAAAAAGGAGATTTAATTTTATTTTTCTAAATGCTTAACACTGTTGAATAAAGATGTTGATAAGAGTTAGTTGGGGACATATCCAAGTTTGGATAGGGCAATACTAAGAAAAATTACACATTTGCAGTTCTTGAACTGAAATCCCTTATTTCCTTTTCCTTATTCATATCACTGTACCACAACTTTTAGAAAAACTCCCTTCTGAGCTAATACTGTCAGGAATTAGCTTTTTGTGATTTGTCATCGTTTCAAGGCCTTAAAGCTATTATATTCTTATATAAGAAGACTCAATTATAACTAAGGGTTAACTATTATAATTTTGCATATTTTAATATAGGGGACCCAAGATAGTAGGAATTCATATTTTCTAATGTTTGAGTTACAGAGTATCTTTCTCTGGAAAGCCTAATCATTTCTTTCTGACTAGAATTTTATTACAATCAATCATCTTTAATAAAAGTAGAATTAGTTACTATATTAGTGTGAATGAATACTGTCAGTTAAATGTTGACTCCTATCTGGGAGCCTTTGAACTAGAAGCCAGGTACCTTGTGGGCATACCTGCTTGTCAGGGATTATTGCCATAGGCTGCTATTACGTTACTGTCTTCTAGTCTTGCCCTCACTTCACTTCAACTTTCCCTTCCCTACTTCTACCAGAGAAAACAGATTCATATTATCCTATTTCAAAATTCTTTTGTAGCAAGACTGGATATTTTAGTTATGAAGGAATTCTTGCTATTTTTTTCTTCCAGTGCTATTGTTATTGTGGTCATGTTAAAAAGAGGATAGAAATAAAATAAAAGTAAGAATTTTTTAAAAGTTAAAATTTAGGATAGAAATGAAATAAAAGTAAGAATTTTTTAAAAGTTAAAATTACGCAATTTTTGTTTTCTTTGGCCTTTAAAATGTTTTTAGAATTAGATAAAATATTTTTTTGAAAATATAAACAATTTTTAAAAAAATATTTTCTTTATTTATTCATGAGAGACACAGAGAAAGAGAGAGGCAGGCAGAGGGAGAAGCAGGCTCCATGCAGGGAGCCCAATGCGGGACCCGATCCCGGGACTCCAGGATCACGACTTGAGCCGAAGGCAGGAGCTAAACTGCTGAGCTACACAGGGATCCCCAGAAAAAATATAAACAATTTAAAATGTTATTACTATATGAAAAAAATTCTTCAGTGGCATCTCATTATTTATAATGCCTATCTTTTTAACAAAGCATTAAAAGCCCCGCCTTGTTCTCTTAAAATTACTCATAGTTCTGTATTCCAAATATATTAAGGTATTTGCAATTCAGGTTTCTGTTGTAGTATTCTTTCTTTTGCATATTTGTATTAAGTTGAGTACTTTTTCCCCACCCTCAGTATTGCTAACTCTTGTGTTTCTTTAGTAACTGGTGCATATACATGTTACTAATTTTGACTATATTGTTCTTTTTTTTTTTAACTAAAGTCAACACTTTATTAAGATTTCCTCAGTTTTTTTTTATAAATTTATTTTTTATTGGTGTTCAATTTGCCAACATATAGAATAACACCCAGTGCTCATCCCATCAACTGCCCCCCTCAGTGCCCGTCGCGTCGCCCAGTCACACTCACCGCCCACCTCCCTTTCGACCATCCCTAGTTTGTTTCCCAGAGTTAGGAGTCTCTCATGTTCTGTCTCCCTTTCTGATATTTCCCACTCATTTTTATCCTTTCCCTTTTATTCCCTTTCACTATTTTTTATATTGACTATATTGTTCTTAATGGGATTTTTTTGACCCCCATTTAGACCAATGAGCTACTTGAGAGCAAATAGTGTTACCTATCTTTATTTGGAGCTGTGTATGGTAGACACTTAGTAAGTGTTGGTTTGATGAATAAGTTAGTATTCCCAAAGCATTTGCTCTTACCCAGTATACATTCTTTGTTATGTTTAACTCTCAAAGGCAAAGTTTATAGATAAGAACAATATCTCTGTGCTTCAAACTCAGGTCATGGGGTTGAGACTTACATATCCTCCTTTCATTTTCACCAAAATCTATTTTTCTCACTTCCCTTAAAAACATTCAAAACTTGAGGTTGGGGCAAATAAACATGAATGTATTCATAATCATGCTCTGTTAAAAAAAAAAGCTCCAGGTAATCCATATGTTTTGGTGTTTTAAAGACCTTTCTTCTACAATTTCTTCATGTGAACAATGCTAGAGTATAATTTACACAGATTTTTCAGTTCCCAAGAATATCTGAAATACATTTTCTTTAAGTGAAGTTAATATCACGAACTATGGCAATATGGTTTGACAGTAAGAAATACTGTAAGTATGTTAGAACTTGTTTTTAATAGCCATTGTATTCTTACAGTGCAGAACAGTAAAATAATACCTCACAAGGGGGCTCTTTACTGCTATACATTGCTACATTGGAACTTTATTTGAAGAAGTGGAGAAATTTGATCATTCTTTGAAAATCAATTCACTTATTTCTCAAGACTAAATTTCCCTTACTTAAAAAGAAAGCCCATTTTTTTTTACCCCCCAAAAGGTACTATTTTGTCTGTTTATCTCACTAAGGAGCAATTTGTTTGCAAATCAGAAAAGTGCTACCACAACAAGTATAGATTCATAACTACACATTTAATTCTTGTCAAACATCATGAATTTGAAAACGATTATAGAATAATGAAAAGGTGTCTTTCTCAAACTATTTTTCTACAACACTAGGGGGAGGAAGGGAGAATGAAAGGGGGAGGGACAAGGGGAAGAGCAGTATCCATTCAGCCTAACTGCTCACAAGGTAAGAAGGTAGATATACGTTTCTTAGGTCTAATATCCAATGGCAATTCTGATATGGTAATGATTGTTTCAGTAAATCGCTGCAATAGAATAATGTGGGATTTGGTTTCAATAACTTCAGGATGTATTATGTTCTTGTTTCTACTGAATGTCGATAGAGTTGATTTTTATTCCTAATGCCAAAAATTATAAAAACTGATTTAACATTTTGGTTCCAACTAAAAGCTATTTGTGGTTACAAAAACTTCTATTCATAAGCTACTCGAATGATTTAAATTGATTGATAAAGCAAGGAGATTTTTTTCTTTCATTGATTCATTTCATGTTCTAGTGAAATGGATGCTTATTTTTTCAGTAATAGGATAATCTTTCATGAAATTAACGTGAATAAGATCTTCTAAAAGCACTGAATCTGAAAATACATTGTTTCAGATTAGACATATGATAGTGATACTGAAAACTGAAAATAAGTTGGATTTCTCATAATTTCTATTTCTCAAAAAGTCAATAGTAGACCTACTTTATTATATTATTATAAAATGTGTAATAATTTAGATTCTTGACAAAAAAAATTTGGGGGGGACACCTGTGTGGCTTAGTGGATAAGGATCTGACTCTTGATTTCAGCTCAGGTCATGGTATCAGGGTCATGGGATCAAGCCCGGCATGGCTCCATGCTCAGCATGGAGTCTGCTTGGGATTCTCCCTCTCCAGTTGTTCCCTCTTCCCTGCTTGCATTCTCTTTCTCTCAATAAATAAATAAAATCTTTAAAAAGAAATATTTTTGCTATAAATATAAATTTTCCTAATATACGTATGCATGTATATAAGACCATGTAAAATGAAGTTTCATAAAATAATTTTGAGAATGTAGAAATGGAAAGCGAATGTTATTAAAGTTGATGGCATATGAGCATTACAAAGTAAGAATTAAAAAAAATTATAGTTATTTATTTATTTTAGAAATAGTATGAAGGGGGGTGGTTATGGAGCCAGAGGGAAGGGACAGAAAGTGCTCCAATCAAAAGATATGACTGGATTAAAAAGAAAAAAAAAAGACCCACCGACATGCTGCCTGCAAAAGACTTCAGGCCTAAAGACATATACAGAAAGTGAAGGGATAGAAAAAAATATTGCATGCAAATGCAAGCAAAAAAATATACTGGGGTAGAATTACTTATATTGGGCACAATAGACTTTAAAACAAAGATTGTAGCAAGAGACAAGAAAGGTGTTACATAATAATAAAAGTGTCAATCCAAGAAGAGACTGTAACAACTGTAAATATTTATTAACCCAACATAGGAGCTCCTAAACGTATAAAGCAGATATTAGCAGACATAAAGGGATAAATAGACTGTAATACAGTAAAAGTAGGAGACTTTAATATCTCACTTACATCAATGGATAGATCATTCAGGTAGAAAGTCAGTAAGAAAATTGCTTTGAATGACACATTAGGCCAGATGAACCTAACAAATATGTACCAAACTTTCAATCCAAAAACAGCGGAATACACATTCCTTTCAGTTGCACATGAAACACATTTTCTAGGATAGACCACATGTTAGGCCAGAGAACAAATCTCAATAAACTTAAGATTAAAATCATACCAAGCATGTTTTCCAACCACAACATTATGAAATGAGAACTCAGTTTTAAGAAAAACAAGGAAAAAAATAAAAACCTTCCAAACACATAGAGGCTAAACAATATTCTACTAAACAGCCAAAGAGTCAGTGAAGAAATCAAAGAAGAAATTAAAAAATACCTAGAGACAAATGAAAATGGAAACAGAATGATTTCAAAATCTTTGGATGCAGCAAAAGAAGTCCAGAAGGGAAGTTTGCAGCATTATAGGCCTACCTCAAGAAACAGGAATAATTTCAAATAATCTAAGCTTACACCTAAAGGAATTAGAAATGGAACAAAGCCCAAAGTTAGTAGAAAAAAGGAAATAACACAGATCAGAGAGGAAATTAATGAAAGAGACTTAAAAAAAGATATCAATGAAATTCAGAGCTGGTTCTTTGAAAAACTGAAAAATACTAAAGAGCCTTTAGGCAGACTCATCATGAAAAACAGAACTCAAAATCAGAAATTACAAACTTCCAACCAACACCACAGAAATACAAAGAACTAGAATACTACAAAAAATTATATGTCAATAAATTGGAGAACCTAGAAGTGGACAAATTCCTGGAGATGTGCAATATTTCCAGACTGAATCAAAAAGACATAGAAATCTGAACAGACTGATTCCTGGTGATGAAGTTAAGTAATTTAGAAAACTCCCAACAACATAAGTCCAGAACCAGGTAGCTTGACAGGTGAATTCTACCAAACAAGTAAAGAAGAGTTAGACCCTATCCCTCTCAAACTCCTCCAAAAAAAAAAAAAAAAATAGGAGAGGGAAGGAATGTTTCCAGATTCATTCTAAGAGGCTGTTATTGGGACGCCTGGGTGGCTCAGTGGTTAAGTGTCTGCCTTTGACCCAGGATGTGATCTTGGAGTCTTGGGATCAAGTTCCCTATCTGACTCCTTGCAAGGAGCCTGCTTCTCTCTATGCATATGTCTCTGCCTCCCTCTATGTGTCTCTCATGAATAAATAAATAAAATCTTTAAAAAATGAGGCTGTTATTACCCTAATACCAAATCCAGGCAGATATAGTGCAAAAAAGAAAATGACAGACCCAGATCTTTTTTTTTTTTTAAATCTTTATTTATTTATGATAGTCACACACAGAGAGAGAGAGAGAGGCAGAGACACAGGCAGAGACACAGGCAGAGGGAGAAGCAGGCTCCATGCACCGGAAGCCCGATGTGGGATTTGATCCTGGGTCTCCAGGATCACGCCCTGGGCCAAAGGCAGGCGCCAAACCGCTGCGCCACCCAGAGATCCCCCAGACCCAGATCTTTGATGAATATAGATACAGAAATCCTCAACAACATATTGGCAAACCAAAATCAAAATGCACTGAAAGGATGATTTATCATGATCAAGGGGATTTACTTGCAGGGATAAAGAGAAAGTTCAATGTCCAGAAATCAATGTGATACATCACATGTGATAAAAATCATGTAACAATCTCAATAGACAAGGAAAAAGCATTGGACAAAATTCAACATCTACTGATAGTAAAAACTCAACAAAGTGGATATGAAGGGAAGATAACTCAACACAATAAAACACATTTAGGGACACCCAGGACTCCAAGATGGTGTTGTTCATCCATTCCAGTGAAGGAAAAGAAGCTCATGGAGGTGAAACTAGGAGAGCTGCCAGGCTGGATACAGATGCGGATTTCACCCCTAAGGGCATTGCTGGAACATTTCAAAAAGGTTACTACTGGTATTACAGCAAGTATATCAATGTGAAGAAAGGGTGTGTTGCTGGGATTTCTATGGTGCTGGCTGCTTATGTGCTTTTCAACTACTGTCATTCTTACAAGGAGCTCAAACATGAACGGTTATGCAAGTACCACTGAAGAGGGCCCAGTGTGGAAGCACATTTGGCATTCCTGACCATGACTTTTGCCTGGCATCCTTGAATCCTTCCATTGCCTAATTCACAATTAATATCCAATAATAGTTGACTGGTAAAAAAAAAAACACATTTATATGACAAATCCACAGCTAATATCATAATAATGAAAAACTGAAACTATTTTCTCTAAGATCAGGAATGCCCACTCTGACAACTATATTCAACATAGTACTGGAAATCATATCCATAGCAAATAGACCAGAAAAAGAAAGACATCCAAATGATATTATATAGAGAAAATCCTAAAAATTTTCACTAAAAAACTATTAGAACTAATGAATTTGGTAAAATTACAGGATACACAATATGCAGAAATCAATTGTTTTTACACACTAATGAACTAGCAGAAAGAGAAATTAAAACAATCACATTTACAATTGCATCAAAAACAATAAATAGGAATAAATTTAGGCAAGGCATTGAAGGACCTATACTTAAAACTTTAAGACATTGATGAAAGAACTTGAAGGTGATACAAATAAACATATACTTGTGGATTGGAAGAATTAATATTTCACAAATGTCCATCCTACCCAAAGCAGTGTACAAATTGAATGTGATCTCTATTAAAATACCTATAATATTTTCACAAAACTAGAAAAAATAATCCTAAAATTTGTATTGAACCATAAAAGATCCCAAATAGCCAAAGTAATCTTGAGAAATAAGAACAAAGCTGGAGGTATCATAATCCCAGATGTCAAATTATGTTACAATGCTATAGTAATCAAAACAGTATCTGTAGGACAAAAGTAGACACATAGATTAATGGAGCAGAATGGAGAGCCCAGATATAAACCACGCTTATATGGCCAATCAATCTGTAAAAGAGGCAATAGTATATACAATAAGGAAAAGACAATCTTTTCAACAAATGGTGCTGAGAATGCTGGACAGCTACCTGGGGAAGAATGAATCTGGACCACTTCCCTTACACCATTCATAAAAATAAAGTTCATGGATTAAAGACTAGATGTGAGACCTGACACCAAACAAGTTCTAGAAGGAAACCTAGTAATCTCCTGGATATAAACCTCAGCAACATTTTACTGTGATATGTCTTCTTTTTTTGTTTAAGATTTTATTTATTTATTCATGAGAGAGGGAGAGAGAGAGAGAGAGAGAGGCAGAGACACAGGCAGAGGGAGAAGCAGGCTTCATGCAGGGAGCCCAATGTGGGACTCGATCCCGGGACTCCAGGATCACGCCCTGAGCTGAAGGTGGCACTAAACCACTGAGCCACCCAGGGATCCCCTGGATATGTCTTCTTAGGCAAGGGAAACAAAAGTCTATTTGGACTATATCAAACTGAAAAGCTTTTGCACAGCAAAAGGAACCCATCAACAAAACAAAAAGACAATTTACTGAACAGGAGAAAATATCTGCAAATCATATATCTGATGGGGGTTAATAATCTAAAATATATAAAGAAGTCCTACAACTTGATGCCAAAACCCCCAAATAATCCTATTAAAAATGGACAGAGGACCTGAATAGACAATTTTTAAAGGAAGGTATGTAGATGGCCAGCAGACACATGTAAAGATGCTCAGCATCACTAATCATCAGGTAAATCCAAATAAAAACAACAATGAGGTTTCAATTCACACCAGTCAGAATGTGTAGTATCCAAAAGACAAGAAATAAGTGTTGGTAAAGATGTGGAGAAGGGGAAATCCTTGTGCACTCTTGGTGAGAATGCAGGTTGGTGTGACCATTTGGAAAACAGTAGGGAATCCTCAAAAAATTGAAAATATATCCAATGATCCAGCAATTTCACTTCTGGATATTTACCTGAAGAATATGAAAACACTACTTTGAAATTATATATGCACTCCTGTGTTGATTCTAGCATTATTTATATTAGTACATACGGAAGCAAGCTAAATACCTATCAGTAGATGAATAAAGAAGATGCAGTATATATACACATAGAATATTACTCAGCTATAAAAAGTTGACATTTTGTCATTTGTGACAAAATGGATGGGCATAGAGGGTATTATCCTGTAAGTATTATGAAATAAGTCAGAAATGGATGAATATCATATGATTTTCCTTGCTTGTGGAAACTAAAAAATCAGACTCCTAAATACAGAGAAAAAAAATGGTGGTTGTCAGAGGAGAGGAGAGTGGGGGATTAGGAAAAAAGATGAAGGGGATTAGGGAGTACAAACTTGTAGTTATAAAGTCAGTTACAAGGATGAAAAATATAGAATAGTTACTAACACTGTAGTAACTATGATGAAACTTCATAAGTACACTTAGTATGTAGTGGTGAGCATTGCAATATGAATGGAATTGCTGAATAGTAATTCAGTACTAATATGTAAGCTATACTTCAATTAAAAATAACACAAGGATTAAATATATGTCCTATATCAGATAGTTATAAATCTTAAAATACATTGTGTATTTTTTGTGTATTTTAATTTCCTAAAACATTTAAAAATATGTTAGATAAGTTAAGAAATTTAAAGCTAGTATTAAACAAATAAAAAATAAAGCTAGTATTACTTCAAGGATAATATTTAAGAACAATTAAAATGGTGTTTGACAATGTGTGGGATACAACATTCAGAAAAATAATGGTAGGTTTAAGTCATCTAGCTTTGCCACCTCTACCATTTATTTTACCCATTAGTCTTCTCATTCAATTTTATTTAAAAAGTTGGCACATGAAAATCTATTCCTTTTTGAGATATGCTGTTATTGTAGGTGATTTGAATATCTCAACTTGTGACACAACACTTCTCTGATTTTGTCAATTCTCATGGCCATATAAGAAAAAATGTTAATATTAGAAATATTGGGAAAAATATGACTTTAGTGGCCATCCTTTACTTCCTCGCCCTCTAATTTGTATTCTTCTAGTATAATTTTCTATTTAATTTATTCATTTTTCTTTTGGGAATCCAAGGCCATTTGTCTTGGTGGTTTTCTGCCTGGAGAACACTCATGGAACCAAAGTATTGCTGTCTTGCCAGGACAGTAATTGGTTTAGCTTACCCTATGATGGTCCAATCACTTTCAGTCACAGAATATTTGTGGAAGATTGGGAAACACTCTTGGTGTTTCTTATTGGATGTGATTAAAAGGATATAGGAGGTTGAAGTTCCTGTGGCCATTTTTCTCTGAAGGAAAAGGTTTGAGCTGACTGTTAGCTGGGAATTGAAACAAAAGAATAATAATTTATACACAAGAAAGGAGATAAATCAAGTCTTCACATTTGAGCTTTCGGGCCTCTGGAATTGAATTAGCTCATTTCTTGGATTTTTAATTTACTCGAGTCAATGAATTCACTGTCTTTTTTCTTTAAGCACTTTTGTTTCTGATACTTAAATCAGCCACTCCCAAATGATAACATCTATAACTTCAATTTAAAATCAATTTTAGATTATAACTTCAGCTAATCTTTCTAAATCTGTTACATTTATTTCACTTCGCTTATTCAGCCTTACCGAAATCGCTCATTTCTTTACTCTTTAATACCTGGAATAGATTTAATACCTTGGCATGTAGTAGATCTTCATAGATCTGTCAGTGAACAAATTGAAAGAGTCAGTGGCATAACTTTTCTATTTAGTCCCCTCCTCTCTTTGGTATTTTCTTTAATCTCACATATATAACAAGTTTGTCAGCAATACACCCTATTCCATTGTCCTGTCTTTCATATCATCCACTTGGCAAAATATTAATTGTTCATCACTCAACTGTCCTGTTTTCTCTAAAACATCACTTTGACTGCTAAGCACATAGGAATATGCCTTCTACTTTTGTAGGATATGAACTCTATCAGAAAGAATCTAATTCTTGACTGTATACCTAAAATTTAACTTTAACTTTTTACCTTATCTTTTCCTCCTGATACAATGAGAGGAATGATCTAAGATTTATTACTCCATCTGGGCTGTGGATCCATTTCCTACTCGTTGGTTTGGGGTCTTTTGTCAGTTATTCCTTCCTAATACTGTGTCTTTAATCTCTATTTTGTTACTTTTACTTTCTCATTAACATTTATATTTCTCTTGTTTCCTTCAAATTCACATTCCCTTCTCGTTTTTGTCCCTCCCCCTCCTCACAGCCAAGCTTTAGAGTTGTCAACCCATCTTTTTCTGAATTTCTTTCATCTGCCATTTTATTTATCAATTTGGTAAAATCTGGGATATGCCTATATTCTCAACTGTTACTGTCAGGAAAAACTATTTGCAATTCTCCACTATCTAATTGACCTCACAAGTGAAATAGGCACTTCTCATTTTCCTTTTATTGTTTAGGGAAACCTTCTCTGATATGTCAGGCTGTATCCAGTCTCCCTTTCATAAGCTGCCCTAGCTTTCTGTACATCAGCTTCAGTTTCTTGATCACATAGAGTAATTACATATTTGCATGATGGCTTGACTAATGTCTTCCTCTTTTACCATCTTATGTCCTGCATGAGAGAAGAGATGTTGCATATTGCTCAGCCTTTTATGCCTAGTGACTCGTGCACTTCTTGCTGCATAGAATTTATTAAATAAATATTTTTAAATGACTGTAGAGATATTATCTAGCTCAACATAGGCAGAGTAATGGTCTCCAGAGATGTTCGTGTTCTAATCTCCAGAACTTGTGAAATGATATTTTATGTGGCAGAAGGAACTTTGCAGATGTAATTAAAGATTTTCAAGAATTGAAGGAGAGTTTATTCTGGACTATCTGGGTGAGTAAAATGTAAATATATATATATATATATATATATATATATATATATATATATATATTTATTCCTAGGAGGGGAAGAACAAGGCAGGAGATCCAGAAGTCTTGGCAACAAAAGAGGGTGGAGTGATGTAGCTATTAGCCAGGTAATGCACATTCCCTCTAGAGAGTGGAAAATACAAGGAATGGTTTATGCCTTTCAGCCTTCAGAAGTAATGCAGTTCTGCCAACACTTCGTTTTTAGTTCTATGAGGCCCATTCCAGACTGCTACCTCCAGAGCTGTAAGGTAATTGTGTTGTTTTTAAACTACTAAATGTGTGATAATTTGTTATAGCAGCAATAGGAAACGAATATATTCATTAATTGGGTCAAATTACTGTTCTGCCAAATATATTAGACATGCGTTCTCCTCAAAATAAATTTCCAGATTATTAATATAAATGAACTGTACCATCAGAAAATGGCTCCCCTTAATCATACTAGCCTTATTTTGATTACATACTAATAACTCTAAAGGAATGTTACAATTTTTCACAGCTTTCAGTTCCACAAATAGTTATATTCTCAATTACTTTAAACCTTTATGTATTCTGTTCTCTTGACCTTCAAATTTCTCCTATCTGACCATTCTCTAAAAAAAAAAAACAAGGATGCATGGACAGTTGATATAGAGAAAACATTGAATGGTCATTTAATTTATCATTAACAGTGCTTATATTACTGGAAAATAGAATTCTTGTCTATTGGTCAAACATTCTGAACTGCCTTAATATCTGTCATGATATAATCATACAAAGTGAAAAGCCAAAAAGAGTTTATCTAGCCCAACCTTGTAATTTTACCCATCAGGAAACAGAGTCCTCAGTGATGTGCCCAATATCTATGTTTTCCTGATTGATGAGGGAAATGATAAACCAGCTGCTGTAGCCTCCTCCACCACTCTTGGAAGGACAGAACAGAGAGGATAAATAGATCTTATGAAATACACAAACACACCATAGAAATTCTAACAGCTTAAATATAATTTTAAAAGGAATAGAAGGAAATATGAGAATGGAGTTTTAAAATTGTTATTTGCTTAGTTCTGCCTTGTGACTGTGGTGAAGATGATGATAATGATAGTGATAATAAAGATGATGCGGTTCCAGGACCAGCTCGGAGGGGCTCGGGTGGAGGAAGAGGCTCCGTGCAGAGGGGGCTGCGCGGCCCCGGGAGCAGCTCGGGGGGCTCGGGCGGCGGCTCCGCAGAGGGGCCTGCGGGGCGGGAGCCCGAATCCAACAGCGCAGGCCCCGAGCACAGGGCGCCGGGACACAGCCCAGGATCCCGCCTCCCCCGGGACAGGCAGAGGCTGGGAGGGCCCAGGACAGCGAGGACGCTCCTGCCCGAGCTGAGCAGATCAGCGGCCCCGCCCGGAGCCTCCAGGCCCTGCAGACGGAGAGCTCCTGGGTTACTGCGGGGGCTGAATCCAGGGCTCCAGAGCTGGCCCCGCCACTGGGGCTGTTGCTCCTGGGGCCTCACGGGGTAAACAACCCCCACTGAGCCTTGCACCAGGCAGGGGGCAGAGCAGCTCCCCCAAATGCTAACACCTGAAAATCAGCACAGCAGGCCCCTCCCCCAGAAGACCAGCTAGACGGACAAGTTCCAGGGGAAGCCAAGGGACTTAAAGTACACAGAATCAGAAGATACTCCCCGTGGTTTTTTCTTTTTTCTTTCTTTCTTTTTTTTTTTTTTTGTTGTTGTTTTGTTTTGTTTTGTTTGCTTTTTGATTTCCTTCCCCCACACCTTTTTTCCTTTCTTTCTTTTTCTTTCTCTTTTTCTTCTTTTTTTTTCCTTTTTTTTTTCTCTTTCTCTTTTCTTTCCTTCTTTCTCTCCTCTCTTTTTCTCCTTTTCCAAATACAACTTGCTTTTGGCCACTCTGCACTGAGCAAAATGACTAGAAGGAAAACCTCACCTCAAAAGAAAGAATCAGAAACAGTCCTCTCTCCCACAGAGTTACAAAATCTGGATTACAATTCAATGTCAGAAAGCCAATTCAGAAGCACTGGTGGCTCTAGAAAAAAGCATAAAGGAATCAAGAGACTTCATGACTGCAGAATTTAGAGCTAATCAGGCAGAAATTAAAAATCAATTGAATGAGATGCAATCCAAACTAGAAGTCCTAACGACGAGGGTTAACGAGGTGGAAGAACGATGTGAGTGACATAGAAGACAAGTTGATGGCAAAGAGGGAAACTGAGGAAAAAAGAGACAAACAATTAAAAGACCATGAAGATAGATTAAGGGAAATAAACGACAGCCTGAGGAAGAAAACCCTACGTTTAATTGGGGTTCCCGAGGGCGCCGAAAGGGACAGAGGACCAGAATATGTATTTGAACAAATTCTAGCTGAAAACTTTCCTAATCTGGGAAGGGAAACAGGCATTCAGATCCAGGAAATAGAGAGATCCCCCCCCTAAAATCAATAAAACCATTCAACACCTCGACATTTAACAGTGAAGCTTGCAAATTCCAAAGATAAATAGAAGATCCTTAAAGCAGCAAGAGACAAGAAATCCCTGACTTTTTTGGGGAGGAGTATTAGGGTAACAGCAGACCTCTCCACAGAGACCTGGCAGGCCAGAAAGGGCTGGCAGGATATATTCAGGATCCTAAATGAGAAGAACATGCAACCAAGAATACTTTATGCAGCAAGGCTCTCATTCAAAATGGAAGGAGAGATAAAGAGCTTCCAAGATAGGCAGGAACTGAAAGAATATGTGACCTCCAAACCAGCTCTGCAAGAAATTTTAAGGGGGACTCTTAAAATTCCCCTTTAAGAAGAAGTTCAGTGGAACAATCCACAAAAACAAGGACTGAATAGATATCATGATGACACTAAACTCATATCGTTCAGTAGTAACTCTGAATGTGAACGGGCTCAATGACCCCATCAAAAGGCGCAGGGTGGCAGACTGGATAAAAAAGCAGGACCCATCTATTTGCTGTCTACAAGAGACTCATTTTAGACAGAAGGACACCTACAGCCTGAAAATAAAAGGTTGGAGAACCATTTACCATTCGAATGGTCCTCAAAAGAAAGCAGGGGTAGCCATCCTTATATCAGATAAACTAAAATTTACCCTGAAGACTGTAGTGAGGGATGAAGAGGGACACTATATCAAACTTAAAGGATCTATCCAACAAGAGGACTTAATAATCCTCAATATATATGCCCCGAATGTGGGAGCTGCCAAATATATAAATCAATTTTTAACCAAAGTGAAGAAATACTTAGATAATAATACACTTATACTTGGTGACTTCAATCTAGCTCTTTCTACCCTCGATAGGTCTTCTAAGCACAACATCTCCAAAGAGGGATCCCTGGGTGGCGCAGCGGTTTGGCGCCTGCCTTTGGCCCAGGGCGTGATCCCGGAGACCCGGGATCGAATCCCACATCGGGCTTCCGGTACATGGAGCCTGCTTCTCCCTCTGCCTGTGTCTCTGCCTCCCTCTCTCTCTCTCTGTAACTATCATAAATAAATAAAAAAATTAAAAAAAAAAAAAAAAAAAAAAAAAAAACAACATCTCCAAAGAAACGAGAGCTTTAAATGATACACTGGACCAGATGGATTTCACAGATATCTACAGAGCTTTACATCCAAACTCAACTGAATACACATTCTTCTCAAGTGCACATGGAACTTTCTCCAGAATAGACCACATACTGGGTCACAAATCGGGTCTGAACTGATACCAAAAGATTGGGATCGTCCCCTGCATATTCTCAGACCATAATGCCTTGAAATTAGAACTAAATCACAACAAGAAGTTTGGAAGGACCTCAAACACGTGGAGGTTAAGGACCATCCTGCTAAAAGATGAAAGGGTCAACCAGGAAATTAAGGAAGAATTAAAAAGATTCATGGAAACTATGAGAATGAAGATACAACCGTTCAAAATCTTTGGGATGCAGCAAAAGCAGTCCTAAGGGGGAAATACATCGCAATACAAGCATCCATTCAAAAACTGGAAAGAACTCAATCACAAAAGCTAATCTTACACATAAAGGAGCTAGAGAAAAAACAGCAAATAGATCCTACACCCAGGAGAAGAAGAGAGTTAATAAAGATTCGAGCAGAACTCAACAAAATCGAGACCAGAAGAACTGTGGAACAGATCAACAGAACCAGGAGTTGGTTCTTTGAAAGAATTAATAAGATAGATAAACCATTAGCCAGCCTTATTAAAAAGAAGAGAGAGAAGACTCAAATCAATAAAAATCATGAATGAGAAAGGAGAGATCACTACCAACACCAAGGAAATACAAATGATTTTAAAAACATATTATGAACAGCTATACGCCTATAAATTAGGCAATCTAGAAGAAATGGACGCATTCCTGGAAAGCCACAAACTACCAAAACTGGAACAGGAAGAAATAGAAAACCTTAACATGCCAATAACCAGGGAGGAAATTGAAGCAGTCATCAAAAACCTCCCAAGACACAGGAGTCCAGGGCCAGATGGCTTCCCAGGGGAATTCTATAAAACGTTTAAAGAAGAAACGATACCTATTCTCCTAAAGCTGTTCGGAAAGATAGAAAGAGATGGAGTACTTCCAAATTCGTTCTATGAGGCCAGCATCACCTTAATTCCAAAACCAGACAAAGACCCCACCAAAAAGGAAAATTACAGACCAATATCCCTGATGAACATGGATGCAATATTCTCAACAAGATACTAGCCAATAGGATCCAACAGTACATTAAGAAAATTATTCACCACGACCAAGTAGGATTTATCCCCGGGACACAAGGCTGGTTCAACACCCGTAAAACAATCAATGTGATTCATCATATCAGCAAGAGAAAAACCAAGAACCATATGATCCTCTCATTAGATGCAGAGAAAGCATTTGACAAAATACAGCATCCATTCCTGATCAAAACTCTTCAGAGTGTAGGGAGAGAGGGAACTTTCCTCAACATCTTAAAAGCCATCTATGAAAAGCCCACAGCAAATATCATTCTCAATGGGGAAGCACTGGGAGCCTTTCCCCTAAGATCAGGAACAAGACAGGGATGTCCACTCTCACCACTGCTATTCAACATAGTACTGGAAGTCCTAGCCTCAGTCATTAGAGGATCGCTGATATATTCAGGGTCCTAAATGAGAAGAACAACAAAAAGACAGTAAAGGCATTCAAATTGGCAAAAGAAGAAGTCAAACTCTCCCTCTTCGCCGATGACATGATACTCTACATAGAAAACCCAAAAGCCTCCACCCCAAGATTGCTAGAACTCATACAGCAATTTGGTAGCATGGCAGGATACAAAATCAATGCCCAGAAGTCAGTGGCATTTCTATACACTAACAATGAGACTGAAGAAAGAGAAATTAAGGAGTCAATCCCATTTACAATTGCACCCAAAAGCATAAGATACCTAGGAATAAACCTAACCAAAGATGTAACAGATCTATACCCTCAAAACTATAGAACACTTCTGAAAGAAATTGAGGAAGACACAAAGAGATGGAAAATATTCCATGCTCATGGATTGGAAGAATTAATATTGTGAAAATGTCAATGTTACCCAGGGCAATATACACGTTTAATGCAATCCCTATCAAAATACAATGGGCTTTCTTCAGAGAGTTAGAACAAATTATATTAAGATTTGTGTGGAATCAGAAAGTACCCCGAGTAGCCAGGGGAACTTTAAAAAAGAAAACCATATCTGGGGGCATCACAATGCCAGATTTCAGGTTGTACTACAAAGCTGTGGTCATTAAGACAGTGTGGTACTGGCACAAAAACAGACACATAGATCAATGGAACAGAATAGAGAACCCACAAGTGGACCCTGAACTTTATGGGCAACTAATATTCGATAAAGGAGGAAAGACTCTCCATTGGAAGAAAGACAGTCTCTTCAATTAATGGTGCTGGGATAATTGGACATCCACATGCAGAAGAATGAAACTAGACCACTCTCTTTCACCATACACAAAGATAAACTCAAAATGGATGAAAGATCTAAATGTGAGACAAGATTCCATCAAAATCCTAGAGAAGAACACAGGCAACACCCTTTTTGAACTCGGCCACAGTAACTTCTTGCAAGATACATCCACGAAGGCAAAAGAAACAAAAGCAAAAATGAGCTATTGGGACTTCATCAAGATAAGAAGCTTTTGCACAGCAAAGGATACAGTCAACAAAACTCAAAGACAACCTACAGAATGGGAGAAGATATTTGCAAATGACGTGTCAGATAAAGGGCTAGTTTCCAAGATCTATAAAGAACTTATTAAACTCAACACCAAAGAAACAAACAATCCAATCATGAAATGGGCAAAAGACATGAAGAGAAATCTCACAGAGGAAGACATAGACATGGCCAACATGCACATGAGAAAATGCTCTGCATCACTTGCCATCAGGGAAATACAAATCAAAACCACAATGAGATACCACCTCACACCAGTGAGAATGGGGCAGATTAACAAGGCAGGAAACCACAAATGTTGGAGAGGATGCGGAGAAAAGGGAACCCTCTTCCACTGTTGGTGGGAATGTGAACTGGTGCAGCCACTCTGGAAAACTGTGTGGAGGTTCCTCAAACAGTTAAAAATAGACCTGCCCTACGACCCAGCAATTGCACTGCTGGGGATTTACCCCAAAGATTCAGATGCAATGAAACGCCAGGACACCTGCACCCCGATGTTTCTAGCAGCAATGGCCACGATAGCCAAACTGTGGAAGGAGCCTCGGTGTCCAACGAAAGATGAATGGATCAAGAAGATGTGGTTTATGTATACAATGGAATATTACTCAGCCATTAGAAACGACAAATACCCACCATTTGCTTCAACGTGGATGGAACTGGAGGGTATTATGCTGAGTGAAGTAAGTCAGTCGGAGAAGGACAAACATTATATGTTCTCATTCATTTGGGGAATATAAATAATAGTGAAAGGGAATATAAGGGAAGGGAGAAGAAATGTGTGGGAAATATCAGAAAGGGGGACAGAACGTAAAGACTGCTAACTCTGGGAAACGAACTAGGGGTGGTGGAAGGGGAGGATGGCGGGGGGTGGGCGTGATTGGGTGACGGGCACTGGGGGTTATTCTGTATGTTGGTAAATTGAACACCAATAAAAAAAAAATAAAGATGATGATGAGAGTGTTATAGGTCATGATTCAGGAGGTAGATCTAGATTTTGCGTGGCCCAAAGGTAAAAGTCTAAAGCAATTTCAGGAGCTCTCTTTAGGAAAACTATAAAATCACAAATACAGATTTATATATGAAATGATTTCTTAGACTAAAAGAAATCGGAAGTTAAATACTGTGGCCATTGCCATATTCTGAAAAATAACCTAATGCTGTTAATTGGCTAAAACATTTCTATATATGTTTTTCTATATTTTGGCTGCATACTCTGTTCACCTGTTCATATGCCAATTTCATATTTTTTGTGAAAAGAAAAAAACAGGAAATTTTTTCTCTAGTATCGTTTTGGAATTTTATTTTAATAGAAAACTTTCTTTCAGCCTCACAACATTTTATCGGTAATGTTATGTAAATTTTTAGGATTGTGGGATTTGAGATGACCTCTTTGAAGTTTTATTATTTTAAGAGTTATAAAAGCTGCAGTAACTTTCCAATGACTAGCTCCTGGCTATATTTGAGCATATATTTGTCTTCTAATACCCACATACTTCTGGTGTTGGGCCCTAGAAGGAGCCTTGAAAATATGACTAGGATTTTTCACACTTCTTTTTTTTTTTTTCACATTTCTATGAAAAAAGTCACTGGTGGAGTGGTCATTAGGAGTATGATTGATATTTCCAGACAGATAATGATTACATATATTCTACTATGGCATGAATCTATTTTAAGCTTGTTTCCAAAATCAGTCATTGATTGGCTAAATATCAAAAGATGCTTGTTAGTCTAGTGGCACCCAAAGTATGTAAGAAAGACTGAACAGAAGCAAAGTGAAAAAAAGAAAACAGTGATTTTGAATGAAAGTATCTAAAATATCTAATTTGTAAAAGACAAAACAAAACAAAAAACTACAAAACAAACTTTACAAAATCATAGGACCAAGTGAACATATTTCTATGATCTCTCAGGAGTTTGGAAGAGTTTCATGCTATTAAGGGCTGTAGAAGCTTATACTTCATTAATCTTGTGGCATATTTCTCTCTGATAATATTTTCCATAAATAGGGTTTCATAGTTTGTGTGAATTGAAGCCTGAGATGACCAAATTACTTCCTTGGGAACAAACATTTGAAAACTCTGGAGTGAAAGCTAATTCAGAACTCTTTTAGGAAACAGGTTAGGAATAGTGATACGGTGATAGAGTTAAAAATGGAATAAATTACAGATGTTAGCTCTCTAATTATTGCTGAATAATTAAACATACGTAATGCTGGTTTCTCATGTTTTGTTCTTCGTCGTTATGAAGTTGAGTACTGCTTTGATACAGAGAATTTAATCTTCAGTAAAACATTGAATAGAACAGAGTTCTAGGATTTCTCAGTAGATAGCTCTTCTGGTCTAATACCATTTAAAAAATATTCTTTGGATAGCTGACTTTTTTTTTTTTAAGGATTTTATTTATTTATTCATGAGAGACACAGAGAGAGGCAGAGACACAGGCAGAGAGAGAAGCACGCTCCATGCAGGGAGCCTGATGTGGGACTCCATCGTGGGACTCCAGGTCATGCCCTGAGCTGGAGGCAGACGCTCAACCACTGAGCTACCCAGGGGTCTCAATAGCTGACTCTGAAACTATTATTCTGCAACAATGAGATTTTAATAGTGTCTCTAGATGACCTGATGTAATACTATAGAGTTCACTGTGAAAAAAAAAATTCTATATATAACTCAATTGTATACCTAGACCTGTAACACTGTTATAATGCAAGATATTTCATACTGGATGATGCATTTAAGTCATGTTTCAATAAGAGTTAGTGGAACCATGTAATAAAATGGTAAGTACCTTGTGTTAGAGAAATTTACATATATCGTCAAAGTTTCCATAACAACTAGGTATGAACTCATGAATTCTAAAAACTTAATAGATGTTGTTGATTGAATGGATTAATGTACTAAGAGTAATTATCACTTGCAGCCAAGAATAATTTGATTTTAAATTTACTGGGTAATTTAGGAACAACTATAGTTAAAAGAAATATTTTAAAAAGTAATATATGTGTCTTTGGTGTAAGACTTTTTTATCCCCTGACACACTTCAAATTACTTTCCAGTTAATCTTTTGGGAGAACAACATAAAAAATATAAATTAAAGAATAGTATTGATGATATGTATTCTTAAAATAGATTTTAGAAAGGAAACTGCTTCTATGTTTGTAGCAACAAAGTTGCAGGAACAACCAGAGTACTTGGCATATATTTGACTATTATAGTAATTCTTAGTGCTGTTCACCCAGTGTTATTGGCTCACCACTTTTGGGGTACATGATAGGACTGACATTTCTCATAAACTGAGGAAATTATATGTATCATATTAATTGCTCTGGTCAATGAAATACTGAGTAGAAGGAAAAATTTGAGTTCATGAGTGGTACAGAAATCTGTATTCTCTTCACTACTTCTCTTGCTCTCTCTTCTCTCTCCCCTCTCTATCTCTTTAGCCTTTGGCAAATTGTTTTAACATGGAGTTGTAGCATCTCTTAGCCTGAGTCCCAGGAAGACCACAAAATAGAGCAGAACCCCAACTAATGTGGATAGGTATATAGTATGAGTGAGATATTGTTTTTGAAGACCATGAAATTTGGGGACTGTTTGTAACTGCAGCATAACCTAGCCTATTTAGACAATATAAATACATTTATATAGTCTATATAGGTTAGATGGATACAGATACATGAATATGTTACAAAATAAAGCAGAATACTACTTAAAAATTTACAGTGTTTGATTTGTAAAATATGCAGAGTACTTAGGCCTTGGAGTTGAATTTAGGCAGGCTACCTGAATTAATCCCTAGATCATATTAAGCCATATAAACCTCAGTATTTCTTAATATAGCATCTAAGATATCCTTTGAATATGTTTGTTTTTCCTCCTGCTCTGAGCATAAATAGAAACACTTTTAAATAATGACAAAAGTTATATTTGTAGAATCACATACAATTGGGATCCCTGGGTGGCGCAGCAGTTTAGCGCCTGCCTTTGGCCCAGGGCGTGATCCTGGAGACCCGGGATCGAGTCCCGCATCAGGCTCCCGGCATGGAGCCTGCTTCTCCCTCTGCCTGTGTCTCTGCCTCTCTCTCTCTCTGTGACTATCATAAATAAATAAATTAAAAAAAAAAAGAATCACATACAATCTAATCTGTAAACATAAGCACCCGTTAAATAGCCTATGAGAATTTTTATAGTATTCGTGATGTCCTAAGTACCTGGTAGTTTTGTAATCCATTTAATTGGAGGTTTGTACTGGCTGACTGACAAATCAAATTGGCTATGCATGGAGAAATTGAGATGAATCATTTAGGATAAAATGGATTTAAGCTAATTGTTAATATTTTTGGAGATTGAATTTTATTTAGATCCTTATACTGACTACATCCATTTAGTTATGTGCTTTTAATAATGGATAATACAAAGGGCGTCTTTATAGATAATATTAAATTAGCAGATACACTAGTTTGTAATTAAATGTTCATGGCTTCTCACAATACCACATTCTCTTCATATTTACTATACAAATTACATTTCTCTTTTTCTATGGATATTGAGAGTTTCTGTCAAGATTTTTGTAAGAAAGCTGTTATTCAAAATTTAGCTGTAAATTGAATTTAAATAAAAATAAAAATAAAAATTTAGCTGTATTTTTAAGATTATCTTTAGCTAGTCAAGAAAAATTTTCCATATTTTAATTTTTTTACCTCAATATTTAATATTTTCCAAGAAGACATACTTCAAAGAGTTTAATTTATATAAAGCCTGGTAAGAATGGGATCACACATGATTACTCAAAATCATTCAATACTTTCAATAAGCTAGTTGAAGAGGATGAGAAGGTATATTTTACTACATTCACACAGATAAGCTTATCAGACATATAAGCTTATCATTTTTTTTTCAAAAACAATTATTCCGGGATCCCTGGGTGGCGCAGCGGTTTGGCGCCTGCCTTTGGCCCAGGGCGCGATCCCGGATACCCGGGATCGAATCCCATGTCGGGTTCCCGGTGCATGGAGCCTGCTTCTCCCTCTGCCTGTGTCTCTGCCTCCTCTCTCTCTCTCTGTGACTATCATAAATAAATAAAAAAATTAAAAAAAGAATTATTCCTGTGTAGGTCCTAGTATGGAATCTTCTCCTAGTCTACTTTTGAAATATAGTGAATTTTTCTTTTGGAACTTCGCATGATTTCTTCAGTTGTGTGGTGCTTACAGATCAATGGCCAAGGCTTGGATTCCTAAAAGAGATAGACAATAAATTTCTAGTTTAATGGATTTTAATTTGTTTTAAAAGTAAGACTACAATGGGAGTCTGGTGAAAGCTTTGCCTCTTCTCGTCTTTCTCCCTCTCTCCTACCTTCTTCCTCTTGACCATTCCTCTTCTAACTTTCTACCTTCCCCATTTAGCTCTCCTATTCTGTGTGGCCCCAAGGCATAGTTTCAATGTTGATACTGGGATTAATCCCCCAGTTCAAACACAGCTTTCACATTTGTTTCCAACTCAGTGTTCTGCCCTGGTTTCAGGATTTTATTCATACGTCTGCTTGTTTTTGTGGAGAAGCCCTAATTGTTTCCCTTCATTTCTGAAAACCAGTAAACTATTAAAAGCATCTTTTATACTGGATTCAGTTGTAAGACTCTTCAGGATATCTTGCCCAACATATACTATCCAAATCAGAACCATAAATGAAGCTGTTGAAATGTGTTGACACTTTTTGAAACAATGATATATTGTAAATTAATTAATGTATTGTTAATTATAAGACTCCTAAGAACATTGAAATATCTAATTCTGGAAAATCAAGTATGATAGTTTATTAATCAACATTGATATTGCTGTAATTACGTATTTTACACGAGGTAGAATGAATTCTAAGTATTTTTTTTTTTAATCTATCTGACTTTCCTACCCAAATGAGTCCATTTGACAACAGAGTGTGTGTCTTATTGATCTTTGTATCTCCAGGCCTAATGCATTGCAAAGTACAGTGTAAGTATCCAGAAAGATGTTTTTTTTTTTTTTTTAAGATTTTATTTATTTATTTATGAGAGACACACAGAGAGAGGCAGAGACATAGGCAGAGGTAGAAGCAGGCCCCATGCAGGGAGCCTGATGTGGGACTCGATCCTGGGACTTCAGGAGCATGCCCTGGGCTGAAGGTAGATGCTCAACCACTGAGCCACCCAGACGTCCCAGAAAGTTGTTTATTAGATGAATGTGTACATAATAACCTGCTATTATGGTTGCACTATAAGTTACATGAAATTTTGAGGGTTGGGTTTATTTTACTCACTATTGTTAGCATTGTTCCATTGGATAGCTTGGCTTGTCTAGTTCAATTAACACAAATAGTTATTGGATATGTTTTATGTGCTAGGCTTTTGTGTAGAAAAGAAAGGCCTGCTTGTAAAGCTGGGCCTTGACTGGCATCCGGGAACTTGAATAGTAAACATTTCCTTACAGTGATAATAAAACTTTATCTAAAGTAAGAAAGGGCTCACTCTGCCTAGACTGTTCAAACTTGGTTTATGCTGAACATCTGCTTTTATTCTGTGAGTGTGGAATTTTACTACTGGTGAAGCAAAGAATACCTATGTCATTAATCCTCACTATAAACCTTGGGCACTGAATGTCTAATGAGCTTCTCTAGTAGATAGCACTTGACATGTGTTACAACAATTCCATGCTAGAGGAATAATGACACAACACAAAAAATATATCTTGTGTGACTCCATATTGAGAGAAAATCTTGGAATTTATACCTGATTTCCTCTGGTTTTGGCCTCATGTACCTTTTCCCTTTGCTAATTTTGCTTTGTATTCTGGTGATCAAAATAATGAGGGCAACTATATCGTAAATCTTGTGAGCCCTCCAGTAAACCATTGAACCTGAGGTTTCTTCTATGAACCTTGACACAGCTTTAGTGCTAGGAAACAAAGATGGAGCACTTGAAGAGCTAGTAGCCTTATGGTGGGGAGGAGGGGTGCAGTTGTAAAGGGATATTAGATATTCAAATAGATAATTTCAGTATAATTTGGTTGATAATGACAGCATAGAGAGAGTGCTCTGGGCGAACACTGAAAAAGAGATTGTTTTAGGGGTTCAGGGTAGCCTTTTGAGTCAGGTTTTGAAAATGAGAAATATTTTACTAAGTGAAGGAAGATTAGAAATTCATAATGGGTGAAGGGACTTGAATATGTAAATATTAGTAATAGTAATGATAACAATGGTCACAAGAGCAAGAGTAGCAAACAACATAAAGCTTACCAAGAATTGTTTTAAGCCCTTTATACATGTTATTTCATTCTATTCTTATAGCAGTCCTATGAAGTAGGTGATTTTTTTTTATAAATGAGAAAACTACACAGAGATATTAAGTACATTCTATAGACTCATATAGCTGGTGTATAGTGCTGTGGAACATGAACCCCAGCAATCTGCCTCTTAATCTATTCTGTTTTTCTAAAGAAGGAAGGTGATGGATATATTTAATGCTTATTTTTCTTTAATTCCAAATTTCTGACATAGAGAAGGCTTTTTGGATTAGAACATATACTTGAGTTCTGGGTTTCCCAGGATAAGATGTACTTTTATTATATCAGTGGAGAAATAAGACTTAGAATAAATAAATAAATAAATAAATAAATAAATATTATATAACTAATATATAAATAAATATAAATACAGTCTTTAAAAATAAAGCAAAGTGGCTAGAAAAAGAAATATAAAAGACAACTGGGTATGAATAAGGAAGGGTGGAACTCAGGAAGGGAACAAATGGAAGGAGACCGATTATGGCAAAGAGAAGGGGGGTGAGAGCAGAGGGGACTGGGAAGAGAAAAGCTCTTCTGGGCGAGGAGGGAGGAGACACAAAATAATAGAAAACAAGATAGAACAGCATATTCAAATATGTAATACAATCTAAAAGAGACAGTGTAGATATTAAGCATCATTTCCTTTGTGCATATATATAGGCTCAGAGACAACCTCACATGGCTCAGGTCAGTGATAACATCATGCATGATAGTGTATTGATGATGGCCTTACTCACTGAATAATATGTAGCCTTCCCTTGGATAATCTTTCATTTGTATCTGACTTGATGTCTTCAGTGGTGAATGAGTTTTATCTTGGTGTGTGTGTGTGTGTGTGTGTGTGTACATATTGATATACCTTCAGACTTGTTGTATAAAAAGTGTTAAATACAACATTAAGAAGCTTTTTTCTACTTTGTGCATAGTTTCTTGAAGATTTAGGAAAAATAAAGACAATTAAAGCAGTTACCTTTAACTTGTTCCTTAACAGTGTAAAAGGCTTAGAGATACAAATGAAAAAGATAAAACATACAGAGGCTGAAATACTAAATGATATCTGAGGATCACATAGTGTTTTAGCATTCCCTTTGGCTAGCCTGACTACAGTATGATTAATTGAATCATTTTTCATGTTCTTAGACAAGTAAAATTTTCAAGTGGTCTGATACACATACAAACTTTTATAGATGAAGAATAAGAATGAGTTCTCATATTTGGGCATAATGAACTTCAGATATTTATAGAGTAATTTTTAGAAAATTTGGCCAAAGATACTTTTTTCCAACCAAAGATAGTTTCTAAATTAAACTTTTTAGAGTAAGCATGGTATTGATCTCATTTGGATAGACTTTAGTATGATACTTATATGTCTAGAGTCACACAATGTGTTCAATTTTAGTCATTGTAAACTCTTCATTTCTAGATTGACTATTTGATTTTTATAGTTGCTTCCAGCTCTTGCCTGGAGTTTTCTACCACTTTATGTAATTACATGACTGTACTCACCATGTTTGTTTGTTTATTTATTTATTTAATTAATTTATTTATTTTTAAAGATTTTATTTATTCATGAGAGACAGAGAGAGAGAGAGAGAGAGAGAGAGAGGCAGAGGCACAGATAGAGGGAGAAGCAGGCACCATGCAGGGAGCCTGACATGGGACTCAATCCTGGGACTCCAGGATCAGGCCCTGGGCTGAAGGCAGATGGTTAACCACTGAGTCACTTAGGTATCCCTGTACTCACCATGTTTAATATCCATGTCTGATAACTCTGATATCTGCATCTGCCATAAATTTCTCTTGTCCTACTTGTTTTCTGACTTTGACTCATTTGGTCTTTTTTCTTGGTATACCAAAAATTTTGTAAAGGAATGTTCTCTTTCCATTGTATATGAAATTATAACAGTAATTTGGGGCTCTGGTTATTTCCTTAAGAGAAAATATGCTTTTGCTTCCTTCAGACATAGAGAAGGGACAGACTGTATTCAGTCAGGGATGAAGCTTATTCAGAATTGCAGTTCAGTTGTAGGGTTACTCAACCTTTGTTTCAACTCTGAAGTATGTGTGCACATGTGTAGACAAAATACACAAATACAAGCCTAAACATCTAACATATAATTTTGTTTGGCTATCTGTGATTGATATCAACATTCATGGGTCCTTACTGGGGTGTTCACTAGGATCTCTTCTCCTTCATGGCCTCTAATCCAAATTCTAATTTCCCCAATGATAAGAAGTTCTGTTTAGTTTCTCAGCCTCTACCCTTTGCTTGCAAATTACCAAATGATTGAAGAGGGAAAACAGTAATAAATGGATCTATCGTTTTTATTTCCCTTCTGAGATCAGGGCCTCGCAAGTCTACAGCTTTGATAATTCTCCAATGCCTTAAAAATGGTGTGATTTGGATTTTGGATGGTTTTCCCAAAACCAATGCTGGCCAGGAGCATTGGTCAGCAACAAGTTTTCCTGCAGAAAGCACAGTGCATCACTGAAGGTGCAAAATGTAAAGCCCACTTAAGTATATTATTCTTTATAGAATGTGTGAGAACTGATTTCAGGACATTTGACTGGGTTACTCAAAAATATTCCTATTGTGCAGCAAATAGATATTAACCTGGAATAAATAAATTAATGTACTTAAAAGACAACCTATAATGGATAACTTGGTTTAATAATTAGTTATGTCTAGATTTCCTAGTCCAAATAATAGTCTATATTTTTGAATGGCATAAGCTTGTAGTCTAAAAGTTGAGTAACTATGTAACCTGTACCTGAAACTCCATGCTGTAACTAGAACCAAGCATCAACAGGATTCTCACTGTGGCTCATGTCTGAACTTAGCCTTTTTCATTTTTTAACATTGCAATTAATTTTTCTGTCTTGTAATAAATGGTAATAGGGAAAGCACTTGAGGTTGAATGATAGTAAAAGTGATGATGACAAATATAAAAGCACAGAAGTGTGTAAGTTATTTCTTGCTCTTGACTGTTATTCAGTGTAAGTTCACATTTCTTATAAAAATGTCCTTTCTTTCAATTTGTGGTGAGAACCTTTTCCTTTGATAGATTAGAGGAAATGACATTTTATTACTTCACATAACTCAACACTATGAATTACTACAAATGCACATTAATATACCATTTCCCCAGAAGCCTATTTCACATAGCTTTGCAAACAAATGAGTAAGGCAGATGCAAGGACTTAGATATTTCATCATTTAGAAGCACTTGTAACTTACAGCTTTGACATAACACTTAACGAAACAATGAAGTGATTGATTTGAGAAAAATAGATTATAAATTATACTCTGAAATATCTGGTTCCAAAAATCTCAGATATGAGTTACTAGCAAAATCTCTAGGCATTCATTTAAGTGTTGATACCTTTTATAGATGATCAGTGTAGCTTAGTTTAACAAGAAAAATATTCCTCCTCATTACAGCCTGTAAGCCACAACCATCCATTAATGTGCAGAGACTTTCTACAGAAGGATGGGTTGGGAAGATGGCAGACACTGAACTATTAGCATATATACATAACTAGAAAAGTTTAGCTTCTGATGTTGGAGCTTTTCCAATGACTGGAGGTCAGTAGTAGCATGACTTTCACTTGTGACATATACAATAACTAATATCCTATATGAATAATTTGTTAAACTACTACTTTGACTTGTTTTTTGATGAATGGATTAATATCAACATTGTTTATTTTACCATAGTGATCATTATCCTCCTGAGCCCATGAATGAAAACATGCTCTTCTATATCTTTGTGTTATTTGCTTTTTAGTTTATTTATGTGCCGAGTAAATTCGAAGGGATTTAGTTCATTTGTGTTAAAATTAATTTTTGGTTTTTATCTTTTACTACTTAGTGACTATTACTTATAATGTATAGAATGTTTTATAGGCACATGATTACAATTGGTGTATTTGAGGATTGATTATTTTAACCATGCTTTCCATCCTGATCTTCACATGTTTCTCCTTAAGTGATACAACACTGTATGAATTGTTGAACTAAGAATTATGGAAATACATATTAGCCACCAAGAATCCCTACATGTAGAAAAGGAAAAATAGTTTTAGACAAGATAACTTTAATCATTATTATTGTAGCTATGTTAGCTATATTAATAACTTAGGAAGTACTAGTCTCTGTTCAAAGTGTTTATAGTTCCTGACCCGTTAGCTCTATACAACAAAGGGCAAAAACAGAAATGATAGTAAATAGGATATCTCCAAGGATGAAACAGGACATGCTAAAAGCACAGCTGAAAAACCTAGAGCTTCTTTTACTCCAAGTGTGTTACAGCATGTGTGGCTCCAAGTCATGGCTCTTTACCATTTCAGCAATTACTATTCATACTTTTGAGGAATGACTTTATAAGATTCATTACTCATTTGGATATGCAGTTTGACCTTCTATATGTCAGAATATGTTAATTTTTTATAGTAAGCATAGTTCCTATTTGCACATGCCAAATCTGGGAGGTAATACTTGTTCCCATAGGAGATACCATTCATGTCCTTCACTTGGAAATGCCCTGAGCAAATACCTTTTCAGACCCCTTACTACCTTTCTTAGAAGGGAGCACATAATGAATATATAGAAACATTGAGTGTTAGGCATTTTGAGGAAGGCAAAAATTGGTAAGATGTGATTTCTGTTTTTTAGAACCCTATAATGTAAAAAAAGCAAATAGTAATCACAGGTAGATAAGAGTGAAATTAGCTAAATTACAGGTTGAGAATAGAAAGGGTGGAGGTTTGAGGAAGGAAAATTTGCCTCTTAAAGAGCCTTTGCTCATAGAAGAGAGAAAAAAAAGTACTGAATTTCAGGGGCCTCCAAGAATTAATCCCTATCCTTAAGGAGCCCTTTTAGAGAATGAACTCCTTTGGGTAAATAACTGGAAGTGCAATTGCTGGATTTAGGGTAGTTCTATTCTTAACTTTTTGAGGAACCTCCAAAGACAGAAAAGAGATGAACATATGGGAAGGGGGAAAAGAAAAAAAGGAGAGAGGGAAACAAGCCATAAGTGACCCTTAACTACAGAGAACAGAGGGTTGATTGAAGGTGAGTCGAGGGATGGGTTAAACAGGTGATGGATATTCAAGGGATAACTTTTTTGATGAACTCTGGGTGTTGTATGTAAGTGATGAATCAATGAATTCTACCCTAGAAACCAATATTGCACTAGATATTAACTAACAAAATTTAACAAAAACTATAAAAAATATTAAAAATGAAGGTATCAATAAAAGAGGGGAAAAAAGAGAATGAACTCCTGTTTTCTTTCACATTTCAACAAACTGTCCAAAGATCTCTTTTTTAACTTTTTTTTTTTTTAAGATTTTATTTATTTATTCATGACGGACAGAGAGACACAGGCAGAGGGAGAAGCAGGCTCTATGCAGGGAATCTGGGTCTCCAGGATCACACCCCGGGCTGAAGGTGGCGCTAAACCACTGGGCCACCAGGGCTACCCTCTTTCTTAACTTCTTTAACCCTTGGCAGGACATACATGGGACCCAACCTTTAATGTTGAATCCTCTTCACATTATCAAATGTATTGTCTGCTTCTTTCTCCCATCCTGGTTTTTCTGAATTTGCCTTAAGTTACATATTTAAAGCAGGAAAATAGTTAATTTACAAAGTAAACCTTGTCTTATCCAGGCTATTTTTTTTTTATTTTTGCAACATTACTTAAAATCCTTCTTTGGGTCTAAGTTTCTCAGCTTTGGCTTAGAGAAAGTGAGGACTGGATGATGAACTGCATAAATGCACTCAAATTTAGAGAGAGGTTTTGGGTTACACTGAAGCTGATTTGTATGCTAATCAGCAGAGCAGAATTCTCTAATAGCATGATAATTATGCTGACTCAGGCTAAAATTTCACTCATGTGGCATGTTTGTCTTGTCCTCCAGCACCAGTGGGGTAAAGGGATTGATTTCACCATGACGCTAGAGAATATAGGATGAATTTTAACAGTATTGTTTTGATGTAATCCCAAATATCTTAATAAACAAGGAAGATGGCTAGGAAGTGGGTTTGGGGTTGACTTTGAAAGGGTTAAAATAAATAATGTGACTAAAATAATAATTAAAATATGAGCAGGTAAATTCCCTCAAGCACTGTTTTAATGATGGACACATTCCAAGAGGGCTCTTACTTCCTCGGGGCAAAGGCCGGAGGCCCCTTTTCTGTCTCTCAGAGGAGGATGGCATCTCATTTTGGTTGTCAGGTGTACATTTTAGGAGAAAAACATCTAGAAAAACACAAAAGAATGCTGTTTTTTCAGAATAGAAAAGTACTGCAGCTATAAGGATCAGCTTCTTAAGAGGTTTCTTTTGTTTGTTTTGTTTTTGCATATATGAATTTCTGAACACTTGGAACAAAAGGAGATTTTAGAAATGAAGATCCTTTCAATGAATTTTAAACAAAAGGAAACATGAATATTTTGCTTCCTATTATGCCTTGAACTGAAGCTGGAAACAATTTAGGGCACCTCCCATTGTTTGCTTTTTATGGACACTTACGTAGGGTATTAGGTTCTAGCTATATTGTGATAATCCATTTTAGAATAAACTTTATTATAGACATTAAGTTATGTCTGAGTTTATGTACTTTTTTTTTCTGCTAGAGGAAGCTGAGCACGTCCCCTGAGATGGCTTAGTGCCTTGGTAGCTTTCTCCTCAGATGACTGCTTGTGACCGTATAAGCCTTATGGCCTTGCCAGCTCTGTGCACAATCCCCTGGGAAGGCTTGATTTCAGGGAATTCCTTGTAAGAACTCCCATTTCACCAGCACCTTTTTCTCAAGTTGAGTAATTCCTTCAATTTTATGGGTGGTTCTTAATGCTGGCTGTGCAGTCAAACCCCCAGAGATTTTGACTAAATTGGTCTTATGTGAAAGCAAGTATCAATATTTTTTTAAAGTTCTTCAGGTGATTCAGTGTACATCCTGGGTGGAGAACACTGCATAAGATGATTTAGGGAAACTCAGGGCAGGAGAGGGAGGCATGGTTACGCTCTGTGTCCTTTATACCTTGTCCATTGACTTGGCTATTCTACTTAACTACTTGACATCCAGAGGGACTTGCCAAATCCACCTTCCAAGTCTTGCTTAAATTTGGGTGCTGAATCTTGTCTTGTGCTCGTCCCACTTACCTTGTACTTAAAAGTTCAAATTTCCTCTGCTTTCCTAGCTTGTGGCTGTATAAGACTCAGACAATAATTCACCTTTTTTTCTGCATCTCTAGGCCAACCACCTCTTTCAGCCAAGGGGAGACTGGATTGTAATTCTTACTTTACTAGACAAACAGGCTCATGAAACATTGTTTGCATTTTACTCTTCCTACTGTGTCTTCCATTTCAGAATGTTTGAAGTGCCTCTAGTTGGCATGCTCTTCATTGACCCAAGGAATGAACATTAGCATTTTAGTATAAAACTCTGTGTTATTAAAACAAGTAAATCTTTGGCTAAAAGGAAAAAAAAAATGTCACTTAAAGCTAAATGACATGGCTTCTTCTTTCCTGTATTAATAATTCTAATTAGGTTAATTATAAATACTCTTTATACAAAAGTCTAATTTCCTTTCAAGATGTAGGATGATAGCAACAAGATTCCAGTTCTCATGAGTAAACTACCATCGATGAATATGGTGCTACACTATTGGAATGTAAGTTGGTAACAGTAGTTCCATATGATAGCAGCGAGGGTTGGAAACAAAGGTAATCTATCAACCAAAATCCATGAATAGGTTGAAATTTTGTTTGGGAGTGAAAATCTCTATGCTCTGTCATTTATATTTTGATTGTCTTAGATGGTGCATATGTTTATTTTTTTTTTCCCCTATGGAAAGATCCTTTTAAAAAAATAAATGCATAATCACTAAAAATAGAGTTAAATTTAGTCCTAGCATTAGCCTTAGTTTTTTTTTTTTTTTCAGCTGTTATGGAAACAAAGTAACCACTAAAATGAATATTTAAATAAATATATATGAAGAGTGCTTTGCTTACTTGGCAAACTGTTACAATCTCCCCCAAATTATACACAAGTGAACAAAGTTCCAAAAATCTGGACTTTCACGCTACAGGGTGTTAATAATGGTATTAAGATTCCTCAGGCTACTTTAGCAGCTTTGTAGTTGGCTCAGGTTTATTATTTGGAGTCAGCTAGAATGTCATACTGTCATCTCTATAAAGTAGCATTGACACACATGAAAACCTTTAATGACTTCACAGGATTAGGCTGTTGCAGTTGTAATTCTTTCTGCCCATTACTTTCACTATTCCAGGGGAAGATCCAATAATATTTTCACATTGAACTTGAAGGTAATCATTGAGGTAAAAATCTCTCAGCAGAGGTTATATACAATTACATTGTTTGAATTCTTTGATTTGAAGTAACAGAAACCAACTTGAGATACTTCTTAAGTCAAAAGACAAATTAATAATCAGGGTACTAGGGCACAGCATAGAATCCAAGGACAGAAATTCATTCAGGCCTCAGCTAACACAAATAGGAAAAGTCACTGGGACTTGGCATCCTTCATCTTTGTTCCACCCTGCACGTCTGTTTTGCTATCTGCTGACGTGTTTTCTCTTCTGCATACTTGATAGGATAGGGCTATTTTCCTATATTGCATGTGGCAGGTCTAGCCATACTCAAAGTTCATGTGGCTCTAGAAAAGAGAATCTGTTTCAGCTTTGTTCAGGGACCCATGCATCACTGGTGATGGCCTGGAGTTACTATCACTGAGCATTGACCTCCAGGAGCTTGGGCCTATGCAGGAGGAAGGGGAATAAATTGGATAGACAATCAAATAGTGTCAACTCTCAATCGGGAATGCACAAAAAGTTCAACTTTGTTTCTATGTGAGGTTTAGCAATAGTACATATAGCCAGTTTGTCTTCAGCCTGGGTGTCATAGGTGATGAAGTTTTAGATCCCTCAGATTTCATCGTCTAGCCCACCTGTTAAACCTGGGGATACCTCTTGCCTCCTTTTCCTGCAGTTGCATAGCTGACAACCAGTCTACTGCTTGCTGTATTGTCCCATGGGAACCTGATTGGATATTTTCCGTAAGCCTAGGGCTGGGCATATGATCTTATCTTAGTTAAAACAACAATAAAAAATTAGATGAAAGGAGAAGAAAAATGTAGGTTGTTCTTTTCCTCTGATAGATTTCCACTTAATACTAATAACAGTAGAGATGGATACCCCCCATTCTTATGTTGTAATTCTAACCCCCACTGTGGTGATATTAGCAGGTGGGGCCTTGGGAGATAATTAAATCATAAGGGTTGAGCCCTCATGAATAGGGTTATGCCTCTTATAAAAGAGATATGAGTGCTTGTTCTGTCTGTCATGTGAGGATACCATGAGAAGACAGCCATTTGCAAACATCTTGAAAATAATTCTCATTGTCTTTAGAGAAGCTAGTTAAAACTTTTTATAGGCTCCTATTTTGCTTAATTAATATTTCTGTTTGTATTTAAAATGTTAAAATTGTAAATGTTATTTCTAAAAGTGAGATCCTGATTGTTTGCAGTCCTGGCAAAACAGTGTCAATATAGTATATTTCAATGTCTTTTCAAGAATATTAGAATATTTTTGCTGGTGAGGCAATTGGATGCTTATTTTGTTTAAAAACCAATATAAACACATTGTTTCTTTTTTTATATAAATTTATTTTTTATTGGTGTTCAATTTGCCAGCATACAGAATAACACCCAGTGCTCATCCCATCAAGTGCCCCCCTCAGTGCTCATCACGCAGTCACCCCCACCCCCCATCCACCTCCCTTTCTACCACTCCTAGTTCTTTTCCCAGAGTTAGGAGTCTCTCATGTTCTGTCTCCCTTTCTGATATTTCCCACTCATTTTTTTCTCCTTTCCCCTTTATTCCCTTTCACTATTTTTTATATTCCCCAAATGAATGAGACCATATAATGTTTGTCCTTCTCCGATTAACATTGTCTGTTTCTTATACTCTTTGCTTATGCTGTTAGGCAAACAGAAGTCATTTAGGCACTTTCAAAAAAAATCATTGTTCCAATGATTTCTGATTTCTCCAAGGGGAACTTATGGTAAGTCTAGCTCTGTTTTGTGGTGGCTAAGGCTGCCAAGGCTATATATTTTTCAAGTCTTGCAAGAGAGAGAGGAAGAAAGTAAAATCTATTTCAAAAAGCAAGTTGAAAAGTTTAAAAGCCCAGTTTCGTTGTCAAATAGTGATTTACCTCTGTTTTCTTCAGGTGAGTTTATGTTTTGATTCAGTGAAAGGAGGATACATATTGCTTACCTCTAGTAACTACCTTGCCTATGTGTTAAAATCATAATACTCTGGACCATTAATACAGTCCTGGATCCATCTGGATGTCAGTGGCTCTGTAATGTGTATGGGTGTGGCATACCCCAGTTTTGACATCTCAAAGTAACTTAAAGAGAGTAAGCATAGGGTATATATTAACCTCCTGTTATTGCCATAGCAAATTACCTATGCCTTAGTGCCCTAAAAAAAACAATTATCTTACAATTTTGGAGGCCAAAATTCCAACATGTCACAGGTCTAAAATCAAGATATCAGCTGGGCTCTGCTCCCTTTGGGAGGCTTTAGGGGAAAACTTATTTCATTGCTTTTTCCAACTTCTAGAAGCTGCCTGCATTCCTTGGACATGGTCTCCTTCCTCCATCTTGAAAGCCAGCAAGATTCAGCTCTCTGACCATTCTTTTGTTCATAGACCTTTGACCACAACGGGGAACAATTCTCTACTTAAATGAATTCATATAATTAGATTGGACCCACCTGGGTAATCCAAGCTACTCTCCCCATGTTAAGGTCCTTAACCTTAAGCACATCTGCCAAGTCCCTTTTGGCATGTCAGGTTATACATCACAGGTCTGGGGATTAGGATGTGGGCAGCCATTGGGGAGGGTGGACATTATTCTACACAGGACAGAGTAGGTCCTGTCAGACAGCAGAATTATTTGATAAAATGTGCACATTTTTGGTAAGACTTTTTCTCCATGTAAATCATCTTTTTAAATTCTCATCATGGGAGGTTACTTGTATTTTCATTTTATTTTTTATTCTCACTTGTGAAATTGAGCTCATAAAATTGTCATGTGTCATGTTTCTAGTTAAGGGATAGCCAACAACTGAATTGGGCTCTCTGATTCAAAAGTCTTTTCTTTTTTGGCTATTGCAGATAGTTTATAAGGTGGCAGACAGAAAAGGGATGTCCTGCAAAATTACACCTAATCCCTGATTCAGAAAACCTCTGAGAATGTGGGCTATTTGTTCAGGTCCTTAAAAGATTACTTTTAGTGAGAGTCATAACAAATGTTCCCTCTGACTTATAAAACTGAGTAAAATATGCAGACAAGACAGCACAGAGTTTGTATTTGGATAAAAATTTAGAACACAGAAAATTGAATGATTTTTTAAAAAATCTACATATTTATTATAAGGCTGCTCACCAATTCAGAAGAAAAATAGTGAAGAGTTCACAAATTATAAAGACCAGTGCTTCTCAAACTTTGGAATGCAACAAAATCATCTAGAGAGTTTATTAAAATATGGGTTGCCAGGTTTCACCCCAAAAGTTAACGATTCAGTAGGTCTGGATAAATTTGCATTTCTAAAATATTCTCAGATGGTCTTTTAAGTTCCTATTCTGGGCCCAGACTTTGAAAACCACTGGAAAAGACCTTTAGCTTATATGGGCAAACTACATTTTCAGGGATGGAAACCAGATGATCCTGATTGGCTTCTCTGCAATCTGCTAGTCTTTTTTACATTGCAAATTAGAAACACTGTTAGTTATCTTGCTGGTCAGACCTGAAAAGGTAAGGGAAGAGATGTTTATACCTGCCAGACACTCTTTTTAGGTAGAGAAATGAAAGGGAATGGGAGTTGGGTACAAACTGTTGTAAAATATGTTTGAACTTTTGATCCCTATTTTTAAGGAAACTGCTTAGTATCTACTCAAATAATTTTCCCCAAGAGTTTCATATAAAGAACACTTACATGGTTTGAGCGTACAGCAAAGTTTAAGAACCAGTGGTTTAGGAGTTTTTTGTGGTACAGGAGTTTCCATTTTCACCATCATCAACTTCAACACCTGGGTGTGATTCTTATCTTTACTCTGCCAGGGTTATATTGTAAATTGTGATCATTACCTTTATGAGAAAGCCTCCAAACCAACTGGAGTTCTTTGTCTGCTGGTCTCCAGTGTTGGTCTTGTGCTTCCTAAATTGCCCCTGATATAGAGGAACTCTGGCTCGGGCACTCAGAAACCCTGGGCTAGATCCCTATTGGCTCTCTGGACACAGCTTCAGTCAAGCTATTGTCAAAGCATAGTCCTTCCTGTCCCCTAAATAATTTTGACTGTGCCTTTCATGATAGGATCAGGAAAATAATACTCCTATGCCATTTAGATATGATCTATGAATGTTTTACTGTGAATTTTGTTATTTTAGCCAAATTGTCTAGTACCTAGAGTTGCTGCTAACACTGGGTGCTCATGGAACTACTGATAGTGACTGCCATTGGCTAAGTAGTAATTGTGACTGAAAAGGATCATAATTATATAATTTGAGTGGTTTGGGCCTCCATTAAATGATCATGAAACAAGAGATTTTGGGCTTCCATTAAATGATCATGAAACAAGAGATTTTGGTGGACAACTCACAAAGCTGCATAGATAAGACTAAAACACAGTACACTTACCTCTGGAGCCGTATTCTTGAGGACCTTCTTGTATTCTCTATGCTTTCAACAAATCAATCAATGTAGCTGGTCCATATCTTTATTTCTAGCCATGGGGCTAGCTAATTAGAACTAGTTGGCCCCCTAAGGTCACTTTATGAAATTTCTAAAGGCCTTTTCCTAAAGGCATTTTGTCTAATGAAACCTCAAAAATAAAAAACACAGTGGTCATTCTGAAAATTTAGTAGTAGCTATTTATTTTCATTGCAAAAATGGCAAAAATGCAACCCTGGTGGAGAAACTTACATACATTATTCATTATATTTATTATAAAACTGACCTGGATATAAAATAGGTGGTTGTTTTTTCTCATGTGATCTTTAACAAGAAGAGCAGAATAGCAGATGATTGGAGTATAACTCTAGAACATTATATGATTGAGTGAGTGAAATGTCATAAAATTTTCAGTACTGGGTAGAAGTCTTGCCACCCATTAAATTGAAAAATGAGAGAATCAAGACTTCTGCTGCCACACACTTTGGTAAAGAGTCCAGTTTTCTTGATATAAAAATAAAATACCCATTCCATTCTCCTTTGAGCAATATCTTTGAAATATTACTAACTTCCACGGCAGAGGTTGCTTAATCTGCAAATTTATCAGCTAGCAAACCATTATTATTGCTAATAACCCTTATTCACTTTACCCAGAGAACTGCTGCTTCTACTATTCATTAACAAATGGAGTACAGCATAGTAGGCGTACTGAAGCCTATTAAATTCTCACACATCATTAGTTCCCACCTCCCTTAGAGTTTTAGTTATATTTTTTCCCTTTATGTGATTTTCTCCATGAAGGCATTTTCTTTTTACTGTAGACAAATACTGAGTGAAATTTCATGCAGCTTACTGTAGTTCTCTTCTGTCATTTTATGTTAAAAAAAAAGTACTTAAAGTATTGGCTCAAAGTGGGTATGTGAAAATGTGGTGACTCATTCTGTTTGATAACAATGTTTTAAAAGTAAAAATAATCTGTTTTGGCTGTGTGAATGGTGCCAAATGTACTATATAGTAAGTAACTTAAAAACAGCAGCCAAAAGAAAAATCTTTTAGTTTGACTGTCATGAATCGTGATTACATAGAAACAAACTCTTCAACAGGATCATTTTTCACCAGTGACTTTACCATGAAAACATTTACTTTTTTAAAAACATTTTTAAGTAGCCATTCATTGTCTCAAGGTCATTTATTTAACTTTTGGCATGCAATGTTTTGGTATACTTACTACCAAAGTCTGCTAAATTAGGTAAAAGTATTTTCAGGGAATGGCATTCAAACAAAACAGTAGGCCTGCTTTCCAGCTTCTGATGATTTATTGTTTCTTACATAGATTTCCAGAAGAGAAGGCAACTTCTCAATTAACAATTAGTATTCTGCCTTTGGCAAAATATAATAAAGACAGACTTGCTAATCACATTCAGAGATCTCCCAGAAGTTCTTGCCATTCAAAGTATTTACATACTAGCGAATACCAATCATGTCTCAAGCCACAAATAAGTCTTTTCAGATTGAAGCTTCAACTAGTTGTCAGGATATTGTGAAGATCGGCAGTCAGGAAAATAAAGTCTGAGGTTTTATGACACCTAAGGTAGGATACATGGGTGATGGGTTATAATCTCTGAGTAATCAGATTTTTAATGATTGAAGAATATTTAAGCAAATGGGGATGAATAATTCATTAAAGTTACATTTATAAAGCTAAGCACAGCATGTAAAGAGTTTGGAAGTGTTAACTCCAATCCTTGCAATGAGAAAAAAACTGAACAAACTGAAAATTAACAATTATGTATTTATCAGATCAGTGAAGTCACAAGGCAACTGCGAACCTTAAATTTGCAGAGATAGGCGAACACAAAGAATCATAGTTTATCTGGAGGAGAAGCCATTCATGCAACTTGGAAAGAACACTTGAAGGAGAATTGACTTATTGTTGGACGCTGGGCATGAAACATTTGTGAGTACAACCATAGGAAGTCTCCTACACTTTCCTGTGTTTTGCCTCCCGGAGCCCCATCATGTTCTTAGGGAGATAAACTGAAGCAAAATGTCATTCATATTTATAGCAGGGAGAAGGGAAAAGTAACTATCTTGAAATAAGCTTAAAGCTTCTGTTCTGTAAGAGAAGGCCTATCCTCAAGGGAAGCTCTTTTTACTAGAGTCTGATTTGGGCTTCACCAAAACTAACTTAGTTTATGGAAGGAAAATAGCTAAATTCAGCTCCCTCTAGCCTTCCTGTCTCACCTCAGGGGGATGAAAAACAAAAACAACTGACAAGCATTTGTGTAGGTCATAGTCCAGGGACATAGTCTCAGTAAAAGACTGCAACCTAATGATAGGAATATAGATTGCCCCCTCACCACACACAATACCATCACATCACTAGGGGTCCTGTAAAATGATAGAAAATTACAGCTCAGTCCTTACTTAAGAAGGAATCCATAGAGAAACCCAAAGACAATAAACGAAACAAACCAGGGATCCTAGAGGAATCTTTTGCCTGTGACACTACACCTAAAGCAAAGAGTAAACACAGCCTCTTATCCAGATAAGCATAAGACCTAATACTAAAGGATTATTTACTTCCATTCCTTTTACCTAATAAATCATATCTGGCTTTCAACAAAAAACTATAAGGCAAGCTAAAAAGCAAAAATTACAGTCTGAAGAGATAAAGCAAGTATCAGAACAGCTTAGATATGGCTGAGATTTTGGAATTATTAAATTGGGAATTTAAAATAACTAATAAATATGCTAAGTGTCCTAATGGAAAAAGTGGACAACATACAAGAACAAATGGATAACTTAAGCAGCGAGATGAAAATTCTAAGAATAAAAAGGAAATGCTAGAAATCAGAAAAATTAACAGAAATGAAGAATATCTTGAGTGGGCTCATCAGTAGATTGGAATCAGTGAGCTTAAAGATAAGTCAATAAAAGTTGACTGAAATGAAAAAAAAAAAAAGAAAAGCTGAATGCCTCCTACACTCAAAAATAATAGTATCCATCCTGTGTAATGTGGATACTTGTGGGAGTTGATTGCTTAAAACTGTAATATCCATACAGTTTGGGAGCTTGCTTCATTTATCCAACATGATGTTTTTTCAGAAAATAATTATGTGCTGTTATTTGATTATTTTATTTTATTAAAATCTGCCATCTCCCACATCCAGCCTGTTATGTCTCCTCAGTTTTAATACCAACATGTCCCTTAACAACATTTTCAACAATGGAGCATGTGAATCTTTGACATCCATCACACACTTCAATTAAAAGGAAAAACCTTACTAATAAGACACTCCCATGTTAGAAGGAGGTAATTGCTTATAAAAACAACTACTTTTTATTTTTAAATTTTACATATAGAATACATCATCCTGTAGTATGGGAATATGTCTGTATAAGGTTGCTAGGGACAAACTGTGAATCTCAACAGAAATGCTGAATATTAATGTGCCACTCCTGGGACACTCTGCTTTCAGTGTTTGGTTTGTTGTCAAGAATGAATTTAGCAAGCATTTTCCAGAAAGGAATGAACATGACAAAATTCCAGGCAAATTACAGAAGCTTTCCATTAGAAATGAAAGAAAAATAATAAATTATAATGTTGAAAGTTGTAGAATATTCAGCTGCAATAATATTGACAAGAAGGGCATATTCAAATATTTAAATTTCACTAGCATTGTAGACCAATTGAAGTACTGTTTGAAAAATGTTAAAAGAAAAAATTTTGTAAGAGTGAACTAGCTCTCCCTGATTGATTTGTATTTTATGCTTAGTTAGAATGTTTGGGGGAAAAAAAGACAGCAAAAATAAGGAAATAATGTGTTCTTTCAAAGGAATAAACCCGTATTTTCAAGTCTGTCTCTGCTCTAATTATATAGTATCAGCCATTTAATTCTTCAGAAAAAATATGGCTTGGATATAGGAAAAAATTAGGGATCAGTTTATGAGACTCTTCATCAGTCCTTTTTTTTAAAAAAAATTCAAGTTTTTATTTAAATTCTAGAGAGTTAACATATAGTGTAATATTGGCATCAGGAGTAGAATTTAGTGAATCATCACTTACATACAATACCCAGTGCTCATCACAACATGTGCCCTCCTTAATACCCATTACCCATTTAACCACCCCCCGGCCACCTCCCTTCCAGCAACCCTTAGTTTGTTCTCTGTAGTTAAGAAAACTATGGGTTGTTTCTCAGTTGTTCTTTTACTGGTATTCTGACTTCTTTTATTGGTACCCTTAGCACCTCAAGAGTATAAGCATGGTTTAGAAGTTAATCTGTATGACAGCCTTGAAAATAATAACATTTTCTGAGATAGTAAAAATTTATTTTACAATAGTGGAAAGAGTGTGAAATGGATCATACGGGTACTGCTTATATTATCTGGATTTAAAAATATTTTTTGTCAAATTTGTTTATTTTCAAATGGTACTTCCATGACAACAGAAATTATACATACAAAATTTAAGATTTTTTTTAAAACTAGTGAGCCATAAAAAAAAAAAAAACTTAAAAAACTTTGAACTTTGTTTCCCTCTCCCTTATCTATTTTCTCTAGTAAAAATAGCTTCCATCCCGTTACAGCCCTAGGAACACCATTCATTTATTCTAACTGCTTGATTTCATGGTTAAGTCAGAAAAACCTTAACACTGAGCTTTTACTTAAAATGATTGTCTGCTGAGACATTATAGTTCCAAATTGAATTTGCTTGTATATTATACACATACAGTTGTGTCTATATATATATATATTCTGTCAGTGCTTTAATACTTTCCATATAAAGAAAAGATAGTGACCCTATGGGTTGTATTTATATTTAATTTTGCCAAAAATTCTAAATACTATTTCTCTGATAGGCACTTGCATCCTATCAATTTGAGGGGAGCTTTATAAAATTACTTGCCCACATTTTTTTAATATGCCAGTCTCTTTCTATTTGCTATTGTTTTCATTCCAGGGTATTTTAGTAATCAGATTATTAAAAAGTGTGTACTATGTTAAGGTCTTTGCAGTGGAATCACTGATCAGTATAATCTCTCACGGAATGTTAATAACACATAGGAACAACTTGAAAGTACTATTAAAAACTATGACCTCCTGAAAACCTAGAGAATATTACAGTTGTCCCCTTTCATTTTTGTCTTTTTTTCTTAATATATACATTTATATCCTTTTTGCTCTTAATCCTGAAGAATCTTTAAGATTTTTATAGTATTACTCATTTTTCAATGTAGATCATCTTTTTTTTTATGCAAAACTAAAATTGTGGTATTTGAAAGCCATAGCAAGGGAAGAAATTTTTCTGGTGATCATTCTTTTACATTTGAGGAATCTGAAATTGATGATAGCCATATTTCAAGAAAAACAACATTCTCTAGAATCCATGTAGTGGTCTTTCCTTTACTCTCTCATCCATATGCCTCTGTTGCCCCAGACCACTTTTTAGAAAGAGAGGGAAAGGAGGGATGACTGATCTACCTAACGTGGCCTTGTCAATAGATCCCATTGCTAGTACAACACATCAAGGATGCTGCCTGAGTCCACTGATGATGGCATGGGGCTATAACCTCTCTATTCTAGATTGTGTTGTAAGCTCCTATTCCCAAAATGAATATATAGAACATTAAGAGAAATTTAGGGAATTTACTTTTGACTTCAGGTAGTTGACCAAAGTTAGTTTTAATTAGTTGTGTAGGTGGAAGATAAGGTGTTTAGCTATCTGACTTCTTGTCACATCAGGATCACTTACCTGGACTAGGTTTAGAAGTATGAAATGGGTACATGTCACATCTGAACATATTAAAGTTTAATTTCTCTATTCTATGCCCCTTTCCCTCAGTCTTCTTCCTTTAACCTATTTCCTTTTGGTTTGGAGGCCCCCCTACCCTACCCTCACCACACATGTACACAGATATGTGGGATTTCCCAACACCTCTGTGCCCAATTATCTCTTGTGTCTTTCAAATTTTGCAGCCTACAGCAGTTGCTAAAACCTTTTCTCCCTTATGTTGGTTTCCAGCTGGCCCTTCAGAGAGTGACACTTTGTGCTAGGATTTGTGTCTTTGGCCTGTGTTAGAGATACATAATGAAGACTTTGTTTTTTGTTTAGGCAGAGGAAATAGATGATATTGTGGAGCAGGGGTTTTCATTCCAGGCTGTAGCTTGTTTTCACCCAAATATCTGAAATCAAACATGCCTCCCACTGTGATGACTCATTTATTTCTAAAGGTCCCCATCTGGTACTGGAAGAAATTCATATTCCTTCTATTAACATAACTTTGACCTTATTTGTAACAAACAAATAACTAATAACTCTGGCCTTATTATAACATAAGAGCATCTGCCTTTCCCTGCCCTGGGCTATGTTAAAAATTGTCTTATGTTAACAGACAATGAAAGGTGCTATGCCTATTTGCTTCTCTTCGATTTCTAGACTTCTTCATGAATAATAGGGAGGGGAAGAATTGAGTTCACCAAATCAGTTCTTATAAAATAATTTGTCCCGTGTTGTCCTGACATTAGTAAGCCAGGAAACAAAGCCTCTAAGACAGCCTTCCTTTCTTTATTCCCACTCAAATTAGTGTAGATATTATGTTCTATATCAAGTAGAAATATTTCCAGGAAACTTAATGAAATACTTTTTGTTTTTCTTCAACTTTCAAGATAATCTAGAACTAAAATTAGAGATGCTTTTATGGAGAGAGGGCATAAAACAGAGTAATTTACAAAAGAGTTTAGGTTGTCTATGCTGTGTGGTTCCTTGAGAATAATGAAGATCGTCTTCTCAATCATCTGAGTCCTTTGAAGTTATTTTTGGTAAATATTGAAAAAATAAAAGCACTCACAGCTGCTGTTCTCAAAGAATGAATATTTTCATAAATAGATATGATTAATCATTTTTTAGAAATTATGCCAAAAATGCTACATTTTCTTTAAGAAAAATGAACTTTACATACTAAACTGTTAGTGAAATAAGACCTTCAGGGCCTTAGGCTTCTTGCAATATTTTGATAAATAATTTGTATCAGACTTCAATTTTTCTGAATGCTCCTACATTTTTCTCTTTAACTAATGGTGTTCTGGTTTTTGTTTCTACTTTCTCTGGTTAGTTGAAGCTTGCTATTTTAGTCCTAATCCTTCACTAATCTGTGTTGTTGACAGTTGTAACACATAAAAACTGTTCTTTACCCCTAGTACCTACCATTCCTATAGTCCCCTTTCCTTTCATTTTTCTCTATGTTTCTTGATGGCTTTTTTCCCCTTTGCTTATATTCTGAACCTTTTTATTATCAAATATCATTCTCTTTACTAACTGCTATTCTTCTAAAATTGTCTGATATGACTATATTTTCATTTTGTTGCTTGATTTTTATCACCTCTTCAAAGGTCTTAGAGTGGGAAGGAGAGTGATCTAATGATGTTATGTAGAGACAACAGGAATTGCATCTACTGTTCCAAATGAAGTATCATTGTCCATTTTGTGAGGAGTTGATTGATTACTTACAATGTTATATACCACCCACTGTGCCAGAGGCACTGGGGATACAAAGGTAGTCATGTCATTGTTTGTGAAATCAAACTTTTAAAGTAAGCTCTAGAGAAAGGTCTGATTCATGTAATTGGTTTATGGCAACAGATAATACATGGCCTCAAATCTATTATGGCAAATGTTTGCAGTTCTCCATGTCCATATTTTAATCATGTATGCTAATCAGTTCTTTGCATTGTTGGAGAGCAAAAGTAGTCTGAATAGTATTTTTATGTAACTGAAAAATTTATGGTTTCTTGACTTTTTAGATTTGATGTTTTGGTGAAAATCAAGGGTGTGACATATTTCATAGCTTTTTACGCATGATTTGGTCTGGGAGATTGGAAATGGGAGTCTAATTATCATGACACAGCAATTAGAAGATAACAATACAAAATGGTGACCAAAGTTTAGGTTCCCTTTTATGTAAAATGATTATAGAATAAAAAGTATACTGATTTTTCAAATTTTGTTTGAGAAACACAATTGTATTTATTACATTATTGGAAAAAATCTAGTTGACATTTATTAATTGCCTACAATATGACAATTATTTTGCCTTGCTTGTGTTACCTTATTTGATCTCCTAGCTGAGCTATTGATGTCAGGTACCTAGCCAATCTATTCTATATTCCATATGACATTAATAACTTAAATGTTAGAAATAAATAACACCAGTTAAAATTTTTAGTTTTTATCTAAGTATTTTTGTGCATGGGGAATCTCTTCTTGGTGATTACTTTATATGTGTATCTTAAAAGTTACTTTAGAAATAATTGATTCAGCCAAATGTCTACTCAAACTCCCTGCTCCCATAACCCCTGTGGATGCTGCAGTTTATAATTCCCTTTCTCAGTTCTTTTCTGTTAATGCAAAACTAGTCCCCTCTTTCACATTTTTCTAATGTCAGTACCAGGTAAAGAATATAGTATTAAGACTAGAAATTATAAGAGTTCATGAAGAAGAGAAGAATGCTGTCATTTCCCATTCTATTGTTCTGTTAGGTTGTTTTCCTAAAATCCTCTCTTCCACCTTTCTCCTGTACACCTCAAAATCCATGATCTTGTATGTTTGCCAGAGAGCCTGCCGAGATGAAAGTTTCTAAAATAAAGGTCAAAGTTACTTGCCTCATTCATTATCCTTTGTATGTATGTATTTTCCATGTAGGTACAAATGAGGTGGAAAGTGAAATAAGTGACTTTGTTGTTAGCAGTAACCGGTCATAGAAAACATGGAGAAAAGCCTTTTTGTTTACAGAAAGGATTGTGTGGGGGGGTGGACAGTCGTTGCACAAATGGTGTTGGAAGAACTGGACAATTACATGCAGAAGAATGAAATTGGACCATTTTGTTACACCACACACAAAAATAAATTCAAAATGTATTAAGTGCCTAAATGTGAGACCTGAAACCATGAAAATTATAAAATAGCGCAGGCAGTCATTTCTCTGACCTAGACTGTGGCAACATTTTTCTAGATGTCTCCTAAGGCAGGAGAAACCAAAGCAAAAATAAACTCTTGGGACTACATCAAAATAAAAACTTCTGCATAGTAAACAATCAACAAAACTAAAAGACATTTGCAAATGACATGTCTTATAAAGGGTTAGTATCCAAACTACATAAGGGATTTCTAAAACTCAACATCCCTAAATCCAATTTAAAAATGGGCAGAAAACATGAGCAGACATTTTTCCAGAGAACAGACTTTTTCCAAACAGGTACATGAAAAGATGCTCAACATCATTCATCATCAGGGAAATGTTAATCCAAACTACAATGAGATATCACTTCACACCTGTCAGAATGGCTAAAATCAAAACATAAGAAACAACAAATGGTGGTGAGGATGTGGAGAAAAAGGAACCCTTCTGCACTGTGTGTGAATGCAGCCACTGTGGAAAACAGTAGTTCCTCAAAAAATTAAAAAGAACTATGCTCTCACCTAGTAATTGCACTACTGGGTACTTACCCAAAGAATGCAAAAACACTAATTTGAAGGGATAAATGCACCCATATGTTTGTTTTGTTATTTACAATAGCCAATTATGAAAGCAGCCCAAGTGTCCATCAGTAGATAAATAAAGAAGAACTCACACATAAACCTACACATACATATGATAGAATATTATTCAGCCATAAGAAATAATGAAATCTTGCCATTTGCAACAACATGAATGGAGCTAGAGAATATAGTGTCAAGTGAAATAAATCAGAGAAAGACAGATACCATATAATTTCACTCATGTGGAATTTGAAAAACAAAACAAATGAACAAAGGAAAAAAAAGACAAAAAATGGACTTTTAACTTTAGAGACTAGGTGATTACTAGAAGGGAATTGGGTAGAGGGATGGGTGAAATAGATGAAGAGAATTAAGAATACAGTTATCTTGACGAGCACTGAGTAATATATGGAATTGTTGAATCACTATATTGTATACTTGAAACTAATACTCTGTTAACTATACTGTAATAATTTTTTTTTAAATCAAGGATTGTTCAGGGGAAAAAAATTCTACATATACTTCAAGGCACAGCTTCAGTATCTTACCCATCTACTTTGGGAGATTATATATTAAACAATCTCACAGACTCACAATACAAATTAGGGAACAAATCTGAGGGAAAAAGCATGCATGGGTGAAAAAAATGTGTCTATAATAGAATATTATACAGGCCTAAAAAATAATCTCTTTCTGTTTGTGACAACAATGATGGACCTTGAGGATATTATGCTAAGTGAAATTGGAAAAAGACAAATACTATCTTATCTCAGTTTTGTATAGAATCATAAAAAAATTGAGACTCCTAGATAAATAAAACATTGGTGTTTGCCAGAGCTGTTTGGGAGAGGTGGACAAAATGGATGAAGGTAGTCAAAAGGTAAAAATTTCCAGTTATATGGAATATGGGGATATGATGTATACCATGGCAACCATAGTTAATAATATTGCATATTTGAAAGTTGCTAGGACTTTCAAAGGTCTCATCATAAGAAAATATCCTGGGATCTCTGGGTGGTGCAGCGGTTTAGCGCCTGTCTTTGGCCCAGGGCGCGATCCTGCAGACCCGGGATCAAATCCCACATCGGGCTCCCGGTGCATGGAGCCTGCTTCTCCCTCTGCCTGTGTCTCTGCCTCTCTCTCTCTCTCTCTCTCTCACTCTCTCTCTCTGTGACTATCATAAATAAATTTTAAAAAATTTAAAAAAAATTAAAAAATTAAAAGAAAAGAAAATATCCTTTAACCATGTATGGTGATAGGTGTAAACAGACTTATTGTGTTGATCATTTCACAACACACTTGATTCTTGAACAATATGAGAGTTAGGTGAGCTAACCCTCCTCCCCTGCCCCTGTGCAATGAAAATCTACCTACATCTTTTTTTTTCCACCTACGACTTTTTACTCTCCCAAAACTTAACTAATAGATTACTGCTGACTAGAAGCTTTATCAATAATATAAACAGTTCATTAACTTTTTTGTCATGTGCTATATACTGTTTTCTTACAATAAAGCAAGCTATAGAAAAGAACATTAAAAAAATCAGAGGAAAGTTTATTTATAATACTGTATCAAAAAATCCACATATCTGTGCAATCCAACTGGTATTTTACATGGGTCAGATATATATACAAATATGGAGTCATGTTGTACAGCTGAAACTGATATAATGTGTATCAATTATACCTCAATAAAAGTTTTTAAATATATCTATATTTCTCATATAAAAATGATATGCTAGTTGCAAATCAAACCAAGTGAAAGGTGTATACTTTTGAAAGTCAAAATCTCTCCACCTAAACATTAGTCCTTAGAGGAGTACTTACTACAAACTTAGCATATGTCCATCTAGATTTCTTATGAAAAAAATGACATTTTATTAAAATGGGACCCTATGGCTGCTCCTGTATTTCCTGTTCTATGTCTTTTTAAACTCAGTATTATATTGGATATTTTAAAAATTTCAATCTACTTAGTTCCTTTCAATTACAATGTTTTCATGTACACTGGTGGCACAGCATTCCACTGCCTGGATTAATCATGCTCTGGTAGGTAGATATTAAGTTTTTTTCTTTTTTTCATCGTTCTAAACAATGTTGAAAAACTGAGTTTCACTGATGTTTTAAATCTTCAGTATTTGCTGTTCTTTTATTATGAATAAAGCGGAACAATGTTTCCAATAGATTAGAAACCTTACAATCCAATGTGTAGACTAGCACTTGGTTGGTTTGCTAGGCTTGTGTTGTAAACTTGAAATTATTGCTATCCTCTTCTACATTCTTCATGTATTCTTCCAGGGGAATCCTAGGAATAAATTTTCCAGGATCCCTTTTCTTAATCGTTCTCAGGTATATTCAGTGAATGAGAGGCATTCAAGGATACTAGCTTCCGGAGAAAATTAAATTCAGAATTTACGATTGGATAGTTTTGATTGACTTGTGCTGAAATTAATATTACACATCAGTTTTGATGATCTAACTTCATTTGCTTAATTTGAAGTTCTAAGTTTGGGTCAGCATACTACTATTGAATATTTGCAGTTGTTATACTATATGGAAGTTTTGCAAATGATAATTTTCAAATAGTTCCCATAAAAACAATGACAAGAAGCAACTTTAAAAATCATTGGTGACTTTCTACCTTTTAGGAACAAACAACAGTTTCTATGCTTTCTCTCTTAGGGTCCTATTTCTGCTGTTCTGTCTATATAGAGGTGCTTTATGAGTTGATACAGTGACTGAGCATGGAACCCAGCTGCATGTTGCCTTTTCATAACGATCTGATCATTGAAGTGTAGTGAACTTGATCACTGTGAAATCCAGTTGGCAAAACCCAATAATGTAAGAATTTGTTGAAACCAGGCTAGATGGTAATATTGTTGGTTGACTTAAGGGTTTTATCAGAGTTGGCAAATAATTCTTTGAACTAGCCAAGATCACATTTCAGTAACAGGCATTCTAGAAACTTGATTAGGATAACCAGTGCATAGATTTTGAATACATTAAAGTTTTATCTAGCTGCTTTTTTATCTGTTTTCTTGATTAACATATAATAGTTTCATTGTTAAGAGCATACCATCATAATGATAAGAGTATTTTGGCCAAAAATATACAAAAGGGTTCATATGTTGAATATGTCAGCATATTCCATAATCTTAGTTGGATGTCTTGATCATTTAAATACATGGTGGAAAATGAAATATATAAAAATGTCACCTCAGTGATTTTTAGGATATGATATATGTAGTATAACAACTCTTATCTGGGAAGGTATGGGTGCTAAGGGATTTTCAGAATCCTTCAGAAATTTCTGGTTGAGTGTATTTCTTAAGGATGATGGATATATTATATTTTAGATTTTGTGTTGGAGTCGTTGTGATAGTCTGACCTGCTTTATCTATAAAGGATGTAAATAATCAAAATATGTCCTAAAAGTGTCAGTTCTTTCATACTTCAGGGGCCAAGAAATCTAGAGATAAGCAGAGTATCAGGATAGTGATGGTCTCTGAAGATTGCTGAGACAATTTAAAGAGATTCATGGATGGAGAAATACAGAATAATGTAAATATTTTGCAATTTCAAATTCAGTTTTCTGTTCTTTAATCTGGATATTTCAGGGTGGCATGTACAGTCAGATATTACATATAAAAATGGAAGAAACTGTAGTTTTCCTTAAGTGAAAGGAACATTTTCTATAACCACAAGTTTATTGTAATTTCATATCCTCCTTTTTTCCTTCATAATACAGATAATTAAGATCGTCTTATTTTAAATAGCAGAATATTATGACATTTTAGATGACTCACCGAGAATTAAGACTTACGTGTGGTGTTGATTTGGGTCATGTTACTTGAGTTATCTCTTGGTCCTGGTATTTTTGTGAGCAAAGCTTAAGGAAGGTTAAAATCATTCTGTAGACTCTTTAATAAACCTCTATATTTTATAGACATTATCACAACTAATTAATCCTTATATTAATTGCATAAAATAAGAATTATCAGCATTTTGCAAGTAAGAAAAAAAAAAAAAGCTTTGAAAGACTACATAACTTGCATGAGCTACAAAGTATCTAAAGGTGCCAGGATTGGGGATCCCTGGGTGGCGCAGCGGTTTAGCGCCTGCCTTTGGCCCAGGGCACGATCCTGGATACCGGGGATCGAATCCCACGTCGGGCTCCCGGTGCATGGAGCCTGCTTCTCCCTCTGCCTGTGTCTCTGCCTCTCTCTCTCTGTGTGTGACTATCATAAATAAACAAATAAAAAATTAAAAAAAATAAATAAAGGTGCCAGGATTGAAACCCAGTCCTAAATCCATCCAAAGCCTATGTTCAGAAACACTAGTTATTACTAATTCTGTAATATTTCTGCCCATAATCTTGGGACTCAATTTTTTTAACATTGTTCATTTTTACCATTCACACTTTAAGATATCTGTTTAAATAAGAAATGTTAGCAGTTTTATCTTTGTTATTGTTAAACCCCTAATCCATGATTTTTACCTTTTAATTTTCCTGGCAATAATCTGAAGTCAAAGAGCCAGATCTGGACTGAAAAGTTAATTGAATTGAAAAGTGCCTCCATCAATTTTTCCTCTTTCTAGAAAACAGAGGAATGACATTATTTTTTAATTTCTTTATAGCTCCACTGATACCACTAGTAGGCAGGGATGGGAATCACTAGATAGGACTATTATTTGAATAGAGCATTTGCTATAAGACAGAATTTAAAAGTTAAATAACCTCTTATTGATTAACATCCATTTTTGTCATTTAAATATTTCTTATGATTGTAGCACTGGAGGACGTTGAGCCTTCTCTACTTTTTCTTATCTGCTTCTGTGGTTGTAAATACCTCCTACCTGCTTAAATCTGATAATTTATCTTCTAACTCAAAACATTTTTTTAAAAAACTGAATAATTAATCCTCCCGGAACTTAGGCATCCAATTGCCTGACATCTCCACTTAGATATCCCATATCAAAAAAATGTTTAACTTAATGTGAATGAAATATACATGTGGAAAATTGCCTCTCACTCCAATAACTACTCTCAAAACACTAAACTACTATCCTAATGCTTCAACTTTAGAGCAGTCATCAGGATTAGTAATTACAGTGATTAACCACAGTCATAATAAAACACTCACAGTGGACCACAGACTTCCTCCACCATGCCACCAAAACAAATATGGGATAGAGCAAGTATTGGAATTTGACAAAATATATTAGCAAAAAGTGATGGAGAGGAAGAGGGAAATAAATACCATTTCAAGAAACAGAAAAAAATGTACAATAAAATATACTTTATAAACAAAAATTTTTTTTTTTTGGTGAAAAAATTTATATTTAGATTTATAGCCGGCTGGACTCAGTTTAGATGATCCCGATTTTGTTGGCAACATCCAAAGCATCAGAGTCAGGAACCAATCGAACATATGCTTTCTTCTCTCCATCAGGCCTGATCAAGGTGTTGACCTTGGCCACATCAATGCCATAGAGCTTCTTCACAGCCTGTTTGATCTGGTGCTTATTGGCCTTGACATCCACAATGAACACAAGTGTGTTGTTGTCTTCTATTTTCTTCATGGCTGACTCAGTAGTTAGGGGGAACTTGATGCTGGCATAGTGATAAGGCTGGTTTCTCCTGGGGGTGCTCTTTCGAGGATATTTGGGCTGCCTTCGGAGACACAGGGTCTTGGGTCCTCGGAATGTAGGTGACGTGCAGATCTTCTTCTTTTTGTGACTGTGCACGCCTTTCAGCACCGCTTTCTTAGCTTTCAAAGCCTCTGCTTTGGCTTTGGCTTTGGCTTTGGGAGGGGCAGGGGCTTCCTTCTTCACCTTAGGTGCCATCTTTGTGAAAGGGTTATGAACAAATTTTTTTTAAATAAATTTATTTTTTATTGGTGTTCAATTTACCAACATACAGAATAACACCCAGTGTTCATCCCGTCAAGTGCCCCCCCAGTGCCTGTCACCAATTCACCCCCACCCCCCGCCCTCCTCCCCTTCCACCACCCCTAGTTCGTTTCCCAGAGTTAGGAGTCTTCATGTTCCGTCTCCCTTTCTGATATTTCCTACCCATTTCTTCTCCCTTCCCTTCTATTCCCTTTCACTATTATTTATATTCCCCACATGAATGAGAACATATAATGTTTGTCCTTCTCCGACTGACTTACTTCACTCAGCATAATACCCTCCAGTTCCATCCACGTTGAAGCAAATGGTGGGTATTTGTCATTTCTCATGGCTGAGTAATATTCCATTGTATACATAAACCACATCTTCTTGATCCATTCATCTTTCGATGGACACCGAGGCTCCTTCCACAGTTTGGCTATCGTGGCCATTGCTTCTATGAACATCGGGGTGCAGGTGTCCCGGTGTTTCATTGCATCTGTATCTTTGGGGTAAATCCCCAGCAGGGCAATTGCTGGGTCGTAGGGCAGGTCTATTTTTAACTCTTTGAGGAACCTCCACAGTTTCCCAGAGTGGCGGCACCAGTTCACATTCCCACCAACAGTGTAAGAGGGTTCCCCTTTCTCCGCATCCTCTCCAACATTTGTGGTTTCCTGCCTTGTTAATTTTCCCCATTCTCACTGGTGTGAGGTGGTATCTCATTGTGGTTTTGATTTGTATTTCCCTGATGGCCAGTGATGTGGAGCATTTTCTCATGTGCATATTGGCCATGTCTATGTCTTCCTCTGTGAGATTTCTGTTCATGTCTTTTGCCCATTTCATGATTGGATTGTTTGTTTCTTTGCTGTTGAGTTATTAATAAGTTCTTTATAGATCTCGGAAACTAGCCCTTTATCTGATACATCATTTGCAAGTATCTTCTCCCATCTGTAGGTTGTCTTTTAGTTTTGTTGACTGTATCCTTTGCTGTGCAAAAGTTTCTTATCTTGATGAAGTCCCAATAGTTCATTTTTGCTTTTGTTTCTTTTGCCTTCGTGGATGTATCTTGCAAGAAGTTACTGTGGCCGAGTTCAAAAAGGGTGTTGCCTGTGTTCTGCTCTAGGATTTTGATGGAATCTTGTCTCACATTTAGATCTTTCATCCATTTTGAGTTTATCTTTGTGTATGGTGCAAGAGAGTGGTCTAGTTTCATTCTTCTGCATGTGGATGTCCAATTTTCCCAGCACCATTTATTGAAGAGACTATCTTTCTTCCAATGGATAGTCTTTCCTCCTTTATCGAATATTAGTTGACCATAAAGTTCAGGGTCCGCTTCTGGGTTCTCTATTCTGTTCCATTGATCTATGTGTCTGTTTTTGTGCCAGTACCACACTGTCTTGATGACCACAGCTTTGTAGTACAACCTGAAATCTGGCATTGTGATGCCCCCAGATATGGTTTTCTTTTATAAATTCCCCTGACTATTCGGGGTCTTTTCTGATTCCACACAAATCTTAAAATAATTTGTTCCAACTCTCTGAAGAAAGTCCACGGGGGGATCCCTGCGTGGCGCAGCGGTTTAGCGCCTGCCTTTGGCCCAGGGCATGATCCTGGAGATCCGGGATCGAATCCCACATCAGGCTTCCAGTGCATGGAGCCTGCTTCTCCCTCTGCCTGTGTCTCTGCCTCTCTCTCTCTCTCTCTCTCTCTCTGTGACTATCATAAATAAATAAAAATTAAAAAAAAAATTTAAAAAAAGAAAGTCCATGGTATTTTGATAGGGATTGCAACAAACGTGTAAATTGCCCTGGGGTAACATTGACATTTTCACAATATTAATTCTGCCAATCCATGAGCATGGAATATTTTTCCATCTCTTTGTGTCTTCCTGAATTTCTTTCAGAAGTGTTCTATAGTTTTTAGGGTAAAGATCCTTTACCTCTTTGGTTAGGTTTATTCCTAGGTATCTTATGCTTTTGGGTGCAGTTGTAAATGGGATTGACTCCTTAATTTCTCTTTCTTCAGTCTCATTGTTAGTGTATAGAAATGCCACTGACTTCTGGGCATTGATTTTGTATCCTGCCACGCTACCGAATTGCTGTATGAGTTCTAGCAATCTTGGGGTGGAGGCTTTTGGGTTTTCTAGGTAGAGTATCATGTCATCTGCGAAGAGGGAGAGTTTGACTTCTTCTTTGCCAATTTGAATGCCTTTAATGTCTTTTTGTTGTCTGATTGCTGAGGCTAGGACTTCCAGTACTATGTTGAACAGCAGTGGTGAGAGTGGACATCCCTGTCTTGTTCCTGATCTTAGGGGAAAGGCTCCCAGTGCTTCCCCATTGAAAATGATATTTGATGTGGGCTTTTCATAGATGGCTTTTAAGATGTTGAGGAATGTTCCCTCCCACCCTACACTCTGAAGAGTTTTGATCAGGAATGGATGCTGTATTTTGTCAAATGCTTTCTCTGCATCTAATGAGAGGATCATATGGTTCTTGGTTTTTCTCTTACTGATATGATGAATCACATTGATTGTTTTACGGGTGTTGAACCAGCCTTGTGTCCTGGGGATAAATCCTACTTGGTCGTGGTGAATAATTTTCTTAATGTACTGTTGGATCCTATTGGCTAGTATCTTGTTGAGAATTTTTGCATCCATGTTCATCAGGGATATTGGTCTGTAATTCTCCTTTTTGGTGGGGTCTTTGTCTGCCTTTGGAATTAAGGTGATGCTGGCCTCATAGAACGAATTTGGAAGTACTCCATCTCTTTCTATCTTTCCAAACAGCTTTAGGAGAATAGGTATGGTTTCTTCTTTAAACGTTTGATAGAATTCCCCTGGAAAGCCATCTGGCCCTGGACTTTTGTGTCTTGGGAGGTTTTTGATGACTGCTTCAATTTCCTCCCTGGTTATTGGCCTGTTCAGGGGTTCTATCTCTTCCTGTTCCAGTTTTGGTAGTTTGTTGCTTTCCAGAAATGCGTCCATTTCTTCTAGATTGCCTAATTTATTGGCGTATAGCTGTTCATAATATGTTTTTAAGATCATTTGTATTTCCTTGGAGTTGGTAGTGATCTCTCCTTTCTCATTCATGATTTTATTAATTTGACTCTTCTCTCTCTTCTTTTTATTTTTTATTTTTTTAATATTTTTTAAAATATTTTTAATTTTTTTCAATTTATTTATTTATGATAGTCACAGAGAGAGAGAGAGAGAGAGAGAGAGAGGCAGAGACACAGGCAGAGGGAGAAGCAGGATCCATGCACCAGGAGCCCGATGTGGGATTCGATCCCAGGTCTCCAGGATCGCGCCCTGGGCCAAAGGCAGGTGCCAAACCGCTGCGCCACCCAGGGATCCCCTCTCTTCTTTTTAATAAGGCCGGCTAATGGTTTATCTATCTCATTAATTCTTTAAAGAACCAACTCCTCGTTCTGTTGGTCCATTCCACAGTTCTTCTGGTCTCGATTTCGTTGAGTTCTGCTCAAAACTTTATTAGTTCTCTTCTTCTGCTGGGTGTACGATCTGTCTGCTGTATTTTCTCTAGCTCCTTTATGTGTAAGGTTAGCTTCTGTATTTGAGTTCTTTCCAGTTTTTGAATGGATGCTTGTATTGCTATGTATTTCCCCCTCGGGACTGCTTTTGCTGCATCCCAAAGATTTTGAATGGTTGTATCTTCATTCTCATTAGTTTCCATGAATCTTTTTAATTCTTCCTTAATTTCCTGGTTGACCCTTTCATCTTTTAGCAGGATGGTCCTTAACCTCCACGTGTTTGAGGTCCTTCCAAACTTCTTGTTGTGATTTAGTTCTAATTTCAAGGCATTATGGTCTGAGAATATGCAGGGGACGATCCCAATCTTTTGGTATTGGTTCAGACCCGATTTGTGACCCAGTATGTGGTCTATTCTGGAGAAAGTTCCATGTGCACTTGAGAAGAATGTGTATTCAGTTGAGTTGGGATGTAAAGTTCTGTAGATATCTGTGAAATCCATCTGGTCCAGTGTATCATTTAAAGCTCTCGTTTCTTTGGAGATGTTGTGCTTAGAAGACCTATCGAGGGTAGAAAGAGCTAGATTGAAGTCACCAAGTATAAGTGTATTGTTATCTAAGTATTTCTTCACTTTGGTTATTAATTGATTGATATATTTGGCAGCTCCCACATTCGGGGCATATATATTGAGGATTATTAAGTCCTCTTGTTGGATAGATCCGTTAAGTATGATATAGTGTCCCTCTTCATCTCTCACTACAGTCTTCGGGGTAGATTTTAGTTTATCTGATATAAGGATGGCTACCCCTGCTTTCTTTTGAGGACCATTCGAATGGTAAATGGTTCTCCAACCTTTTATTTTCAGGCTGTAGGTGTCCTTCTGTCGAAAATGAGTCTCTTGTAGACAGCAAATAGATGGGTCCTGCTTTTTTATCCAGTCTGAAACCCTGCGCCTTTTGATGGGGTCATTGAGCCCGTTCACGTTCAGAGTTACTATTGAACGATATGAGTTTAGTGTCATCATGATATCTATTCAGTCCTTGTTTTTGTGGATTGTTCCACTGAACTTCTTCTTAAAGGGGAATTTTAAGAGTCTCCTTAAAATTTCTTGCAGAGCTGGTTTGGAGGTCACATATTCTTTCAGTTGCTGCCTGTCTTGGAAGCTCTTTATCTCTCCTTCCATTTTGAATGAGAGCCTTGCTGGATAAAGTATTCTTGGTTGCATGTTCTTCTCATTTAGGACCCTGAATGCCAGCCTTTTCTGGCCCTTTCTGGCCTGCCAGGTCTCTGTGGAGAGGTCTGCTGTTACCCTAATACTCCTCCCCATAAAAGTCAGGGATTTCTTGTCTCTTGCTGCTTTAAGGATCTTCTCTTTATCTTTGGAATTTGCAAGCTTCACTATTAAATGTCGAGGTGTTGAACGGTTTTTATTGATTTTAGGGGGGGATCTCTCTATTTCCTGGATCTGAATGCCTGTTTCCCTTCCCAGATTAGGAAAGTTTTCAGCTAGGATTTGTTCAAATACATATTCTGGCCCTCTGTCCCTTTCGGCGCCCTCGGGAACCCCAATTAAACGTAGGGTTTTCTTCCTCAGGCTGTCATTTATTTCCCTTAATCTATCTTCATGGTCTTTTAATTGTTTGTCTCTTTTTTCCTCAGTTTCCCTCTTTGCCATCAACTTGTCTTCTATGTCACTCACATCGTTCTTCCACCTCGTTAACCCTCGTCGTTAGGACTTCTAGTTTGGATTGCATCTCATTCAATTGATTTTTAATTTCTGCCTGATTAGCTCTAAATTCTGCAGTCATGAAGTCTCTTGAGTCCTTTATGCTTTTTTCTAGAGCCACCAGTAGCTGTATAATAGTGCTTCTGAATTGGCTTTCTGACATTGAATTGTAATCCAGATTTTGTAACTCTGTGGGAGAGAGGACTGTTTCTGGTTCTTTCTTTTAAGGTGAGGTTTTCCTTCTAGTCATTTTGCTTAGTGCAGAGTGGCCAAAAGCAAGTTGTATTGGGAAAAGGAGAAAAATAGAGGAGAGAAGGAAGGAAAGAAAAGAGAAAAAGAAAAAAGGAAGAAAAAAAGAAAAAAAGAAGAAAAAGAGAAAGAAACAAAAAAAAAAAAGGGAAAAAAAGGGTGGGGGAAGGAAACAAATCAAAAAGAAAAACAAAACAAAACCAACAACAACAACAAAAAACCAAACACGGGGGAGTATCTTCTGATTCTGTATACTTTAAGTCCCTTGACTTCTCCTGGAACTTGTCCGTCTAGCTGGTCTTCTGGGGGAGGGGCCTGCTGTGCTGATTTTCAGGTGTTAGCACTTGGGGGAGCTGCTCTGCCCCCTGCCTGGTGCAGGGCCCAGTGGGGGTTGTTTACCTGGTGAGGCCCCAGGAGGAACAACCGCAGTGGCGGGGCCAGCTCTGGAGCCCTGGAGTCAGCCCCCGCAGTAACTCCAGAGCTCTCGGTCTGCAGGGCCTGGAGGCTCCGGGGCGGGGCCGCTGATCTGCTCAGCTGGGGCAGGAGCGTCCTCGCTGTCCTGGGCCCTCCCGGCCTCTGCCTGTCCCGGGGGGAGGCGGGATCCTGGGCTGTGTCCCGGCGCCCTGTGCTCCGGAGCCTGCGCTGTTGGATTCGCGCTCTCGCCCCGCAGCCCCCTCCGCGGAGCCGCCGCCCGAGTCCCTCTGAACTGCTCCAGGCTGCGCAGCCCCCTCCGCACGGAGTCTCTTCCTCTGCCCGAGCCCCTCCGAGCTGCTCCCGCCCCGCAGCCCCCTCCGCGGAGCCGCCCCCGAGCCCCCCCGAGCTGCTCCGGGTCCCGCCGTGCGCGCTGCAGCCCTTAGGGAGCTCGGCGCATCTCCCGGGGCGCAGGTGTCTGTTACTGTCCCCGGGAGCCCGAGGGCACCCCCGCCCTCCTGGGTCCTGCTCCAACTCCCCGCGAGCCCCTTTCCACCCGGAAGGTCGGTGCAGCTCCTGCTCCTCCGGGACGGGGCTCTCCTGTCCTGGGGACGCTCGCCCCGGCCTCAGCCTGGCTCCTCGCGGGGCCCCTCCCCCTTGGAGGCCTTTGTTTCTTTATTTCTTTTTCCCCGTCTTCCTACCTGATAGAAGCGCGAACTCTTCTCACTGTAGCATTCCAGCTGGTCTCTCTTTAAATCTCAGGCTGAATTCCTAGATTTTCAGGATGATTTGAAGGTTTTCTAGGTAATTTGGTGGAGTCAGGTGATTTGGGGACCCTACTCTTCTGCCATCTTGCCCCTCCCCTCGGCTATAAACAAACTTAAAAATTTCATCTTTCACAATCTGTATGTCGAAGAATAGAAGTAGATATATAGTATGTGTATACACACATGTAAATGTACATATTCTCATTTGTTAATAATGTCAGCTTCTTACTGATATCCTAATATGATCATCAGGTTACATTTTTTAATGTTCCTATTATCTTGAAAACAAATGCTAAGTGAAAGATAGTAGATTTTTTGATATTCAGTGTCACCTTGAAGCACACATTAAAAATTTTAAAGAAACAAGAACATTATTTAAAGTAGCTTTTCTGCAGTCAAATCTTTTAACAAAAAGTCAAACTCTGAAAGTCTATTGTAAGTTAATATAACTGCAAGTTACCACTTTAATATGATAGTGAGAATTTAAATGTATGCATATGTGTATATAAGTTCATATGTATAAGTGCGTGTCTATGCTTATACGTATAACCTGAAGACTTAACTCTTAGTTCTTACTATTCTTATGTGAATATTTAAGATGATTCTCTCCTTTTCGCCGCCATCCTGGTTGTATGTGGTTGACTGTTCCTCGCCATGTCTTCTCACAAGACTTTCAGAATCAAGTGATTACTGGCCAAGAAACAAAAGCAGAATTGTCCCATTCCCCAGTGGATTCGGATGAAAACTGGTAATAAAATCAGGTACAACTCCAAGAGGAGACACTGGAGAAGAACCAAGCGGGGTCTATGAGGAAGCATCACACATCATGAAATAGCAAACATAATTGGCACACATATTTAAGCTGCATGGAGATCACATGTTCCTATCCTATCAATATGGAAACATCCTTCCTACCTGGCCAATAGACATGTCTTATCAAGGAAATTATTTTCTCTGTTACTATGCCTCTATACCAGTAGGTTGGTTCAGTAATAAATGTGAGAACTTTCAGCTAAGCTGCTGTTGTGTTCTGAACTGTGAAGTACTGAATTCCCCTCCTGTCAGATCTCACATAGCACTGTCTGATAGAACTTTCTGCAGTGATAGAAATGGCCCTTGACAACCAAGTATTTAAAGTGTGGCTAGGGGACGCCTGTGTGGCTCTGTCTGCTAAGCGTCTGCCTTTGGCTCAGGTCTTGATGGGGAATCTGCATGTCTCCCCCTCTCTACTCCTCCCCCTGCTCATGTGCTCTCTCTCAAATAAATAAAATCTTTTTTTAAAAAAAATATTTAAGATGATTGAATCAGACTATTATAAACTCTGAATGGCTTTACTTGATATTATTTTGACTAAATGCTTCAGGGATGTTCCCTAGAATGGAGGGGAATATTTAAAGAAGACGGTCTGCCATACATTTTATATCTGACCTAGTGCCATTTCTACAAGACCCTTTGCCCAGAGATGGCTTTAGTTATGTGTGCTGTGTAAGGGTAAGGAGCAGCATGTGAATACAGGCCACACTAATAATCTCTCCGTTATTAGTTTCAATGAGAGAATAGTTTTCTAACTTCTGTGTAGCTGCTTTTTTTAAATCACTTTGAGTTAAAAAAAGAAAGTGGAAATATTAGGAAAATGTGGTCTGTTACTCAGAGGGAAAGCGAAAGCGAATCCTGTATAGCATTTTATCTTTCTATGTTAATCTCCTAACATTTTTCATGCTATGTGTTACGTGGTGTGTGTGTGTGTTGGGGGGGGGGTGCTATTAAGTTAATATCCTAAGATCTGGCAGTACAACTCCATTTAGAAGGGAAAAAAATATTTCTTAAAAGAAAAACACAACTTGATAAGTAATTGGTGAGTTAACATTTTTTGAAACACTTAAAATTGCTACACTATCATTTTCAGAAGTCTATCATAGAACTCTCACATATAGAATATTCTATATTTTGTATATCCTATATATGAGAGTTCTAAATAGGATGAGCACATGTCACATATCTACGTAGCTGGTTATTGGAAGAGAGCTATGTTGGTGGTATGATTATCGAGCCAGAATGACTATGTTAGATACCTAATGGGTTAATGTTCTACAGGGATTGTAACCTTGGAGACTCCCTTTTCTACTAGACAGAAATCATTTACATTTGTATTAGACAAAAACCTACAAGTTAACCTGTAACTTTGCCTTCTCTGGGCTTTTAATTAATAATATATACTAAGTCAAAGATACTGTCTCTTAGGTAATTAAACAATACTTAGACGGACTGGTTAAACAATGCTCCACCATATAAAATTTAAAAGATTTGTGGCTTTCTCTTTGCCTTATTTCTAAGTTGTGAAAATTTCTTAACAGAATAGTCATTGATGTGTAAGTAGCACTCTGTAAATGTTTTTAAAACAGGAAAATTATTATTATTTTTTTTTAATATATTTTTTTAATTTTTTATTTATTTATGATAGTCACAGAGAGAGAGAGAGAGGCAGAGACACAGGCAGAGGGAGAAGCAGGCTCCATGCACCGGGAGCCCGACGTGGGAATCGATCCCGGGTCTCCAGGATCGCGCCCTGGGCCAAAGGCAGGCGCCAAACCGCTGCGCCACCCAGGGATCCCTAAAACAGGAAAATTATTTAGGAGGTGACCACACTGGGAGCTTATGTTCAGGGTTAAACTTAAGAGTATAAAACCCATCTGTATAAGATAGGAATTTCTTTTTTATTTCTGAAATAATGTAGAAGGGACCAGAAAGAACGTGAATCAGGGAGAAAACATGAGATTGAGCCCTGCATGGGGGAAAGTCAAAAGAAACCAATAGTTGTGGCATTACCAGAAGGAATTTTGAAAACAGAAATATCTAAGATTTCAAGTTTTTGTACTGTGCAGTAGAAAACAATCCATTTCTCTTGCCTTCTATTCTTAGTAAATTCTGTGCTCATGAATGTTTTGTGTGTGCTTTTAATTTTATTTTTAGAAACCAGTTAAAGGGCTCAATTACATTCATAGATTATTCATTTATAATACATTTATGTATTAACAACTTTTGAACCCAACTGTGTGCTACGCATGTATGATTTGCTGGACACACTGTGCTTAATCAACTGCAGAAAACAAAGAGCCTCTATAGAGCTTATAGTTTAGTGCAGAAGTCGGGAAATAAACACATAAATATGTAATTATAACTTTTGGTAAGTGCTCTAAAAATGAATAGGATTCAGTGATAGAGGTTGGTAGATTTAGAGATTTATTTTAATGACATCATCAAGGAAAACCCCTCAAGGAGGAGGCCTTGAGTTAGACCTGAAGCAGAGGCCCTCTCAGAAGAAGGAAGTGTCCCTGTATTTTAGAGCCTAAGAGCTGCCACAACAACCACAAAATTGGTGGCAGAAAGCAGTAGAAATATATTCTCTCTCAATTGTGGAGGCCAGAAGTCAAAAGTCAAGGTGCCAACAGGATTGGTCCTTCTGGACAACAGATCCATGAGGGACGATAGGTCCATGTATGTATCCTAGATGTGGCAGGCAGTGTTGTCCTGTTGCCAGCTACGTCAACAACTAGAATTAGAGAATGAGCCTCGTGTGAGTTTTCAGCCACATGGGGAACAATTTGGACTTTACAGTACCTGGAATTGGGATTGAAGTTGTCTGTGAAATTCACTTAATATTCAACTTACTAATATTTCTCTCTTCTATCCAGTATTCTTAGAAGCCTTGTGGCTTTATGAGCTTGCTCTAAGTCTATATGCCACAAACTTATGTGTAAATTATCTTCAAAATAACCACTTGTGCTTGTTCATCCTAAAGGGATCATTTTTTAAGGGCCCTGGCCTCTCTTGTTGTGACCATATCTCATTTCTGAGGTTGATGCCTAATGATATTTTTTCTGTTTCACATATATGTGAGAGAGAGTGAAACCTAAGACAGTGCCACAGTGTTGTCCAGGTTATAAAGACCAAGCCTTGTCCTTGATGTCTAAATACACGTCACTACAGAGAATTTTTGTAGTTATATATGTCACCAATTTGAAAAGCCTCTTTAGGTCTCTTTTTAAGATATGCCAATGGAATTCAGCTGAGAGTATAAAATACCCTGTTTGGAGTCATACTGAACCTGAAAAATTCCTGTCCAAGTAAATGAATTCTATTAGCATCAGTTTTGTCTCCTCTTAAGGAATTCATTTTAAAACTCTTAACTCCAGAAGCACCACTTTATATAATTGAGGACAACTTATAAAAAAGCAGCAGTATGCAACTGGATTATAGCTGATGGCTTCATTAAGTACAAGTAATAGACTTCTTTTAACCTCTTAAATGTGACTTTCCTATGTCCCTACCTACTGATGTGGTGCCAAGATTACTGATGTGTCCTAATAGCAAACCTTTCTTCAGGTAGGGTCATAATCACTTTTGAACATTTTAGGGTATGTATCTTTAACATTGTCAGCCCCTAACTTCAGTGCTGAAATATTAATAGCATTAAAAAACCCACTTTAGGAAACTTTCTAATCAAATGATGGTATTTTTTTTTTGCATTTCTGACTAGTTTGTACTAGTAATTTCTACTTATAATTTCCTCTGAAAATAATTTAACAGCAGCATCCCTACAAAGAAAACCATTTGATGAATAGTCTAAGTGTTGCTGAGAAAATAATTGAGAAGTAGGATAGATAGTAGCCTTCATTCATGAAGGCTATAACAAGTCTTCAAGAACACTTGAAGTCTTCAATTCACTCTAACATATACCTGTGTGCCTTCCTTTTGCAAGGCAAAATGGAAATAAACATCAGAAAGATTACAACTGGTCTTTGTCAGGCAGTTGAAGGATTTTTTTTTTATAGGATATAGAAATCTGTACTTAATGAGTGTTTTCCTCAAATATGCATTGATTATGTAAGATGAATATTGAGGGACTTTGGGACCTATAATTTTTAATAATTTAATTGGAAAACTATGCCAAATAACAATTTAAAAATTAAAAGCACAGATGATGAATTAATTCTTTGGACCTAGATGCTTATAGATCAATGAAAGAGGTAACATACAGCTTTCCATGGAGGAGCAACTGAGATATACCTCACTGCCAAAATGAAACCTCACCAAAAAAGCCAGTTAGGAGAATAAGATTCTTTAGACAGCACTTAAACATGGTTAAGGAAATAGCCACACTTTATGACAAATGAGAGATTGTATAGAATAATTTACTGAATAATATTTTGTGGAAAATTTTAGAAAATCATGCTTATGTAGATTTGCATTTCCTTTGATATATAAAAGTTTCTCAGCAATTTCTATCCCTTAAGAGAATTGTAAGTTACTGGTTTGTTGTATTTCTTATATTTAGCTTGGAGGCTTGTCTGTTGTTACATGGCTGTGAATATTGGGACAATAAGATGAAAGCAATGTTTCATTATTTTAAGTCTATCTCTGTTTTGTCCCCTTTGGATAAATAAATATATGCTTCTTGTTTTGGGACAACACAGAGCAGGAGAAAGAAACAATAACAGAAATTATCTTTTTTTTTTTTTTTCAGTTAACAAAGCCCTTTTGAACAGATAATAGTACTGGACCAAACAACTTACACATTTTTTATAAAAACATGAAATTAAGAGCATGATGTCTTTTTTATTAATAAATATTCTTTATAGAAAATCCAATAAGAGTACTTATTTTCCTTTTAAAAATAATTCTATTTAAAAATCTAGTATTAAAATTAGAACAATAGGTGTGGTCACGTTATAATAAATAGACCCTACAAAAAAATCATGTTTTAGAAAGTAGTTCTCATTGTCTTTTGGCTCTTCCTTCTGATCCCTAAGTAAACTTACCTAGTTAGTTAACCTTTCTAGCATAATTGGTTGATTAGCTCAGCATCTTTCTCAAAGCAAAGGAGAAGACTTCAGCTCAGTGGCCTTCTTTCTTTCATCTGTCCCATTTTCCTCTTGGTTAAAAATAAGTTAGGGGTTTTTATGCTTCTAACGGCTGTAAAATTTACCACTCAGCAAGATAAGAATATGGGATTTACTATGGTATATATTTATTACAGGATATTTATTATTTTTATCTTACAGATTATTCTTTATTTAGAACTCTCAAAAACTGCACTGGATAAGTTAAACGGGCAAGGAAGACATTATTCAAGATTATTGAAATAGAGGTCAAGACTATTGCAGTATGAGAGAGGTAGACTGAACTCAACTCTGCTCAAAAGGCTGGAAGGTTTTTAAGCACTGGGATGAGCTAGTGAAAAACTAATGGAGGATGCATTAGTAGGGAGGTTTGTCAAGGGGATGAGGTTAACTGTGTTTGCCAGTTGGGGATTATGGAAATTAGGCTCTACCCACCACCTGGAACTGTTTTTTCTGGATGATTATATTTCAAAGGGTTTGGCTTCTAGGTCTTTGAGAAAAGATGTTCCTGGGTTATAAAAATGGCAAGATGCTGAGAGATTTATATTTCAAAGGATCAGAGAACAAATTTCCAATAGCAGGTTTTTTAAAGTACGAAAACTTACTTCCGTATTCTAAAGTAAGAAAATTTTAGTTTTCTAAAAGGATGTTAGAGGGCTAGAGTCACAAAGGAATCTGTCTAAAGTGTAATCAAGCTGAAGGATGTTTTGACCAAATCTAAAGCCAAGATCAGTTGGCCATGTTTCCTGAGGTTATCTAATATTCTTTTTTATAAAGTCTATTTTATTTCCAAGTGGTTGTCAAAGCTAATTAACGTTTGAGTTTATTCAAAATATGAATATAGTTACATTGCTGCAATCATTTGTCACTATGGCTGTATCTCCAGATTCTTTTTTTTTTTTAAGATTTTATTTATCTATTCATGAGAGACAAGGAGAGAGAGAGAGAGAGAGAGGCAGAGACACAGGCTGAGGGAGAGGCAGGCTCTATGGAGGAAGCCTGATGTGGGACTTGATCCCAGGTCTCCAGGATCATGCCCTGGGCTGAAGGTGCCACTAAACCACTGAGCCACCAGGGCTTCCCTATGTCTAGATTCTAAACTTATAAAGTATAATTGCTTTAGGACAAAACTGTGTCCCTACCAAAATTTATATATTAAAGTTCTAACTCATAATGCAACTGATGCTGATAATACTGTATTTGGAAATATGGTCTTTAGGAGTTAATTAAATGAGATCATGTTGGTGGAATCTTACAACTATGGGACTGGTGGTCTTATAAGAAGATAAAGAGGAAGATCTTTATCCTCCATGCCACCACATAGGAAGAAGATGGCCATTTGCAGGCCAGGAAGAGAGCTGTCATGAGAACCTGACCATACTTGCACCCTAATATTGGACTTCCAGCCTCTGGAACTGTGGAATGTCTATTATTTAAGCTCCCCAGACCTTGGAATTTTGTTATGGCAGCCCAAGATATCTAGTACAGTAATGAAAATAGTGTACCTCGAAATAATGTGGTATGAGATAGGCTGACATATTTGGAGCATAGTCTTAAAGGATACTTATGCCATAACTTCAGGCCCAAGATGATTTTTCTTTGTAGTGGGATTGATGTGGACTTTCAGTGAATGAAAACTATAATCCATTTGGTAATTTCTCAAGTTTTTTGCTTATATTTATTAGGTAGTCCCCCCCCCCTTTTTTTTTTTTTTACAACATGTCTTGGAGTGCACTGAGAGTAAGGATAAAGGGAGTTAACAGTAGCTTTTGACTCAGTACCTTTCAGCAGAATCATTAGAATCCAGTCCAGCTTGCAGGATGTCTTTGGGTTTCAGCTGCATATAACGGGGTGGAGTGGTGGGAGGGAAACAAGAGCATTTTCTGATTTCATCCATTAGCTGTGAGTGCGTGGTTGTTGTGGGGATAAGGGGTATAGACCTATATGCATAGTTTTTCCTTCTTATAAATCATTTCTATGAGATGTATAATTCCACTGGAAGAAGGGATTTGACTACCTTGTTTATCTCTATGGAGATAACTTCTAAAATAGTATATGGGATGTAAACATTCAATCAGTAGTTTAACATACAAATGAATAGAATAAAGAGTAGAGGGAATTAATACAGCAAACCCAGATTAAGGTCATTTTGTAAACTATTTAAAAAATGTTGAAAAAAATAGACTTGGGGGTGGGGCAAGATGGTGGAAGAGTAGGGTCCCCAAGTCACCTGTCCCCACCAACTTACCCAGATAACTTTCAAATCATCCTGAAAACCTATGAATTTGGCCTGAGATTTAGAGAGAACAGCTGGAATGCTACAGAGAGAAGAGTTCGCACTTCTAACAAATACAACTCCTTTCTAGCCACTCTGCACTGAGCAAAATGACTAGAAAGAAGACCCCACCACAAAAGAAAGAATCAGAAACTACTCTCTCCCACAGAGTTACAGAATTTGGATTACAATTCGATGTCAGAAAGCCAATTCAGAAGCACAATTATAAAGCTACTGGTGGCTCTGGAAAAAAGCATAAAGGATTCGAGAGACTTCATGACTGCAGAAGTTAGATCTAATCAGGTCGAAAAAAAAAATCAATTAAATGAGATGCAATCCAAACTGGAGGTCCTAACGACAAGAGTTAATGAGGTAGAAGAAAGAGTGAGTGACATGGAAGACAAGTTGTTAAAAAGGAAGGAAGCTGAGGAAAAAAGAGAAAAACAATTAAAAGACCATGAGGAAAGGATAAGGGAAATAAATGACAGCTTTAGAAGGAAAAATCTATGTTTATTTGGGGTTCCAGAGGGCACCAAAAGGGGCAGAGGACCAGTAAGTGTATTTGAACAAGTCATAGATGAGAACTTCCCTAACCTGGGGAGGGAAACAGGTATTCAGATCCAGGAGATAGGGAGATCTCCCCCTAAAATCAATAAAAATCGTTCAACACCTCAACATCTAATAGTGAAACTTGAAAATTCCAAAGATAAAGAGAAAATCCTGAAAGCAGCAAGAGATAAGAGATCCCTAACTTATATGGGGAGAAATATTAGATTAACAGCAGACCTCTCCACAGAGCCCTGGAGGGCCAGAAAGGCCTGGCAGGATATATTCAGGGTTCTAAATGAGAAAAACATGCAGCCAAGAATACTTTATCCAGCAAGGCTCTCATTCAGAATAGAAGGAGAGATAAAGAGCTTCCAAGATAGGCAGAAACTGAAAGAATATGTGACCACCAAACCAGCTCTGCAAGAAATATTAAGGGGAACTCTGTAAAAGAAAGAAGAAGTCCAAAGAAATAATCCACAAAAGCAGGGACTGAATAGGTATCATGATGACACTAAAATCATATCTTTCAATAGTAACTCTGAACGTGAATGGGCTTAATGATCCAATCAAAAGGCACAGGGTTTCAGACTGGATAAAAAGGCAACACCCATCTATTTGCTTTCTACAAGAGACTCATTTTAGACCTAAGGACACCTACAGCCTGATAATAAAAGGTTGGAGAACCATTTACCATTCAAATGGTCCTCAAAAGAAAACACAGGTAGCAATCCTTACATCAGATAAATTAAAGTTTATCCCAAAGACTGTAGTAAGAGATGAAGACAGACACTATATCATACTTAAAGGATGTATCCAACAAGAAGACCTAACAATCATGAATATTTATGCCCCTAATGTGGGAGCTGCCAAGTATATCAATTAATAACCAAAGTTAAGACATACTTAGATAATAATACACTTCTACTGGGAGATGTTAGCATGACGCTTTCTACAAATGACAGATCTTCAAGGCACAACATCTCCAAAGACACAAGAGCTTTAAAAGATACACTGGACCTGATGGATTTCACAGATATTTACAGAACGTTACATCAGAAAGCAACTGAATACACATTCTTCTCGAGTGCATATGGAACTTTCTACAGAATAAACCACATACTGGGTCACAAATCAGGTCTTAACCAATACCAAAAGTTTGGGATCGTACCCTGCATATTTTCAGACCATAATGCTTTGAAACTAGAACTCAATCACAAGAAGAAGTTTAGAAGAAATTCAAACACATGGAGTTTAAAGACTATCCTGCTGAAAGATGAAAGGGTCAACCAGGAAATTAGAGAAGAATTAAAAAGATTCATGGAAACTAATTAGAATGAAGATACAGCCATTTAAAATCTTTGGGATACAGCCAAAGCCGTACTGAGAGGGAAATACATCGCAAACAAGCATCCCTCGAAAACCTGGAAATAACTCAAATACACAAGCTAAACTTGCACCTAAAGGAACTGGAGAAAGAACAGCAAATAAAACCTATGCCCAGAAGAAGAGAGTTAATAAAGATTCGAGTAGAACTCAGTGAAATAGAGAGCAGAAGAACTGTGGAACAGATCAACAAAACCAGGAGTTGGTTCTTTGAAAGAATTATCAAAATACATAAACCATTAGCCAGCCTTATTAAAAAGAAAAGAGAAAATAATCTAATAAATAAAATCACAAATGAAAAAGGAAAGATCACCACCAATACCAAGAAATACAAACAATTTTAAAAAATTATGAGCAGCTATATGCCAATAAATTAAGCAATCTAGAAGAAATGGATGCATTTCTGGAAAGCCACAAACTACCAAAACTGGAACAGGAAACAGAAAACCTGAACAGGCCAATAACCAGGGAGAAAATTGAAGCAGTGATCAAACAGCTCCGAAGACTCAAAAGTCCAGGGCCAGATGGCTTCCCCGAGGAATTCTATCAAACATTTAAAGAAGAAACAAAACCTGTTCTACTAAAGCTATTCCAAAAGATAGAAAGGGATGGAATACTTACAAACTCATTCTATGAGGCCAGCATCACCTTAATTCCAAAACCAGAAAAGACCCCACCAAAAAGGAGAATTATAGACTAATATCCCTGATGAACACACATGCATAAATTCTCAACAAGATATTAGCCAGTAGGATCCAGCAGAACACGAAGAAGATTATTCACCATGACCAAATGGGATTCATCCCTGGGATGCAAGGCTGGTTCAATACTCATAAAACAATCAATGTGATAGATCATATCAACAAGAGAAAAAACAAGAACCATATAATCCTCTCAATAGATGTAGAGAATAGATGCAGAGAAAGCATTTGACAAAATACAGCATCCATTCCTGATCAAAACTCTTCAAAGTGTAGGGATAATGGGAACATTCCTCAGCATCTTAAAAGCCATCTAGGAAAAGCCCACAGCAAATATCACTCTCAATGGGGAAATACAAGGAGCCTTTCCCCTAAGATCAGGAACACGACAGGAATGTCCACTCTCACCACTGCTATTCAACATAGTACTAGAAGTCCTAGCCTCAATAATCAGGCAACAGAAAGAAATAAAAGGCATTAAAATTGGCAAAGAAGAAGTCAAACTGCCTCTTTGTGGATGATAGGATACTGTACACAGAAAACCCAAAAGACTCTACCCCAAGATTGCTAGAATTTATACAGCAATTCGGCAGTGTGGCAGGATACAAAATTAATGCCCAGAAATCATTGGCATTTCTATACACTAACAATGAGACTGAGGAAAGTGAAATTAAGGAGTCAATCCCATTTACAATTGCGCTCAAAAGCATAAGATACCTAGGAATAAACCTAACCAAAGAGGTAAAGGATCTATACCCAAAAAACTGCAGAACACTTCTGAAAGAAATTGAGGAAGACACAAAGAGAAGGAAAAATATTCCATACTCCTGGATTAGAAGGATTAATATTGTGAAAATGTCTATGCTACCCAGGGCAATTTGCACGTTCAATGCAATCACTATCAAAATACCATGGACTTTCTTTGGAGAGTTGGAACAAATCATCTTAAGATTTGTGTGGAACCAGAAAAGACCTCGAATAGCCAGGGAAATATTAAAAAAAGAAAACCATAGCTGGGGGCATCACAATGCCATATTTCAGGTTGTACTACAAAGCTGTGGTCATCAAGACAGTGTGGTACTGAAACAAAAACAGACACATAGATCAATGGAACAGAATAGAGAAAGAATCCAGAAATGGGCCCTCAACTGTATGGTCAACAAATATTCAACAAAGTAGGAAGACTATCTACTGGAATAAGGAGAGTCTCTTCAATAAATGATGCTGGGAAAATTGGACAGCCACGTGAAGAATGAAACTAGACCATTCTCTTACACCATACACAAAGATAAATTCAAAATGGATGAAAGATCTAAATGTGAGACAAGAATCCATCAAAATCCTAGAGGAGAACACAGGCAACACCCTTTTTTGAACTTGGCCACAGTAACTTCTTGCAAGATACATCTATGAAGGCAAGGGAAACAAAAGCAAAAATGAACCATTGGAACTTCACCAAGATAAAAAGCTTCTGCACAGGAAAAGAAACAGTCAACAAAACTAAAAGACAACCTACAGAATGGGAGATGTTTGTAAATGACCTATCACATGAAGGACTAGTATCCAAGATCTATAAAGAACTTATTAATAACTCAACAGCAAAGAAACAAACAATCTAATCATGAAATGGGCAAAAGACATGAAGAGAAATCTCACAGAGGAAGACATAGACATGGCCAACAAGCACATGAGAAAATGTTCCGCATCACTGGCCATCAGGGAAATACAAATCAAAACCACAATGAGATACCACCTCACACCAGTGAGAATGGGGAAAATTAACAAGAAAGGAAACCACAAATGTTGGAGAGGATGCTGAGAAAAGGGAACCCTCTTGCACTGTTGGTGGGAATGTGAACTGGTGCAGCCACTCTGGAAAACTGTGTGGAGGTTCCTCAAAGAGTTAAAAATAGACCTGCCCTACGACCCAGCAATTGCACTGCTAGGAATTTACCCCAAAGATACAGATGCAGTGAAATGGCAGGACGCCTGCACCCCAATGTTTATAGCAGCAATGTCCACAATAGCCAAACTGTGGAAAGAGCCTCGGTGTCCATCAAAAGATGAATGGATAAAGAAGATGTGGTCTATGTATACAGTGGAATATTACTCAGCCATTAGAAATGATGAATACCCACTATTTGCTTCATCGTGGATGGAACTGGAGGGTATTATGCTGAGTGAAGTAAGTCAATCGGAAAAGGACAAACATTATATGGTCTCATTCATTTGGGGAATATAAAAAATAGTGAAAGTGATCATAGGGGAAAGGAGAGAAAATGAGTGGGAAATATCAGTGAGGGTGACAGAACATGAGAGACTCCTAACTGTGGGAAACCATCAAGGGGTAGTCGAAAGGGAGGTGGGCGGGGGTTGGAGTGACTGGGTGATGGGCACTGAGGGGGGCACTTAACGGGGTGAGCACTGGGTGTTATGCTATATGTTGACAAATTGAAGTCCAATTAAAAAATTAAAAAAAAAGAAAAAATAGACTTTTCTATGGGCAATAAGGAACTATTAAAAAAAATTTCCAAGAGGAGATATGATTATTTGCTTTGCACTAATTATGTTTCATTTGTCAGACTAAATCTGTGCTTTAAAAAATATTTTATTTATTATTTATTCATGAGAATCATACACAGAGAGAGGCAGAGACATAGGCAGAGGGAGAAGCAGCATCTTACCTTTTTATAGATGCTGAAAGGATTATTAATGAAAAACAATTACTTTAAAATTCTTTGAATTTCAAAGCATTTTCTGTATATTTTGAAGCTAGTTTTATTAAGAAAGACCTAGATCAGGTGCCTGGTGGCTCAGTAGTTAAGCATCTGCCTTTGGTTCAGGGTCCTGGGTAGGGTCCTAGGATGGAGTCCTGCATTGGGCTTCCTGCACCACGGGGAGCCTGCTTCTCCCTCTCCCTCTGCCTGCTGCTCCCTCTGCTTGTGCTCTCTCTCTGACAAATAAATAAATAAAATATTTTAAAAAGACCTAGATTAACTTTCTAAAATTGGCTAAAAATAAGGCAAAAGTCTTTAGGGCAATAATACAAGGTATGATTCTATATTTTCAGTTAGTTGGAAGTACCAGTGCAAATTTTTTTTTTTTGAGTGAAACTGAAGAAATTATAGGTAGTTTTTAACTTTTTTTAAAAATTTTTTTTAATTTTAATTTTTATTTATTTATGATAGTCACAGAGAGAGAGAGAGGGAGAGAGAGAGAGGCAGAGACACATGCAGAGGGAGAAGCAGGCTCCATGCACCGGGAGCCCGACGTGGGATTCGATCCCAGTTCTCCAGGATCACGCCCCGGGCCAAAGGCTGGCGCCAAACCGCTGCGCCACCCAGGGATCCCAGTTTTTAACTTTTACAAACTAATTTTGAGGTATAATATATGTACAGAAAACTGAAATATCATAAACAATTAATTTTCATAAAATGAACATTTTCAATTAAACTGGGAAGCCCCCATCTTGCAAGAGTAACCATTCGTCTGCCTTCTGACATAAGTTAGCCTGTTTTTTCATATTTATGTATGTGGACTTACACTACATGCATGCCTTTTGCTCAGTGTTCTATTAGTGAGAGTCAACCAAGTTTTTTTCCTGTTTTGTAGAGTGTTAACTCTCACTGCCATATACACTTATACACTTAAAGAACTACTGCATCACAGAGTGTGTTTATGCTCTTCTTTTGCAACTGCTGCCAAAATTTTCCAAAATGACATCGATTTACACCCTCAACAGGAATTTTTGAGACCTCCCATTATTCCACATATTTCCAACACTTGGTATTATCTTTTTTTTTTTTTTAATTTTTATTTATTTATGATAGTCACAGAGAGAGAGAGAGGCAGAGACACAGGCAGAGGGAGAAGCAGGCTCCATGCACCGGGAGCCCGACGTGGGATTCGATCCCGGGTCTCCAGGATCGCGCCCTGGGCCAAAGGCAGGCACCAAACCACTGCACCACCCAGGGATCCCTCTTTTTAAAAATTGATTTTACCCTTTGTAATAGAGTCTAATGATAAATGAATTGTGGTTTTTATTTCCTTGTGAAAAAAATTGTGCACCATTTCACCTGCATTCTGACCATTAAGATATTTCCTTTTATGAAGTATCAGGTCTTTGGCACAAGTTTTTAGTTGGGTTAATATGTAAGAGATTTTTATATATGATGCATTTAAGTCCTTTGTGTATGTGTAATGCAAATATCAATCATAACAGTATGTTTATTGTCTTTTAATAAACAAAATGTTTGATCTTAATGTGGTTTAATTAATTATCAGTCAACAGCCTTTTACAAAATTATTTATTAGAGAACACTCACAAACAAGGGGAATAGTAGGCAGAGCGAGAGAGAGAGGGAGTTTGCTTTTTTGAATGTTTGCATTAGACTTTATTGATTTATTATTTTTATTCTTTTTTCACTTTTATAGTTTTAGATTCAATTCACTTTTCTCTCTCCAACTTCTTGAAAGAAAAGCATACATAATTTATTTTCAAGCTTTCTATTTTCCAGTACAGGCATTTAATGTTATAAATGAGTTCCTGATCTTAGAGGAAAAGCTTTCTCAGCTTTTCATTGCTGAGTACAATGTCAACTGTGGCCTTGCCATATATGACCTTTATTATGTTGATATAGGTTTCCCTGTACCCATTTGGATAAAGATTTTTTTTAATCATAAATGGATGTTGAATTTTGTCAGATCGTTTTTTATTTAGATGATCATAATTTTTTAAAATTTGGAAGTAGTCATTTATTAACTGACTTACAACTTACAAAATAATCCTCGAAGATACCTTAGTTCCTCCTATTAATAATCCTATTTATCTGGTCTTCCCTGTTGCCAGCATCTCTACTTTCTACAAAATGGGGTGGTCTTTTTCTCTATTGGGGGAATCATGGAGTAGATAATTTGAAGGGCCATAGGAAGTTGTTTGCTCCTTTAAAACGTTTTCCAACAGTATAGATCTCGTGAATCAGATCCTCCATGCAGATGCTGCCATATTTACCAAGAGATTGAGCAATCAGTGTGTTAATGAGTCAGGGCAATTCACTTATTGATTTTGCTATAACCACACTTGTAGATCAACTCATTTACCAACTTTGGATTTCGGTACTCCCATGCTATATATATATGACTCCACCATCCTTAGCATGTTAACTGAAGTCTTGTTGAACTTAACAAAGGTGCCACTGAAGATCTGGTGAAGGCAAAGAAGCTACAACACCTTTCAAACCTTTGGGCTCACATCATTGATACCTCTGATCCTGATGATAAATACCAATTTGGGTTCTGTAGGTATATGGAATTTGCTAGCTTTCCTTGCCATCTTTGCCATTAGAATCTCAGTTCTGTACATCTGCCTATATTCCTTGTGGTAATGCTGAGCTTTTTCATAGATAAGCTTCTTCCTTGCCTTTTGAAGTGACCTTTTGGGCAAACTTCTTTCTCAGATGCTTGATCTTCTACTCTGCAAAATTGTTTTGCTTTTTGTTAAGGATTTGTGACACAGCTGGAAAAAAAGAGACGATCATACAGTTTTTATCTTTTATTTAATGTAGTGTATCACATTAACTGATTTACAGATGGAGAATCATCCCTGCATCCTTGGAATAAATTTTACTTGATCAGGGTACATGGTATAATAATAATAATAATATAAATATAATAATAATAATAGATTGTTAAATTCACTTTGCTAATATTTTGTTGAGGATTTTTACATCTATGTTTATAAGGAATATCGGCCTGTAATTTTTATTTCTTCTAGTGTTCTTGTCTGATGTTGGTATCAGGTTAATGAATTTGAATGAGTTTCCTTCTCTTCTGTGTTTTTGGAAGAGTTTGACAAGGACTGGTATTTATTCTTATTTATGTGTTTTGTGGAATTCACCAGTGAAGCCTTTTAGTCTTGGATTTTAATTTTTTGGGAGGTTTTTGATTGCTGATTCAGTCTCCTTACTAGTAATCAGTCTGTTCAAATTTTCTGTTTCATCGTGATTCTGTCTTGGTAGATTGTATGTCTCTAGAAATTTATTCATTTCTTCTAGGTTGTCTAATTTGTTGGCTTAGAATTGTTTGTAGCAGTCTCGTGATCCTTAGTATTTCGGTGGTATTGGGTGTAAATCTCTTTTCTTTTATTGAATTCTCACTTACTTTCTTGTTGAGTCAACATGGATGAACCTCAGGGGCATTATGCTAAATGAAGTAAATCAGAGAAAGACAAATACTGTATAATGTCTTGTAATTTGTCTTAAAAAAAACCCAAAAAACTCACAGATAGAACAGATTAGCAGTTGCCAGAGCAGAGGCTGGGTTTCTAGGGTAGAGAAACAGGTGAACTGTTCACTTTATTATTCATTTAAATAAATTGTTTACAAATAATTTCTTAATATTAAAGTATGTAAAACACAACTAATTATTTCTCAAGTCTCAAAAATGAAATAAAGCTACCAATGTCTCTCTTAATGCTGCTTAACCTATATTATTTCACAATTTTTTTTCCTTACAAATTTTGAAATATTTTTAATTCAGAGTATTTTATAATTTGTTTCCATTTTTTCTTTGTTTCTTGCATCTTTTAGAGTAATATTTAATTTCCAGGAAATCAGGAATTTTCTTGTGTATATGTGCATGTTCTCTTTTTCTGTTTTAATTAATTCCTAACTTTCACTGTGGTTAGTTAACATACTCTGAGTAGTTTAAATTCTCTGAAGTTTGTTGATGCCTACATTGTGACATATTGCCACTGTTAGTAATACTTAATTTGCACTTAAGTGCAAATCTTCATTGTTGGATATGGTGTTCTAAATATGAGAAATATGTTCATTGTATTGTTTATATAATCAATATCTTTAATGATTTTCCATATCTTTTCAGCTTCTTACTAATTATCATGAATTGCTAATACTATGTGCAAGTCTTCCATAGGGATTATAAATTTGTTTCTTCTTTTAGTTCTGTTTTTACTTTATATATTTTGAGGTCATTCATGTTAACAGATTAAAACAAATTTAAACATTTGATAGCTTAATTTATCATTATAAATTATTATTTTTTATCTCCAGTAATGATTCTTAAAGTCTACTTGTTTGGAAATTAATACAGCTACATTAAATTTCTTTGGACTCTGGTTAATCATCTTTTTACAAAACCTTAAAATTTTATCTGTTTTGTTTATTGACAGGATGCTTCTTTTTCAGTATCACAAAAGCTTACTGTCTGTGCTTGGGGTTGCTATAATGAAAATCATAAAGTGATATGTTTCTCAAAAGGGCTAACAATGCAAAGTGGAAGCAGCACTTGTGAATGAAGGAACTTGGAGGTTAATGTTTCTTTGAAGTGGTAAATCCTTGGGAATTAAGAGAAATCTTTTCCAGTCCATAGAATTTGTGCACTTGCTGCTGCTGCTGCTTCTCTTCTATTAGGACATAAACTCTATGAAAAAAAAAATTTCTTTTCCACTGATTAATGTACCCCTCAGTACTCAGAACTGTGCCTTGCTAATATTGGAAGTATATAAATAGTTAATATGCAATGAAATTTAATTTTTCTTCCCAGCAATTTTCTGAGGAAAGTTCTATTTTCTATATTTTGCTAATAATATAATTTTAAAAAAGATTTTACTTATTTATTCATGACAGACACAGAGAGAGAAAGAGAGGCAGAGACACAGGCAGGGAGAAGCAGGCTCCATGCAGGGAGCCTGACGCAGGACTCAATCCTGGGTCTCCAGGATCAGGCCCTGGGCTGAAGGCGATGCTAAACCACTGAGCCACCCAGGCTGCCCGCTAATAATATAATCGAGTCTGAAAAAGGTAAAGTAACTTTCTTAAGGAGAATAAAGAGAATCAGAGTGAGGTTTGTCTAATGTCAGAGGAGAAGACTTCACTCTAGTCTGTGAAGTACTGGGGAACCTTAGCTGACAGACGATATAGTAATGTGGAGGCTAAGAGTTCCTGCTCTAGAGTCCAATTTACAGATCATTTTGCCCCCGTAATTTTGGGAAAGTTGCCTAGCCTCTGTCTGCCTGTTTTCTGAACTGTAAGGGTGACACTACCTCTCTGCCTGAGTTCTTTTAAGAATTAAGTCAGCTAATACCTAGAAAATATTTATTACTTATAATGCAGGTTTACTTTTTTCCCATAGGTAGTATTAGATCCAACTTTAGAGGAAAGAGACATTATTTTATTGGATTGCTCTCACCTTCTCTAAGTTTTATACACTTGCTTTTGGACTCATATTTTCTTCTGTTACAGAAAAGAAAGGAGACATCTTTTTTATTGTGTACATTTCTTCTCCTATGGATCTTGATTATTCCTGTGGATCTCCAACCTTAAGGATGGATTTTTCCATCCTTTTTCCCATTTGCCTTTCATAACCTCAATCTCTCCCTGTCTGTTGGATCTTTCCCATAAGTATTTATTTATGTTAAAAATCTCTCTTACCTTTAAAAACTCTTCCTATGTTTTAATCAACCACCACTAATTCAAAACTCAAGAAATTGATATTTTCAGTCTCAGTTTCCAAATTCCCACTTATTAAACCATCTTTTTTAAAAAATTTTTATTTATTTATTTATTTATTTATTTATTTATTTATTTATTTATGATAGGCACACAGAGAGAGAGAGAGAGGAGGGCAGAGACACAGGCAGAGGGCAGGCTCCATGCACCAGGAGCCCGACGTGGGACTCGATTCTGGGTCTCCAGGATCGCTCCCTGGGCCAAAGGCAGGTGCCAAACTGCTGCGCCACCCAGGGATCCCCCTTATTAAACCATCTTAATCAATTTCTGTACTTTGTGGATCTTCTTCAATACAGTTTTTAAATATTAAAATTCCTAAGGGATAATCTTTTCTGATTCATCATCGATAGCTCTCAAACTATAGCCGAGCATCAGAGTCACCTTAGAAATTTTAGAAAAATTACTGATAGCCAAACATCTCCCTCAGAGATTGTGATTTAATTAGCATGGATAGATTCTAGGCCTTTGCTTTTTAATTTTTTTTTAATCATGAAATCATTCTAATGGTTAGCCATGTCAGTACTTTAGCCTCTCTCTCTCTCTCTCTATATATATATATATATAGTTTATATATATAGTTTAGCATATATATTTATATGATTATATATAAACTCTATATAGTTTAGCATAAAAGAAACATTGTTCTAAATACTAAACTCACTTAAGAGTAACAATAAAGTTGTTGGCTTGATTTTTAGTTAATTTGGAATGAAATAGTCCTATAGATGTTGTATAGTGTAGGTTGGTAGATTATGTAATCAAGCTGAAATTATATGCACATCCCTGTGATCATTTGAAATAGCATATCTAGGGTCCTGAAAGAATGAATTAGCCTCTACCAAATACTCAGTATATGGTAATCCTTCATTACCATGTAAGCTAACCCAATTTTATCCAATTATCTGTTTGATTGCCTGATATACCGATAAAAATAAACTAATAAGTTGTCTTTCTTTCTTTCTTTCTTTCTTTCTTTCTTTCTTTCTTTCTTTCTTTCTTTCTTTCTTTCTTTCTTTCTTCTTTCTTTCTTTCTCTTTCTTTCTTTTTTAGATTTTATTTACTTATTCATGAGAGACAACAGCAAGAGGCGGAGACAGGAGAAGCAGGCTCCATCCAAGGAGCCTGATATGGGACCTGATCCTGGGACTTGATCCTGGGACTCTGAGATCACACTCTGAGCCAAAACCAGACACTCAACCACTGAGCCACCCAGGTGTCCCATGAGGTTTCTGTTATTTTCTAAACCACTTTCCCTTAACCACTTATTGTTAAATCATTTGAGAGAGTAAGAATAAATTTATACTAAACACCACCTAATTACACAGAAATTTGAAGTGTCTTCTATAAGCACACACAACAGGTTAGTGACAAAGCTGGAACAGAAGTTGATTCTTTAATCAAAGAATGTTATTTGTAATCAAATTTCCTATAAATTACTGTAAAAAGGGAGTGAAGAAGTTGAGGAAGCTATGACATAGATTTTTTTTCAAACTTATTCTCTATAAATTTAAATGCTTGGCATTTTTGATAAATAGACCAGAATTATTACATTATGAATAAATTTGAGGTTTAATTCCTTGGTACTGTGTATTTTGTTCTCTTTTTTGATATTGTAAATAGATGTAAGTTTGTCATATTTAAAAAGATTTAAGTCATAGCATTCTTAATTTGGAATTCTCAATGAATTAACTTATATTTAAAATTTATATGGCCTTAAAGAATATAGTTATACTTGGATAAACTTCAAAGGAAATCATTGATTAAATGTGACTATATTTTTGAAGACTTCTAAGATGACTGCTACTTATATCCCTTATTTTTTAAACATTCCAAAATTCTTTGTATTTTAAGAAATAGCTACTAAAAAACTAAAATGAGAATTTTATGTAGATAAGTGTTAGAGCCATCACTTGCATTAAAAAATTTTTCCTGGTGAACAATTTTAGACCATCAATACAGTTTGTATTTAAATTATAAGAGAGATTTGATTGAACATATTTTTTAAACTTTTTTGTGTCAACCTGATTGTACAGGCTATAGAACATGATAATTATATATGGCACAAGCTTTTGGTGTATAGATTATTGGACCTTAATATATCCGAGTGTAGTTGAATTTGATAATTATGTTATGAAAATCAAAGTGTAGTTTGAACTTTTCACATGTTTATTCAACTATAGTAAAACAAAGTTCAAATGTTTTTTAAAAGTAAGTGATTTTAGAGTCAGTGCCAGTCATCATGGGAACTGCAAGTACTTTTACTTGGAAACATCTTGTTACCCTAGTGTGAGTTTCATTTTTGTTTGCTTGTCTAACTCTGCCTTACCTAAACAAGGAGCTTAACTTGATAATTTAATAGCTTAATTATGACCTTGCCAGCAGTTTTCATGTTGACATGTTTTTAAAAATTCTGAGTAACTGATTTAAAATGTATGCCCCATATATTTTAATGTTCTCATGTATTTCTCTGTATTAATTTCTTTTAGCTCTTTAACATTTAGATATAAAGCATTAAATGAAGTCTAAAGGAGAAACTATAATTCTGAAAAACACATTTTCTCCTTTATTACCCTTGAGTAGGAGGTGTGTATTGAAGACAGGCTGTGACCTCAGTTGCCCTCGGCCATCCTCCTTCCCTTCCCTCCTGCCTGCCCACCCACATCCTTCTTCTAAATTAAACTGTTCATTAGGACTGTTGCAAACTTTGAATCCTTTGTTTTTTAACATAACATTTATAATATGAATTCCCTTTTAAATTGTCAGCAAAATTTTGACATGAAAACACAGATTTTTTGAAAGCTTTCTTGTAAAACTAAGCCTGATTTTAATGCAATTTATATTGGCACAGTTACATTTGATATTATTCATAAGCCTGATTTGCCCAAATGCTTCTCTTATTTTCCCATATGTATCTTCCAGTTTTGCACAGATGGAAAATTTCTAATATCTTAGGAATAGTGAATATGATTTTATTATTTTTTAAAGATTTTATTTATTTATTCATGGGAGATACAGAAAGAGAGGCAGAGACATAGGCAAGAGGGAGAAGCAGGCTCCCTGCAGGGAGCCTGATGTGGACTAGATCCCAGGACCTCGGGATCACAACCTGAAGATGCTCAACCACTGAGCCACCCAGGTGCCCCATGAATGTGATTTTAAATAGAATGTATAGTAAAGGCAGTTTTTCAAGTATGTCGATATTTTCACATTTTAGTTTATGGCAGTTGAAAATTAGTTCATATAAACAAGTACCTGAGGGCATCCTTCTATAGAAAAAGGAAAAGAAATAAACCAGAGGTGAAATAAATAAGAAAGGAAATATTTTATGGGCATGTTAATAAATACATTATTTTAGTACTATTATGTGTACTAAAACTTAGATGGTAGAAACAATTTTGTTGATATTTTTATGTTATTGTTTTTAAAGAAGTTTGGGGAGACAAGAAACAAATTTATTCAATGCTTATTACATGTTTAGTTAAAAACGTTTGATTGTTTCTTTTCCTGATTTTAGAAAGACACTCTATAGGTACTATCTTCTTAAAAAGAGTAAGTTATGAACATGTACTGCTTTTAGTGTTGTTCAGACATCACTTAATTATAAGTTACTTTTCTTTTATCCAAAATACGAACTATTCTTGGACAACTTCTTGTGACATACATGCTCTTGACTGAATATTTTCTGCTCATTTTCTAACTCTTAAATCTCACTGGCATCAAGGAGATAAAATCAAAAGTTGGAAGCAAGTTTATTAATTTGTTTCACAAATGCTGGTTAAGCGTTTGGTTCAAGTTAAAAGTAATACAATGTTCTCTTTCTATGCTGATCATGACACATATCTAATTAGGGGAAGTCTTCCAAAAAGATTATATTCTCCATTAAAGCACATTTGATCATTTTATTCTTATGTAGTAATTGGAAGACAGTTTACTGTTTTATTTTAGCACATATTAATGCAAAGTGTGTGAGTGATGCAGCACAAAAAATTGTAAAGTGATGGAGAACTTAGGTGAAAAGTCAGTGGTAGAGTTACTCTTGTGAATTCCATTTTAAAAAGTTATTTCTTTACTGGAAATTTGCATGTGACTTTTAAAACCCTGGTTAGAGGGATGCCTGGGTGGCTCAGTAGTTAAGCATCTGTCTTCGGCTCAGGGTGTGATCCTGGAGTTCCAGGATCGAGTCCCACATCGGTCTCCCTGCATGGAGCCTGCTTTTCTCTCTGTGTATGTCTCTGCCTCTCTTTCTATCTCTCTGTGTCTCATGAGTAAATAAATAAAATCTCTCTAAAAAAAAAAAAAAAAAAAAAAAAAAAAAAAACTCTGGTTAGAATTGGCTTACACTACTCTGGAAAGATTTTGTCCCAAGTCAAAGCAGGAAAGAAGGAAAGATAGACTGCTTAATTTCTATTTGTATTATGAAAAAACAACAACTTATTTTATTTGAGTGTTTCTTGTGTCCTACTTCAAAATAAATTATTAGTACTAATTTGGAAAATCAAAGAAAGCATCTTAAGAAAAACTTAGAAATGTTTCATATTTAAATAAGTAGACAATCATAATTTTAAGAAAATTCAACTAGCTATATTTATTTGGAAAAATTTCATGAAGAATAATGATTCTAAGTTATATCTCATTATAAATCTGGGTAAGGAATTAGAATTGTGTTTGTGATAGAATAAATCAATTATTATTTTTATAGTTTATGAAGGAGAATTTTTCACCTGATGTTGATAATGCGTCTAGAAGTCCCAGTTCCCAGAAATGCGCACATTTAGAGAATTCAAAAAGTCAATCATACTTACCTATGAGAGTACTATATTTGTGAAATTATATGCAAAAAATGATACTGTGAAGCTTCTGGGTGGCTTGGTTGGTTGAGCCTCTCACTCTGGATTTTGGCTCAGGTCATGTTCTCAGGGTTGTGAGATGGAGCACTGGGTAGGGTTCCACACTGAGTGTAGAGCCTACTTAAAATTCTCTCTCTCCCTTTTCTTCTGCCCATCCCCCTGGCTTGCATGTGCTTTTTCTCTCTCAAAAATTTTTTAAAAGTAAAAAATAAGTAAATGGATACTGTACCTTTCTTCTTTTGAATCTCTCAAAAGAAAACATGAGGGCACGAGACATAACACAGTTGACTGTAAATGATCAGTTATAAGACCAATTTTCCTTAATATAGAAATTTGGAACTGTACTGTAGTACAAAAGGATCTTTGTATTGGTATTTGTTTCACTTTTGCTACAGCCTAAATTCATACTCTGTGATATGCAATTGTCTCATTGCAGTATCTCCAGAAGAGTTCTACTCTGTGACAGGTTAGTAACAAGGGTATATAAAAAGTAAAAGTTGTGTTGTATTAAAGTGGAAAGTATGTGGAAACTTTGATAATATTTCTTAGAATTTTGTTCCTTAGATGTGTCTAGGTTTTTACTTGTCTCCTCAGGAAGTCCACTTTTTAAGCATTGATACCTCATCACTGAGGAACAAGAGAACAGTTTAAGAATGTGAAGAAGCCTTTTTTTTTTGTAGACATTTTTGTTCATTATCAGATGTTTTAATTTACTACAGAAGTACAGCTCTGTGGCTCACAGTAATTTTAAGTGGAAAAAAAATAAAGTAAAAAGGAAATAAGTATCGAGGCTTTTTCCTGAGTCACTACTGAAATAAAATACTTAGTTTTGCAATTCTGTTTTGCCCCAGAATGCCTTTTTTCTTTCTTATGTAAAAAATGTAGAAGTGGTAACTGAAATACAATATCAAATGCCATTGTCTTCAAAACAAGTAATTAGGCTGGTATACTTTGAAGAAGTAGAAAAATAAAGGTCACAATAGTACTTGACACTCAAAAGCAATATTTGAATGACGAAAAGCTTTGGGTAAGTTTGGTTTCATAGTTAGTGCTTGTTTCCAGGGAGCTCACCTTTATCAATTTGATTCATTGTAGTCACATAATTTGACTTTTCTGGAACTATAGATTACACCCTCATCTCACTGACCTGCTGTCAGCCCCCTCAAAAATATAGATAACTTAGAAACTAAAAATGCAATAGCTCATGAGAGAAACATTTTGCAATCCTCCTCTATGAATTAATAGCATATTTGCCCATAAAAAAGATAGCAGGCTTCATTTATTATACAAAATTATTACCCACTATACTAACACTACTGATTGACTTGAATGTTTTTATATTGTTAGGCTCGGATCATCAGTGGCTTGAATTATCTGGTGAACTAGTAAGTAAAGATCTCTCTGCCTCCAGGAATATAATAATGGCTTCTGGAGTAAGATTCTAAGCCAGAAAAACTCCTGAATATTTCAAACTGAATACTGCATTTGCTGTTTTAATGTAGTGAGTAGATGAGAGTAATACTGTGCATTTCTTTAAGCATGCAGTCTTTATTTATAAAACCCTTATTGTGTACTCAGAGTTATGCTAGTGTCAAGGATGTAGCTCTTCGGCAAGATAAAGTCAGTTTTTTAGCAGTAAAAAGAAGAAAAGTAAAATATACTGAAATAAAATTGAGAACAAATGAAAATATTTACTTCTCATTTACTGACAAAAAAAAAATTAGGAGTAACAAAATAGTCAAGAAGAGTGGCTGCAAGAACATAGTCATCAGGGAGAAGGAAATACAGTATTAAGCCTTATATTTCAGGGAAACCAATTCTTGGCAAGTATCAAAGTCTTCACTCTGGCCAGACTCTGAATAGAAAGGAAAACTGAATGAGAATTGTGTAAGTGAAGTTAGAGCAGTACTCGAGAACATCGGAGGCCAAAAGCCCATGCTTTTAAAAACAAAACAAAACAAAACAAAACAAAACAAAAAAACCTGCCTATAAACAACGTTTCCAAGGAAATTCCTTCTAAATGATAGTTTGGAAAACTTCCCTCTTTTTTTTTTAATTTTTATTTATTTATGATAGTCACAGAGAGAGACAGAGACAGAGAGAGACAGAGACATAGGCAGGGGGAGAAGCAGGCTCCATGCACCGGGAGCCCGACGTGGGATTTGATCCCGGGTCTCCAGGATCGCGCCCTGGGCCAAAGGCAGGCGCCAAACCGCTGCGCCACCCAGGGATCCCCTTCCCTCTTTTTTGATTTATGTACAGACAGTATCATTTTGCATTTTTCCGTGATAGATAAAATAACTAGCTTTACTTAATGACATAATTCTCTCTGCATCTAAACTGAATACCAGTAAGCATTAATAAAGTATCGCTAGAAAATGTCAGTAATCTGGTAGCAAATGAGATTGTGTGAAAGGGATAGTTGGGAATTATTTTCTGTTCTGTGCCTCTTCTGTTAACCTGAAAATAAGACTACCAGATATTTCACTAGCAAAAATGAGTTTATTCAGCAATAGCAGAGAATTGTAATTTGGGACAGGCAAGCTAAGGCAAAACCATACCCAAGTCCACAGAGCAAAAGAGATGAGCCTTTACAGAGGAAACGAGGAAGTTAGGAAGGCTGCTGTTGTGCATAGAAAGTCCACTGAGATAAACTGGGAGTTCAAAATATAGTGGCTCTTGTTGGCTGAGTTGTGTCAGTCTTTCATTGGCTGGGCTGTTGCCAGGTGAGGAGGCAAGACTTTCTTCCTCCTGCTGGAACAGTAAAGTAGTATCCACGTGCAAGGTCCATCTTTTCTTTTGGGGTGTACAGTTGGCTAGAAATGATAGGGCATGAGTGCTCTCCCTGCTGGCCTCCTGACTCCATTGTAAATGTTTCCAATAAAATTTTTCTCATTGAAAATGATTGGCATTAACAAATTTTTTTTTCAAATGAATGTGCTATAGCCAATAAGGCGGATATATAAATTAGAAGTTATATTACTTAAAAATTGGCTTTTAATGCATTTTTCTCTGTATTCATGGAACTGTTTCCATTAATGTGCCTTTGTTTTGTCCATATGTAAATGAAAGCACATGGTATTTCTCTATGTCTTATTTATTTCACTTAGCATAATATCCTTTAGATCCATCCATGTTGCAAATGGTAAAATCTCATTTTTTAAAAAGATTTATTTATTTATTTATTTATTTATTTATTTATTATTTATTTATGATAGACATAGAGAGAGAGAGAGGCAGAGACGCAGGAAGAGGGAGAAGCAAGCTCCATGCAGGGAGCCTGATGCGGGACTTGATTCCGGGACTCCAGGATCATGCCCTGGGCTAAAGGCAGGTGCCAAACCACTAAGCCACCCAGAGATACCCTATAATCTCATTTTTTATGGCTAATATTCTATGTGTGTGTGTGTGTGTGTGTGTGTGTGTGTGTATTTAAGCATATACACACACATATGTTTTTATATACACACACACATATATATATATATTATACACACACACCAGTTATTTATTCCATCAATGGGCATTTAGATTGCTTTCATATCTTGGCTATTGAAAATAGTGTTGCAGTAAACACACGGCTGCATATATCTTCAAATTAATGTCTTCCTTTTGAGGGGGTAAATACACAGCAATGGAATTATTGGATCATATAGTTTTTCAAATGTTAATTTTTGAACAATCTCTGTACTATTTTCCTTGTGGCTGCACCAGTTTGCATTCCCACCAGTAGTGCCTGAGGGTTTCCTTTTCTCAACATCCTCACCAGCACTTGTTATTTCTTGTCTTTCTGATACTAACCATTCTACAGGATTAAGGTGATGATTGTGGTTTTGATTTGCATTTCCCTAATGATTAGTGTTAAATATTTTTATGTCTCTGTTGGCCATTTGTTTCTCTTGTGTGGAAACATGTCCTTTCAGTTTCTTTGCCTATTTTAAAATCTGATGGTTATATTTTGCTGTTGTTAAGTTGTAGGAGTTTCTTACATATATGGATATTAACCCTGATTGGCTATAACATTTGCAAATATCTTCTCCCACTCAGTAGGTTGTCTTTTGGTTTTGTTGATGATTTTTTTCACTGTGCAAAATTTTTTAGTTTGATATAGTCCCAAGAGTTTATTTTTGCTTTTGTTTCTTTGCTTGAGTAGACAGATCCAAACAAAGTTGCTAAGTAAGGTTCATGTGCAACAGATTAATGCTTATGTTTTCTTTGAGGAAATTTCGGGCTTCAGATCTCACATTTAGGTCTTTAATTCATTGAGTTTATTTCTGTGGATGGTGTAAGACAGTAGTCCACTTTCATTGTTTGTAGCCATCCAGTTTTTCCAGCATCATTTATTGAAGAGACTTCCCTCTCTCCTTTTTTTCTTTTCCCCTTTCCCATATATTCACCTGTTTTGTTTCTTAAATTTCATATGTGAGTGAGATCATAGAGTGTTTTTATTTTTCTGACTGATTGGTTTCACTTCGCATAATACACTCTAGCTCCATTCATGTTGTTGCAAATGGGCAAGATTTCATTCTTTTTGGTGGCTGAGCAATATTCCATTGTGTATATATGTGTGTGTGTGTGTGTGTGTGTGTGTGTGTGTGTGTATACCACATCTGCTTTACCCATTTATCAGTTGTTGGACATTTGGGCTCTCTCTGTTGTTTGGGTATTGTTGATAATGCTGCTATAAACATTAGGATGCATGTACCTCTTCAAATCTGTATTTTTATATCCTTTGGATAAATACCTAGTAATGCAATTGCTGGATCCTAGGATAGTTCTGTTTTTTTAGGATTTTTAAAAAAGATTTATTTATTTATTTTAGAGAGAGTGTATGCATGCAAGTGGGGGAAGGAGCAGAGGGAGAGGGAGAGAAGCACAATCCTCACTGAGCACAGAGCTTGAAGCATGGAGCCGAGTACAGGGCTCGATCCCACAACCCTGAGACTAGAATGTGAGCTGAAACCAAGAGTTGGAGGCACAACCCTTTGAGCCACCCAGGTGGCCCACCTAGTTCTATTTTTAACATTTTGAGGAATCTCCATACTGTTTTCCAGAGTGGCTATACCAGTTTGCATTCCCACCAGTGGTACAAAAGGGTTCTCCTTTCTCTACAGACCATATAGTTTCTTTTTTCCAACACCTGTTGTTTTTTTGTGTCATTAATTTTAGCCATCCTGACAGGCATGAAATGATGTTTCTTTGTGGCTATGATTTGTATTTCCCTGATGATGAGTGATGTTGAGCATCTTTACGTGTGTCTGTTAGCCATCTGAATGTCTTTTTAGAAAAGGGTCTGTTCATATCTTCTGCCCATTTCTTTCTTGACAGGATTTATTGTTTTTTGAGTATTGAGTTTGGTAAATTCTTTGTAGATTTTGGATACTATCCCTTTATCAGATGTCATTTGCAAATATATATCTTCTCCCATTCCATACACTGCATTTTGGTTTTGTTAATTGTTTCTTTTGCTGTACAGAAGCTTTTATCTTGATCAGGTTCTAGTAGTTTATTTTTGCTTTTGTTTCTCTTTCTATGGTGATGTGTCTAGTAGGAAGTTGCAATGGTCATGGTCAAGAAGTTTTTATCTGTGTTCTCCTCTAGGATTTTTTGATGGTTTCCTGTTTCACATTAAGGTCTTTTATCCATTTTGAATGTATTTTTGTGTATGGTATAAGAAAGTGGTCCAGTTTCATTCTTTTGCATGTTGCTGTCTAGTTTTCCAAACACCATTTGTTGAAGAGACTTTTTTCCATTGGATATTTTTTTCAGATTTGTCGAAGATTAGTTGATCAGTTTCCTTGATTAAATTTATTCCTAAGTTTATGATTCTTTGTCATGCAGTTGTCAATGACATTGTTTTCTTAACTCTGTTACTTTTTTAGAGTATAGAAATGAAACAAAGTTTTGTATATTAATTTTGTGTCCTGGAATTTTACTCAAATTTATTAGATTCAGTAGTTTTTCCATGGAGTCTCTAAGGGTTTCATGTAATATATTGTCATGTCATCTGCAAATAGTGACAGTTTACATCTTTCCTACCATTTTGGATGCCTTTTATTTCTTGCCTGATTGCTGTAACCAGGACTTTTAGTACTATGTTGAAAAAAGATATCCATCATGCATTTTAAAATACATTTCTTTTTATGTATCCTGTGATTGTAAAATAAAAACATACACATTGTTGAAATGTGATCAAATAGAAAAGTGAAGTTTAAAAATTGTTAAGAATTCCAGGACAGGGATACCTGGGTGGCTCAGTGGTTGAGCATCTGTCTTCAGCTCAGGTTGTGATCCTTGGGTCTTGGGATTAAGTGCCACATCAGGCTTCCTGTGGGGAGCCTCCTTCTCCCTCTGCCTATGTCTCTGCCTCTCTCTCTTTCTCTGTCTCTCATGAATAAATAAATAAAATCTTAAAAAAAAATTCCAGGACATACACATAGTCATTGCAAATATTTTAAAGAGCTACCCTCCAAATTTAGACAAACACATCCAAACAGCCTCCTTAGAAACACTTTGGATCTTTCTGTATAAGTGAGATTTATCAGTATATACCTGGTCTTCATTAATATGTATTCATACACACACTGTCTTTCTCTCTCTATTGTTAAGTCATGTTTTTTAACATCTGGAAATTTTCAAATATAAAAAAAAAAAAAAGTCCAGAGAAGGCTATAGTTCTTCCCAGTACTTTGTTGTATGTATATGGTTTTTTAAAGAAAATGTCAGATGTTGTATTTTTATACCCATAAATATTGATTCCTCAATATATAGCCATCTCAGAGGGCTTTTAAAAATAGAACCCCATGTCATAACACAATTTAACCATAAAATAATTTTAAAATATTAAATCCATAATTTTCCCCAGTCATCTCAAAAATGTCTATGTACAATTGATTTGTTCCAATATGGATCCAAAGTCCAAACAGTATATTTGCATGATACGGCCTTTTCTTTTTCTTTCTTTCTTTCTTTCTTTCTTTCTTTCTTTCTTTCTTTCTTTCTTTCTTTCTTTCTTTTTTTTTTTTTTTTCCTTTCCTTTTTCTATTGTTGCCATTTGTTTGAGCCTAAACTGTGAGAGAGCATCCCAACCATGGAAGTGACTCCACCATAAAAAGAGAATCAATAGCTGGAAGTACTCAAAAAGAGGTTCAGTGAGCATGTACTAGAGATAATTTGTGTATTGGTTGTTTTTAAGGCCCTCCCACCTCTAAGACTGTTGTTTGTAGAAGTAATCATGGATGCAGTATTCCAGCAACTTGATACAAGTTTGTGCATCTCCACTGACAGACATCCACCTCCTCCTCAACTGCTGCTCCCACCAGCATCAGTAGTGGAAAGGGGAATAAAGACTTGGCTTCAGTGCTTCCAGTATCTAACAATGGGCAGAACACCCCTTTTCTTATCAAGGTGATAGGGCAATGGAGATGATTGGACAAGCAAAGAAGGAACACATCTTAATAGGCTTTGTTTTATCACAAACAGGGCATTTTACCCTTCATTGTCATTCTAATCTTGATTGTATACCATCTAATGACTAAAACAGCTTCCTCCTTTGCTATGCTCTGCTCTTTTACCATGGTAATTCAATGTTTATATTTCTATTTTTTAAAATACTGATTCATTCTATTTTTTCCTTAAATTGTTGAACCTCCATTTTTTTGTGATGAGAATACTAAGTTTTTATTGTTAAACTCTTAAGACCCTCTGCAATTAATCTCTTATTGAATAAACACGCTGCCTCACTTTCCCTATCAGGATTGATGTATCTTCCACAATAAGTTGTATAGACTCTAAGGCAGACAGCTCCAGGCAATACATATGACCTTAAACAATTTCCTTAATGTCTGTGGATCTTTTTGTAGTTATCTCTAAAATAAGAATAATATTAATTTACAGAATTAATGATAGAGTAAAATACTGTACTGTGCTTTGCAGATGGCTCTTTTTTTTACTAATGTCATTCCCCTTCTGCCATCTTGCTCTCTTTTATTTATTATACCCAAAGTTATTTTTTTAAGATTTTATTTATTTATTAATGAGAGAGACAGAGACACAGGCAGACCTAGAGGCAGTCTCTCCATGGGGAGCATGATGGCTAGACTAGGGGGGGTGAGGAGGTGGGGACTCCATCCCAGGATTCTAGGATCACACCCTGAGCCAAAGTCAGATGCTCAACCACTGAGCCAGCCAGACATCCCTATACTCAAAGTTATTTTAATCAGACATACCATTCATTTTGTGCTTAATATTAGCTCAGTACATATTTTCACTACTTTTTAATGATTTACCAATAAAGCAAATCAGTTAGGCTGAAACTTGGGCTATTTATTATGTATGCTGCAACTTGAAAAAATTAATATATGCTGAATTTTTGAGAAAGTCAGAAAATCTGAACTCCTTTATTCTTTTGTAAAAAATTCAGTGTAAGAGGAGAAATTACACGTAGTGATTTAAAAAAAGTCATTGGTCTTTACATTTTATGTAAGCATGCATAGCTATGATAAGCAGTGACAGTTGGAATACTGACTCTTTGACAGGGACAAAGGAGTGACCACATTTCAGTTGTGTCTGTGGAAATTTTCTCAGACTGAGTAAAGAACTCTTTATTATTTTTTTGATTGCATTTGTCTTTGGTGTTCCTGCCCTGCTCTTGTGTGTTGCTTCTCAAGGTATCTCCTTTTAAGATGATCTGGTTTAAAGAGCTTCACAAAAACAGAAGTCATAACCAGGGGATCTATGACCTAGAAGTGTTTTCTAGCAACAAGAGGATTTTGTGGACATTTCAAATAATCCAAAGCATATAAAATTATATCGTTATTTCAAGGTTAGGAACTACTAGGAAATAAAACTTTTCTGAGAACACAGAACTTTTAGTGTTGCTATTTTGTTTACCACTGACACTTTTTTTTCATCGTTGTGCAATTTTTTTACTTTAGTGTTTTCTTTGGTTGGTTATATGTTTTCTGGTAGAGCAGAGTCAGTTTTGTTTCAAAATCATAGAAAACCATTCATTTAGACAAGCTACTGAAAGAGGTATTATATAAATATTTGATTAAAAATAATGAATGGCTTTCTGGCTCTCAAGAGAACAGGTGTAAAAATCACAGCCCCATTTATAAACCACACCAACTCAGTCTAATAAACAGCTCTATCTGTAGGAGCCTAAGAAGTTAAAAGCAAGGTCTATAACTTCAACTGTTCTTTGAATTCATTTTAATTCTTTTCTTTTTTTCTAATACTTTAGATATAAATTTTTATGTTTTCACTTAATTTTGAAATGCCTATAACATGTATAACTCTAGACTAATTGCTTTGAGGAATATAGGCATACCTGGGAAATACTGTGGGTTCAGTCCCAGGCCATGGCAATAAAGCAAAAATAAAGTGGGTTAAATGAATTTATTGTTTCTCAGTGCATATCAAAGTTATGTTTACACTATACTGTTGTCCATCAAATGTGCAATATCATTATGTCTAAAAAAGTGTGCATACCATAATTTAAAAATACTTTTTGCTAAAAAGTACTAATGATCATCTTAAAGTGTTCAGCAAGTTGTAGTCCTTTGCTGGTGGAGTGTTGATGCTGAAGGTTGTTGACTCATCAGGCTGGTGGTAGTTGAAGGTTGGGGTGGCTATGGCAATTAAAAAAAACAACAACAGTGAAATTTGCCTTATCAATTGACTCTTCTTTTTTTAAAAAAAAAATTATTTATTTGAGAGAGAAACAAGCAGGGGTAGTGGCAGAGGGAGAAGCAGGTAATTTTGCCAAGCAGGAAGCCTGATGCAGGGCTCGAGCCCAAGACCCCAAGATCATGACTTGAGCCAAAGGCAGACATTTAATCAACTGAGCAACTCAGGCGACCCTTGATTCCTACTACCCCAGCTGATTTTTCTGTAGCTTGCAGTGCTGTTTGATAGCCTTTTACCCAGGGTAGAACTTGTTTCAAAATTGGAGTCAATCCTCTCAAACCCTGATGCTGCTTTATTAACTAAGTTTATGGAATATCCTAAATCCTTTTTTGTCATTTCAGCCATCATCATAGCATCTTTGTCAGGAGCAGATTCCATCTCAAGAACTCACATTCTTTGTTCATCTATAAGAGGCAACCTGTCATCCATTCATATTTTATCATAAGATTGTCACAGTTCAGTCACATCTTCAGGCTTCACTTAAAAATCTAATTGAAATGCTATTTGTACCAGATCTGCAGCTATTTCCTCCACTGAACTCGTAAAGCCCTTAAACTCATCTATTAGGATTGGAATCACCTCTTCCAAATTCTTGTTAATCTTGATATTTTTGCTTCTTTCCATGCATCACAAATGTTTTTAATGATGTTTAAAATGGTAATTCCTTCCAGAAAATTTTCAGTTTACTTGTCCAGATCCACCAGAGGAATGACTGTCTTTGGCAGCTCTAGCCTTATGAAAGCTGTTTCTTAAATAATGAGATTTGAAAGTTGAAATTACTCTTCAAGCCCTGGGCTGTAGAATAGACACCGTGTTAGCAGGCATGAAAACAACATTACTGTCATTGTGCATTTGCGCATTTTTATCAGAGCTCTTGGGTGACTAGGTGCATTGTCAGTGGTCATGTTTTGAAATAAATCTTGTTTCAGCAGTGGACTTCAAATATTCAGGAAGCTGTATTGTAAACAGATGTGCTACCATCCAGGCTTGTTGTTGCACTTCTAGAACACAGGCAGAACAGATTTAGAATAATTCTTATGGGCCCTACGATTTTTGGAATGGTGAGCTTTGGCTTACAGCTGCATTTAGTCTCTAACAAGAAAGTCAGCCTGTCCTCTGTAGCTTTGAAGCCAGGCATTGTCTTTTCCTCTCCAGCAATGACAATCCTGGCTGACATCTTCTTCTAATATAAGGTCATTTCATCTATGCTGAAAATCTATTATTTAGTGTAGGCACTTTCATTTATTATCTCAGCTAGATCTTCTGGTCAACTTGCTGCAGCTTCTACATCAGCACTTGCGGCTCTACCTTGCACTTTTATGTTATGGTGATGACCTTTTTCCTTAAAACTCATGAACCAACCTCTGCTAGCTTCAGACTTTTTCTTCTGCAGCCCCCTCACCTCTTTCAGCCTTCACAGTATTAAACAGAGTTAGAATCTTGCTCTGGATTAAGCTTTGGTTTATGAGAATGTGATTGATCCTCTATCCAGGTCACTGAAACTTTCTCCATATCAGCAGTAAGGCTGTTTTGTTTCATTATTTTTACTGTGTTCACTGGAGTAGCCCTTTCTCTTCAAGAATTTTTCCTTTGTGTTGACAACTCGGCTGATGGGTGCAAGATGTCTGGCTTTTGGTTTATCTTGGCTTTTAGCGTGCCTTCCTCATTAAGCTCAATCATTCCTAGCTTTTGATTTAAAATGAGAGACATGTGACTCTAACTTGAACACTTAGAGTCCATTGTAGTGTTACTATTGGCCTCATTTCAATATTGCTGTCTCAGAGGATAGGGGGGCCTAGGGCAAGAGATGGGAACTGATCAGTTGCTGGAGCAGAGCACATAGTTATCAGTTAAGCTTGCTGTCACATGTGGATACTGTTTGTGGTACCCCAAAACAATTACAGTAATAACATTAAAGATCACTGATCACGGAGTACCATAACAAATAAAATAATAATAATTAAATAGTTGAAAATATTGTGAGAATTACCAAATGTAATAGAGGCATGAAGTGAGTTAATGTCCTTAGTAAAATGGTACCAGTACCTTTGCCTGATGCAGAGTTGCTACAAACTTCCAATTAAAAAAAATAAAGCACTATCTGTGAAGTACAATAAAGATAAGTGCAATAAAATGAGGTAGCCTATATATATTATTCTGCACTAGGTTGTGGTCTAAGAAATTTGTCGAGTTGGAGAAGAATAAAACAAACTGTTAAATATTAATTAAAATGGGGCTGCAACTATTAATTATTTCTTAGCCTTCTTCAACTTCACACTAAAGACTTAAGATAAAAATATAGAAAAAAGGGTGGGGGTTTGGGTGGCTCAGTTGGTTAAGCGTCCAGTCATTGATTTCAGCTCGGGTCATGATCTCAGGATTGTGGGATTGAGCCCCATGTCCGGCTCTGTACTGGACATGGAGCATGCTTGGGTTCTCACTCTCTCTTTCCCTCCCCCTCTGCTCCTCTTTCTGCTCCCTCCCTCTCTCTGAAAATAAAAAAAATGCATATAGAAAAAGAAATAGGATGAAAAGTAAATAGCTATTAATATAGAGTAGAAAAATTTACACTAACTGAGAGGCTATTCTAACTAAAACTGGAAAATAAGCCAAATCTACTCACACCATACTGTGTGAAATAGAACATACCTCTTGGTGTGAAGGAAGATCATATGTACTTCTCTCCATCCTCTACTCCCAGTTCAGAAATGAAAGTTTGACAGAAGGGAATGATGGACAACCATCTGTCTACTTTCTTAGTGATTTTTTTTAAATTGAAGTATAGTTGGCACACAGTGTTACATTAGTTTTAGGTATACACCACAGTGATTTGATAAGTGTATACATTATGCTTTGCTCACCACAAGTGTCACTACCATCTGTCACCATACAACACTGTTACAGTGCCACTGGCTATTTTCCCTGTGCTATATCTTTTATCTTTGTATCTTATTCATTCCATAATTGGGAGCATGTATCCCCCACTCCTGTGCACCCATTTTGCCCATTTATCCATTCTCCTCCCCTTTGGCAACCACCAGTTTGTTCACTCTATTCCTGGGTCTGTTTCTGCCTATATTGTTTGTATTTTAGGTTCCACATGTAAATGAAATTATACAATGTTTCTCTTTCTCTGACTTCTTTCACTTCACCTAATATCCTCTAGTTGCATCCATGTTTTTTTTTTTTTTTAAGATTTTATTTACTTATTCATGAGAGACACACACAGAGAGAGACAGAGACACAGGCAGAGGGAGAAGCAGGCCCCATGCAAGGAGCCCATTGTGGGACTTGATCCCGGGTCTCTAGGACCCCGTCCTGGGCCAAAGGCAGGTGCTAAACCGCTGAGCCACCCAGGCTGCACCTACATGTTTTTGCAAATGACAAGATCTCATTCTAGTTGTATGCCTGAGTGGTATTCCACTGTGGGGTGTGTGTGTGTGTGTGTGTGTGCACACGTGTGTGTTTATATACCACATCTTCTCTATCCATTCATCTAACGATGAAATCTTAGTGCTTCTGTATCTTTTCTGTTGTAAATAATGCAGTAAACATACAGGTGCATACATCTTTCCAAATTAGTGTTATTAGGGTTTTTTTTTGGGGGGGGTCTGTGTAAATACCCAATAGTGGAATTACTGGACCATATGTTATTTTCAATTTTTAGTTTTTTTGAGGAATCTAGATACTGTTTTTTACAGTGCCTGGATTAATTTATATTCCCACCAACAGTGCATGAGGGTTCCTATTTCTCTACATCCTTGCCAGCATTTGTTATTGTCTTTGTGATACTTAGCCATTCCAACAGGTCTAAGGTAATATCTCATTGTGGTTTTGATTTGTTTTTTCCTTATGATTATTGTTGCCTGTGTTGGAGTAGCATGTTTTTGGCCCTCTCTACATCTTCTATGGAAACATGTCTATTCAGGTTCTCTGCCCATTGTTTAACTGGGCATATTCTTTTAAAATTTTTTTTTTTTTTTGGTGTTATAGGAATTTTTTGTCTGTTTGGATAATGACCTGTCATCAGTTGCTCATTTGCAAGTATCTTCCCCTATTCAGTAGGATGCCTTTTCATTTTGTTTATGGTTTCTTTTGCTGCGCAAAAGTTTTTATTTTGGTGTATATGCAATTGTTTATTTTTGATTTTGTTTCTCTTGTCTGAGAAGACATATCTAGGAAAATGTTGCTAAGGCCAATGTCAGACTATTGCCTGTATTTTTTACTAGGAGTTTTATGGTTTCAGGTCTCACACATAGATCTTTAATCCATTTTGAGTTTATTTTTGTTTATGATGTAAGAATGTGGTCCATTTTCATTCTTTCACATGCATCTGTTCAGTTTTTCCAGTACCATTATTCAAAGAGACTGCCTTTCCCCCATTGTGTCATCTCGTCTCCTTTGTTGTAGATTGATTGACCAGATGGGCATGGGTTTATTTCTGGGGTGTTTTATTCTGTTGGTCTATTGTTGGTTTTTGTGCAAATATCATACTGTTTTGATGATTACAGCTTTGCAGTATATATTGAAAATTGGGATTATGATAACTGCAGATTTGTTGTTTTGCTCAAGATTGCCCTGGCTATTCAGGTTCTTTGTGGTTCCATGCAAACTTTACTTTTATTCTAGTTCTGTGAAACAAGCTATTGGTAATTGATAGAGATTTCATTTGAATCTGTAGATTGTTTGGGGTAATATGTACATTTTGACAATATTCTCTCAGTCCATGAGCATGGAATATTTTTCCATTTGTTTGTGTTATTTTCAACTTATTTCATTAGTATCTTATAGTTGTCAGTGTACAAGTCTTCCATTTATTTTAAAAGACTCCACGAGAGTCTTTTTTTAAGGATTTATTTGTTTATATATTTATTTATTTATTTATTTATTTATTTATTTATTTATTTATTTATTTATTTATGATAGACACACACACACACAGAGAGAGAGAGAGAGAGAGAGAGGCAGAGACACAGAGGGAGGGAGAAGCAGGCTTCATGCCAGGAGCCCGACATGGGACTCTATCCTGGGACTCCAGGACTGCGCCCTGGGACAAAGGCAGGCGCCAAACCGCTGAGCCACCCAGGGATCCCCCAAGTCTTATATTTAAAAAAAATTTTTTTATTGGAGTTCAATTTGCCAACATATAGCATAACACCCAGTGCTCATCCCGCCAAGTGCCCCTCTCTCAGTGCCCATCACCCAGTCACCACAATCCCCTGCCCACCTCCCCTTCCACTACCCTTTTCATTTCCCAGACTTAGGTGTCTCTCATGTCACCCTCACTGATATTTTCACTCATTTTCTCTCCTTTCCCTTTATTCCCTTTCACTAATTTTTATATTCGTCAAATGAATGAGACCATATAATGTTTGTCCTTTTCTGATTGACTTACTTCACTCAGCATAATACCCTCCAGTTCCATCCACGTCGAAGCAAATGGTGGGTATTTGTCATTTCTAATGACTGAGTAATATTCCATTGTATTCTTAGACCACAGCTGCTTTATCCATTCATCTTTTGATGGACACCAAGGCTCCTTCCACAGTTTGGCTATTGTGGACATTGCTGCTATAAACATCAGGGAGCAGGTGTCGCGGCGTTTCACTGCATCTGTATCTTTGGGGTAAATCCCCAGCAGTGCAATTGCTGGGTCATAGGGCAGATCTATTTTTAACTCCTTGAGGAACCTCCACACAGTTTTCCAGAGTGGCTGCACCAGTTCACATTCCCACCAACAGTGCAAGAGGGTTCCCCTTTCTCCACATCCTCTCCAACATTTGTTGTTTCCTTTCTTGTTAATTTTCCCCATTCTCACTGGTGTGAGGTGGTATCTCCTTGTGGTTTTGATTTGTATTTCCCTGATGGCCAGTGATGCAGAGCATTTTCTCATGTGCTTGTTGGCCATGTGTAGGTCTTCCTCTGTGAAATTTCTGTTCATGTCTTCTTCCCATTTCGTGATTGGATTGTTTGTTTCTTTGCTATTGAGCTTAATCAGTTCTTTATAGATCTTGGATACTAGCTCTTTATGTGATAGGTCATTTGCAAATATCTTATCCCATTCTGTAGATTGTCTTTTAATTTTGTTGACTGTTTCTTTTGCTGTGCAGAAGCTTCTTATCTTGATGAAGTCCCAATAATTGTTTTGCTTTTGTTTCTCTTGCCTTCATGGATGTATCTTAAAAAAAAGTTGCTGTGGCCAAGTTCAAAAAGGGTGTTGCCTGTGTTCTCTTCTAGGATTTTGATGGAATCTTGTCTCACATTTAGATCTTTCATCCCTTTTGAGTTTATCTTTGTGTATGGTGTAAGAGAGTGGTCTAGTTTCATTCTTCTGCATGTGGCTGTCCAATTTTCCCAGCACCATTTATTGAAGAGACTGTCCTTTTTCCAGTGGATAGTCTTTCCTGCTTTGTCGAATATTAGTTGACCATAAAGTTGAGGGTCCACTTCTGGATTCTCTATTCTGTTCCATTGATCTATGTGTCTGTTTTTGTACCAGTACCACAGGGTCTGGATGACCACAGCTTGTAGTACAACCTGAAATCTGGCATTGTGATGCCCCCAGCTATGGTTTTCTTTTTTAAAATTCCCCTGGCTATTCGGGGTCTTTTCTGATTCCACACAAATCTTAAGATGATTTGTTCCAACTCTCTGAAAAAAGTCCATGGTATTTTGATAGGGATTGCCTTAAATGTGTATATTGCCCTGGGTAACATTGGCATTTTCAATATATTAATTTTTCCAATCCATGAGCATGGAATCTTTTTCCATCTCTTTGTGTCCTCCTCAGTTTCTTTCAGAATTGTCTGTAGTTTTTAGGGTATAGATCCTTTACCTCTTTGGTTAGGTTTGTTCCTAGGTATCTTATGCTTTTGGGTGCAATTGTAAATGGGATTGACTCCTTAATTTCTCTTTCTTCAGTCTCATTGTTAGTGTATAGAAATGCCACTGATTTCTGGGCATTGATTTTGTTTCCTGCCACACTGCCAAATTGCTGTATGAGTTTTAGCAATCTTCGGGTGGAGTCTTTTGGGCTTTCTGTATACAGTATCATGTCATCTGCGAAGAGGGAGAGTTTGATTTCTTTGCCAATTTGGATGCCTTTAATGTCTTTTTGTTGTCTGATTGCTGAGGTTAGGACTTCCAGTACTATGTTGAATAGCAGTGGTGAGAGTGGACATCCCTGTCTTGTTCCTGATCTTAGGGGAAAGGCTCCCAGTGTTTCCTCATTGATAATGATATTTGCTGTGGGCTCTTCATAGATGGCTTTTAAGATGCTGAGGAATGTGCCCTCTATCCCTACACTCTAAAGAGTTTTGATCAGGAATGGTTGCTGTATTTTGTCAAATGCTTTCTCTGCATCTATTGAGAGGATCATATGGTTCTTGTTTTTTCTCTTGCTGATATGATGAATCACATTGATTGCTTTACGAGTGTTGAACCAGCCTTGCATCCCGGGGATAAATCCCACTTAGTCATGGTGAATAATCTTCTAAATGTATTGTAGGATCTTATTGGCTAGTATCTTGTTGAGAATTTATGCATCTGTGTTCATCAGGGATATTGGTCTATAATTATCCATTTTGGTGGGGTCTTTGGTTTTGGAATAAGGTATGCTGGCTTCATAGAATGAGTTTGGAAGTACTCCATCTCTTTCTATACTTCCGAACAGCTTTAGTAGAATAGGTATGGTTTCTTCTTTAAACATTTGATAGAATTCCTCTGGGAAGCCATCTGGCCCTGGACTTTTGAGTCTTGGGAGGTTTTTGATGACTGCTTCAATATCCTCCCTGGTTGAGGTTTTCTGTTTCTTCCTGTTCCAGTTTTGGTAGTTTGTGGTTTTCCAGAAATGTGTCCATTTCTTCTAGGTTGCCTAATTTATTGGCATATAGCTGCTCATAATATGTTTTTAAAATCGTTTGTATTTCCTTGGTATTGGTGGTGATCTCTCCTTTTTCATTCGTGATTTTATTAAGTTCAGTCTTTTCTCTCTTCTTTTTAATAAGGCTGGCTGATGGTTTATCTATCTCATTAATTCTTTCAAAGAACCAACTCCTGGTTTTGTTGATCTGTTCCACAGTTCTTCTGGTCTCTATTTAATTGAGTTCTGCTCGAATCTTTATTAGTTCTCTTCTTCTGCTGGGTGTAGAATTTATTTGCTGGTTTTTTTCTCTAGCTTTTTTAGGTGCAAGGTTAGCCTTTGTATTTGAGTTCTTTCCAGGTTTTCGAGGGATGCTTGTATTGCTATGTATTTCCCTCTCGGGACTGCTTTTGCTCTATCCCAAAGATTTTGAATGGTTGTATTTTCATTCTCATTAGTTTCCATGAATCTTTTTATTTTTTCTCTAATTTCCAGGTTGACCCTTTCATCTTCTGGCAGGATGGTCCTTAACCTCCACGTGTTTGAATTTCTTCCAAACTTCTTCTTGTGATTGAGTTCTAGTTTCAAAGCATTATGATCTGAAAATATGCAGGGTATGATCCCGATCTTTTGGTATCAGTTTAGACCTGATTTGTGACCAGTATGTGGTCTATTCTGGAGAAAGTTCCATGTGCACTTGAGAAGAATGTGTATTTTGTTGCGTTCGGATGTAACGTTCTATAAATATCTGTGAAATCCATCTGATCCAGTATATCATTTAAAGCTCTTGTTTCTTTGGAGATGTTGTGCTTAGAATATCTGTCGATTGTAGAAAGTGCTATGTTCAAGTCACCAAGTATAAGTGTATTATTATCTAAGTATGTCTTAACTTTTATTATTAATTGATTGATATACTTGGCAGCTCCCACATTAGGGGCATAAATATTCATGATTGTTTGGTCCTCTTGTTGGATAGATCCTTTAAGTATGATATAGTGTCCATCTTCATCTCTTACTACAGTCTTTGGGATAAACTTTAATTTATCTGATATAAGGGTGGCTACCCCTGCTTTCTTTTGAGGATCATTTGAATGGTAAATAGTTTTCTAACCTTTTATTTTCAGGCTGCAGGTGTCCTTAGGTCTAAAATGAGTCTCTTGTAGACAGCAAATAGATGGGTCTTGCTTTTTTATCCAGTCTGAAACCATGTGCCTTTTGATGGGATCATTAAGCCCGTTCACATTCAGAGTTACTATTGAAAGATATGAATTTAGTGTCATCATGATACTTATTCAGTCCCTATTTTTGTGGATTGTTTCCTTGGACTTCCTTTTTCTTTCACAGAGTCCCCTTTAATATTTCTTCCAGAGCTGGTTTGGTGGTCACATATTCTTTCAGTTTCTGCCTATCTTGGAAGCTCTTTATCTCTCCTTCTAATCTGAATGAGAGCCTTGCTGGATAAAGTATTCTTGGCTGTATGTTCTTCTCATTTAGGACCCTGAATATATCCTGCCAGCCCTTTCTGGCCTGCCAGGGCTCTGTGGAGAGGACTGTTGTTAACCTACTACTTTTCTCCATAAAGGTTATCTCTTGTCTCTTGATCCTTTAAGGATCTTCTCTTTATCCTTGGAATTTGCAAGTTTCACTATTAAATATTAAGGTGTTGAACAGTTTTTATTGATTTTAGGAGGGGATCTCTATATCTCCTGGATCTGAATGCCTGTTTCCCTCCCCAAGTTAGGGAAGTTCTCAGCTATGATTTGTTCAAATGCACTATCTGGTCCTCTGTCCCTTTTGGCGCCCTCTGGAACCCCAATTAAACGTAGATTTTTCCTTCTGAGGCTGTCATTTATTTCCCTTAACCTATCCTCATGATCTTTCAATTGTTTTTCTCTTTTTTCCTCAGCTTCCTTCCTTTTTATCAACTTATCTTCCATGTCACTCACTCATTCTTCTACCTCGTTAACCCTCGTCATTAGGACCTCCAGTTTGGATTGCATCTCATTTAATTGATTTTTATTTTTCGCCTGATTAAATCTAACTTCTGCAGTCATGAAGTCTCTTGAATCCTTTATGCTTTTTTCCAGAGCCACCAGTAGCTTTATAATTGTCCTTCTGAATTGGCTGTCTGACACTGAATTGTAATCCAAATTCTGTAACTCTGTAGGAGAGAGTACAGTTTCTGATTCTCTCTTTTGTGGTGAGTTTTTTCCTTCTAGTCATTTTGCTCAGTGCAGAATGGTCAAAAACAAGTTGTACTGAAAACGGAGAAAAAAGAGAGAAAAAAGAAAAAAAGGGGGGGGTGGGGAACACACAGAAAGCAAAAAACAAGGGGGGAGTATCCTCTGATTCTATATACTGTAAATCCCTCGACTTCCCCTGGAACTTTCCAGCACTGCTTGGTCAATAACTTGCTTTTCCCCTGTCCTTCAGCTTGTCTTCTGGGGGAGGGGCCTGCTTTGCTGGTTCTCAGGTGTGTGCACCTGGGGGAGCTGCCCAGCCCCCTGCCTGGTGCAGGGCTCAGTGGGAGCTGTTTATCCTGTGATGCCCCTGCTCAGTCCCGGGTACAAGGTGACAGCAGGAGGAACAACAACAATGGTGGCGGCTAGCTCTTCAGCCCTGGAGTCAGCTCCCACAGTCACTATTGCAGCTCTCAGTCCGCAGGGGCCTGGATGCTCCAGGGGTGTGGGGTGCTGATCTGCCCAGTGTGGGGCCGCCCAGCAGCAGGAGTGTCCTTGCTGCCCTGTGTCCTCTCCTCCCGGCTTCCATCTGTCCCAGCGGAGCGCTGGATCTTGGGCTGTGTCCCTTGGCACCCTGGGCTCTGGGGCCTGCGCCGCTGGGATCACGCACCCGGAGCAGCGCAGCTTCCTCCGCCAGGAGGCCCCGCCGGGTGCGCTGCAGCCCTTTAGGGAGCTCGGCCCTGGTGTGTGGCGGCTCTCCCCGGTGCGCAGGTCCTCTGTTAGTGTCCCAGGGAGTCTGAGGGCATCCCCGCCCTCCTGGGATCCTGCTCCAACTCCCTGCGAGTGCCTTTCCATCCGGGAAGATTGGTGAAGCTTCTGCTTCTCTGGGCCTGGGCTTTCCTGTCCTGGGGGCACTGGCTCAGGGCCTTAGTCCGGCTCCTGGCGGGGGCCCCTCCCCTTTGGATGCTTTTTTATTTCTTTATTTTTTCTGTCTTCCTACCTTGATAGAAGTGCGAATTCTTCTCTCTGTAGCATTCCAGCTGTTCTCTCTTTAAATCTCAGGCCGGATTCATAGGTTTTCAGGATGATTTGAAAGTTATCTAGGTAAGTTGGTAGGGACAGGTGACTTGGGGACCCTACTCTTCTGCCATCTTGCCCTGCCTCCTCTTCCATTTTCTTAATTCTTAGGTATTTTATTCCTTTTGGTGCAATTGTAAATGGAATTGTTTTCTTAATTTCTGTTTTTGTTACTTTGTTGTTAGGGTATAGAAATGTAACCGATTTCTGCATATAAATTTTGTATGCTGCAACTTGACTGAATTTACTTCTAATAGTTTATCAGTGAAGTGTTTCAGGTTTTCTGAGTATAGTACCATGTGGTCTACAAGTGATGATAATTTTACTTCTTTATCAATTTGGTTGCCTTATGATTTTGCCATTTAAACAGCAGTAGGGCCTCTGTCCTCATTCTGCCTTGCCTTCATACCATCTTTTATACTTATTTGTAATTAAAGTTTTAGAAAACAGTTGTCAGTAGACAGAGAAAGGGATGAAACTTAACGTGCTCTACTATATTTGTAGATAAAGTAGGGTCAAGGAGGTAATATAGTAGCAGTCTATATTAAGTATTACAGCTTTTCATAGATCTCACATGTTGTTAAAAAGCAAAATGGTAGTTGAATAAGCCTGTGACTGTCCCATTTGAGGCTAATGGAGACTTCTTCCAAGGTTGATGCTCCCTGAGATTTGGCCTGGAAAGTGGATACAGTTACTTGATGTCCAAAAACCCGGCAGACCACACACCCTACTTACTAGTAATGACTGGGCATACGTAGAGCTCTCCTCATTTGATGAAGAATGAACATATGGTCTTCAACCATAGACAATTTTTGACCCCGTTGCCTTGAACACTTAAAGAAAGAACATACTTTTGAAAATTATTTTCAATAGGAATTATGAGAAATTTTAGAAATGATTTTGATTAGTTTAAGAGCATTCAAGTAGACCATATGTGAGAAAGAAATGTCTATGGTTTAAGCCACCTAGTCTATGGTATTTTGTCGTAGCAGGCCAAGATGAGAAAGACAAGAGACAAATTTCTAGAAGTACTGAGGGAACTAACTGATGTCAAAAAGAATAAAAGCAGAGACCCAAAAGAATAATGAGCAAAGTATATAAAATATATGAACATATACATAAACATAGGCTAATGCAAACTCATCAGTAATGAAAGAATTACAATTTAAATTAACTGATACACTCCTTTATGCTGAATAGATTTTTAAACATTAAAAAATTGGGTTATTAGATTACTTAGGATGTAGGGGGTCTTTATGCACTGTTGGTTATGTATCAACTAATATAGGCTTCCTGGAATGTAATCTGACAGCATTTCATGAAATTTAGCATGCCAAAATCTTATAACCAGCAATGTTATTCTGTTTAGAGGGCAGAGAGCTTAATAGACCCACAAGGGAGCTTGTATAAATGTATTCATTTATTAGCACTGCTTGTACTATCAGGAAGAGTTAGACAAAATAGGTATCCATCACCCAAAAGATGGATATAGATGAAGGGATAGAAATAACTGTGCAGAGGCAGTTGTAAAATACTAGATGTATTTATGAAATGATTTTTAAACTCAGTTCTAAGTGGAGGGAAGAAAATACATCAGAAACTATGGCACAAATGTTTTAATAAATAAAAAATTCTGATATGCATCAAATAGCAGTATATATTTTTCAAAGACACATACTTATCAAGGTATACATAATAAACATTAAAGTGCTTATGGTAGTTGGTGATAGGATTGAGATCTAGAACTGGAAGATTAGAGGAAAAATATGAGGGGTTTCATATCAGCTAACAATATGGCATGGCATAAACCGAGGAGTATGATTCATTCAACTATCTACTTCTAAAAATCAAAACAAAAATCAAACAAAAAAATTTAAAAAAAAGAAATGAATAATCTGAGGCAATAAATAAGAAAAGTCTAAAATATAGAATCCAAATTGACTTTACTATAATTTGGTCAATAATGTTGATGATCAGTAATGATGCAAATGCAGAGTCTTTCCAATAGCAGAAGTAAAACAACATAAAGAAAACAATGAGAGATCTAAGAAAAGTTAGGTAGGTCATGGAGTTCTTGAAGAAACCAGAAGAGAAGCAGTAGCAAATGACATTAGTGGTGGGGGTTGGGTGGGTTGCATACTAATTATTTGGCTCAAAAGAGCCTACCACATTCCAATAAATTAATAAGGTCAAATCAATAAAAATAGTTAGATTCTATCACATTTGTTATTACATTTCCAGAATATGAGAGGGGAGACTTGTAGTTTTGTTGGAGGAAATTTGTTATAAAGAACATATAATGACCTAGCAAAATGCTTAGTATTTTGTATAGTACATAAAGTAAGTTATAGTCTGCTTTTGTTGGAAAGGGGTAGTGGAAATTAGAATAGGAGATAAAACAAAATTCAATATTGATTTAAGTTATTCAAAGGTATACTAAAATGCAGAGCCATTACCTCTTAGAGGTTAAATTGAGATTCCTTTTTAAATATTTTTTCCCCAAATATCACACAATGTGCATGTGTTTCTGTTGAAACCAGAAAAATATATCTCTAATTCATAATTGAAAATGCTAATCATAACTTAATAGCAGGTTAAAAGATCTTATTACTCAGTACGTTAAACTAGCATGGATAGAAGAGAAAGAAAAAAGCAAGTAAATGAACCCAGGTATAGATCTGATACTGAGAACAAAACCTACTAATTAATCATATACGTAGGCATTTATAGGTATCAACAGCCCAAACAAGAAAAACTTAGGATAGTACCTTCTCTTAAAGAACTAGCTTCACAAAGGATTATTTTTCCTGTTCTGGCACATTTTAGAATTGAAGCATTAGTATTTCTGATGAATAGATTATTTTCAGTTACTAAAGCTTGTATTTCAATACCACAAATTAATGGAACATCAAATTACATGTTACAAATTACACATTAATTCTCAGTATCAGAACGCTTAAAGGATTTTCTTGAGTTTTGCAATATACTCTCACTTTATTTTATTAGTTGCTGTTTTGAAGATAGTAAAACACATGCCAATTAATATAAAACTAATAATTTAGTCCCCAAGGAATGCCTCACTTCTTTCATATCTTGTACTCCCTCTATATTAATATCTATACTCTATTTTGAAACTAAACTCTAATTAAATGGGGATATTAACTTGTATTACTACTGTAGCCAGGGCATATGGCATTATCAGCAACCCCCTGAAGTCTGGGATTTCTCCGTCTTTCCCAGAGTTGCCTCAGGGCTATGTATTGGACTGAGGTGGCCCTGGAGACTTAAGAGTAGACGAATACATTTGTGTGGACAAACCATTTAATATTTCCATTTAGAAATCTTTTTGTTTCTTCTAAATGTGTCTTCTATGTTCCATTCTACTTTACATTTGTAACTTTGAGACAATCAGAAGTTATCAGAAGAAAAGTAACGTTGATGGTTATTAAGGAGAAACATGGGCTTTGGCTCCAAAGAGCAAAGAAGTAAAAAAGGATTGAGTGCAAAGTGGTCAGGCAATCTACTAGGTTTTTAAGTATTATCAAATGTTAAAATTGCAGACATTGATACTAACCTTGCGAATGCCTAATATTTAACAGAATTAGAGTGAACTATAAAAGCAGCTGAACACCATTAAAGTTGCCTCTCCCACTCAAAAATCTGACATTTTTTGAAAAGCTTGATTGCTAGTTTTCACAGTTGTTTCTCTCTATCTCCGGATACCGCTTTGGAATACTTTGCTTCACATTCTGCATTTATTGGACTCCTTTGCTTTTGGCTTAGTATGCCAGTAGCTAGTACATGAACATCTATTTAGTATAAGATTTTTGTTCTCCAGATGCTGGCTACTAGGAAGGGTGCACTGAGAAAATTTAAAAAAAAATCCATAAAGTGGTGGTTGATAGTAAACTGTTACTGTTTACACTGAGATAAATGCAGACATTGGGGGTGAGTGTTTAGAAACTTCTATAGCAATTTGACATTATCATGATATCTAAACATGATGCTAGTGGCTGGTCTGGTTGAATAGGTTATAAACCATTCGGAGTATAGTTAGAATTGAGTGCCAAGTTGCAGAAGGCACAAATAAATTGTGCTCTAGTTATAGTATAGCATGTCATATTTCAAGATCAGTCATAACAGCAACTCATACAAAATTTGGAATCCCTTCACTTCAAGATGTAAATTTAGTTACAGGATAAATTGTTGGAACTGGCTATCAATAAACTTTAGAAGATTAGTTGAAAATATAGTATTTCTTACTCTATTCTGGATAAAAAGGTAAAATTAATATCCTGAACTTAATGAAATTGTTTTAAGAGCAGTTCATCCTTTCCTATTGGCATACTTGTGTGAGAATGCTATTATGAGTTTTATTTAACAAATGTAGTAATATTTTAGGTATACATTATTGTCCACAAGTAGCATTGTCATCAATCCAATATAGGTTAAAAAATTAAGACAAAATGATATTTGTCATGCAAAACATATATTTTTATACATGTTATGTGTTCAAATTATATAGCTATATAGCATGGGGAATTACATTTTGCATGTAATTTATGATTGCCAAACAGAAAATTTGCAAGAGTCATGGTGTTGTCTATACTAATCACCCGTATGTATATTTCAACAAATATTACTTTTTTCTTAAAATTTTATTCTGTCATGCTTGTTATTATATTATTAAAATATATTTTGAATCTAATGAAATTTGGAGCTGGAGTAGAATTCGTTACTTTTTCTCTTATTATATACACATGTATTAGTCTGCAACTACTTGAAAAAATGATGTGGAAGGAGAGGTCAAACCACATTTTGAGGATGCCATAGACTCTGGACGTCAGAGATAGTATAAGCTACATAAAGCTTAAGTATCAGATGTACCTTTAGCTTTCTTTTCAAATAATGATATGGCAGGTACAGCATATTTTTTTTTTCCTCTTCTCCTCTGTTTGTTAGCTTCTTCTGGCAATTGCTACTCTATCTACCACATACCTATGCAGAATCCATGATTTCTAGGGCTGGCTGTATAGACAGCCACTTTTATAATTATGTAAGACTCCACCTCTGTTTTCATCTCCTGCTGTGGCTCTCTTAAACTTCTTAATATTTGAACAGAGGAACCCACATTCTCCTTTTGTACTGGGCCCCACAAAATCATGTAGCAGTCTTGGGTAGTTGAACTCTTGATGAGTTCAAGGCTGGGTGCCAAACTGAAGTTTTGTCAGTCATGAGTCTTTCCTGGGAATATGAAATTTGAGAACAAGAAATTTAGGGACAAGGGATGCTTGGGTGGCTCAGCAGTTGAGTGTTTGCCTTGCGCTCAGGGTATGATCCCTGGGTCCCAGGATTGGGTTCTGCATCAGGCTCCCTGAATGGAGCCTGCTTCTCCCTCTGCCTGTGTCTCTGCCTCTCTCTGTGTGTCTTTCATGAATAAATAAATAAATTAAAAAAAAAAAGAAATTTAGGGACAAGCCTTAGACCAGATCTCGATAATGGTAGCAGCTCTGAAGATCCATAGACTTCTGCAGACTAATCTTACTCTTCTTATATTCTTTAGAGTTTAATTGTTGCACCTTAGATCTTGTGAAAGACACTATTCCCCTTTTACTGAACTCCCTTTTTTTCTAAATAGCTATAATAGATTTTTCTTCTCACAACTAAAAAAAACAAACCCAAAAACCAAAAATTAAGATATATATGTTAAAGGATGAAGGAAAGTTGAGAAACAGCTTTGGAAATTTTATTGCAGTAATGAAACAGTCTCAGTCTAAAATATCCCTTCCTCTTGTCCCTTGCTAGGGAGAACTAGAAACAGACTCAGGGAAATCAACAGAGAAGGCTCCAAGGCCACACCCTGGAGTTGAGAGAAGCCATCTGAGTCTTAGAGGTTTCTCCTGTGAGAGTGGGTAACCACTGAAGTATGTCCTGGTACGACATTTCATAAAAACTATTGAATGGGGAACTGATTTCAAAGATCTTACAGAAATGTGACACTGCATTTGTGATTTGCTACTGTCCTCAGTCTCCCTGCTCATTCTCTCAAACCATAGAAAAATGAGCTGAAAAAATATATACTAAATTCCCCAATCTGAAACCACATGTTAGTTGGCTAGCATTCTTCATATGGAGTAGAAAGGAAATCAGTAAGTTATCCATACTCTGTCAGTAAGAGGGCAAGGTGTTAGAAGAGCTGCCTATTTAGGGATGCGAATGTCAGAAGAATTGGCATGGCATTTATGCAAATATAAGATGGCAAAAATCAAACAAAATAAAGCAAACAATGTGAATAACTACGAATAACCAGAAATCCCAAACTCTAGAAATATAACCCCTCAAATCCCTCAAATAGAACAAAATTGTCCAAAAGTGCTTCTAGCTATAAGAAAGTATTATAGAAGCATGAGTGAAGTAGTCCAAGATCTTAAATGTGAGATGTTCAAGTAGATGGACACAAAATATTGAACACTTGAGACAAGTGATAACTAAAATGAATGATGTAGAAATGTTTCTGCCAACGTTTTTCATCCTTTCCACCATGGGATAATCACCAAAGTCATGGTAAATTTTTGCTGTGCATTTATTCAGAAAGTGAATGTGATTTTCAGCCTGGAGGAGTTTACATGGTATTTTCCTAAGTGAAAAAATGTTTACAATAGTATTATAGTATGATCTCATTTTTAATTTCTTTTATATGTTAACATATTTTGGAATGATCTTGTAGATTTATGTAAAAATAGAGAAAAATTAAGCAATTAACACTTGCCACAAATTATACAGGCTGTGTAAGACAGAATTATGATTTAAATCAGTTATTTTAACCCCAATCTCATCTATTTCTGTAAAATCCTGTTGTATAAAATACGTTAAACATCAAAGGCATGAAGGAAAATATAATCCAAGGGATTTTTGGTGAAGAAAATGTTGCAAATCACAAATTTTAAGTTTTTCTTTTTCATTTTTCATTCCTTACCAAAGTAATTTGGCAAGGTAGTCTGTAGTTAAATATAAGAATTTGATTGCTTTATGTTTTCTGGGGGAAAAAAGTGATTTAACCATAGAATCTGGAGTGGTTCTTTATTTCAAAAGGCCTAAGGCTAAAATAATTTCAAAATTATCTTTAATAAGAAGTATGCAAAATTTCTACTATATTACATTCAGGTTTTTGAAAGAGATGTGGAAATGACCCTGAAACTTAGGCTTATTGACTATGTGGCGTATCAGCTTCTGGAGTTCACTTTATTTTTTCTTCATTGAAGAGTAAGTTGGCCATGTCTCCTTAAGACACTTTTGCTGCCATATGCAAATTTAATTCTTCTTCTAAACAATTAGTGATATTGTGATTTACTTATTTTTGTGAGTTTGAGAATATCAAAACAGAGGAGAAACAGTTTAATCTCTTAATATGTTAATATGCATTTGTCCCAAATTGTGAGTAAATCTAGAATGAGTTACAAGGTATAGCCTAATTATTATGCAAGAGTCATTAAAATATGATAGACTAACTTCTTCCACAAAATTCTTTTTAAGGAATTTCCTTGGATAAAGTGAAATTAAAAAAATGTTAAATTACCTCTTTATTATTTTCTTTCTTCAAAGCATTTACTAAGTGGATATTCTGCACAAAACAACTCCAGTGAAAAATTTTAAGATGTAACATAAAAGGAGAAAATTAAATGTATATATATGATAGTTATTTTTACCAGTGTCTGAAAGATAATTACTAAACATTTTTTTGTGTGCTATAACTCCATATGGGCACAAAGAATGGGTGATAAAGCACTGTCATTGAAGAAATAGCATTGCATTTGGAGATCCATTGTAAGTGCGTGTCATAAAAGACACTGGGTTAATTGTATCTGATTGGGATTTTAAAAAAACCAAAATTTTATTTTGCCACAGAACAGAATCATTTTATTAGGACCCCACTGGTCTTTAAAAAGTCTTTTTTTTTCTTTTTGTTTTTTTGATGGTGTGTTTCCTCCCACTGTGATTGTGTATACCTGGTTCTTTTTATCCTAGGAGCCAATTGTTAAAAGAGAAAGCCAACTAAAAAAACCCCCAAAAAAACCTCTCATATCAGTGTAACAGATCCTGTATTTTTTATATTTAGTGTTTCTAAATAAAATGTTTTAGATAGCTTTCAAACACAAAGCTGGAAATACATTTTTACTAGATGTCAATGAGTTAGGAAAATGTTGAGCTCCTAAAATGACCCAGAAAACTAGTTTTCATCTGCTGCTTGTTGTCCTTTTAAGTGTGTGAATTTTTAGATTAAATTTTCACTTTGGATAAGGTGAAAAAAATCTGACTTTTTAAAACCCTCTACTAAGGATACTTTGTTCTAGCACAAAACTGACTAGTTATTTTAACTGTAAAACTCTTGGTGTCATGGAGGATTTGTCTTTTTAGTTAACGACAGCAATAATAAAAAACTGCCATGTTAAATGCTCTTACACCCTGTGAATATGCTGCATTTTGCAGGACTGTAAGGAAATAGACACAACCCCATTCGCAACTTAGAGTTTCAGACTTAGCTATGGATGCAGCACCATGAACAGACAACAACTGGGGAAAATATAGGATGGAAATATTAAAAGGGGAACACAGTGGAGAACCATAATTGCACTTAGAAGCAGGCAGGAATTATCATAGCTCTCAGAAAGGGTAAGCCAAGAGCAGAAACATGCCCGAGAATACTCTAAAACAGCATTGTCAATGTAAAATATAATGCAAGTCTCAAATGTAAGTGACATCATAATTTTTAATTTTCTTGTAGCTAATGCAAAAGTAAAAAGCAGGTGAAATTAATTATAATAAACCATTCCATTTCACTAATCCCAAATGTTCCAAGATGTAATCAAGACTAAAATTACAAGTGAGATATTTTACTTTTGCTTCCCACTCCAAGTCTTCAGAATCCAGTATGTGTTTTGTACTTCAACAGCACATCTTATTTCAGAGTAGCTGAATTTCACATGCTGTGCTCAGTGGTCTATGTGTTTGACACTGCAGGCCTAGAGTCACACAAGTGACTAATAGGTTAAGGTAAGAGCTTCTAGTGGTGCCAGGGTCCATTTGTTTCATTGCACAGATTGGGAAATACAGCTAACTAAATGTTGGAAAGCCTCAATTCTCCTTATGGCCCTGCTTACTCAGTTTCGGAAGCACAGATTAATTGACTATGTAAATGAGAGAACGGTTACATTATATGTTCATTGTGTAGGCCTGAGGTATTCTATGAATGGGCACTTTTGATGGCTTCTGTTATTCAAACTACTATAGTCCAACTAAATAAGAGTAAAACTTATATACAAAACGATTGCTTGTAAATATGCATGTAAATAGTTCTGTTAATAACCCTGTTTTACATTTGATATATCTGTGTCTGCTAATACAGCTAGCTTTCTCACTTTTTTGCTTGTTTGTTCAGTCTGGATTAAAATTAGACTTTGAGGGGGAACCCTGGGTGGCTTAGCGGTTGAGCACCTGCCTTCAGCCCAGGGTGTGATCCTGGAGTCCCAGGATCGAGTCCCACATCCGGCTCCCTGCATGGAGCCTGCTTCTCCCTCTGCCTGTGTCTCTGCCCTCTCTCTCTCTCTCTCTCTCTAGTCTCATGAATAAATAAATAAAATCGTTAAAAATTAAAAAAAAAAATAAAATTAGACTTTGAAAATAAAATTTAAATAGTTTTGTTTCCTCTAAAAAATAATAATGCTAATAGGCTAATAACTCTTAGCCTATTAGAAAGTTGGGAGTAAAAGAGAATATTAAAATTGAGAGTATTTATCTAACCAGGATAAACCACATTTTGCTTTTGATTTTTTCCCCCATAGCTTTTATTAAATAGTCATTTAGGTAGGACCTGGAATTGCCATTTCTATCACTTAGTTTTTAGTTATACAAAATAAACAGAAATATATGTTAAAATATAGAAGAAACTATATATTAAAAATGTGGTCGGGATCCCTGGGTGGCGCAGCGGTTTGGCGCCTGCCTTTGGCCCAGGGCGCGATCCTGGAGACCCGGGATCGAATCCCACGTCGGGCTCCCGGTGCATGGAGCCTGCTTCTCCCTCTGCCTATGTCTCAGCCTCTCTCTCTCTCTCTCTCTCTCTCTCTGTGACTATCATAAATAAATAAAAATTAAAAAATATATATATATTAAAAAAATGTGGTCATGTTCTAACTAAAAGCAAACAAAAATATTGATAATCTTACATTAACAGTACTCATAAGTATTATTTATTACTTTACATGCAAGAGGAAAAAATTCAGTTCAAGGGAAAGTGGAGTTGATGAAGAGCAAAATAAACCAGAATCATCCCAGTGGGATAAATAGAAAATCGGTGATCCAATAATCCTCTTGTTCCTTCAACAAAATAAATGTATATACTTTTTATGCTGTTAAATTAAGAAGTGTGTGTCTTTTATGCTGCATAATTAGAGATAAGGGAAATGAAACTAGCCATCTGTTTATTCAAAATCATAACCTAGTTTATCTCAGTTATGACTACAACTTTGAACAAAATGAAAACACATAATGCAAGTTAACATCATGAATGGTTAACAGGAACTCTATGTCCTTTTAATGGCAGTTCATATGTGTTCACTTTGAAAGACTACAATTTTGAAAGGGAACAATAAGTTATTTAACTTGGATAAAGTCAGGAATTTTTTAAAAACATTTTTAATCACAGAAGTTTCACAGTTAATAATAAACACAAATTTTTGAAATAAAATACAACTAGAAAAAAGTACATATAAAATTTTGAAATAAGATATACAACTAGAAAAAAGTACATATAAAACTAGTTTGAAATAAACTCAATATTTAGTGTATAGTTTTTGCATATTTTTTTCCTTAAATTTTTCTTAAAATTAGGATCTTACTGTACGTAATTTTTATGGTTTATTTTATTATTTTATTTAAATTCAATTTGCCTACATATACTATAACACCCAGCGCTCATCTCATCATGTGCCCTCCTAAATGTCTATCACCCAGTTACCCCACTCCCCTTACCCACCTCCCCTTCTGCAACCCTTTGTTTGTTTCCCAGAGCTAGGAGTCTCTCATGGTTTGTCTTTCTCTCTAATTTTCTCTACTTAGTTTCTCCCCTTTCCTGATGGTCCCTTTCACCGTTTCTTATATTCCACCTATGAGTGAAACCATATGGTAATTGTCTTTTTTTCTACTGACTTATTTCACTCAGCACAAGTGTAATAAGTCAGTTCCATCCATGTCAATGTAAATGGTAGGTATTCATCCTTTTTGATGGCCGAGTAATATTCCATTTATACACACACCACATCTTCTTTATCCATTCATCTGTCAAAGGACATCAAGGCTTCTTCCACAGTGGCTATTGTGGACACTGCTGCTATGAACATTGGGGTGCAAGGTGTCCTGTCATTTCACTACATCTATATCTTTGGGGTAAATACCCAATAGTGCAATTGCTGGGTCATAGAGTAGCTCTATTTTTAACTTCTTGAGAAATCTCCACATTATTTTCCAGAATAAAGCAAGGAATTTTGAAGTGCATTCATTTTGGTATATTGAATATGCCATATCACAACTTAAGTTTGTGCCCAGGATGACCTCTTATGCTAAGGACAGGCAGTTTCCCATGCTTGTTAAATATTCTTGATACTCTGAAGCCCCCCCTCTCCTTTCAACGGAGAAATTTGGGTCACCTGAGATGTGAGAGCTTCTATCCTCTCACTGATCAGCTTTCCTACTTTTATTAAGCTATAGAAGGGAGGTTTATGATCTTAGAGTGCTATGCTCGTCGGTATTTAGTAACCAGATTGTGAGATGGGAAAACCAACCCAGATGTGTCGTGTTTGTCAATTTCCATATTGTAAACATTCCCAGTGTGACCTGTTTCAGTTTACGAACACATTTTCCCTGAAAGTGCCTTAACTTGGGCTGCTATAGCGAAATACCATTGACTGGATGGCTTACAGAACTAATATTATTTCTCATGATTTTGGAAACTATGAAGTGCAAGATCTACTCGCTGGCAGATTCCTTGACTGGTGAGGACCTGCTTGCTGGTTTGCAGATGGCTTGCCTTCCTGCCGAGTCCTTGCAGAGAGAGCACGCTGGTCTTCTAACATCTTTTTATAAGGACATAATTCCATCCCGAGGGTCCTACTTTCATGAAATAATCGAAACCTAATTACGTAACCAAAGGCCCTATCTCCTGATACCATCACTTTGAGGACAGTTGGGGTTTCAAAGTAAGAATTTTGGGGGAAAGAACATTCAGTCCATAGCAGCAAGGGAAAAGATGTGTACAGCTAGGACAACACTGCTACCCGCCTGCAATCCTGGTTTTATTTCCCTGGCATAAGGTTCCTGGTAATTACCAGAGTGTACTATGTGTTCTTCCATTGGCAGCAAGCAAATTAGTGATTCTACATGTTAAACAAATGGATCCTGTATTTATGGTTTGATATTATCACAAGGTCTAAGATACATTTTTCAGATTTAAAAATTTTGATATTTCAGTGATTCATACTGAGCCACTTCTGTGGGCTTATAATTATATTTCATTTTGTTTTTAATTTTCTTATTTACTAGTAAGTGGAAAACTTATCTAGATGTTTTTTGCTATTTGGATATCCTCTGTAGGAAGTGCCCTTCAAATATTTCATCTGTTTTTCCACTTTGGGGTTTTTTCCTCAACAAACACTTTATTGGCAGTACTGTTGATCCTTCAACATCATGGATTTGAACTACATGGGTCACTTACATGTGATTTTTTTCAAAAATAAATTTAGTATAGTACTGTAAATGTATTTTCTTTTAAATCTTCTTTTCACTTTTTTTCACTAGCATTTTCTTTTCACTACCTCACATTATTGGAAGACTACAGTATAGATACATATAACATACAAAATATGTATAAATCACCTGTTTATGTTATGGGTAAGGCATGATCAGTAGTTAAATTTTTAGTGAGCCAAAGTCATGAGGATTTTTGTGTATGTGGCCATTGGTGCCTCTAATCCCTGTTGTTCGAGTGGCATCCGTTTGCTTTATGCATATTCAAAAAATCTTTCCCAGTCTTCTTACCTTTTTACTTGTTAATAATGTGTTTTGATGAAAGACTTCATTAACATCATTGTAGTTCAGATTATTAATTTGTTTCTTTTTGGTCAGTGCTTCTATTTTCTCCCTTTTAAGTTTTCCCACTTCTGAAGCCATGAAAATGTTCTTACAGCTTCATTGCCTTGTTTTCCATGAACTGTAAATCTGTTAAGAAGATTTGGAAATGGAAAGAATTTTTCTGTGAATGGTGTAAAGTCAAGTTTCCTGTTTTTTTCCACATGTGTACTAAATTGACCCACCATTAGTTATTTGAAAACTGCCATTGTTACTTCTCTGCAGTTCCATAAGTATCTATATGGATGGATCTCTTTCTAACATCTATTTTTTGCATTCATCAGTTTATCTGTGCCCCAATATTATTTCGTATGAATAATTGTAACTTTATAATGCTAGGAGAAATTTTCTCACTTGATGCAATTTTTCAAGATTTCAGCTGATACTCCCATCTCCTGCACAGTCTTCCAACCTCTACTTAGCCACATAAGAATGGACTTTGGGCTAGAAACACTTTCTTTCCAGGAGATAAAGAGCTTTCTTTTTTTTTTTTTTTTTTTTTCTTTCTTTCTTTCTTTCTTTCTTTCTTTCTTTCTTTCTTTCTTTCTTTCTTTCTTTCTTTCCTTCCTTCCTTCCTTCCTTCCTTCCTTCCTTCCTTCCTTCCTTCCTTCTTTCTTTTTTTCTTGATAAAGAGCTTTCAAGCTTGTGCTGGGCTTGTGGCTTTGTATGGGAATATCTTTTCCTGTTTCAGACTTAGCATTACTCCTCTTTCCTGCCTAATGATGTCTGTCATGTGCCAACTGGCTGACTCTGCTACTGTATCTTTTTCCTGCAGAAGGAGACGGTCTCCTCCATTCTGTGGCACATAAGATGGGTATGTATAGGCTAGTGGCCTTGCATCATCTGCTGGCAGAGATCTGCTGGCATGGTGGGTACCAGCATACACTGGTGATCTTGCTTGTCCTTTCTTCTTGTGGGTAAAGCATTCCATCCAGTGCTTTACTATGTTTTATTTTCCTTGTTGACTTATAAAAATTCAAATGTAATTATTATACAGTGCTGTTTGTTTCAGGTGTACAGTATAATGATGAATAGTCCTTATATTTATCATTGTTCATCAAGATAAGTGTACTCCTAATCCTTTTTATTTTACCCACTCCCCCATCCTAGCAACCACCAGTTTGTTTTCAGTATTTAGGAGTCTTCTTACTTATTTTTATTTCTTTGTTTCTTAAAATCCACATATGAGTGAAATCAAATGGTATTTGTTTTCTGTTTCATTTATTTCACTTAACATTATACACTTTAGGTCCATCCATATTGTTGCAAATGGCAAGATCTCATTCTATTTCATGGGTGAGTAATATTCCTGTATGTGTGTGTGTGTATGTATGTATATACGTATGTACACACACAGATACCACTTCTTTATTCATTCACCTGTTGATGGACACTTAGGTTGTTTCCATATCAAGGTATTATAATTAATGTCACAATAAAGTTACATATATCTTTTTGAATTAGTATTTTGATCTTTTTTTTGGGGGGGTGGTAATTGCCCAGTAATTGAATTAATGGATCATATGGTAATCCTGTTTTTAATTTTTTTAAAGTTTTTTTTTTTTTATTCATTCATGAGAGACAGAGACAGAAAGGCAGAGACACAGGCAAAGGGAGAAGAAGGCTTCATGCAGGGAGCCTGACGTGGGACTCTATCCAGGGTCTCCAAGATCACACCCTGGGCTGCAGGTGGCGTTAAACCACTGCCACCGGGGCTACCATATTTTTAATTTTTTGAGGTACCCACCAATTTTTTGAGGAACCTCCATACTGTTTTCCACATGGCTGCGCCAATTTGCATTCCCATCCAAATAGCATGAGAGTTTTCTTTTCTTTTTCTTTTTCTTTTTTTCCTCATTAACCTTTTGTTTTAATGGGTCTCAAAATTCTGTGACAGATTTTTGGTCAAGTTGTTTCCATTAAAAAGTACTGATTTTAAAAACTAATAACTTAAAACTGCCACACACACACACAAAAACCCCAAATGGTCCACAAAACATTGTCCTTTTCTTCTGAAGGTTTTACAATGCATTGTTATCATTAACCAGTCTTTTACTATTAAACTTAAGTGGCCAATTGACACAAACAGTTCTGAGACAGTTCTTCCACCACCGATTAAGACTGGGGTGGCAGGTATTGAGGATAATATTCATTTAGCCTCTGAGCTTTCTGGGCAGACTTGGTGACTTTGCCAGCTCCAGCTGCCTTCTTGTCCACTGCTTTGATGACACCCACAGCAACCGTCTGTCTCATGTCATGAACAGCAAAGCGGCCCAGAGGAGGGTAGTCTGAGAAGCTCTCAACACACAAAGGTTTGCCAGGAACCACATCAACAATGGCAGCATCCCCAGATTTCAAGAACTTAGGACCATCTTCCAGCTTTTCTCCAGAACAATGATCTATCTTCTCCTTCAGCTCAGCAAACTTGCAAGCAATGTGAGCTGTGTGACAATCCAGCACAGGGGCATATCCAGCACTGATTTGGCCTGGATGGTTCAGGATAATCACCTGAGCCGTGAAGCCAGTGGCTTCCATTGGTGGCTCATTTCTGCTATCACCAGCCACGTTGCCCGATGAACATCTTTGACAGATACATTCTTGACATTGAAGCCCACATTGTCCCCAGGAAGAGCCTCAGTCAAAGCTTCATGGTGCATTTCAACAGACTTTACTTTAGTTGTAACATTGACCGGAGCAAGGGTGACCACCATACCAAACTTAAGAACACCAGTCTCCCCTCAGCTCACTGGAACAGTATCAATACCACCAGTTTTGTAGACGTCCTGGAGAGGCAGACGCAAGAGCTTATCAGTTGGACAAGTTGGTGGCAGATGCAATCCAGAGCTCCAAGCAGTGTGGTTCCACTGGCATTCCCATCTTTACGGGCGACTTTCTATCCCTTGAATCAAGGCATGTTAGCACTTGGCTCCAGCATGTTGTCACCATTCCAACCAGAAATTGGCACAAATGCTACCGTGTTGGGGTTGTAGCCAATTTTCTTAATGTAGGTGCTGACTTCCTTAACAATTTCCTCGTATCTCTTCTGGCTGTAGGGTGGTTCAGTGGAATCCATTTTGTTAACACCAACAATTAGTTGTTTTACACCCAGTGTGTAAGCCAGAAGGCATGCTCACAGGTCTGCCCATTCTTGGAGATACCCGCTTCAAATTCACCAACACCAGCAGCAACAATCAGGACGGCACAATCAACCTGAGATGTGCCTGGAATCATGTTTTTGGTATAGTCTCTGTGTCCTGGGGCATCAATGATGGTCACATAATACCTGCTGTTCTCGAATTTCCACAGGGAGATATCAATGGTGATACCATGTTCACATTCAGCTTTCAGTTTATCCAAGACTCAGACACACTTGAAGGAGCCTTTCCATCTCAGCAGCCTCCTTCTCAAATTTTTCGATAATTCTTTTGTCGATCCCACCACCTTTGTAGATCAGATGGCCAGCAGTGGTAGACTTGCCCGAATCTACGTGTCCAATGATGACGATGTTGATGTGAGTCTTTTCCTTTCCCATTTTGGTTTAGGTTTAGCGGTGGTTTTCACGACACCTGTGTTCTGGCAGCAAACCCATTGCAAAAAAAAAGAGTGAGAGTTTTCTTTTTCTCCACATCCCCACCAACACTTGTCATTTCTTATGATTTTGATTTTGGCCATTCTGATAGGTTTAAATGATATCTCATGGTTTTAATTTGCATTTTCCTTCTGATTAGCTATGTTGAGCATCTTTTTATGTGTCTGTTGGTCATCTATATGTATTCTTTGGAAGGAAGTCTCTTTAAATCCTCTCTTTTTAATCAGATTATTATTAATTTTTGGTGTTGTATGAGTTCTTTATATATTTTGGATATTAACCCTTTATCAAATATGTCATTTGCAGAAATATTCTCCCATTCTGTGAATTGTCTTTTAGTTTTGTTGGTTGTTTCCTTTGCTCTGCAGGCGCTTTTTTTTTTTTTTTTAAGTTTTTTATTTTGATATACTCCTAATAGTTTATTTTTGCTTTTGTTTCCCTTGCCTGAGGAGACATATCTAGAAAAATATTTTTATGGATGATGTCAAAGAATTACTGCCTGTGTTTTCTTCTAGGATTTTTATGGCTTCTTGTCTCACATTTAGGTCTTTAATCCGTTTTGAGTTTAGCTTTGTATATGATGTAAGAAAGATCTCAGTTTCATTATTTTGCATGTAGCTGTCCAGTTTTCCCAAGACTATTAGTTGAAGAGATTGTCTTTTTTCCATTGTGTATTCTTTACTTCTTTGTAATAGATTAATTGACCATAAAACTATGGATGTATTTCTGGGCTCTCTATTCTATTGATCTCTGTGTCTATTTTTGTGCCAGACCATATCTTTGTGATTACTACAGTTTTATAGTATATCTTGAAATCTGGGATTGATACCTCCAGCTTTGTGCCTCTTTTTCAAGCTTGCTTTGGCTATTCAGAGTCTTGTATGGTTTCATACAAATTTTCAATTATTAAGTTCTGTGAAATCAATAACAAGACAACAAATACATGGAGGCTAAATAGCATGCTACTAAACAATGAATGGGTCAGCCAAGAAATCAAAAAGAATTCAAAAATATTTGGAGACAAAAATGAAAACAGTGGTCTAAAATCTTTGAGATGCAGCAAAACTGTTCTAACAGGAAAGATTAAAGCAATACAGGCTCACCTCAAGAAACCAAAAAAGAAAAATTAGTTTCTTAAATAGGATTTGAAGTTAAATAGCTAGATTATGAAACCCAGGTAATGATTATATGTCCCAGAATCCATTTGGTTTTGCTTTAGATAGTAAGGTAGCTTTGTTTTGTTTAGTCATATTAAACATACTATTTGTCCTGTAGTATTTATAAAGGAATAACAGTAAGTATTAACTATAGCTATATAAACTCCCCTTTGGTTGACTAGGAGGAAATTAGGAAATAGTTGCCAGTGTCAACTCTAGTATATTTATTTAGACTAATTTTGGAGGGGTTCTAAGCAGAAGTGTTTATTTTCCCTAAGGTTGGAGATAACCTTCTCTAGTTGCTTTATTCTCCAGATAAAAATTGTGTTTCAAGAGTAAACATGAAAAGGTAATCAATTATCTCATAAATTTTTTAAATACTTGTGTTTATTTCATTTTAGAGACTTCTAGATATTATTTTGAAGGAGTATGACTCCTGATGGGATGTTAATATGTAGTATCTGGAAATCTCTAATGATTATTTCAAATATCCAAGGAAAGTGAGAATGTAGCAAACAGGTGGCATAGCTCTGTTTTCCATTTGAGAAATAGTGTCCTGGTGGAGACTATAGTATTGGGTAGATAAGTACCATTTATTATAATAGACATTTTGTGTGCTTCAAGTTGGACAGATTCCTTGAGTAGAAGTACACAGTTCTAATAAAGTAAGCTAAAGTGTCTCTGAAGAGGGGTTAAGTTTATTCCTGCATTTTAAAATTATTTTTTGATGCTATGGTAAATGGAATTTTGTTTTTTTAAAGACTTATTTACTTATTTATTCATGATAGAAAGAGAGAGAGGCAGAGACACAGGAGGAGGGAGAAGCAGGCTCCATTCAGGGAGCCTGATGTGGGACTTGATCCCGGGACTCCAGGATTGCGCCCTGGGCCAAAGGCAGGCGCCAAACTGCTGAGCCACCCAGGGATCCCCTTAATGAATTTTACTTTTTTTTTTTTAAGATTTATTTACTTATTTATTAATGATAGAGAGAGAGAGGCAGAGACACAGGAGGAGGGAGAAGGTAAATGGAATTTTGTTAACCTTTTCAAATAACCAACTCTTGTTTTTGTTGTTTTTTTTAAGTTTTCTCTATTTTAGTTATTTCATCTTTGATCATTATTATTTCCATTCTTCTGCTTGTATTGGTTTAATATTCTCTTGTTTTCTGGTTTACTAAGGGGATAAATTATGTTATTGACTTAAGATATTTCCTCTTTTTTTTTAATATAGGCATTTATAGCTATAAATCTCCCTTTACTGCTTTAGCTGCATCCTATAAGTTTGGGTATGTTATGTTTTCATTTTTGTTCATTGCAAAATATTATTTCCCATTTGATTTCTTTGGCTCATTGGTTATTTAGGAGTGTGTTAAGTTCCATATATTTACGAATTGCTAGCAGAGTTTTCTCTGAGGCCTCTTGGCTTGCATATGGTTTCTCATTGCCACCTCCTCACATGGTCATTCCTCTGTACATGCATGCCACTGGTGCCCCTCTCTAGGTCCTGTTCTCTTGTTTCAGGGTACCAATCAGATTTAATTGGAGTCCATTCTAGAGACCCCATTTTAACTGAAGCACCACTTTAAAGGTCCTGTCTCCAAATACAGTCACATTCTAAGGTATTTTGGTTAGGGTTTAAACATTAATTTTGGTTAAGATTTCAACATTAATTCAGTATTTATATGACCTAAAGCTTTTAAATTTTATTAAGGCTTTTAATTAATTAATTAATTTTTTGAACAATGTGGCATGTTCTATCTATTCTGTTGGTTCTCAAAGGAGTGTTGTATAGATGTTTATTAGCACCAGTTGCTTTATAGTATTATTCAAGTGTTCTAATTTCCTTGTTGATTTCTTGCCTAATTCTATCCAGTGTTGAAAACAGGATATTAAAATTTCCATCTATGATTGTTGAATTGTTTATTTCCCTTTTGAAATATGGGGAATATTTTGCAATCTGAAGTGTCTTGTAAGCAACATGTAAATGGATCTTTTTGTTTAGTTAACCATTCAGCTAATCTCTGATTTTGATCAGAATGCTGAATTCATTCGTATTTAA